>NC_056674.1:41537500-42202500 GCF_018350195.1 Panthera tigris
TATGTTCCAAATCTGCAAACCCGGAGAAGACACGACACTTAAACATCGCTGCATGTTCCCAGTAAAATTAACTACACGTTACCTGCACAGTCGGACTCCTCAGGTGATTTTTCGGAGTAGTGCCGATTTATATCTCGGGCCTCCCTGGCACAGCACACCTGAATGCCCCCTCTGCCGCATCGTGCAAAGGAACATCTGCTCTTAATGTCTCAGAGCTGTTTCCATGAATACACTTGTACCCTGTGCACAGAGCTGTGGATTCAAATGCCTACCCCCCACCTTCTACTTTTGCTGCCAATATCTTACTTTAGATTAGGTCATCCCCATCCACTTGTGCAGACCGCGGCAACAAGAGAGCGGCCGGGCTACCTGATTCCAGCTGCATCCATGTTCTGTGTCAGCCTCCAGTATGTTTTTTTTTTTTTTAAGTTTATTAACTTATTTTGAGAGAGAGAGAGAGAGAGCTCAAGCAGGAGAGGGGCAGAGAGAGAGGGAGAAACAGAATCTCAAGCAGGCTCTGCACCAGCAGCACGGAGCCCATTGTGGGGCCCAAACCCACAAACCATGAGATCACGAACTGAGCTGAAATCAGGAGTCGAACGTTTAACTGACTGAGCCTTCCAGTATGTTCTCTATAATAGGGAAGCCTGTCTTTCTCATCCCCTTGGTCCAAGATGAAGCCCAAACCCCCAGAGAAGACATTCCAAGTCCTTCTGGAATCTACTCCAAGCCATGTTTGCAGTCTTGCCTGCCCAGACTTGGCTCTGTGCACCCTCTCCCAGACACATTGATGGTTTTGCTTTCCTCACGACGTGACATCATTCTCCAAACCGGCTTATTTTTCCTTATAGTATTGCCTTCCTCTGGAATGTGGTTTCTCTTCCTCAGCTTGGTGTAAACCTGCTTATTAATTCAATAAATGTTTGAGCGTCTATCATATGGCTAGGAATGGCAGAGTATTTAGGTCAAACTCTACCAGAAGAAAGATGAATCAAAATGGAATACTCTGGAAGCAGCAGCATTCTGAAGGATGCTTGGGAAGGGCTCTTCTAGAACAAAGGAGTTGAGACGCAAGCAAGTGCACGGGACACCTGGTGATCCTGCTAAGATGCACTTTCTGATTCAGCAGGGCTTCGATGGAGTCCGAGAACCTGAAATTTCTAACAAGCCACCCATTCTGCTGGTCCAAGGCCTTTGAGTAGCCAGGGCATCACCTGTAGATTTAGACACAACTGGGTTCAAATTCCAGTTCCACTTCTTTCTAGCTGGGGGCAGTTGGGCAAGTCACTTAACTTGTGTGAGCCTCAGTTCTTCTACACTGATTTGATAACTGGCAGGTGCTGATCATTCAATGAATTGTTCCTGACCAACTTCGAGGTGAGTGGGAGAGACGAGTATTTGGACAAATGGGGTAGAGCTAGATGTGTGCTATTATGGGGATATTGCCCCAGGAAGTGCTCAAAAGACCTTCTCAAGAACGCTGTTCCCAATTTGAACATTATAAAAATAGGAGTGAGGGGCACCTGGGTGGCTCAGTCGGTTAAGCTTCCAACTTCGGCTCAGGACATGATCTCGCGTTTGTGAGTTCAAGCCCTGCATCGGGCCCTATGCGGACAGCTCAGAGCCTGGAGCCTGCTTCGGAGTGTCTCCCTCTCTCTCTGCCTTCCCCTGCTCATGCTCTCTCAAAAATAAATAAACGTTAAAATTTAAAAAAAAACAAAAACAAAAACAGGAGTCAGTAAAAGGTCAAGTAAGCTGGGTGGAAAGAGTAATCTCTCCAGGGAAAAGAGAGAATGGGGGTGAGGGTACAGTAAACCGGAGACATCCTCAGGATAGGGTGCTGGTCTGAGGGTCGGGAGAAGTGGGTCTGGAAAAGGAGTGACGACTAAGTTATGTCAGGCGTGCTTCTAGGTCAGATGTGGAGTCTGGAGTTCCCCCAGAGGACAAGGTGGAGCCACAGGGAACTTAAAGCAGGGGAGTGACCTGGGCAGATCTACCTGCTGGTTTGACATCCTGAGTGGCCACGTGGTGGGAGTCAGACTGAAGGAAACGAGGTAGGGAAGGTTTGTTGCAAAAAGGGCCTTGTCATATGCCTCAGAAACGTTAGTTGAATAAACAAGTGAATGTGTGATTTAGTCATCCCCTTTTTCGGATTCACAGGCTTTGTTCCTAATGTTATAAATAATTCAATAATAGAAGTAAGCCCATCTTACTGCTCCAGATCTCAACAAGCAAACTAAAAATACCAAGATTCAGCTATAGTCTAAATTTCTACTAACATGGGGCAGGGTTCTTGAATTTGGCTGGTCTAGCTGGATAGAAATCAGCAACAGTGAAAAAAAAATGGCTACAAACGGCAACCTTGTCAAACTTTGTAAAACTCTTTACCCCACTGAAAAGCATCCACCGAGGCACCCCTTACTTGATCATCTATGCAGCCTTGCGAAGTAGGAAACATGGATTTGGAATCGCTGGCCATAGCCAACGGCCCCAGAATGCTGAAAGCTTGTTGCCGAACAAGTCTATGGACTGTAGGCTGGTCTAAGACAAAATTTGCATTGGGATACACAAATGAGAAAAAAATGAGGAGTTATTAATTCACTTTAGTGGAGTTGCCTTTATTCTGAGATTCTATATTTGGTATTTACAGGGTGATATCAAAATGTCCTTTAATGAAATGATTATGATGTTACAAGGTGGGAGATATTTCGTTATTGTTTTGCTTTGTCTTATATCTTTACTTAGCCAAATAAGAAGGTGGTTATTACCATGTGCTCAAAAAATATTCTTGGACATTTTAAAGGTTTAAAAAATCTAGGGGAGCCTGGATGACTCAGTCAGTTGAGTGCCTGACTTCGGCTCAGGTCATGATCTCACAGTTCGTGAGTTGGAGCCCCACAATGGGCTCTGTGCTGACAGCTCGGAGCCTGGAACCTGCTTCGGATTCTGTGTCTCCCTCTCTCTCTGCCCCTCCCCTGCTCATGCTCTGTCTCTACCTCTCCACAATAAATAAATGTTAAAAAAAAAATTAAAATCTCAAAGTTTGGGGTCTACTATTCTACACAATTTAGAGGCCCTGTTGCGGGGCACACTGAACTGAGGTTTAGCAGATTTTACTGAGTGAGTTTTATCCCCTGAGAAGACACCAACTCATCGATAATTGTGGCCTGGAAAATGTACTGGAAAAGATTCTGAGCCTCATCGGTGCTCAAAAGGGGAAGACGTTCTAGAATGCATCAGTAAGACCTGCCATGGATGGGCGGGGGGGGGGGGGGGGCGGTGATTCATTCACGGTGCGGTGCTACTAAATATTTAACAACTGTTCTCTAACAGGAAGAAAAGCCCCATCTGTGTCATTGACCAGTGTCCATGTAGCGGTGCTCCCACCATGGCCAATTTCCAGCCGCTGACACGACGTCACTGAAAGCAGAGTGGGGAAGGCGCACACACAGCCATCGGGAGATGGGACCAGCTGGCTTCAGGGCGTCGTGCCGCACTAGCCCCGTGTTTGCTTTTGCAGCTCTACACGGCAGGAAGCCATTGCTCCTGTGTGGTTCAGCGTTTCACTCCCGACCACAGCTCTTCTTCCCCTATTCGCTGAAGGGAAGATAGTCCTTTAGCTGGAAAAGAATCGTACATTGCTGTTTCTTATACTAAATGTGGAGAATTTGTCATTTGTCACTTATGTGGCTCCAGCATGAAATGAAACCAGTGACTGGGGCACCTGGGTAGCTCAGTCGGTTGAGCGCCCAACCCTCGATTTCGGCTCAGGTCATGACCCAGGGTTGTGGGATCACCCCACATGAGGCTCCATGCTGAGCATACAGAGTGCTTAAGATTCTCTCTCCCTCGGCCCCTCTCGCCCACTCCCACTCTCTCTCTCTCTCTAAAATAAAAACAAGAAGAGGAGGAGGAGGAAGAAGAGAAAGAGGAGGAAGATGAAGAGGAAGAAGAGGAGGAAAAGGAAATAATAAAATGGGTGATCTTGTTGTACTCCTTGCTGGCAAAAACAACGACATTGAAATGTGAATACCGAAACATGAACATCAAAATATGAAAAGTGTCCTTGAAGCACAGCTACAGAAGGGAACTCCATCAAGGGGACCTGGCATTGGCACTGTGGCTAATGGAAGCCTCACTGCTGTTTGCACCCTTGCTATGGATACAACACAGGCAAATACAACAACCAGAGCTTGTTATCTAGTGACCAAAATAAGTTGATTCAAGATGGTATTTCTAGGCTGAGTAAGACAGCTTTCTGAAGAGCATCAAATCCTAATATTTACGAAAATACTGAGTCCTAACATTAAGCCTGAGGTGTGGGGCCCAAGAAAGGTTACAGTACTGAGTGCTGGTTTTGACACTGGGCTTAATGCACACGAAAATTGCACCCTACCTCTTTAGCCCAGCCTCCCCCAGGTTTACTCTGGGGCTCAAGTCTCTAGGTTGAGGGAAAGCCAGGAGCTTAGTCCATACGGGGGAGGTAGGGGGGCGGGGGTTAGGATCTGGGAGTGAGTGAGGGCTGAATTTGGAACCTAGAGCATGGGGTACCGTGTTTTGGAGCAGTAAGTTCATGCCAGGTTTCAAAATACATCTGTGTAGGCTGTGCACTGCACAACTCCAAGGGTCACCATTTTATGTGAATATGGCAATTCTGCATCTATAGGACCTGGAAGTGAGGCAGGATCTGAAGCAAGAACCAGGATCTTCACTGTCAGGGATGAAGAACAAGGAAAACTGATGAAAGTTGTTCAGAGAACAAAACAAAACAAAACAAAACAAAACTGCCGTAGCTATTGATGGGGAAAGAGCTATTATGTATGTAGGTCTTGCTTGAAGTACACTAGCATTGTACAGATGGGGAAACTGAGACAAAGAGAGGGTAGTGCTCATTTCCCAGAAAATGAGAGGATTGACAGAAAGAAAGAAGGTTGTTGCTTGAGTTAGAGCCTCTGGAGGATAAGCAATCCTTGCAACTTAAGCCCGGGAGTGTCGTAAACTAAGTGAGTCAGTAGGCATGGGGTATGGGACCAGGTACAGAATCAGCAGTCAGGTGAGAGACAGGAAATGGGTTCCAGAGGATGTCGCCTGAGCAGGACAAGGGGCGGGGGGCGGGTGGAGGGGGAGATGACCAGATCTCCACTTGATCACTTTCCTGTTTCTTAAATGCAGCCACACTTGCCTTCTTGCCCACAGGGACAATCACAGCCTGCACAAGAGCCCCCTAAAAGTCTGCTTTTTATCAAAGTTACAGGATGACCCGTGCCCCAGGCTAGGCTGCAATCAGTACCCTCCTGGATATTCACTGCACTTGGCAGATATCACCGGCCAGGGTGGAGAGGTGACCACAGGAAGAAGGGAACAAATGTCCGATGAGAGGATGACAATGTAATTACGGTGTAGAATGTCACACGTGTGGTCACTGGCACAAACTCACAGAAACCCTGAGGGCTAAGAATTTTGCTCCACATTCTCAATGCCCAAGAAATGAAATGCATACAAGTAACTTGCCCAACTTCCTCCAGCTAGAAAGAAGCAGAGCTCGAATCAGAATCCAGTTATGTCTAAAGCTACAGGTGAGGCCCTTGCTACTCAGTCTTTGGAGCGGCAGCATGGGCACTACCTTGGAGTTTATTAGAAATGTCCGACTCCCTGGCTGCATCTAAGACTGACCACATCAGAATCTGCACCTTAGCAGGATCACCAGCTGACCCGTGTGCTCATTTACATTTGAACACCTTTGTTGTAGAAGAGCCCCTTCCAAGAATCCTTCAAAACGCTTCTGCTTCCAGAGTATTACATCTTGATTCATTTTTCTTCCAGTCGAGTTTGGCCGAAATATTCTGCCATTCTTAGCTGAAATTTACCCTGCGGCAAATGGAAGCTGTTACTTCGTCTTCCATTTCTTGGCAAAGGAGAGAGAAAACAGCACAGCCACGTGTGACTTCTCTCATGGTGACAACACAGCCAAGATGAGGCCTGTTATAAGGTGAAACAATGGGTCTGGACTAGCCATTGTCCCCAGGGCTTCATCTGGATTGATGTGGTTTTCATCACCACACCTCGTGGGCAGGGAGGAACTCCGTGTAAGCTCATGATGCAGATGCTAGGAAAAGCAGGCACAGGACTAAGACCACCTGCTTCTACCTCCCTTCTCCTCAAGTTGTCAGAACAAACCCACTGTTATTATCAGAGCTCACAGGAAATTATAGCAAAGATGTCTAAAAGGAAGAGTCAGGAGGCCATTCAGATGATCACGCCCCTCCTTCAGCCCCAGAGGAACTCCTCTGGTCCCTCCCTCCTGGCCAGAGCCAATGGGACCAAGGATGAGCAGAGACGACACGGCCCTCCCAGACTCGTATATTCATTCCCGATCTTCTTCTCTCCCCTGACCTTCTCTCCTTCCCTCAAGCTTTTCCTACCCACCCCTCCTTTATTCTCCAAGTACTCCTTACTGTTTCTCCCCTCCCACACCCCATAGCTGGAATCATGAAACACAGAAGTTGTCCGTTAGCAGTGAGGGCTCACAGCAGGTGCCGTGGATGCCCCCCTCCCATGCCCTCCAGGCGCCCATGTCTACATGCTGAAAGCCATTTCCCGCATACACCTGCCTCTCTCTGCAAAGACAAAAGCTCGGCCAACACCTAGAGGAAGCTGGGAGTGATGATGAGTTGATACCACAGTGGTCCAGAAAAATGACTGGTGACACTTGGTATATAAATACCCCAACTCCCTGGCCCCTCGTGTAGACTTGCCCTGGAGGTGTATGTTCAGCACTGATGACCCGAGTTCCCCAAAGGATGAGGCGCAGATGCCCAAAGTGGTAACTCGCTTGATCACACAGCCTTTCCTGCCTCGCTTGTCCCTCCCTCACATCCTCCCCCGCCCCGACCCCCACTCTTTCCGCCATTTCCTGGAATCACTTCCCAAATCACCACTCCTACTTGAATTTTCATTTCAGGATCGGCTTTTGAAATCCATCTCAAGGAGCTCTCCAAGCTGAAGGAAGAGGTCACGGAGAGACAGGGAAACCGAGGTCTGAAAGAGGCCGAGGCCTCGACAGTGGGCCCTGGAGCCGACTCAGGCCCAGAGAAAGTCCTCTTCTTTACAGAGGCTGGAGGGAAGACTCAACCCTTGACCCCCGGACAGCCTAGGTAGATCCACAGGCCAAATGAAGACGAAGAGGCACAGGCAGATGATGTGATTAGGACAACAGTGACACTTCCTGTGTTCCCGGCGCTGCCTTAAGTACGCCATGTGTGTTGACTTACCAACCCTCACAACAACCCTACAAGGTAAGTGATAGTGATGAGGGAGCATAAGAAGCCGAGACCCACAAAATCCCCCCACCCTCAGGCTCTCCTGGCCGCCCAAGAATGAAAGAAAGGGGAAAATGAATGGTTAACTGATGGAGACTCAAGTCTATAAATTACAAGAAGCAATCTTATCAATAGCCTAATCTCCAGAAACCCACAGACTCAGTTTCCTGGAGCCCCAACATCACCCTCCACCCCATCGTGACATGGGGATGAAAGGCAAGAAGAAAATGGTAAATAAATTAAATTTCCTTATAACCTGCAGCCCATTGACAAATACTTGAGGCAAATACAGAGTATACCATTTCTCCAGGAACCCCCTACCGTCCTAATGGTAATGCCTTACTCGAGGGCAAACAACCTTAGCCAGACAATAGCAAGGCCTCAAGTGACAGAGGAGTCTTCTTGAGCCTATCAAAGTCCCTCTGGAGGCCTCCCTTTGACTTTGCCTCCCCCAAGTCCACAGTATATACGGAGCCACTCTTCACAACCCCAGGGCAGCTCTTTCTGCCCAAGGATCCTGTCCCTGTGCTTTAATAAATCACCTTTTTTGCACCAAAGACATTTCAAGAATTCTTTCTTGGCCATCAGCTCTGGACCCCCACCACTCCAAAACCCCATCATCAGCATTACTATCAGGAATGAACCAAGAAATGACAAGGAAAGTGAGTCACAGAGAGGCTAAGGTGTGTGATTTGCCACAGGATCAGCTGTGGGCTGGAACTCACATGGTTTATCCCCTAAACACCACGTGGGGACTGGTCCATACGCCACTTACTGTGGCACTGCCCTCCTTCTAGAGGATGGGTTTTCACATTTCCAGAGCCTATTTCTCATATAAAATGTTATTATAACCTCCAAATCTTCTGGTTCTGGACCTCATCGTTTCTTACGAGGATTTAGTCCCAAGCTATGCTGGGGCCTGAAGAAGGCAAGGTCCACGTGCTGAGCGCAGAGCTGGGAGCTTTATCGGCTTAAGGATTTAATGTGGTCTCTACTCCCATTGAGTATGTGGTACCATCCGGATTTAGCATCTGAGGAAATCCAAGTTTAGACAGGAACTAGAGCTTCCTGGAGCCCCCAGGTCTTTGGGGCTCCTGAAGCTGGTGTCCTTGCCCAGAGGAATCTGGATGGACACTGGCCTGGCTCCAGTCGCCCAAGGTGACCTATCAAGTAGCCGGGCCATGTGGGCAAGGGCTCTCCAGACAGTGGTGGTTGGTGGCCAGCCATCAGCACTGGAAGGACACTGGGCCCAGGCCCAAGGCAGACAGGTATGAGAGCCCCCGCTTGCATGGAGACCCGAGACTTTTCTCAGAGACCCATCAGCATCTCTGTCCACACCACATCCCTACCACGTCTGGCCTCCTGGCCCTTCCAATTCTAGAACAGGAATCCCTTCTCAGGATCACCATGAATTCTCTCAAATCTATGGCCGGGTGTGAGTTCCTCTGCTTCCTGCAGGGCCTGCATGTTTTAAATACAAAAGCCAGTAGGGAAATGGATGCCAGGAGACACGGCAGGAAAGGAAAGGCTGAGAGCACTGATGAATGCTCCAAAACTATATTGCTCCCAAAAATATATTACCTCAGGTGTGAAATGTCACTTCATCCAGCATTTAGGAGAAGTCCGAACTTCAATTTTTTTTCTTTTCTTTCTTTCTTTCTTTCTTTCTTTCTTTCTTTTTTTTTTTTTTTTTTGGATACATTCCTCACTTTTCCTTTCCTTTAGACTTTAAAGGTTTGTGCTAGTTTCCTTTTTCTTATTTTTTTTCCCCCAGAGATCTAAGGAGTCAAGAAGAAACCCAAAGCAGACAAATTCTGATTAGAAGGTGCCCCCACAGGAAGGGCTGAAAAGAAGCTTTTTAAGAAAATAAAAATATAAAAAGCAATACGGGCATTTTTGCCACTAAGAATAGCAGCAGTGGGCCCCAGGCGCTCTGGACCTGACTCCTGAAGCTCGTTGTTTCAGGGCTAGAATCCATTTTCTGTTTCAACTGACGTTAATTTCATCCCAGCATATTTCAGGCCTCTCATCATAGGATGATTCATTGCTGTGTGTAAGTGAGTACAATCAGCTCAGATGTTTGTAGTCTTCATGCAATTGCTGTACGGAAACGGGGCCGCACGTCCCGGATCACCCCTCCCCGGCCACCGTGCCGCCGGAATGACAGGCGGCGGCTGCCGGGCGCGTCCTCTTCTGCTATGCTGACTTCCAACCGCACAAAGCATTCATCTCTCTGGAGACCAGCAGCTTCTGGCAAGGAACTATTTTCGTGGAGAGGGTTATGGTCCTGGCAGCCTGGCCAGGAACGTTTCCAAGGGCAATTCGGAGGAAATCTTGGCAGATCTTGTCCTCACACAGCTTTCTAACCTTTGTGCCCAAGCAACTCTCAAGGTGTGTTTTCTTGTTGATAATCTTAGCATCCAAGAACAACGGGGCAGGAGGCAGCCTCCGACCTCTTCCTTGCCATTCCAGTAATTGTGCTGCAGGGAGTGAGGGGCAGTCGAGAAATAGTAGACAAGACTGATCAAGGGCCATGAGGTAAGAGAATCCAGATGAGAATCCAGATCTCTTGCTTCATGGTCCAGAGTACACATAGCTGCTCTTAATTCTATAGGCTTTGTTTTAGAGTAACTCTCTTTCCTGTTTCTTTTTGGGGGGTGTTTTGTTTTGTTTTGTTTTGTTTTGTTTTGTTTTGTTTTAAGGTATCTTCCTGTATGGATAGGCATATGTAGATCATTATTTTTTTAATATAATTTATTGTCAAATTGGTTTCCATACAACACCCAGTGCTCATCCCAACAGGTGCCCTCCTCAATGCCCATCACCCACTTTCCCCTCTCCCCCACCCCCCCATCAATCCTCAGTTTGTTCTTAGTATTTAAGAGTCTCTTATGGTTTGTCTCTCTCTCTCTCTCTTTTTTTCCCCTTCCCCTCCCCCATGGTCTTCTGTTAAGTTTCTCAAGACCCACATATGAGTGAAAACATATGGTATCTGTCTTTCTATGTATGACTTATTTCACTTAGCATAATACCCTCCAGTTCCATCCATGTTGCTACAAATGGCCAGATTTCATTCTTTCTCATTACCAAGTAGTATTCCATTGTATATATAAACCACATCTTCTTTATCCATGTCAGTTGATGGACATTTGGACTTTTTCCATAATTTGGCTATTGTTTAAAGTGTTGCTATAAACATTGGGGTCCAAGTGCCCCTATGCATCAGGACTCCTGTATCCCTTGGGTAAATTCCTAGCAGTGCTATTGCTGGGTCATAGGGTAGATCTAATTTTAATGTTTTGAGGAACCTCCACACGGTTTTCCAGGGCAGCTGCAGCAGTCTGCATTCCCACCAACAGTGCAAGAGGGTTCCTGTTTCTCCGCACGCTCTCCAGCGTTTATTATAGAGATCTTTCTACATATGGAATATGTTACTCCATTATCCCACTCCTCAAAGATAATCACCATCAAGACCAGTTGAATGGATAGTCAACCTGTGCAGTCACAAAGGGCTTCATGTTGAGAAGGGTCCTGTGCTTGATTTAACGCTCTGCTGTTGCCGTTCTGAATCTCTTAATAATTTACTAATAAGGAGCCATGAATTTTCATTTTGCGCTGTGCCTCATTAATGATGTCGCTGGTCCTAACTGCCATTAATATTTTAGTGCCTTCCTCTCCAGCACCTAGCACCTTGTTTTAGCCCATTCATTTGCTCTTTCATTCATTTGTTCATTTCGCAAATGTTTATTGAGCACCTACTACAATGCAAAATATAGAATCCTATGAAAAGACCATTGAAAGGAAGCCTTCCTTGATGGTTATATTCCATGAACAGAAACTAATGTGCTGGAACTGTTTCTCTAAGGGGATTCAACTGGCTGTCTGTAGGGAAAAGACTAACTAAAGCTCATAGGACTCTAAAAAAAAAAATAAGGGAGAGAATAGGCAGAAGAAAGGTCATGGTCCTTAGGCATCTGTGGCCATATACTCTGCAGGTCTACACGGATGAAGTGCTCTGATAGAGGCACTGAAGACAGACAGGCATTAGTTACATGCAACTGATAACTCGGGCAGCACACCTATAATTGTAGATCCTTTTACAACCTAGTTGCAGGACTAGGACTAAACTCTCTTCAGCTCCCAGAGAAGTCAACTCCATAGTCATGGCCCAAGTGCTTCCAGTGAGAAGCATACATTTAGTGATTGCTCTGCAGACCCTGCTGTGTCCTGAGTTTCCTAGCATTTGGGGGCGGGGGGGGGGGGTGGGGGGGTGGGCAGAGCATGGCAAGAAATCTCTGCCCTGAAGTCAAAGGAAAGATACTTTTCAAAGAAGAGACGAGCTTTTTCCTCCAAGCAGCAGGTAGAAAATATAAAAGAAAGATAAGAATTACCCCAATTACATGGTAGACCCTGGAAAAGGAAAAGCCAAAGCTCTGTATGATCTAAATGTTATTTCTCCACAAGGAAAAAAAAATAATGTAACCTTTCTTTTTCTGGACCAAAGGCATCTGATATGGGTGTTCTGCATTTATAGCAATATACCCCACAGGATATTTGAAAACTCTGATTTAATCTTTAATTTCTCCCCAACAAGGTGAGTGCCTGAATTGAACCACTGCAATAAGATAAAAGTTTCAATTCTATAACTGGGAGTTGCCCTAGGTCCATAAATATTTACCTGCCTTCTAGGGGTTCTGGAAATGGGGAATGGTCAAAACTTCAAGTGTCTCCTTGGTATCTGACCATTTATCTTTCTGCTGATCACCTCCAGGGATAAAAGTTTCAAGACCCAGTGAGTTGAGAGACAAATAACCTTTAATATAGACCAGGATAACTTTGCCTCCTCACCTTCAATACTCCCCTTGCAGGGAACCACTCCCACCATTTCCCCAGGGTTTCTCCTAGAGAAGAAACTCAACACTGACAACATTCAAGTCACATAGCTTTGACTGAACTTGAGGTAACTACTACAGAATTTTCTCCCATAAAAGATGTCTGCTACTGCCAGTCTTTCTCCCTCCAATCCATACTCCTTACTGAGACCAAAGTGACGTTCTAAAAAGCAGATCACACCATGTACATAGTAGATATCCCCCATCCCTGAAGCTCACCTGAGTTAAGGGTAGCTATGATGCACAGTCTCATGCACAGATTCAATATCCCAACTCAAGTGTACTGTTTTTTTTTCTTACATTTATTCATTTTTGAGAAACAGAGTGAGACAAAGCGTGAGCGGGGGAGGGGCAGAGAGAAAAGGAGACACAGAATCTGAAGCAGGCTCCAGGCTCTGAGCAAGCAGTCAGTACAAGAGCCTGATGTGGGGCTCGAACCCACAAAGTGTGAGATCATCACCTGAGCCAAAGTTGGACACTCAACCGACTGAGCCACCCAGGCGCCCCAAGTGCACTGTTTTCTTACCTCTGGGCTTGCTCTGAAGTTGCAAAACTAGTGGAACCCATCGTCAACTAAAACTCATTTGACTCTAAAAAAGAGTACCGCAAAAGGCAGAGGTGAGGCAGAGGAAGATCAGGCACGGTCCTTTGGGGTCTATGGTGATCTGCTCCGCGTGGCCACAAGGGGGGAGTGCTCTGACAGACACAGTGAGGGCTGGGCACGAAATGCAGACAGACCTATTTCTGTGTAAGCAGCCTGAAGCGCAAAGAACCATTGCCACTGAGGGCAACCTTCAACCAATGGAGGATGGCAGTCAGCGCATCGAGGCCCCCGGCTCCCATTCTTCAGTAGAACAACTGAAGAAATTCTACATGGTTCTTTTTTTTTTTTTTTTAAGATATTTTTAACTATTTATTTGTGTGTGTGTGTGTGTGAGAGAGAGAGAGAGAGAGAGAGAGAGACAGTATGGGCAGGGGAGGGGCCGAGAGACGGGGAGACACAGAATGTGAAGCAGGTTCCAGGCTCCTAGCTGTCAGCACAGAGCCCAACGAGGGGCTCGAACCCACGAACCATGAGATCATGACCTGAGCCAAAGTCAGACGCCCAACCGACTAACCAACCCCGGCGCCCCTACGTGGTTCTTTGCAAGAGTCCCGGCAAGGTTGAGGTCTGCCTTGCCCATTGTGGTTACCGGCTCAATCGCACGCGTGGTTTCTGCATTCTTCCTTCCCCGCATCCCTTTTCCACACTCCTTCTGGTTCCTGGGTTCGCCTTCCCAACAAAACACATGCCTCCAGGTCATCTTAGGCTCTGCTTTCAGGGGAACCCAAACTAAGACACCATCTCATCCCCTTCTTAAAACCCCTCAATATCTCTTTACATTCAAGACAAACCTGAAGTTCCTTCACTTCATGTTCAAGGCCTTTATGAAATTGGCTCTTGATTGCTAGGTCTTCATTTGAGCCCCAAAGGCCAACAGCACCCACCTACCTGCAAAGAAAACCTCCACTCCATAGTTTTCCTATCTTCCTCTGTGCAGAGTCCACACTTCCCTATTTCCTTGTACTGATCTTACTAGCCATGTCTCAAACTCCTGCTTAACGGTGTCTCAGCTGGGAGCCCTTCCCTGCTCTGTCTTCTGCATCTGGATGCATTTCCATGGAGCCTCTTCCACAGCATTGGTACTTGTGCCCGACTCCGTGGTAGAATGTGTGTTCCTCAAGGGCAGGACTGGGTCTTACCCGGTCAGTAGAGGCCAGGGCCTCATACCAAGGTTGGCATACTGTAGGAACACTTAGATGCTTTTAAAGGGCCATATGGCTTTTCCTTCTGTTCTCAGCTAGATTTGGTGTCCTCTAAGCATGCTGGGTACCACTGGCCTTTTATGTGGGCAGCAAAGGGACATATATTTTATAAGGAAGTAGCATGAAGCAACTCATTCAAATATTTGCCGACTTATCTACCACGCAAAACTCTGTCTCCTGGAGGGAGGGGTGTGGAGATTGATGCTCCATAGGTATCAACACAAGGCCAAGGAAAACAGAGACACCAAGGGGAAGAATCTCAGGATGGGCGAAGCTGAGAACGGTATAGCCCAGCACAGAGAGAGAAAGTGACTGCTCAAAGGGACAGTGTAAGGACTCAAAGCCCAGGCTCCAAAGTCCCAGGCAAGCATTCATCCATTTACTCACGTCACCTCTCATCAATGGTGAGTCAGGACCAGCCTGGCCGGGTCTTAGTCTTTTCTAGCAGGTCCAGATGCAGTATTTTTTGAAGGGTAAGGAAGTAGCAGGGAAGCAATACTTCAGGGAGAATAACTGTTCTGAACTCCCCAATTCAAGGTAAATCTGGCAAATTTCCCCAGAAAAATCAAACACTATTTGTAGAGCAAAGCTCATGGAAAAGAAAAAATTAAGCAAAGGTAATTGAGTTGATGGATCAGGTTTTCTAGTATGTGCTGTGTATTCTAAATATTTTTCCTTGTTTTCTTATTTAAGTATGGTCTTTTCTCCACTGCATATTGTGCAAAATATCTGATTGTGAACTGGGTGAAGTAGAAAAGGCCCTGTCCAATTCATTTCCATTTCTCCAGCATGGACTAGTTAACCCTTTCCTCACCTTAGACCAATAGAAGCAAATTATGGAGGAGGTAAGGTGGGTGGACAAGAGGATCGATGAATGATGGATGGTTGACAGATGAAGGGACAGAGGAATGTGCGGGGTGAAGGAATGGGCTCTCTCTTTAGTGCTTCCCTCCCTACCCAGCTCTTTCATGACCTCTTTTCTGTCTTAGCACTCTAAACCCATTACCTTGCCTTTTTTAAAGCCTACTTTAAAGACGATCTGATTATTTCCCCAGCATGTAGTGTCTATGTGACCCCAAAGTTTCCCAAACTCTCATCTCCTTGAAAGAGGAGTTTCTTCCATTCTCAAAGACCTTTCTTCATATCATTATTACTCAGCCTGACCAGTCTGCACAAGTCCATCAAGTGTTGAAGGCCTTCGCCTAGATATCCTGCAAGACACCAGACCAGAGACCCTTCTGAATACAGACCTCCACTCCGGACCACATACAAGCCCTTCAGTGCTTGAGACCCATGGTCAGAGGCCAGCCTCCTGAGGCACTTTCCCCAGAAGATACAGATTCCTCCCTTCACCATCCCCTCCAAATTCGGTTCAGCAGTTTGTATAATGTTCATTTCCCTAGACAGTTTCCATCATGTTTATTTCAGGAACTTCAGCAGTCACTATTAGTGTGACCTACATATTTTTTTGATGTCCTAGGTGTTCTCCAATTATCATTAACCCAGTATGTTTTAAAACCAGTCTTAGAAGTAATTATAGCAGGGAACTAGTTTTGCTTCTTTCCAATCAACAGGAGGAAATAATAAGAGAAGGATTTCAATCATGAGCAGAGAAATCTGCTTCTTAAGCAAAAATCCAGGAGAAAAATTGGCCACTTGGGAAAGAAAAGAAGAAAAAATTTCTTGATCCCCTATTGTGCACTAGATATTTTCACCTGTTATTTCCCACAATCCATATAACCTCTTACAAAATAAGTATCAAAATTTCCTCTTTTATAGATGGGGGAACTGAGGTTTAGAGGAGTTAGAAATATTCTTGAGATTAAAAAAGACAAGTACATATGAAAGCAGAAGTCTGAGCTATGCAAGCAAGCTTGGCAGGTCCACAAGGTGGTCCAGAAGTTGCCTCTACCTAGGTGGGACTACCACATCCGACCACCACCTTCTCTGCACAACAGCATCCTGTGGCTTCAGAGAAGGCAGCCATGCTCTTCCTTGGCCTCAGCCCCATCCCATCTCCATTGGAAACAGTTGATTGGTCCAGAGTTAGACATTCAAACCAAGTCTGACCAATAAAACCGGTCCATGGTTGAACATTCAACCCAAGGCCAACCAATCACAGTCCCTCTCTGGGACTTTTTTTCCACACTGGAACTGGAAATCAGAGCCAAATTCTCTCTGCTATCTGGTGACAGAAGAAAAGAGACTAAGTCATGAACACCAGCAGCAGCGGGAAACCATTCACAGGAGAAAGCGGAGCTGAGAGAGGAACAGAGAAATGACAGAGCCCCTGACATACGTAGTGCCCAAAGCCTAGCTCCATCTTTGTCCTTCCTATGGTTTGGTTGTCCAATCCTACCTTGTCACCCGTAAGCCAACAAATATCCCTCTGCCTCTGCTGGCTCTAGAGAGATTTTAGTCTTGAACAACCAAAAAGAGTTCAGCCTAATACAAAGGTCCTGAGTGCACATTTCCTATTTCTTGGTTGGAGACCAGATAAGTAAGGCTGGGCTGAGGCTGAGCCAAGGATGTTCTTTAATTCTCTAACATGAGTGAGATCCAACTGAAAAGCTTTCCATGCCTGAAGATTGAGTATTGGTTCCTAAAGAACCCAAACGGCCGGTCCCAACTCAAAACAGCGCAGTAAGTGAGCAGGGGCGCTGGGCAGGGAGTAGAGAGCTGAATCTGCCTCAGAGCCACACCCAGCCCACCCCCAACACTTTTTAGAAAGAGGCTCGATTTTATTGTCCTTTATCTGTGAATAACAGATCTGATTATCCAGCCCTATTTTCCCAGCACACATTAAAATGCATAACTACTCACGTATAACATGTTTGACTGTGTACCACTCAAATCCCCCTGGGTTCCACACCCTGGAAAAGAACAGAGCAGATGATCGCTAAGAAGCCAACGACGGTGTCATGGAAGGTCCACTCGGCGTTCATCCAGCAGACATTGATGGTGTCCCTGCTCCAGGCCGACCACTTTAAGAAACTACAGTAGTACCTGTAGCTTCAGCGGACAGTAAGTGAGCACTTATGATGGGCTGGGCACTGGACTAAGTGCTTTACGGCTGTTCTCTCATTTTTTATCCACTGAAAAATCCCATGAGGTAGATATAACTGATTTCTGAATCTCAGGGAGGTGAATTATTCATCACTTAATCCCAAAGCTACTGTATTAGTTTTCTATTGCTGCCATAACAAATTATCACAAATTTAGTGGCTTAAAACACACATTTATTATCTTACAGTTCTGTAGGTCAGAAGTCCAACGTGAGTCTCAGTGGGCTAAAGTCAGGCCGCATTCCTTTCTGGTAGCTCTAAGGGAAATTCTGTCTCCTCGCTTTTGCCAGTTTACGGAGGCCACCATGTTCCTTGGTTCATGGCTTCGTCCTCCATCACGAAAGCCAGCAACACATACCCTGTCTTTTCCACGATGCCAGCTCTCTGGTCCTCTGCACCCAGGAGAAGTGTTCTGCTTTAAATAGACATGTGATTAGATTGGGCCATCCTGGATAATCCAGAATAATCTCCCCCCTCTCACAGTCTTTAGCCTTAATTACATCTTCCAAGGCCCTTTTCTCACTTAAGGTCCCGGGGACTAGGACAGGGACACCACTGGGCTGTCACTCTGTCTATCACAGATAGTAAGGGGCTGATGAGCTTCAGTCCTTCATCACGTGGTCTTAGCCAGCACCTGATACAGAGGCAGAGTCCCAGGGGCTTAGAGCTTAGTGAATGGTGGGTAGAGTGACACAGAAAACAGACCCACCCCAAATCATAGGCCATATTGCTTTGTTTTCTATTGTTTCTTTCCCCAACTAGAATGTCAAGTCTGTGAAGGCAGGGACTCTAATACCCTGCTAACTGCTGGATCTCATCTCCTAGAGCTGTACTATACAGCAGGCACTGTACACAGCACTGGAAATGTGGCCAATCCTAGCTGAGATGTCCTCTTTGTACAATCTATACCCTGGATTTCCAAGACTTAATATGAACAACAGATTTTTAAATATCATTAATATTTTTGTATTAATACATGGAGGGGCGCCTGGGTGGCTCAGTCGATTAAGCGTCCGACTCTTGGTTTCAGCTCAGGCCACGATCTCACGGTTTGTGAGTTGAAGCCTGGCATCAGGCTCCTCAGTGACAGTGCGGAGCCTGCTTGGGATTCTCTCTCCCTCTCTCTCTGCCCCTCCCCTGTTTGCACTATCTCAAAATAAATAAACTGAAAAAAAATGTAGAAATCATTTAGACATATCAAGTTAAAATAAATTAAAATTACTCTCATAATGAGATATTGCCCTATACATGTCCGAATGGCTAAAATAAAGATAAGAAATAACAAGTCCTGATCAGGATGTGGAGAGAAAGGAACTCTCAGGCACCGTTGGGAACATAAACTGGTGCAGCCACTGTGGAAAACAGTATGGAGGTTCCTCAAAAAGCAGAAATACCATATGATCCAATAATTCCACTATGGGGTATTTACCCAAAGGGAAAAAAAAACATTAATTCAAAAAGACGGATGCATCCCCATGTTTACTGCAGCATTATTTCTAATAGCCAAGAAATGGAAGCAACTTGCATGTCCATCATTAGAAAAATGGATAAAGAAGATGTGATAGACACACACACATCCATGTGCACAGGTGCGTGCATACGCACACACACACACACACACACACACACACCATTAATTGGAATATTACACACCCATTAAAAAGGATGAGACAAGCCCATTTGAGAATACATGGATGGACCTAGAAGGTGTTATGCTAAGTGATGCAAATCAGGCTGAGAAAGACAAATGTGATATGATTTCACTCAAAAGTGGAATCTAAAACAAAAACAAAAACAGAACCGAATAAACAGAAAGCAGAATCAGACCTATAAATAATGACAACAAACTGATGGCTGCTGGAGAAGAGGGGGATGGAGCATGGGCACAATGGGTGGAAAGGAGAGGGAGGGACAGGCATGCAGAAAGAATAAGTCACAGAATGAAAAGACAGCGTAAGAAATACAGCCAAGAATATCGTGATGCCGTGGGTGGGGACACAGTCAGCTACACTGGTGAGCACAGCATAAGGCATAAACTTGTGCAGTCACTATGGTGTCCACCTGAAACTAATGTAATATTGTGGGTCAACGATACGGCCCCCCAACTTAATTTCACCTTTTTCTTTTTACCTGTTTTAACGTAGCTATCAGAAAGTTTAAAATCACATGCTGTGTGCGGCTCTCCTATCTCCGCTGGACGGTCCTGACCTAGAATACTTGATGCACGGCAGTTACCCGATACATGCCAGTGAACAGAAGGGTGGAACAGCATGAGATGTTGGGGAACAGAACAGAGTCTGGCACTTGCAAACGTATAGTATGAGTCAGCGAGGCACGGGCTGTCAGCTGGGAAAGGCAGGCAGTGGACGCGACATGGATTCGCACAGGGAACCAATGTCTCCTGAACACCTGGTGTGGGTTAAGCTGGACCTGATTCTATTCCTTGTGGTAGAACCAGTGAAGCGTTTTAAGCTAGGAAGGGACATGGCTGATCCTGTTTGAGAAAAGGGCCCCTTATCCACCTCCTAGCAGGCTGGATCAGGAAGGGGGCTGGGTCCTCCTGCAAAATGAAGCTTGGGAGGATGGTGAACACGAACACATCCCTTTGAAGAGAAACTAGGTAAGAAACAACACAAAGGGGCCTGTAGAAAAAAGGATGGGGGCTGCTCTATGTATGTCAGAACCAAATTGGGTAAGAAGCAATTAAACGGAATAGGGGAAACTGGTAAAAGAAAGTTCCCATCGCAGGGAGCCCCTCTGTTCTGCCCTCTGAGGGTGAAAGCACAAAGGTTCTCGAGTGCAAAGCTGGGTAAATCCAGAGCAGACAGCAGGAAGGAAGGTTTCATTCTGAAGATCACAAACCCAGAGACGCTTCCGCAGAGAGGATGTGGATGCCTGCGAGCGGGGTCAGCGCAGCACTGGGCCGCGGGTTCTGGAAAGGTCAGCGTCCACCTGACCGAGAAGGAGAGAACACACCGCCTCGGGGCCCTGAAGCACCAGCCAGCGCTCCTGGCACATCTGGGCTCTTTGTTAGGGAACCGGGGAGCAGGACACTTGAGAAGGGAGGCCAGTAGACGCTGAGCCCTCCTCAAGCCCCATCTGCAACACACCTTCATTAAATATTTCACAGAGCAGAAAGCCCACTTCAAAAGAGGAAAGCCTCCGCAGCCAGCCACAGATGGAGTTTCCCTGTCAGAGACGGAGCAAGGCACCGCATCAGAGGCTCTCCGCTCCGGCTTCGTGTCACCCCCTGGCCATGCCAGTTAATTTCAAAACAGACGCGTGACTCACAAGCGAGGATCCATTCAAGTGGGGCAAAGGAGGCAGGGTGCGGGCTGAAGTGGGGAGAGACGAAGACACGCTCCGAGCACAGGAGCGGAAGAGCTGGTGATGGGGACTGGGGGGGGGGGGGTTCCTGGGTGTGAGGCGGGCTCACTCCCTCTGCAGGTGGGGGATTTTAAAAATAAGGATTTAAGGATTTTAAAAATAAAAGCGCCACCCCAAGAGGGAACGCTGATATAAGCTATAATGACGCATTGATGCAGGATCATCAGTTGTAACAAACCAACCACGGACTGGGGCATTGACAGCAGGCGGGGTACAGCAGGGGGCCCATGGAACCCTACTTTTCCCGCAAACCTACAACTGCTCAAAAAGTAAAGCTTTTTGAAGAATTAAAAAACAGCAAACATGAGGAGAAGGAGCAAGGAGAAAGGAATGGCAACATCGGAAGGAAGAAAACAAGTGGATGGGAACTGGCTGACGTAGAGCCCTGGACACGAACTCCTAAGCCTGCAGAAAAAGGAGAAGCAAACCCACTTATGAGACGAGGTTCCCGAAGGCTCTAAACCAGGAGCCTCGGGAGCATTTCATAAGCTCCCTCCCTGGCTGGTGGAATAAGGAAGAACGAAGAGGGGAGGGAGGAGGAAAAGGAGGGGCCCCGCACTCAGAGTGCCATCCTGCCCGCCCCAGGTTCACCCCCTGAACTGGCAAGACCCATCTGCTCTCCTCACACAGCGCGAACGACCGGTCGCCTTACCCCCACTTCATTTTCTCCAAGCTTTTCTTTGAAAATATTCAATCCTACTGAAAAATTGAATAGTACAATGAACTCTCACAGCCCCTTCATTTGATCATGAGCACTCAATGTTTTATACCTCTTCTTTGCTCACGTGTGTGTATGTGTGGTGTAAACCATTTGAAAGTAAGTATTAAGCCTGCATCTCCCAAGAATTAGGACGTTCTCCTATAAAAGAATTTAAGAAATTTAACACTCAATTTATAATTTCATCTAAGAAATAGGCTGCATTCAAATTTCCCCAAATATTCCTTTTGAAAAACTACGAAGTATCATTTGCAGTGTTTGCGTCTAAGACCGTTGAAGGTTCATGCATCATATGTGGCGGTCATGTTCTTGAATCTCTCTTAATCTCGACTTCTTCTACTCAGCGTGCAGCCGTGAGACCAGCTGGTGTGGCATCACCTTAGGTAGTGTTAGAAATACAGAGTCTCAGGCCTCCCCCTGACATTCCGAATCAGAATCTGCACTTTAACAAGGTCTCCGGGTACTTTGTGGCCATGTTTAAGTTTGAAAAGCACTTCCCTGAAATACATACACGAGTACGTACATATAAACACACACATTCACACACATGCATGTATATACACATGTCCACACGTATGCATATCTGGGCGATACATGCATAAATCTACGTATACACATACTTGTATATTCTCTACACATACATATAGACATGCCTGTATATACACCCACACATGCCTATATGCACACACATATATACACATATGCCTATTTATACATACATGCATGTATACACAGACACATGCTTATACACACATACACATATGCACATACGTATATAAATACACCTAAATACACATAACCATACATATAGACATATGTATCTATATACACACACTCACACACATACACATATGAGTATACACACTATGCACACACTCTCTCCCACCAATAGCTTTTTCGTTTCTTTCGCATGGACAATGACTTTCTTTGTGTTTGTAAAATCCAGGCCAGCAATCTTGCAGAAGGCCCCACATTACAGATTTGTCTACTTGTTTTTTTTCACAATTCAATGCGGAGTAAACTTTGTTGGCAAGAACATCACACGGATGGCATCACACATGGCACTTCTTACTGCCTCACACAGGAGGCACATAATGTCATGTCTGCGCATTCTTGGTGATGCTAAGTTGGATCACTGAGTTATTGCGATGACTACCAGATATCTCCACCATGAAGGTCCACTTCCCCACTGCATATGTAGTTCATCTGTGGGATGATTCTTTGGAATCCTGTTAATATCCCGTTCCACACCTTTGGCCCAATGGTTTTGGCACCCTGTGGTCCCTAGCAGGCATTCTTCTGTAAAGAAGAACGTCTCTCTCCTCGCTCCTGGACTACCATCAATCACGAACTCACAATGTACTGTTTGATGCTCAGATTATCCCTGCACGCGGCCACGTAAGCTGGATCCAGGTGTCTAATTCCTTTCGACATGACCGGTAGCTGTGTGACTTTGGACAAATGACCCAACCTCTCTGTTTCTCAGTTTTTTCACCTATAAAACAGAAAACTTAATTGACGGCAACAGTTTTGGTATAAAGATTAACGAGTGAACGCATGCGGAACACGTGCAACTGTGCCTGCCACATAATCGGCCACGTAACTGCCTGTTATTACTTCCTATCGTTCTACTCGTCATCCTCACTGCCCGCACACGCCATCCAGCCCAGCCTTTGGCACAGAGCCAGAGCTCCACAGACAGTTAGGAAGGAAGTAATGGGGGAAGGGAGGAAGCGAAGAAGGGTGGAGTCAAAATTTTTAAGAGAAGATATATCAGAAAATGTTAGAACCACTTTCTTTCCTACCCTGCCCTCACACACCTACCCATGACCTCTTCCTTGCTAATATCCAGCTCCCCATGGAGGCGTGGAGTCAAGCCCAGCCAACATTCACGTAGACACAGTTGGGGAATAACACTGGGCTACTGGATAAACCCAAGTACTGGCTGAGGGGACGTGAGCTCCTTCCCAACTGCCGTCTCCCAAACAACGGCGGTCTTATTACTTCCAATGACATGCAGTTCTCTCTGTAAATTTGTATGTCGTGCCAATTCAGCTTTTATGTGAGTGCATTTCTCATTTCATTTTCGTCTGCATACAAGTCACTGATGCCAGGCAGCTACACCCCAGGGCTGCCGTGCTCTCTGAAGGATGACCTTGGTCAAGTCTCCAGGTTCTTGACCTCAGTGGGCACCTTGGTCCCCTCTGCAGAGACCGTAGAGAGCCTTTGAAAGTTGTGTGGCAGAGGCAGTAAATGACAAAGTGAGAACAACAGGAAGTTGGTGCCTTTTGAAGCCGGTGATGAATGTGAGTTGGTCATATTATTCTAATTGCATGTATTTGGAATTTTCCATATAAGAAATGGAGGGAAAAAGCCTCTGACAGGTGGGTATCTGCTCTGAGTTGGGTAACTCAACCTCCAAGCTTTCTTCACTCCCCAAGGGTCAGGCGGGTTCAAAACCCCAAACATCCAATCACAGTTGTTCTTTCTGGCCATCGGCCCCCACCCTGAGTCATCTAATCAGGTTAGCATAAATTCAGGTGTGATCCAAGGGGCTCAAGAATTACCAGGATACTCTATCACTTGGGCAACTCCAAGGGTTCTAGAAGCTCTGTGCCGACAACCCACAACGATGACCAAATTCTTTATCATACAACAAGGGGACAGGGCAGTGAAGTCCCCATGGCAATGGGCACTCATGGAGCTCCCTGCCACACCCTCGCTGCTCCCGGTGCTCTGACCTGCACTAGACGCTGCCCCCTGATCACTGCAAGGTGTGTGTGTGCAGGGCAGGGAGAGACGGAGGACAGAGGGAGGGAGAGATGAGAGAGAGAAGAGAAAGAGGGAAGGACAAAGATTTTAACTCCATTTTACAAGAGGCTGAGCCTCAGGCATGATGAACGTCAAGTCCAAAATCACATGGGTAATAAAGGCATCAAAAAGACCCAAATCCAGGGGCACCTGGGTGGCTCAGTTGGTTGAGTGTCCGACTTCGGCTCAGGTCATGATCTCACTGTTCCTGAGTTTGAGCCCCACGTCGGGCTCTGTGCTGACAGTTTCAGATTCTGTGTCTCCCTCTCTGTCTCTGCCCCTCTTTGACTCGTGTGTGTGCTCTCTCTCTCTCTCTCTCTCTCTAAGATAAACATTAAAAAAAAAAAAAAAAGACCCAGGGCACCTGGGTGGCTCAGTCGGTTGAGCATGTGACGTAGCTCAGGTCACAATCTCACAGCTCATGAGTTCAAGCCCCGCGTCGGGCTCTGCTGACAGCTCGGAGCCTGGAACCTGCTTTGGATTCTGTGTCTCCCTCGCTCTCTGCCCCTAACCCACTTACATTCTGTCTCTGTCTCTCTCAAAAATAAATAACCAATAAAAAAGAAAAAGACTCAAATTCAGGCCAATTGCACTCCTACTTGTGCCATTTCTGTCTGGAACAGACAGCAAAAGTGAGCTCATTAGGGGTCGTGCATAACCAAACTAAGTTGCTGAGACTTTGTGTTGGGTAACAAGAACAGGCAGAAGTTTGTAGGCAGCGGACCTAAGACCTGCACCTGCGGGTCTGTGGGCAGGACAGAGGCAGCAGGTGGTGGTAGGCCCAGGTAGTCCAGACAGGTGAAGATGTGACCTAAGCCAGAGGAGTCACAGAGGGGGTGGAGTAGGGACAGACCAGAGGCAAGGAACGTGCTGCCAGATGACTCCCATTTGGGGGTGGGGGGGGAGGCTTTCCCTACCACCTGAACATAGGGGGCCTTTATGTTACACACTACCCAGGCCTCTGCTTTCTATACGTGTGTGCCAGATTATTCTGCATTCGTGCAAAAACGTGCATAATTCTCTCATCATCCCAGAGGTCACTGGTGCTGTGAATCCTGTGGCAATGTATGTTAGCCATCCCTGCAATAAAGAGCCCCACTGGCATCTCCCCTCACCCAGAGTTGTCCTATGGACTCTATGAAGAACCAAGATGAGTGACTTGAGGCATTTGCACAATGACCTGGACGGGACAGGCAGGCAGAGCATTCGTGGGCAGCCCAGCTCGTCTTCAGAGAGCCCCACGCCTACCCTGCTGTAGGGTTCTAGAGGAAATGCTGGGGACAATACGCCTCACACACACACATGTCGCAGCGATGGGCTTATAGCCAGGCCCAGTCCCACCCAGCTCTTCGTCCCTCCAGCAAAAGTGACCCGTGTAAGGGCAGCCAATCAGAGTCCTTCCTT
This sequence comes from Panthera tigris, assembly GCF_018350195.1. Lineage (NCBI taxonomy): Eukaryota > Metazoa > Chordata > Mammalia > Carnivora > Felidae > Panthera > Panthera tigris. Next base: position 41,562,903 of record NC_056674.1, read on the forward strand.
GGAAGGGAAGGGCTGTGTTGTTCCAGTTTTGGTCACTGCCAACCTCATTCTGCAAAGGCACGGAGGATGTCCTTCAGACACCAAGAAGGGATGGGGATGGAAGAACAGGGAGGGACACAGATGGGGATGTCTACGAGGCCCTGGCTCAACCCTTGACCTTCCAAATACGTACTACCTGTCCTGGCCTAGGAAGGGAGACACGGGTGGGGTGCTACAGAGTTTAGAAGCTTACATGAGCACCACACTGGCAGAGGGAGGGGTCCCTCCTCTGTTTCAGCAGGAAACCCCCTACAGAAGAGCATCCTGCGGGTGGGAGATCAAGGAGAACCTTCTGCCATCAGACAAACTGTCAAAGGCACAGCTCCAGGCTGGGTGTGGAAAACAAGCGTGCAAAGTGGCCGTGAACAAAGAAATCACGAGTACGAATCTAGTGGGGGGCACGAGGGGTTGGGCGGGGAATGAAAGGATGTAGTGGGATGCCAGGTAGCACACGGAGGAAATCCGAGCACCGTGCATTTGTGCTAGAATTAGGACGGCGGCCCCAGATCTCTATATGCCAATTCTTGTCCCCAGATCCTGGTAGAGAATCCCAGGCCACATTTTTCATTTATTATTGTTGTTGTTAATACTTATCAACAGCAGGAGCCACAGTGCACATCCAGTGGACTCTGTGTGCCAGGCAGCGTGCTAACGGCTTCAGTTATTACCATTCAATCCTAGGTAAACTCCGTCAGGTGAGCAGCGATGTCCCATTTTAGATGAGGATGCTAATGCACAGAGAGGTGAGGAAATTTATCCCCAGCTTCTCAGTGTATAAGTGATAGAGTCATTATACAGGTGGGCAAACCAAGGGCCAGAGAGAGAAAGTGACTCACTCAACGTCACACAGGAAGTCAAGCAAGGAACAGGATTCAAAGTCAAACTCACAACTCCGATTCTCCATCTAGTGCTCTTGGTTAGATCTCAACTACTTCAACAGCACCAAAGGACCACTGGCCACGGAACGAACAGGAGACGCCATTAGACTGACTGCTATTCTGCATTCTTAGATCCTCCGATGAGAATTTTAGTCAATGCCAAGGGCTTGGAGAAGGGGTCCATTCACGGTGGACCAACCAGAGGCTGCAAACTGGTGATCAGTGGGCTAGTCAGAGTATGTGGTTTTGTTTTGCCTGTAGAGCGGTATACAAACTTGATTCACTACTTTCAAATTGAGAGATGGCACACACAATTGTAGGCTACAACTTGCCAGTAGATTCTGCTGGATTGGGAACGGATTAGTGGGAGTCTGGTCTCCACATTGGGAACGGAGGGCCAGCCAGGCATGGCGAGTCCACTGGACTTTACCTTCTCTGTTCCCATTTCCATTAAGCAAACTGTTGCTAGTGTGCCTACTGTGCTCCCACCAAGCATCCAATGAAGCTGGTAAAGAAAATGACACAGGCCCCACACCAAATTGATCCCTCGCAGTCATAGCTTTTGGGTTTGGGTTTGGATTCTTTCCAATACTGCTGTGTAACGAAGAACTCCAAGCCCTCAGTTGTGCAACGTTTTCTGCTCTTAGGTCTGTAGATTACTGGGGAAGCCCTACTCCTGGCTTTGGGGAGCGGGGAAAGTTTGGGTCTGCTCCATCTCTCTCCAGGACCAGCAAGCAGCTACTCTGAGCTTTCTCTCCTCATAGCAAATGGCAGAAGGGCAAGAGCCTCAGCAAAATGATACAAGTACAATTAAAGAGTCTGCTTTTGTCACATCACTAGCTTTTTAGTGGCTAATGGCAGTCCAGTGGCCATACCCAAAGCCAATGGAGCACAGATAAATATTCTAGCTTTTCCATAGAAAGACGCCACAAGATCCTATGGCGAGGGGTGTAGATGTACCATCCTAGGACAAGGAGGGCATGAAGACTTGGCAATAGTCAGTCTGCTATACTCATTATGGACCGGTGTCATAAGTCATGATCTGCTACTCTGCTGGGCCCTGTGGGAAAGGCAGGCGGAGAAGCAGTGGGGTACGTGGGAGTTTGTCTCTGCACTAAAGCGAAACCACCTGCTCAGAGTTAGAGACTGTGAAGCTGCAGCAGAAAAGGCACTGGGCGGAGTGGGGCAGATCACACGCTTGGGCTTCGGAAGAGAGGGAGAACAGCTGGGCTCGGTGGTCCTGCAACCCGCGGCCAGAGGCAAATGTCAGAGCGTCAAAGTGCCACATCTCCCACTACGCGAGAACAAGTCAAGGCTGACGAGGAGGAGGTCTGAGAAATGGGTCCCGGTGGGCAGGCACGGCCACTCCACCAGAGGCAGTTCTCACTAATGGGCCTGCTTCGGCCAATGCCTCACCAAACACAGGACCGGATCCCAAGCCCAGCGAGGGTCCCACAGCCTGCAGGTCAGGGCTCAGAGGCAGGCAAGCACTGGGTGGCTAGCCACACCAGATTTTGCCTAAGTCACTGAGGCTCTGAAAATTCTGCTTTAACCCACTTCAAGCCTCAGGTTTGAGAAAATTTGTAGGAGAAGGAAGAGGAAGAAAGAAAACACGGTGAATGGAAATTATTTTTACAAAGATTGGGTCTTTAAGGGGTTGGAACCCTTGGTGGGCATGGTTCTCCTGGGCTAGACAGGCAGCCTACCATCCTCTCTGTCCACCCCCAACTCCAGCTCCTTGGAGAAGCCTGCCAGGAGCTTTTGTAGCACCATCCAGACTTCTTTGGTGACACTGACCAACAAGAAGTGAATTATGTCCAATCAGCAGCCAAGACACATCCACATGCTTCATTTGGGGCCGTGGGGACAAACCTGGGGTGGACAAGATGCTTCTCTCCACCCAACTGGCCCATGCAACCAGGATAGGCCACCAACCTCAAGCTTCAGCACTCAATTCAGCTTGAGCACATGCTCGGGGAAAAAATGCATAATAGATTTCAAAGATGAGCTGAGGTTCTCTGCCCTGGATCACATAGATGGTCTGCTATGAGAATAGCAGACATATACAAGTTTACTTTCATAACTTAACAGACAGAGAAACTGAGACGTGGGGTTTAAGGAGGTCCTCAAACATTAGCTTTCCTCCTAAGAAGAGCAAACAGGGGCACCTGGGTGGCTCAGTGGGTTAAGCATCCGACGTCGGCTCAGGTCATGATCTTGCGGTTTGTGAGTTCAAGCCCCGCATCAGGCTCTGTGCTGACAGCTTGGAGCCTGGACCCTCTTTCGATTCTCTCTCTCTCTCTCTCTCTCAAAAATAAATAAACATTAAACAAATTTTTAAAAAGAAGAAGAAGAAGAGCAAATCAATGAAGACTAATTAAAGACCAGAGCAGCTGCCGGCCCCTACTGTACCTTTGTAAGAGCAAAAGGGATCAGATACATGCAAACATGAGGCAGATCTCAGGGTCTGGGGAGTTAGGCATGGGTTCAGTGTCAGTCTCCATTTCCCCCCCAGCCAGGTGCTCTCAAGCAGTGTGCAATGAGCACAACCACACACGGAAGCCCTGCTCAGCACTAGCCACAAGGCAGATGTTATTTGTGGCATCAATTACCAGGAAAAATTAGGGTTAGAGAGAGTGAGTAACTTGCCCAATTTTGTGTAACTAATAACACCGAAGTCTATGCAGTTTGGGGTCTTAGAAGACAAGACACAGTCATTACCTCCCTTGCCCTAGTTTTGCTTTCAGGGTGGTCAAATATTTTATTGGCTTGTCATTTTACTTGCCAAAATGTGGGTTCCTGGGAATTAACAATGCATTAAACTAGTGTAATAATGAAGATCGAGTTATCTGTTTAGAAGCATAACATCATGGGTGGGCGGATCCAGGGGAGGCATTCTATCTAGGTTCATCTCCCCCCTCGGCAAGTGAAGTGATTTCCCTAAGGTCTCACCTGACAGCAGAGGCTGAGCCAACCCTGGAGCCCAGGTCTTGGTACTCAGGCCAGTGGCCCTCATCTCACCAGGCCAAATACAAACACAGATGCCCACCCACCCCCAGCTTTGTGCTCTGACAAGAGACAGGGAAGAATGCAGAAAGGTGATGGGGGGAGGGGGCAGGGCAGGACAATAGTCTCTGGAGCCCAAGCCCTTGAGCAGCTCAGGAACAGGGCTGGGAAGGAGAAAGGGCAGAAATGAGCACCAATATATTGGCCACTGTCAACTGAGGGTCCTGCTCAGTTCTTTGGATGAAAAGGCCACCCCATCCCACAGATGTGTTCTACGTTTTATACCCAAGAACCCACCCACAGCCTTCTGAAAATGCATGTGTTCTTATTGGCAGGTAAGAGAAGGAGCCTCCTGTCAAGGGGAGCCAGCCTACTGTCCTCTCCTGACACACCCTGGATATACCTGCTGCCCCCAGAGAAATCAGACGCCCCGTGTGCCCCCCCCACCATGTCCCACACCTCCATGCCTCTGCGTGTGCTGCCCCCTCCCCCTACTCACGCCTCCTGCCATCCTCCCTTCCTTTGCCATCCTCTGCCGGACTAGATCTCTGCATGCTTCAAGCCTCAGCCTAGGAAGGACCCCCTCTGCAAAGCCTACCTGATATCCTGGCCTTACCCTCCAGCTCCTGCCCTGCCGAACTAAATGTCTCTCCTTATGGACTTCCCAAATGCCTTCATTTCTCATTCACAGAGATAATGCATCCATGTCTTTTCCCCCATAAGCCGTTAAGAGGCAAGAACTGTCTTATATTTTATGAAGCACATAGCCCTTTGTGCATTCCATGCTGTAGAGTAGGTGCTCAATAAATGTGTTGAATGAGCGAACAGGAAATGTTCGTTACACATACAATAAAGAACAGATTTGGTACGTTGTAAAGTGCAGACCTACTGTCAAGAATAGCTACAGCCAGCAGTGGGTGTAGTTTGAAACTTAGTTTGAGTCCAACTAAAAGGCCATCCGAGACCCCCAGATGGCAGAGGACATCCTGATGGCACCTCTGGCCATCTGGACTGTGAACACCGTTAAGCACATTCATTAATCCAGCCGCTTGTCTGGGCCTCCGCCCACAGGAGTTCATGCACCCACGGCTCATGGTCCTGCAGAATAATGATGGGGGATGAAGAGCCATCGGGAGCAGACGGTGGAATAATTGAGCAGCCATCAGGCCATTACCAGGGCCACAGGGAGGCCTTGGCCCTTCAGACAGAGCCAGGAGAAAAGCGTCTGCAGAAATCACAAGGGCTTGTCAGAAGCCACGGGCACGTGGAGAAGTCCAAGTTTGGAAGAAGGGGCGGGTTTTCTCCTGATGACTTCCAGGTGCTCCTGAGAAGGGCTATTACAATGATGCATAGCCAGAGGGGCCCTCGGGAACACTGCCTCCTCTTGAGGACAAAATATTGAGCCATCGGTCAAATTTAAACACTCTTTCATCAGGAGCCTCGTTGAGGATAAAGGACTGTGATTCTACATCATCCGCAGCTTAAGTAGCCCAGGAGGCAATGCCCAGGGGAAGGACGATGGTGGAGGCGCTCCAGCGAAATGTAGGATCTGGGGAGGGATGGTGATGGGAGCACCTGCTGTCCCATCATCAGGCGCCACTGGGTTACAGCCCATGCCAGGGAAAGGCAACGAAAAAGCAGGACTTATTAATTCTGAAATGCTCTGAATGCCTGCCGGCCCCGGGGGCTGATCCAGATCTCCGTAGCACGAGCTACTGTGTATTCAGTCACTCTGAAAAACTTTGAAACTTTCTGGACCCCCATCCTATCTTCACACAAGGAAGAGGCTAGTACTTCCACTTTACACAGACTAAGACACTGGAGCACAAGTTGGCTAATCACACCTCTAGGAACTGCTGGTGTCCGGGATTGAACCCACGTGTCTGTGCCCAAAGCTCACGGTCTCCCCCCTGCCCACCTTGGGTGTTAGCTCTCATCAGCCTTGTGCTCCAGAGGGAGAGGCTAAACCTGGCTCAGGGTGGGGAGTGCCTCCCATCCACCAGCACCTGACTCGTCCTCCTATTCTTCGCTCAGTTGTTAAACCGGACACGTATCTGCTGCCCCACGATGTCCCAACCTCTGTGCGGGGCAGGAGGTAGGGGACACGCAATGAGGGCAACCCCAAGGCAACTCCGGCTTGCTTTAAGTGTTCGTGCACCTTCTCTCCTCTGATTAGCAGAGCAGCTCTTTAAGGTGAAGATGGCCACATGCGTGTTGCCAACTGAGAAGCGGAAGATCCTAGAGGAGAGGGGAACAGCTCTGTGCTCCCCTCACGCCTGCCTGGTGCACAGAACTCACGCCCATGTAGCAAGTAGGTGGAGCCCCGGAGCCCTCAAGGTGACATGAACGACAGGAACTGCCCAACTGGGGCTTCAAACCTGCTTTCCTGCCTCCTCCACCATCACTCAAATGTGGCATATTTTTATTTACCGCTGTGGACTCAGTGGTACCCCTGCCCACATTCACATACAGAAGCCCTAACCTCCAACACGACTGCGTTTAGAGGCAGGGCTTTTGAGAAGGTAAATAAAGTTAACTAAGGCCCAAAGAGCAGGGCCCTGATGCAGCAGGACTGGTGTCCTTATAAAGAGACAGCAGAGTGTGTGCTCCCTCTCCATATACGCACACAGAGAAAGGCCACATGAGGACACAGCAAGAAGATGGCCGTCTGCGAGCCAGGAAGAGAGACCTCACAGACACCGTACCTACTGGCACCGTGATGTCAAACTTCCGGCCTCCAGAGCTGTAAGAAAATCGATTTCTGTTGTTTAAGCCTCCCAGTCTATCAGAGCCTGTTATGGCAGCCTCAACCGATAAAGCTACATTCAAGGATGGATCTTTCTTTGGCCTGTTAGGTTCTTTGATACGCCTCACATCCTCTTTTTACCCTCAGATCAGGGCTGGCTTACGGGGCTCCATCTTGCTGATGAGGCCATTCCTAATATCAGGTCTGCACATGCCCATAAGCACCTTCCCTATTCCTGGGGCTGAGGGAAGGACGCTGACGGAAGCCTCTGGCAAGCCTGGCTTCTTAAGGAAACAGTGGGCAAACCCCTCGCGAAGAGCACACACGTTAAATGGGACCAAGGGTATTGGGGCTAGAGTGGTTGAAAGGACCCTGGTCACAGAGGTTGGTGTCACCGTCACCAAGGTGGGACCACCCCCCACTCCAAGAGTCAGAGTCACCAGACCCTGGAACGCTGAGCCTCCTGCCACCTCTCAGGCCACATGATACAGTGGAAACAGCACGGACTTGGGAGCCTGGCCTGTGTTTGAATTTGAACTTGTCACTTGCTGAGAGGCTGGTGGTGAGTAGAGCTAGTCGCCAGCATGCCAGCACCCTCCTTCTGGGCATGTGGTTTTCCCACCTCCTGGAAGTTGGATGCGCCGTGCGGCCTGCTTTGGCCAATGCGCGAGAACTTCCAGGGCCCAGGCTTGCTCCTCCACATTTTCTTCTCCCTCTGGCATTGTCAAAAGGAAGGTTCCAGGTGGTGCCTGCTCCAGCAGATTGTGTTCCTAAACAAGGGAGGCAACGAGGAACAGAACCCACAGCGTCTCATGGTGGATGTGGAGAGTGAGCGAGAAATAAACCTTGGTGGGGCTGGCCAGCCCCGGCCAGCCTGGCTGGCTCAGTCGGGAGAGCATTCGACTCCCGATCTCATCATGTGTTCAAGCCTCACACTGGGTGTGAAGCCTACTTTTAAAGATCAGTAAAAGAGGGGAGAATACCTAGGAGGCTCAGTCAGGTAAGCTTCTGACTCTCAATCTCAGCTCAGGTCCTGAGCTTGCGTTTAATGAAACCAAGCAGCACTCTCAGGGTGGAGCCCACTTGGGATTTTCTCTCTCCTTCTCTCTCTGCCCCTCCCCCACCTACATTCATGAGTGCTCTCTCTCTCTCAGAATAAAACATGAAAGAAAGAAAGAAAGAAAGAAAGAAAGAAAGAAAGAAAGAAAGAAAGAAAGACGGAAGGAAGGAAGGAAGGAAAGAAGAAAGAAAAGAAAGAAAGAAAGAAAGAAAGAAAGAAAGAAAGAAAGAAAGAAAGAAAGAAAGACGGAAGGAAGGAAGGAAGGAAGGAAAGAAGAAAGAAAGAAAGAAAGAAAGAAAGAAAGAAAGAAAGAAAGAAAGAAAGGAAGAAAAGAAATAAAGCTTTGCTTTCAGCTGTGAAGCTCCTGGAGCTGTTTGTTCCTGCACCATAACACAGTTCATCAGTTCTGACTGATACAGAAAAATTGTTGAATCACAGCCTCCTCGAGATTTCATTTTACCACCTGTAGAATGTAGATAGTATCTCACTCACCGAGTTTTGGGGTGATAATACATATTCTGCTTGGTACACAGCAGGTCTCTGACAAATGGAAACTCTCGCTTTCTTGTCTTTGCACCGTTTTACCCCAAATCCTTCATGACGGGGATTAGACATTTTGGGAGCCAGTTCCTTAGGGCAGATTTCAGACACGGCCCATCTTTGTTTCCCTGGCACGGTGTACTGGGTGGACAACAAAGCAAGTTCTAAGTACATGTAAGTGAGCACCTCGACCCAACTGGTAAGCCCTGAACAGGTTTCTTACACTGCACCAGGTGGCAGAGCCCAAGGTCTCTGATAACACCTGTGGCCACCACCTTCCGGGATACATACATTTCTTCCTTCCTACATCAAGAGAGCACACGATCCTGGACTCTCGGGGCTCCATAAGCAACTCCCCTTCTCCCTTCGGTAGTGCAACCCCTTCAGCAAGATCCTTGTTCATCAACCCCTCCATCTCTGCCGGAACACTTGCAGCAACAGAGAACTCCCGCCCGCAAAATGTTCTTCTGTGTCTAGAATTACAAGAGGTGGGTTTGGCTCCAGGCCCGGTCCATGAGCCCTTCAGGCAATTCTGCAAAGCATGTACCATCGTTATCGTCCCATTCTCAAGATAGGAAAGTGGGGCTCGAGAGATGAAGCAATTTCCCGAGGTCACACAACCAGTGAGCTACGACCATATTCCTGAAGGCCCACCATAATGCCCACGTGATAAATGTGAATAGACTGATGACTCCATTCCCTGGAGGGGCATTCCTGGTGACTCCAAACGTCCACGTAAGCCCCGCCCCACAACTGCCAGCTTGGCTTGTGGGAACCTTACTACAAACAGCCCTTCAGCTCTGTTAAGACCTAAATCTCGATAAATGCTTTCCAATAACACAGTCCTTGCCAGGAAAGGAAATACTTGCACTATTGCTTATGCATAATATAGGTTAATATTTCAGGACGCATTAAATGTGTAAACGTTTATAGTGAAGCCAGGTGCCAGTTGTGAGCCAGGCCGCTGTGCAGAGAAGACAAGATGCTGAAGGGAAGTTGGGTACAACTTGACACTGCCCCTAAGTACTTTGTGTCAGAGAGCACAGTACTCGGCCCTGCTCCTGGTTTGCCAGGCAGGAAAATAACATGTTGCTTTCAAACGGATGCTCCCAAACCCTTAATGGAAGTTGATGACTTCAAGATGCGCTAGTTGCTTTGTGGCTTCTTCGGAGACAGTGGAAATTAGGATGGGATTTGGGGCATGACCAAGGGCCAAAATCTGCCAAAGGTGTGCCTAACTAACTGAAGAATGGAGGTGGGTCAGATTGGCCATGGGCTAAAATCAAAGGCACATGCAGGAAACTGGAATATGAACTTGGCATTTGGAGGAAGCGGAGGATGAAGGCAAGCTGGGGGGAGGGGTGAGTAGGGGGGAGGAGAATACTCTGCTTTAAATAAATAGGAGATTGAACCATATGAAATTGCCAATATTTGATGGCGGTTGACCAAAAATATGGCACTGTGTTTAGACTAATCTAATAAAAGATATATTATTATCTATTAACATACTATCCTAACCATGCATCCCAAGCAGCACCACCACATCAAGGGTGGGACAGCAGTCATGTAACCATCCACAAAGCAAGACAAAGTCCACAGCAAAGAACACCAGCCATGTCACCTCTGGAGTTTATGTGGCGGAGGGCCAAGCATGAGGTTTCTACCAAGAATGGAAGGTAAAAAAAAACAACACAGGATACGCTATGATCTGAATGTCATGTCCCCCAAAATTCCTATGTTGAAATCCTAAATCTCAGATGTGATAGTATTAGGAGGTGGTGTTTTTGAGAGGTGCTTAGGTCATGGGAATGGAACTTTCATGAATGAATGAATTAGTGCCCTTATAAAAGAGACCCCAGAGGGGCGCCTGGGTGATTCAGTTGGTTGAGCATCCAACTTTGGCTCAAGTCATGATCTCACAGTTTGTGGGTTCGAGCTCTGCGTTGGGCTCTGTGCTGACAGCTCGGATGCTGGAGCCTGCTTCAGATTCTGTGTCTCCCTCTCTCTCTGTCCCTCCCCTACTCACGCTCTGTCTCTGTCTCTGTCTCTCTCTCTCTCTCAAAAAGAGATATTTTTTTATTAACTTGTTTTATTTTTTATTTTTTTAAATTTACATCCAAATTAGTTAGCATATAGTGCCACAATGATTTCAGGAGTAGATTCCTTACCCATTTAGCCCATCCCCCCTCCCACAACCCCTCCAGTAACCCTCTGTTTGTTCTCCATATTTAAGAGTCTCTTCTGTTTCGTCCCCCTCCCTGTTTTTATATTATTTTTGTTTCCCTTCCCTTATGTTCATCTGGTTTGTCTCTTAAAGTCCTCATGTGAGTGAAGTCATATGATTTTTGTCTTTCTCTGACTGACTAATTTCACTTAGCATAATACCCTCCAATTGCATTGACGTAGTTGCAAATGGCAAGATTTCATTCTTTTTGATTGCCAAGTAATACTCCATTGTGTGTGTGTGTGTGTGTGTGTATATATACATATATAGATATATATATATCTATATATGTATATATATAGATATATATATAGATAGATAGATAGATATATACACATACCACATGTTCTTTATCCATTCATCCATCGATGGACATTTGGGCTCTTTCCATACTTTGGAAAAAAAAAAAAGAACACAAAGGAAAAAAATAGATACTTAAAAAAATGTTTTAAAAATAAAAAAAATAAAAATAATAAAATAAAATAAAAGAGACCCCAGAATGTTCCCTCGCTCCTTCCGCACTGTGAGGACACAGAGAGAAGGTGCCGGCCATAAGCCTGGAAGAGGGCCCTTCCCTACAAGGCTACCATGCTGACACCTTGACATCGGTCTTCCCAGCCTCCAGAACTAAACAATAAGTTTCTGTTGTTTATAAAGCACCCAGTGAGTGGCGTTTTGTTAAAGCTGCCCAAATGGACTCAGACAGGCTCTGAGGACCCTCAGGAGACAGACCAATTAAAACCCCAGCCAAGCTGACTGAGGCTGGCATCACTGACATCCGTGCTGCCGTTGTACCAGCACATTAGCAGAGGAGCAGAGAGCACAGAGCAGGGCCAGAGAGTCCCAGTTCTGCAGCCACACTGCCGGGCTCGAGTCCTGCTGGGCTCCTTATGAGCTGTAGTGGACTGAAGGGTGGCCCCCAGAAAAGACAGGCTTGTGTCTTCACTCCCCGAACCTGTGAACATTACCTTAAAAGGCAACAGAGTGAAAAGTATACCTTGTAGGAGAATATCTCAGTTAAGATAAGGACCTTTAGAGGAGGCGTTTATACTGGATTATCCAGAAGGCCAGAAATCTGACGACAAATGTCCTTATAGGAGACAGACAGAGAAGACCCCACGCAGGAAAAGGGGGAGATGATGTGACCAGAGAGGCAGAGACTGGAGTGACGTGACCACAGCCAAAGAATGCTGGAGCCACCAGAAGCTTGAAGAAGCAGGGAACAGATTCTCCCCCAGAGTCCTACGAAGCACAGTGCCGCCACCACCTTGGTTTCAGACTTCTGGCCTCCGGACCTGTGATAGGATACATTTCTATTAAATTACAAAGTTTGAGGTCCTTTGTCACAGCCACCCCAGGGAACTACTACAGGAACCCTCTGCCTCAGGTCTTTCAACTGTAAAATGGGCTCCTAACCTCCCGAGAAGTTGCCTATGAGGGGTTTCACACGACACCTAGTATACACTAAGCACTCAATAAATGTAAGATGTAATAGACGAACTGCAGAAGGGACAGAGAATCCCATAAGACCCAAGAAGATGGAAATACTGGCCTGCCTTGTATGCCTCTGGTACATAAGCCAGGATACCCCCTGCTGTGAGGTGCAAGGTGTTCTGGGCAAAAGCCCGACTCCTCTGCCCCAGTGGCCATCTCAACTCACCACTGGGAGCTAAAAGCCCTTCTCGGGTAACTCTTGAACAAACACCAGCAAAAGCAGCTTTGGTTAAATATAGATGTATGGGACAGTATTCTGGAAGAGTCCATTTTCCTTACAGAATTGCACATTGCACCCAATTTAAGCAACTGGGAATCTGGCAATTTGAGCTTGTTCAACCACTGGAAAAAGTGTCTTTCAAAAAAGATAGTTAAAAAAAATAGGACACAAGGGAAGAAAATGGTTATTAAAAATGCTTAAGAGCCTTCCTGAACTTCAAATGGGCTCTTCACAACAATAATACTGATGATTTAAGGGAAAAATGAATCAAGACTCTATTGATTAAATGTTCCTTAAATTATGGGTGGGTTTTAAAATGTGTGGCAGTATGCAAAACACGTTGGAGATAAAACGTTTGAAAAATCATCCAAGACATTTAAAGAACAGGCAATGTAGCTGCAGCCTCTGTCCTGGGGGCGAGCAGTCTAGGCAAGAGAGTAAAAAGTCAACCCAGAACCCTCAAGACCATCTGTGACTCGGGCCAGTAACGCCCAACCCCACAGCCATGACAGCCATCAGCGGTGTCGATTTCTGCTGACACAGCCCTGATCTCCCTAACGCCCAGTGGTCTTGGCTCAGCACCAGTAACCTGAACACATCATTCATTCCAGGAACATTTACTGAGCACCGACCGGGCACCAAGCCCTGTGCTCACAGCCAGGGGATACACAGCACAAGGCTTCACGCAGCTGCAGATGTGAAAACAGACCATTATGGTTCAAGGGTTGAGAACCAGGACAGGAAAGCTATAGGGTGGGGGTTGTGAATACCCACTGGGGCAGCCCCATCCAGCGGGGGACCAGGGGAGCTTCTCAGGGAAAGAAAATCTAAGATGAGACCGAAAAGGTGAGCCAGCATTGACCAAATGTAGAGAATGCAGAGACGGAGAGAAATTCAGAAAGGAAGGGGCAGGATGGTAACTGTAAGGTGCCAGAGGCTCAGGATGTTTAAGAACAAAAGCGCATCCCAGCTGCTTGTGGGCCCTCCACCAGGACCACCTGCTCAGTCTCCCCTCCACAGCCACTAGACTCCATTCCCGGCAGGCCCCCGGCTCTGTTCATCCAGTGTCTTCAGAATCCCTTGAATTTTTAAGGGAGAGGCTCCTTCTCCCCCAGAATTTCACTGGCCCTGCCCAGCCCAGCCCAGCCCTCACTGGGAGAGGACAGCCAGGCAGCTTGCAAGGAGGCCCCAAAAGATGTAGCATTCTGGGATTGATGTGGAAACTCAGCATACAGGGAAAATCCTCTCCCAAGCAACCTGGCCTCACCCGGTGACCAATCACCTCCCCAGGCTGGCATATCCCTTCTCCTTAGTCAAAGCCAGGCCCATTGGCAGGCTCCATCCATCTTCTCTACCTCCCTGTCTTACAGATTTATGCTAAGTTGGGATCCTTCCTCTGTCTAACCCACCAGACAGAGAACAATGAGAAGATAGGCTGAGCATAGAACGTTCAGGAACTGCTCAAGGGGCAGGCAGAGGCTTGGGGACCAGGGCCCTCCCTGATCAGTCTTCACTGAAGATAGGACCCATTCCCTTGCCGTCCCCAGAAGCAGCATCTAGAGGTCCAGGCATGTCCTAGTACAAAAGCAGCACACGCCGATCTCTCCTTCATGGACCCCATTTGCCACGCAACTTTCAGATCCCGATTCAACCCGCCCCACTATGAGCTGCTCAAGAGCAGGGACCAGTCCCCTTTGCTAAAGGTTGTCTGCATGTGGCCCACTGCCTGGTACAAGATGGTGCTTAATAAATGTAGTGAAGATATGCTTGTAGATGCCTTGGTTACTAAGCACTGGCCCATTCATTATTCCTTTGAAGCTCACCTCGACCTGGTGAGACACAAAGGGCAGTGTGACGAGCCTCATCAGAGATTTATCCAAAGTGGATTGGTCCACACAGCCCCGGAAGGCAAAAGCAGGACATGAGCCCAGGCCTCTGGACCCTCACACCCCCCACCATGCCAGCCTCACCTTTTCTATCATGCTTCTGGCAGTCTAAATATCATCATTCTTTGCATGGGCCAATCTGAGCACCCAGCGGGGCACATGAGACAAAGAGGAGGAGAGAGGAGTAACCCGTACTTCCCACGCCCCGGAGAAGCTGGCTGCTTGCGCTCAAAAATTACGTATTTGATTTAAAGATATTGTTTCCCCCTTTTCTCCTTCCACAAAGTGGTACATGGCCCACTTATATATTTAATTAGAATGGATTAAAATTAATAACATCTTGAGTAGTTCCTGACCCTTCTTGAGATAATTGGAGACACCCCGGGGTGATAGGAAACTGGGAGGAAGAATTGCTGATCTAACCAATAGAGGCTGAACTTTCTCATGTGCATGTAATTAGTGCATCCCCTAATTGCCCTCTGTGTGTATGTATATGTGTGTGTGTGTGTGTGTGTGTGTATATATATCTTATCTATTATTTAAAAAAAAACAAAGATAGGTATCCTTGTGATTTGGAATCATGTTCTGTCCCTTGGGCTACAGAGCTCAAGGCATGCCTGTGGCAGGCAGACCAGCTGAACTCTGTCCTGTCCGTGTCTGCAGACTGATACACAGCTCTCATAGATATTTTAACAGGTGTGTGTGTGTGCGGGCGTGTTAACAGATTTTTATTGCACTGTCTCCATAAGTATAAATACAAAAAGACATTTCTGAGCACCCACTGTGTGCCAAGGACCATGTTAAGTATGCTCCCATCCGTTCACCTGTCCACTCTTTACAACAACCCCATGGAAGCAGAGAGGGTAGAGAGCAGGGTGACTCTCTCCCGTGTGACAGCTAGGAGGACAGAGGTGAAAGATGGCACAAGAGCTAGACTCAGGATGGAAACCTGGACCCTGGGGGTCAACTACCACGTAAGACCTTGCTCTAATGAGCGCTTTCTTCCCACCCTGTAGATGTGTCTCAAGAGATCACTAGTGCCCACAGCTCAGTTTCTGTTAGTACAGCCACATGCAGGCATTGACACGGCACAGCTGGACCTCACTGGTTGTCTGAACATCTCACACTTTCTCAGACTCCAGGAAAGAGAAGCGCGAACAACAGTGAGTAAGCTAGAGCCCGAGAATAAGCCACAACCATCCCTAAGGGAAAAGGGGTCAGAGAGCAGTGAACCGAGTCCACCAGGCCCCCTGCCTCCTGGGCTCCCAGGGCACAGGAAGACGGGAGGAGGGAGAACCAAAGACCCCATCAGACAGGGCTGGGTTCAGATCCTGCTCTGCCACTTACTGTGTGAGACAGAGATAGGACCCCAGATAAGCCAGCTAAGCACACCAAGGGTCAGCCTTTGCACTTGCAAAATGAGCAGGTTCATGCCCGTCCATCAGAGCCGTAATGACAACAAATCCGTCATTGGGCGAGCGCCTAACAGGACAGTCCTTGTTTTTGTAGATGAGATAACAGGTTCAGGGTGACATGGTCATGCAGAGATACCCATCTGTTTCCCTGACACCTCCTGGCTTCTCACAACCCAGGAGCACCAGATTTCTTGGCCCATGATGACAGCAATGAGCTTTAAACAGTAATTGAGAGGGGCGCCTGGGTGGCTCAGTCAGTTGAGCGTCCGACTTTGGCTCAGGTCATGATCTCACGGTCCGTGAGTTCAAGCCCCGCGTCGGGCTCTGTGCTGACAGCTCAGAGCCTGGAGCCTCTTTCAGATTCTGTGTCTCCCTCTCTCTCTGACCCTCCCCCATTCATGCTCTGTCTCTCTCTGTCTCAAAAATAAATAAACACTAAAAAATAAATAAATAAATAAACAAACAAACAAACAAACAGTAATTGAGAGAGGAAGCATTTGCTTATCTTTTTGGGGTCACCCCAAGCTTCAGAGACAAGTAACTGACATCCCCTCCCCTGGTTCGTCCCCACACCCATTTGGCAACTGCCCTCACCACTTCCAAGCATCCCTGTCCCCTGCTGTCCCCTGGACAGGTTAAACCCTACCTGTTTGCACAATGAGGACCGTGCCTGTGAGTGGGACAGCATTTCTGGGTCAAATTAGGTCAAGGCCGATCAGTGGCGCTGGAACTGCTACGGCGTTAGGCAATCAACTCAAGGCTGGTTCCGCCCAGAGCCATTTAATTTTGGGGAGGCAAGATTTAGCTGACTTGAAAGAAGGGGGAAGCAAGCTTGCAGAAAGAGATTGATTTCAGCGAAATACAAATTCATACTCACTAACTGCCTTACCACTTCGGAATCAATTAAAATGAGATGGAGAAAAAGGCACAGAGAAATAAAGAATGACAGAAAGCCCAATTGGAAAAAAGGAGGGGGTGGGGGAGAAGGCTTCCTGGAAAGCAGAGCAGAAAAAGCCCAATCCAAGGAAACCCCTCTCGGGTAGGAGGGGAAGTCTGGGGGCTGTGAGGCATTTTCTTTTCCAGTCCTGGGCAACCGGTAAGCAGCAGACCCACAACATGAGTCGGGGGTTCTCAAAACCCAGTAAGCATCAGAAACAACTTTTGATGAAAGCAGGTAGGGCTTACACATGTCCAGTCCTGAGGCCACCTCCCGAGGTTCTGATTCATTAGGTCCGTGCAGGAGCTGGCAATCTACCTAACAGAACCCGTCTCCTGGACAGGTGCTCTCGGACCACACTCTGAGGAGCAAGGCCTAGACTAGAGATTTCATGATGTGCCCCTCTTCTCTGGTCACCATAGTAACAGCAATGACCACACGTGTTGCTTATCTCTAGGACTGCTGCACAAAGCCTCGAGAAAGACTGTGGAAAGACCCCCACGTTAGCCTGTCCAGAGAAGATGAAGACTTTGGAAATACAGTACTTGGAAGGTGTGGACAGTGGGACAAAGAAAACCTGTCCAGATCCTGGCTTGGACAGCCCACCTCGGAGAGGACTAGACAGGACCCAAGAATAGTGCTGGACCACTCTGGAAGACAGTTTGGCAACTGTCTTTTTTTAAAAACAAAATAAACATACTCTTACCTTATGGTCCAGTAGTGATGCTCCTTTTAGCATTTACCTCAAGAATTCAAAACTTAGGTCCACGCAGAAGCCTGTACAGTTTTATTCACAACTGCCCAAACTTTGAAGCAACCAAAATGTCCTTTAGTAGGTTAATGGACCAACTATGATAGATCCAGACAATGAAATATTACTCGGTGCTGAAAAGAAATGAGCTATCAAGCCATGGAAAGACATGGAGGAAACTTAAATGCATATTTCTAAGTGATAGAAGCCAATCTGAAAAGCCTACATGCTATATGATTCCAACTGTATGATATTCTGGAAAAGAAAAAGCTTCGGTGACCGTCAAAAGCTGAGTGGCTACAAGGAGAATGGCAGGGAGAGGAAGGACTGAGCAGAGCACAGAGGATTTTTAGGACAGGGGAACTATCCTATATGATGCTGCAATGCTTGATACTTGCCCTCATACATGTGTCCAAACCCACAGAATGTGCCACACTCAGAATGAACGGTAAACCATGGATGGCGTGGGGCGGAGGGGGGAGAATGACGTATCAATGTAGGTACATGGATTGTAATGAACAGACCACTCTGGTGGGGAGTGTGATAGTCGGGATGGCTGTGCATGTGGGGGGCAAGGGGTATACAATAACTCTCCTTTCTGTCCAATTTTACTGTGAACCTAAAACTGCTCTAAAAAGTAAATTCTATTAAAAAAAATACACAGGACTAGAGATTGCCTCTGGTTCCATGAAATACGAGATGACATGGGAAGGCAGAGTAGTGAAGCATGCAACGGGGACTGGAGCCACCGGGGACATGGCAAGAGTAAATCCAGCCTGCCAGCCAGGGGCCAATTCCTGAATGGGTGGGGGTTGGGGCTGTAAAATCAGGACAGGAAGTACAGGGCCCCTCTCTTCCCACCCTTCCTGCCAGAGAGGGGGATATTGCAAAGGGCATCAAGATCTCAACAAGAGAGCAGTCTCTCTGTGGTGTTTGAAATTCTCAAAGATCCCTTAATCCTCCCAAAGAAAACAGTTCAAACAGGTGAATAAACTAGCGAGTCGAACAGGGAGCCTCAGCATCATTATCCAGGCCTCCTAACGCCCCTTAATGCAGAATCTCCCTGCCTGCACCTAATGAGGGCTGCTCTCCTTCATGAGAGTCCTATAAAATGCATAAATATTCCTCAAGGAACCGAGAGAGCTCCTAACAGTCTTTAATAGCTATCATAAAATGAAGGATAAAATGTGTGAAAGGAGATTGGTCATGATAATAGTGCAAGGTTGGAGAGCAGTGAATTTCCTAACCCCTCCCTGGCTGGGTTTCACAGCAGAAAGATACTGTCCCGAGTCAGAAGCATGCCCAGAGGAGGCAAACTGGGGAGAGGACATCCAGACTCCTGTCAGAGAATCCCAGTCAGTTGAACTGGAAAAGCTGAGGGCCAAAGACAGGAGGAGACTTGCCTAAGGTCATACAGCAAACAGCAGACTCCCATCAAATCTGCCAAGATTCTGTGTGGCCCAGATGGAATGGGACCTAGGAATTTGCATTGTTCATTTATCCTCTGGGTGATGGAGACAAAAACTAGTCTATACCAAATAAGCTCGTGACTGATACAATTTGGCCCTGGCTGCATAGCTCCTCCAGCCTTTGTGGGAGCCAGAGATTGGTCTGTTAGTAGAACTTACAGCCTGAGCTCTGCTCCAAAACTGGACAAGGACTCTAGAGCATGCCAACAAGGTGGGTATTAACAGCAGAGGTCATCATTGAGAATCTGCAGACCAGGGAAACAAGAGTATGCTCTAAAGGACTGTTTGCTTCAATGGGTGCTATGATGGGCTTTCCGTGAGCACCTCAGGGCCATGGCACGTGGGTGTGGGGTGTGGGGTGGGGAAAGACCCAGTTGGCAGGAAAGCCCACATCTAACAGACAGCCAGTCCCCTAGCTCATGTCCTGGAATGCAACAGAGCTCAATAAACAGCAGTTATTGGCAGGTACAGCACTAAACACCTAGAGGTGCACCCACCAAGAACTGCTGTTTGTTGAGCTCTATTGCATGCCAGGACATGAGCTGGGGGCTTTGCATTTATGATCTCACTGAGCCCTCCAAGTGCCACACCTGACTGTAATCGCACAGACCCACAGGTCCATGCATGACCAAAGGCTGGCCAAATAACAT
Organism: Panthera tigris; assembly: GCF_018350195.1. NCBI lineage: Eukaryota > Metazoa > Chordata > Mammalia > Carnivora > Felidae > Panthera > Panthera tigris. Next base: position 41,582,218 of record NC_056674.1, read on the forward strand.
CCAGGCAACACAGGTCTGGGCATTTGTTCTTGCTCCCACCATAGTCTGGGGCCTACTGGGTCTCCCCATACTTTGGCTTGGGCTTCTAGTTTACAGCTTCCTTTATCTTGATGGCAGTGGAATGGCCTCTTACATCTGACCCTCAAGACCTTCGAGATGTTGACTCCCTGCTCCTCAGGCTCACCCCCCTCACTCGTCTCAGCTCTGGTTTAGGAATCCCCATCCCAGGGCTTTCCTGACTCCCTGGGGTCTCAGCCCAGCCCATCCTGCTCCGAATGACAGGAGGTCCAAGAAGCCACATTTCCCTCTGCCCATGCAGGCTGACTAAGCAAAGCTACCAGAAACTTCATGGTGAAAGTCAACCAGCAGAACCTCAGGTGAAGTTCTTCAATGCATAGAAGTCAAATCCCAATACAGATGGGGTACGGACAAGTTGAAAAGAATAAACCTTTTCTTCTAAGTTAAACTCCCTGGCCACATGGGGGACAGTCCTCAGAGTGGATAACCTAAGATTCTGGTGTCGTCCACTATTACCCTGATGGCATTCAGCAGCCGATAAGACATCAAGAGGTCAAATGTAGGAGGACTGAAATAGAACAATAAAACTATCGGCATTCCCAGATAATGGGCTTCGTGGAAAATCTAAAAGCATCAACAATTAGAATTTTTAGAAAAGCTAGTGAAATCACTTGGAAATAAGAGCAATGTACAAAAATCTATTATATTTATTTCACCGTCAAGTAGATATAAATGCAATTTTAAAGACACCACTTATAAAAGCAGCAAAATGCGGGGCGCCTGGGTGGCGCAGTCGGTTAAGCGTCCGACTTTGGCCAGGTCACGATCTCGCGGTCCGTGAGTTCGAGCCCCACGTCAGGCTCTGGGCTGATGGCTCGGAGCCTGGAGCCTGTTTCCGATTCTGTGTCTCCCTCTCTCTCTGCCCCTCCCCCGTTCATGCTCTGTCTCTCTCTGTCCCAAAAATAAATAAAAAACGTTGAAAAAAAAATTAAAAAAAAAAAAAAAAAGCAGCAAAATGCATGAAGGGTCTCAGATTCTAACAAAAGATGCTCGAGACCTTTGAGGAAGAGATTAGAAAAATTTATTGGAAGACACTGAAGAAGACCATAATACGTGAAGAAACAGACTGAGTTCATGGGCAGAAAGATTCAATATCATAAAAATAGCAAGTTGAAGGGAATTGGCCTACAGATTCCATGAAGCTCGAAGAAAAAATTCCCAACAAGGTTTTATGTGGAACTTGACAAGGAACTTATTTATAAGCAAACAGGTAAAATGTATATATGTGTGTGCAGTTTGTGTATGTACAAACACACAAACACATGCATTCGTATCTAATTTTTAGCTTGCTCGAAAGACCACAAATGTAAATTGAAACTGCACTGTGATACCAATTCTCATCTAAAAGTTTTCCAAAAATACATGGGAAAAAAGTGCCCTTGTACACTGTTGTGAAGAACTGAAAATGGTGTTAACACCATGTAGGGGAAATCTTACAGACATTAAGGTTGATGAAATTAAATAGAGACTATGTAATCACAAATTCGAGAACCCATGCTGTATCTTTAATACATGTGCATCTAATGTAAGTGTTTGCTAACTCTGTCCACTGAAACAGCCTAGAAACAACGACTAAGCCAACAGCAATAAAGACTCCTAATGCTCACACTGTAATTTTCTTCAATAGCATTTTGCACTAATAGGAACCAAGCCTTCTTGGATAAATGCTCATTCTGGGTCTGGGGCAGAAAATGCCCAAAATGAGCCTAGAACATCTTGTAATTTTACATTTCAAAATTTCAGAATTCTGCAGCTAACCTGAAGAAGCTCCCAGGGGCCACGGATGGGGCAATCTGGACATCAACGAGGATGATGACTAGAATGGATAAAAGCATATGGATTTAATCCATGAATTCATGATGATATTTTTAAAAGGTATTTGTTATCTTTGAAGAATACTTGGGCTCCAAGTCATTATTTTGAAAACTGTTAAATTAAAGAACCACCTGACAGTGCTCAGTATAGATAACTGATTGTGGCATTATCCAATTTGTCCCGTTTTTCCTCCATAAAGTGTACCTTGAGGTAATTAATAGCTAATTAGGGGTAATTCATCTTTATAAAATAATTCCAGCCAGTAAGTGGGAAGGAATTATAGAATTAGCATGCCGCCATTTTGTAGTCCCTAGTGAATTCATGAATCTAGACCATAACGATCAGTGGCTACTATTAACACAGAAAAGTCAACTAAATATTATGTGTCTCCTGATGGAAGTGCATGCCACCACCTATGAGGTAGCCTTGCCTTTCCCACTCTAAAAAATGAACTTGAAGCTGATCAAGTTTCAAATCACCTATTATACAAGACATACAGAGAACAGATGTTCAAAGGCCTCTACAGCGATGTAATAACCAAGTCAAGACCATGGTCAACTCTTGGGATGGACTTTTTTGAATCCTGATTCAAAACAACAGTTTTTAAAAATGTTGGAGAGTTTGGGAAATTTGCTTTGTTAACTGAATATGTGAGGTTTTAAGTTGTAGATGTGATAATGGTATCATGCACGTTTGTCAAGAGTCCTTAAACACACACACAAGAACAAAAATGGTGGAGACACCACAGGAGCCTTTGCCCCACCAGCCATCAAGAATTATGAGAAAGCTATATGACCAAGGTAGATACTATGACATTCATGCAGGGATAGACAAAATGACTCAGGGAGCAGAATAGAGACACAAAAATTAATTTTTACATGTATATTTTATTTTGTTTACATAGCTCATTTTTCAGGTGAATGGGAAATGGCAAAACTCATCAGTAAGTGGCATTTGGACAGCTGCATTGATGATCCACATGGAAAAGAAGCAATTTAGAAAAGACTGATAATGAAAGATACACTAAAATTTAAAACTTCTCTTTATCAAGAGACACCTCAAAGGAAGTGAAAAGATGGCTCCAACTGGGAATGACATTGACCACATATATATGATGCCAAGTGATTAGAATTCAGAATAGATATTTAACTCCTAAAAATCAGAGAGACTCACAATCCAATTTAAAACTATGGAAAAGACTTAAACAGGTATTCTCAAAAAAGGAAACTAGAGTAGCCCATAAACTTTGGCAAGATACTTCATTATATAATCAAGAAAATTTACACTTTTAGAAAACAAGAGTCTATTTCCATACCCGATTCAGGAACCTGACAATAGAAAGGGCTGGTAAAGAAGTACATTAATGATGGGGCGCCTGGGTGGCTCAGCCGGTCAAGCGTCCGACTTCAGCTCAGGTCACGATCTCACGGTCTGTGAGTTCGAGCCCCGAGTCCAGCTCTGTGCTGTCAGTTCAGAGCCTGGAGCCTGCTTTGGATTCTGTGTCTCCCTCTCTCTCCCTGCCCCTCCCCCACTTACGCTCTGTCTCTCGAAATATGAATAAACGTTAAAAATTAAAAAAAAAAAAAAAGAAGGACATTAATGAAATATTTCCTATACTACCAGAGAGTAGTATGGACTCCAGCAGTTTTCAAAACAATTTGACATCAGCTAGAATTTAGTTTGAGCATTCCATATGGGTTACTAATTCTGTTCTTAGGTATAAACCACAGGTGCACCCTATATACTTACAATAATGTTTACGGCATTTTCTAGAAAAGACTAAAAACATTCCAAATATTCATTAGAGAAATAAGTTGCAGTGTGGCCACACAATGAGACCATATATGGCAGTGAGAATTAACCAAGAACAAGTATACAGTTCACGATGAATGAACTTCGCGACCCTAATGGCAAGAGAAAAAGGCAAGTCGCCTAAGGATACTTCTGGCATGACACACTTTTTATACATCTCAACTAAAAAAGAAACCACAGTAATGTATCGTTTAGGGGTATATACCCATAGAGTGACATTCTAAAGAAAGGCAGGTGAGTGATCAATACCAAATCCAGAAAGGTGATTATGTACATGGGAGGGAAGCCAAGCTTCGGCAGTGTTGATCTTTTAACATTTTTCAAATCAAGTTTTGGGCTCACAGATGTTTCATTATGGAACTCACACATTTTATACATTTATTTTTGAAGAAATGGTCTAGTTGAAACGGTGAGGCCGGCACGGGACTGACCTGGGTCTGGTTTCTGCACAGAAGAGACAGAACCGGCTCCGGGAGGCCTTTTCTAGGGCCGGCAGTACGACCGAAGCACCAGCACACCACGTGCATCTTGCCGAGACCAACAGACCTTCCCAAACATGCAAGATTAAAGAGGAAGAATTTTCCCTGAGCAAAGGGAAATAACAGAGATCAAGTTTGCATTCACTCCTAAAGCACTGTGCCACCTTTGAGAAGCAAACAGCCTCCCTGCTCATGGCAGCCAGGCCCTGTTCACGGCTGGATGACCTACTTCAGATTTATGAGCCATATCTGTTTTCAGAGACCCTCCACCCTGACTGCTTCGAAGGGCGGTGCCTCCAGATATACAAATCCCTGGAGGAATATAGGACAGACTTCCAGTCACCCAATTCTACAAATATTTGGGACTCTGCACCCATCCCAAGCACTTCTGTGGGTGCTGGGGCTAGGAGATAAGCCAGAGAACATCTTTGTCCTTTATCACACCTCCCAGGGAAGGAAGAAGAGGAGAAGGAGCCCACGTGGGAAAAAAGCCGCCCACCCCACTGACAAGGGTCCTGTCGTTGGGCCTGAGATCACAATGAGACACAGAAATGCAGTTCAGGGAAATAGCATGCACTCACAGCACCAGCTGATCTGTATACTAAGAGGTTTTTAACCTCAGAAACAAGAATAATGCCCAGAGATTTTTCCCTGAAGCTCCTCCTAGTTTTCCTACGATTTCTTGCAAAATAAATTATCCTTAAGTCATCAATGTCCACATAATGTCTGAAGGCAAGAGGGAGGATGGGAGGCTTTTCACAAAGCTAGAGAAAAGATGAGCCGCCAGGGACTTGAGGGGGACCCAGGGACAAGGTGTGCATGTCAGTAGGTGTCAGTGAGTTCCCATCCACCTGACATTCTGCAGTGGATTCATTTATCTTACATTCAACCCGGCAGATGAAATCAGGAGGAAGCTGGTATCATTTCTTTATACGGAAACCCATGTCTTTCTCTCCTGGCTGCATCATTTCAGGGGCCAGGTGGGGGTACAAGAACCCCACGGAAGTGAGGAAGTAATAGAAAAATGTAGGGCATTCAGCTGGCCAGCCTCTGGCAGCCCAACTGCCCAGGATCAACAGGGTAAGTCACTAAGTCACTGCCAGCATAACAGAGGCCCAGGGTGTGGCCAAGGTCCCTGCAGGCAGGGAAGGCTGGAAGAATTGGAGGAGGCACATTAGATTCACTTGAAGCAACCATAGAGCCCAGGAGAGTTTCCAGAGTTGGAGTAAACAGGAAGCACTCAAGCTAGAACGTGATGAGGAAAGAAAGAACAAGCTGGAAATGTGTACAAAGTGTCGCTGTGTCCCCCGTGCAGTCAGGCAGTGGTCCTTTCCCCCATCTGGCAGAAAACTCTGGTATTACTGCTCTCTGGGGATAGTCAGACAGAGGTCAACTCACCATTGACCGGGACAACAGAGGGCTGTGCAGAGGCACCACAATGAGAGCAGAAAGAAGGAACAAAAGTTGGCATGGGAAGCAAGGAGACCAGGACCACGTCCAGCCCAGCCTGAACCAACCCCCTGGGCCGAAGCCAACTCCTCCAGGAGCAGGGTGACCAGATATGGACATCTGGGCCACCAGGTAATAGCAGAAGTGTGTGGACAGGTGACAAAATTGCCAGGTTGGGACTCTGTGTCTGGACAATGATGCTCCCAGCTGACAAGCTCTGTCCCCCACGCCAATATTCCCCATCAGCAGTTTGACATTTCCCTCAGCCATGTGTGGACAGCCAAGAACTGCCAAGCATTTAAGAAAAGTCTCCAACAACAAAGCAAACAGACATACTAAAGGAACTAAAACACCGATACAAGAAAAACCATCACAATGTTAATATCCTTAGAGAGGTAACCAAGTAGGAGATCCTTAAGACAGAAGTTTCACTTTGTTAAAAACTAGTAACAAAAATAAACTTGTAAAAAAGAAAAAAAATGAAAATGAAGGAGAAAAAGTACAACTTTAGGGAATTAATCCAGGAAAATATTTGAAAGCCAGAAGTTCTAAGAAGTAACAATAGAAGAAAACGAGAGAAAACTATCAAAGGAATAACAGAATTCCCCCAAAGAACATGCATCTCCAGATTGAAAGAGTCCATTGAGAGCTCAGAGCTAACAAAAAGATCAATACAAGTCACATCATTGTGAAATATCACAACACCAGAGAGAGAAACAGAAAATATCAAAAGCTTCCAAAAAGAAAAAGCAGATTATAGACAAAAGATAATTAAAGTGCCATTAACAGCAATGCTGGAACCTGGAAGATAATTCAAAATTGTGAACAAAAATATGTACTTGCAGCCTAGAATTCTATACCCAACTAATCATCAATCCAATGCTCAGGCAGGAAAGATCTTGTATGGTCTTTCAAAATGCATCCTCTGTGCACTTTGAAAGGAAGCCATCTATCCTCTTGAGGAAGTAATCAAAACTTAGGAAGAGGGTGGAATTCAAGAAACAGAAGATACAGGGGCACCTGGGTGGCTCAGTCGATTAAGCGTCTGACTTTGGCTCAGGTCATGATCTCATGGTTCATGGGTTCAAGCCCCACATCGGGCTCTGTGCTGACAGTGCAGGGCCTAGAACCTGTTTCCAATTCTGTGTGTGTGTGTGTGTGTGTGTGTGTGTGTGTGTTCTCTTCCTCCCTCCCTCCCTCCAAAATATACATGAAAAAAATTTTTAAAAAGCAAAAAGAAACAGAAGATATAGCACAGTCGACTGGGAGGGAGGAGGGAGGGGATCTCCCAGGCAGATGGAAAGGAAATCCCAGGGTAAGAAAGACACAGCAACCCCAGAGAACAACTCCTATAGACTGAGCTACAGGGCAGTGGCTCCCAGAGCTGAGAGACCATCTGGGGGTTCAGCCTCCCTGATGGGCCTGGCCAGTCTGGGATGCACAGACACCCAGCAGATGAACAAAGCCATCATTTTAGCTCTGGACAAAATAATTGTCATAGAAGAAAGAGGAGACATAATCATGAGACACCACATGTCTCAACTGTGAATACTATTTACACGTTCATAACAACAACACTGAGTGTCGATGTAACTAAAACGGGTGATAAATACACTTGGAGAAGGGGAGGGCACGCATGTGGGGGGGGGGGCAGCAAAGCAGTGTTAAACCCTCCTCTTCCTCGGCACAGAGTCGATAGATAACATCCAACAGGAAAGCATTCAAGATGACATTTCTGAAGATCCCCCGTATATTGTTACAATGAGTCTAAGACACAGCTCGGAGTTGAAAACTGTCACCACCTCTGAGGAACAGGAAGCAGGTGAGGAGGGACTGGGCAGGAATTTGCTGTTTTTCATTGAGATCCTAGTAGCACGCTTTGACATTTTAATCTACGCCTTTGATACAAAATTAAATTATACTTAAGTTTCACATGCACACTCCCACCTACCTCGACCTCCACTCCCCACCCCCACCCCCCATGGGTGAATCTACCTGCATCTACACACACTTCCCCACTGTGTGAAGGGCTAGGACTAGTCCTGAATACGGTGAAATTGTAAGGAGTGAATCCCAGGAAAATCAGAGGCAAGGGTCTTGGAAGAAGGAAAAGTAAGTCCACAGGCTTTCAGGAACAAAATCTTGGCTGGTCCTTTGGGCACCTGGGTGGCTCAGTCAGTTGAGCATCTGACTTTGGCTCAGGTCATGATCTTACCATTTGTGAGTTCAAGCCCCGCGTCTGGCACTGTGCTGACACTCAGAGCCTGGGGCCTGCTTTGGATTCTGTCTCCCTCTCTCTCTGCCCTTCCCCTGCTCATGCTCATGTGCTCTCTCTCTCTCTCAAAAGTAAATAAACGTTAAAAACAATTTTTTTTTTTTTTTAAAGCTTGGTGGTCCTTTGCCAATGATCTAGCCAGAGAAGCCCTGGGAGATTCAACTCTTATCTGGCTTCAGTATCTCCTCGGGAGCCTACAAGAGCCCCTTCGGATCTCACCATTGTCACTTCTGAATGTTTCTCCTAATAAATGAAGGTTTTAGACCATAAAATCCAGCATTCTTTTACAATGCACAACATCAGTCTCGCCCAAGTGGAATGCCGTAAAATGGTAATGAGGTACGATAAATCTGCTTTCTGTGAAGATCGGGAGTATAGAATCCCTCTATTTATTTAACAGGCCTGACACAGTGCAAAGCCACCTGGTTTTAACCCAGTTCCGCTCAAGTCCACCCCATCCCTCTCTCTGCTCACAGCCCACCCCCAGCGCTTTCAGACAGCAGGTCCAGGAAGAGAAGCCAGCAGCAACTGCCCTCTGCCCACTCTAGGTTTAGGCCATGCAAAGTCCCAAGACTTAGGAGCCTTGGCACCGAAGAATGAAAACCTGGACGCTGCATGTCCCCCAAACCAAGGCAGAGTTCTGAGGATGCTTGGCTTCATCTCTTTGAAGGTCCCCTCCATTTGAAATTGTGAGTTTACGTCTCTTTGGGAGAAGGTTATTAGGGATCCATTATCTGCTCTTAAGCCATAGAAGTTCTGGTTTTCCTGGTTCTCTCAATGCAGGGCCCCACCCCTGCCCCCCAGAGAGGAAGGAGATGCCGCGCAGGGGAGGCAGACTGGAGCTCCCCTTGGGGTTGGTTGGAGACCAGCCCTGAGCCCTTCTACTTTTCTTCTCACTGCCTTGCTCCAGGCCTCTGCAGCCCTCTGGTTGGATCTCTTTGCCCTTAATGGTGTCTGGTCACTGAAGGGACATCTGGTCACAGATGGAACATCATGCTCTCCATTGCACATCCCAGGGTATGACTGAGAGGGTGGAAGGTGGGGGTCACTGGTCAACCAGAAGCAGATTCCTACAGGAACACGGCAGGTTAGGAACAAGGGCCGGGAGGAAAAACAAGGGGAAGACAATGGGGAAGACGTGGAGAGAACTAGCAAGGCACCTGAATGTCCCCTCTGGTGATCGTCACCAGCCCCAACCACAGTTCTCTGCACCGTAAGGCAGAGAAACTTAGATTCAGTGTTTGGATTTTGTGGAGTTTTGTTTTTTGTTTTGTAAAGCAGAATGGCATCTAATTTTTTTAAGGGAGAAAGTATGCTCTAGTATCTGGTGCAACTGGGATCTGAGATCCTCTGGACCTTGTCCCAGCTGCACAGAGGATGTGGGCTTCTGCCCATTTCCATCTATTGGCAAGGACAGAAAAGCACACTCGTTCTCTGGTCTCCTGCCAGGCTGAGAGGAGCAGGCAGTCTCCTCCGCGGTGCATCCCGAGCTGAAAGGCAGTGGCCCAAACTCTGGATCCGGGGAGAGACAGAGCCCCAGCTTCCCATGTCCAGGCCTCTAGAGCCACTCAGGCTAAGTTCACGGCCCGGCCTTCACATCTCGAGGGGAACAAAGACTTCAGAACCAATCCTACACTTTGCCCACTCTGGCTGTGTGATATGGTCACGTCACTTCACTCCTGGTTCTTCTATAAAACATTCTGTATGTTTTCAATGGAAGGCCAAGCAACACTGCCTGAGAGCAGGGTCCAGTTCTTGATGTGTGATTCTCTGTCCCTTTGCCGACCTGCTCCTAAAGGGCGTATTTGAAACATCTTCAGTGTTGCGGACTCTTCACCCCCTGCAGATGCATTTTATCTTGGTAAATAAAAGTCACTTATTTGATGATGAATTAAGGAGAGTCTGACATTGGTTCTGATACTAGATTGTCAAGCCACTTCCACTCTGTGGGCCTCAGTTTCCACATCTGTGAAATGGGGGTGCTTGGTTTCATCTCTTTGAAAGCTCCTTCCGTTTGAAATTGTGATTTTAGGGGTGACTGGGTGGCTCAGTTGGTTGAGTGTCTAACTTTGGCTCAGGTCATGAATTCGCTTTCCTGAGTTCAAGCCCCATGTCGGGCTCTGTACTGACAGCTCAGAGCCTGGAGCCTGCTTCAGATTCTGTGTCTCCCTCTCTATCTGCCCCTCCCCTGCTCGTACTCTGTCTCTCTCTCTCTCTCAAAAATAAAGATTAAGAACAAAAAGAAGAAACTGTGATTTTATGTCTCTTTGGGGGGGGGAGGTTATTAGGGATCCATTATCTGCTCTTAAGTGCACAGAATTTGGACAAACTAGTTTTGAGGTTACCTTGAGATGAGAATCGCCCCACTTACCTGCTCACAGATGTTTCAACGGACTAGGGACGAGGGCCCAGAGGGGCAGCACACACACGAGGCTGCGTTTTTACCACAGGCAGGCTCGTTCAGAATTCAAACCAGAACTTGACAGGAACAGCATGAACATGGCACTGTCCTATTTTAGCTTAAGACACCAAGGGGCCTGCACGGCTCACGCGGCGGGTTAGGGCAGAGCCACCCATGCCAGGAAGAGCCAAGCCTCTGCCCTGCCTGGGTTCCGACAACAGCTCTCACTCACAATGAACCATGTTTCGGTGCTTTGATCCCAATCTCAAATAATTAAGGAGGTTTCTGTGGTATCGCCCTAAATGGCTTAGCGTCTCCATCAGAAAGGCGGCTGGGAGGCATGCCAGTTTGGGGGAGGGTCGGATAATTAAGGAAATCATGGTGAATTAAGCTTTCTGCAACGAGGCACAAACATCTTTTCATGAACGGCAACATCATGTTAGCTTATGTTTTGCCAAAGAGAAAGGCAGGGCCTCTCCTTGGGGTTTTCAGCCTGGTAAAACACATCTGGCAACTGAGCCAAATATTTAAGGGTCATTAAAATCCCAAACTCCCCGCGCCAAGAACTTTTCTCCTTTGTTATTCAAGTGCGGAGCAGTTACGGAAAATGCGTTCCATATGGTTTGTGCTGCTGCATATTTCTATTTACTTCATCAAATCACTGCTTTGAAAGAGCTATTTGATGTCAAAGATGCGTTAAGATTTTATAGACTTTCCCAATCCAGCTTTTCAAGATTCTCCCTTTGAACCAGAAATGCTTGCCAAGAGTAAACAGAACTGAAACCACGAGGGGTCAAGGGCTTTGTTGGAAACAAAGACCCCAGCCTGATCAAGGGCTTTCAAAGGTTGGGGGGGCAAATATGCGTTTCCAACTGCTTGCCAAAAGTCCCCAAAGATCATGTTTCCCACATAAGTTAAATTAAAATGAGTGTTTTCATGTATTCATATTTTATTAATAATGTAACACTGTCACCCACCAGCTCCCACCAAGAAGCAGGACACGAGATAGTCAGGCACTTAAAATATGAACACAACTTTAAAAAACTGGAAAGTTTATCTTTAAGTCGTACATCAAAATTCTCCCCAGGGAGACTTTGTCAGCCTTGAGAGAAAAAGCAAACCGACACAGACCTTGGAAAAGCTCTCAGGGCTAGAGTCAGACTCTCCCAGACACACGGAGCTGGGAGGACCTGGGAGAATAACTCTCATTTTACAAATAGGGAAACTGAGGACCAGATCCCGGCGCCAGAGACAAATCCTAGAAGCTCCCAAATTGTTCCCTTCTTTTCCTCCGGCCTTTTCTTCATCATTGCTCCTTCCCGAACCTCCCCACAGCCTCCTCCCATTCCCACACATCCTGGACACCCAGACGCAGCAACGGTGGGGCAGGGGCTTCTGTAAAACTGAACTCAGGTCATAGCCCCTCCCTGCTCAAAACCACTCAGCACCCTGATTATCCAACCTACCGTCCCTCTTGCCTGGGGCGACTGCCCCTACTCATCTGCCCACACCTGCCCAGCTCCAAGAGCCCCCTGGTCGCCCTGCTCCACCCACATTACTGCCTTCCAGCCCCTGGAGACCACAAAGCTCATTTCTGCCCCAGGACCTTTGCATGTGTGGTCCCTTCTTCCCTCCTGTGCACAGTTCTTCTTTCAATCCTCAGCTTCAACTGTGCTGCTTTGAAGAGCTCTTTCCTAGCATTCAAGGTGATGAACACACACGACCTTTGCTGACTCCTCTCTCTGCACATTTATCATCTGAACCCCCACACTGAGCAGTGAGCTTCGTGAGGCTATGAAAAGAAGGTTTTCTTATTATCTCTCCCCTGTAACTCCAGCACCCAGCACACTGCCTGGAATTTAACGAGCACTCAGTACGTGTAATTTGATGTCTTCTATTACCCAGCCTGGGCTCCCTCCATTAGCAAGAAAAGATTTTTTAAAAAGAATCCAGGGCTTTATGTTTAGAGCCCAACTCTGCAACCCCCTCCTTTTTTTTTTTTTTATAAATCTCTCCCTAGTGCTGTCCTGTCACCCCATTTGGGGACTCTGCCTCTGCTCTCTCCCCATCTGTTCTTGGGCACCCCCCCCACTACTCTGAGAGCTCAGAGTCCCCCAACACTTCAGAATGCAAGCCCTCAGAGGAAACCCTGCAATTTAAATGAGATCTGTCAATTCAAAACATGCATCACTTCCAGTGGTGAGGGCTGAGGCAGAAACAAGGTGGGGAGTTACGGGGCGGCCACTCAAGGAAGGTGGAGATTCGAGCCTTTCCTCCGAGATTCCAGACTGTTGCCCTCCCTGCACCTGGGAGAACTCCCTCTCATTCGGTTCCCTCCTGATCATGAATGCAGTCCCTCACTGCACCTAGAACTGGTGTCTCCATTTCCCCTGTAGCTTTCCTGATACACAAAAATTCTACCTAAGTATTTTTCACTTGTATTTTTTGTGGAGTAAAATAAAGCTGGCTTGGGATAAAATGTACTGAATCACAATGATTATCCAGTCTCTCTCTCTCTTTGCCAGGAGGTCCTGAGGTAGGTAGATGAGTATTTAGGACCAAAAGCTTATAAAGAAGATCAGAAATCTATAGATCATTCCACCAACTTCTAATAAGCTAGTATGTTCCAGGCATTTCACGAAGATCCCGAGGTGAACAAGACCAAAGTGGTCCCCACCAGGAAGGCAGACATGAGGCCAGTTATCTGTGTCCTCACCCAAGCACTCACTGAGGGGTCATCACTGGTCTCATGAAGGTCATGTGACAAAGAACATGGTGCAGGGAACCAGTTCCAAGCTGGTGGGGTGGAGACATCTACTCTAGGGAAGCAGCAGCTGGGGAGAAGTTGGTGGCTGGGAGACAGATGAGTGTAGTTGAATGGGCACTGGCCAGAGTCAAGAGGACCCAGTCTCCAAGCCCAGGTCCGGCAACTTCTAGCTGAATGATTGCACACCCTTCTTCCTCCTCGGCTGCACCCCATTAGGTCTTCAAATCCTTCTAGCCATTCCCCGCCCTCCACTCCCACCACCACTTCCCCGTTGTGATTCTGCTGATCATAGAATTGTTGATATTCCAAACATCCCCACCCAGTGTCCCTGGCCCCAGATCCTCTATTCCCAATCTTCTCCCAGGAGCACCGCCCCAGGCATTGGGAGGGAGGAGGGGTTGGAGCTGGGTAGTGCCCAAAGGAACCCATTCATCTCCAGAAAGATCTTGCAGAAAGGCTCAACTTAGTGTCACGATGACTAGTGACAAAGGGGCAGTGGAGCAGGTTGGGGTTACAGAGGGGGAGGACTCCAGCCAGACGGGTTGTTCAGAGGGCCAGAGGAGACACGGGAGAAGGGCAGCCTGGCACCACAGGGAGGGGTGAGCAGACCCACCACCAGGCACAGTACCTGCACCAAGACCCTCCATACCCCTCTGTTCTCACGGGTAGGATGACATTCTTCCTCAGGATCCATCAGGACCCCAAGTGGATTTACACTCAAGTGAACAGAGAAGAACATATTCAAATGGCTTGAGCTCTGGCTTAAACATTCCTCTAGGAATAGCTCTGGCAAGCGATCTGTTCTGGATCCATGGTGTGCTAAGGGCAAAGAGGAGAGAGAATGAAGATAAGAGGAGTCTCTTGAAAGGAGCTTTGACCCCAGGCCTCAGAAACAGAATCTGTCTTTAAGCCTTTGGATGCTCTGGTAAAAAGAGACTGTAAATAATTTAGCACCCAAGAGATAGATTGTAAACGGCCAATGCAGCCTGCTAAGAGGAGGGCCGTGGAGGCTCAGACAAAAAGAGGGCTCTAGACCGTGAGCCACACAAGGGCAGGGGTTACGGCTACTGGCCTCCACCAGACCTCCAGCACCCGCAGAGTCCCTGTGCCTTACCAGGTCCTCAGGGCTTATTGGAGTGAACACCTAAGGGGACAGACAGATGACCAAGTGACTTCTCCTTGGGGAAAAAACACACACATACCAAAGCCAAACCGACCATCACACACAACCAGAATCCTGTCTACTTTTGCACCACAGACTCCTCCCCAGCCTGTCACTCACAGGTAGAGGAAACTGCTTCCCAGACTCTGGGCTTCTGCCAACATATGCTAGGAAGCATCTTGTGTTAGTCAATTACAAATGACAGACAAAACTCAAAAACAAAACAGTGGGGATGGGGGTGATTTGTTGAGTAGTATTTCTAGGCTCTCTCACTCCTCAGCTTCCCTCTTCCCATTCTCTCTGGCTTCCCATGATGCCACCTGCCTGGAAGGGAGGATGGCTGTATCCAAGACCTTTATTTAACATCCCAGAGGCAGAAAAGAAAAGCTCTTCCTTCCCCAGTATAGCTAAGACCTAGGGAAGAAGCTGACTGGCTGGTTTCGGTCACATGTCCACTCCTTGGTCCAAGCCTTTGTGGCCAGAGGAAGTAAGCGCACTCTGATTAGTGAGGCTTGGGTCAGCGGAAAGCCCCCGTGGCCCAAGGACCAAGGACCTGCTTCCGTAACTGACATCCCCACAAGAATTTTAGAATGGGCTAATGGCACGTGCCTTCCAAAGCAAAAAGTCTGCCACCATCACCACCAGAACACAGAAGAGGAGAAAGAAGAAAGGCACGCTAGACAGATAAGACCAAACCCATAACCCCATATCCCTACCCACAACCTCCATGCTCATGAAATGCTTCGTTACTGCTGCAGACATTTGGATGGAATAAAAAAGGGACCATCACTCATTGGCATCTTAGATAAAATTTGCTTCCAGCTCTTCTTCCCCTAGCAGGGAGGCCAAATGCAAATGTATTTTTTGGAGTTGGATAGACACAAGTTGAAACCTTGGCCTCAGAACATGCTTGCTATATAATCTTGGGCAAGTTACTTAAATTCCACAAGCTCCACTTCTTCATTTGCAAAGCAAGCAGCAAGACCCAACACACACTATGTACTGAGGATTAAAGGAGAAAAACATGTGACAGACTTGGCACACGTCTGATAGAAAGACGTCCATAAACATTTACTCAATGCGTGAATTAATTAATTTGAACTTCACAGGTCAGAGACGACCTGGCTGGATTGTCCTACTTCCACTGCTAAGCAGCAGAATGATTTTTTTTTTCCTTTCTAAAAATAGATAGCGACATAGATTATAACTCTAGGATAGAAAGAGTCCAACTGGCCAAGTATAGAACTTCGATACTAAACTTTCCCCATTTTAGAGATGAAGAACTGAAGGTCATAGGAGAACAAAATTTCCCAAGAGGAAATGGGATTGCCCTGACCACAAATAGGGGAGGTAAATGCTAGAACGGGGGCCCATCTTGAAGGATGGTTCAGCTGCCAGGAATTAGCTAATTACTGCTCTCCCACACACCAGCAGGAAGACAAAACGGCCTTTTATCTGCATGGGGATTACGTCTCTTCCAGCGCTTGACCGGAGCCTCACCTGAGCATCCTAAGGCAGAGGAGGCAGGCACCAGCAGTGCTTTTCAAGACGGGAAATAAACTCAGAACGTTTAAGTCACTCGCTTATGGCCGCATAACCATCTAATGGCCAGATCCAGGGTCCAACTCAGCTCAGTCTCACAGAGGACAAGTAGAACAGTAATGACTACAATCCTTTAATTACATATTGATATTTATTATATATTGATATGAGCCATTAGTTTCAATTTAGACATGGACTCTGAGCACGGGATTGATCTTGAAGGTCAGTAGGCAAACCCCCTTTCAGCTTGGGAATCTTCCTTCAGCCTCATGTGGAGTAGAGGCAGAACCCGTGTAGAGGCACACGCTATTTCCATCCCCCACACAGCCGAAAGCACAAAATGGATCACCAAGTATCGACCAACGTATCAACCCAGGTATGATTTTGAAGATGAAAAATTCTTGGTCTACAATACACCTCACATTGTGGCAAAGAACTTAAGATTCTAGTATGTCATACCAAGACATAAAAATTATGACAAATCCGTCTGTCATTGATGAGAAGGGCTAGACTCAGGATCCTGAGCTCTAAGTTTTAAGACGTCATATATGAAAAGGATTTGTCTACACCACGTTCCGCACGTTCTGGGAGACTGGAGTTTTCTCTGCATATGTAGACAGTGACCATATAATTTACTGTCCATATTGGAACACCTTCAAGAATCAAGGTGTGGGGGAAGGGGGGTGGGAGGTACTCATCATTATGCCACGACCACAGAGAAAAACCAGGACTGTCTTGAGTAAGCCCAAGACAGCCAGCCTAGTTAGAAGAAACAATCGAAAATTAGTCAGTCACACAGAGCTAATATCAAATGTTGGATATCTTGCTCAAAACATCTTCCCTCTGTACCAGTCTTTTTTGACCTCAATTTTTCATGTAATTCCTTGACAGAAATTGTTCAGGGGAAAGTGCAGATAAACATATATTCTGAGGGAAGGTTTTACATGATTGCTAATTTAGTTAAAATGGCTTTTAAACATTGTCTTTGGATAATCTAAGTTGGCTACAGAACAACAGCACAGTGGGAGGCTAATGGAGATTTAGCAACCTGCAGCTAATTGTAATTTCTTTCGGTTTCCTTGCTAAATCATTTTCCTTTTTGTCTTTGAATCCCCCTCGTCCTCATTTATGTCAGGTTTGGCCGATTCACAGCTCCAACCCCCTCCCTCTGAGGCTAAGAAGGGTCCAGGTGGACAGTACAGCAAAAGGATCCAGACAAGGCTACACTGAGAAACCTGTCAGCCATCCAGAGCTGGAAAGAGTACATTGGTACAGAACCCTATACAAGGAGTTCTTCCGTGGCATGGAATATTCAGCCATGGTGCTGGAAAGTCTGAGTTCCTAACATCCTCCCCTGATTTCCCACAGGCCAGCTTTTCAACCTGCAGGTCTTTCTATCCCAGGAACCCCCTTCCACTGATGGACAAGATTCTGTTCTCTTTCCCCCACAATCCTCACCTTGTGAGGAGCAGGGGATGGGAGGGTGCTTATCGATAGAGAAAAGGAAACCTAAAGCCAAGGAGCTCAGTAACATTGTAGCCACTTCCTTAAAGGGTGAGTTCAGTGATTCAAAAAGTGCCAGGAGTGTTCCCAGCACTGGGGATGATGCTTCCTCCAGGGAGAGCCCCACCAAAAGCACACTGACTTTTGCTGGTTGGGATGTGGATCTTCCTATGGTCTTACGTGTAGGGAGGAAAGGTTCATTTAAACAAGGGTATCTGAAAGCCATAGTGAGATGCTTCGGAAATCAGTGGAGGACCCATAATTTTTCTATAAGACGTCACTTAGTTAGACGAACCCTAGAAGGAGACATCTGGAGTAGAGCCATGGAGGGTAAGTAATGAGTCCAGGAGGTAGGCATGAAGATTACAAAAAGTGCAAAATCAATGAGGAAAAGAGACTCAAGAGGAGTATGTAAGAACCAATTCAAGAAAAGTCTCTTCCAGGGGTGCCTCGTGGCTCAGTTGGCTTAGCATCCCACTCGTGATTTCAGCTCAGGTCATGATCTCATAATTCACGGGTTTGAACCCTGCATCGGGCTCTTTGGAGCCTGCTTGGAATTCTCTCTCCCTCTCTCTCTGCCACCCACTTTCCCTTTCTCTAAGTTAACTTTTTTTTTTTCAAAAGAAGTGTCAATAATTTTGGGGGTGTCTGATGGCAGAAAAGTAGGTAAGACCAAAGAGCCATATACACTTCAGCAGTCTTTCCCCTACGCTGCCTGGAGCCCTAAATTCCAGCAGAGATGCTTCTAGGACCCCCCAGTGTGGGTGAGGTTGAGTGCTAGGACAAAGGGGCTCTGGTGCGTCAGCCCCCTTCATTCAATATGTATTTGGATTCCAGGTAAGACTTCATCTGCATAGCAGCCAGTAACTGAAAGATGTGGTGACCAAAGATTTTTGTTTATTATTTGACAGACCTGAACTAGGGAATGAAAGGACTCGCCAAGGTCAAACACAAAAGTAGGAATACAACCAAAATAGCAGTCAGATCCCCTGGCTCTGCTCCAGTACTTTTTCCATTACACAATTTGATATGAGGATCTTTCCAGAATTTAGTGAGCAAGTGAAAAAAAAGCCAAAAAAAAACCTGAACCTTAGTTTTTCCCATTATTGGCCAAGAGAATTCTGGTCCCAAGAATTAAATACACTCACTCGTGCCCACACACAATCCCTTACCTAGGAACCTGGAAAACCAATCACACTAAATCTAGGGCTCAGTGGTACCCAAAACATGTGTCTTATAGGCAGTGTGGCCCAAGAATCCCTTTGACCTGTTTAAACCAACAGGTGATGGAGAAAATATTAATGGTTATTTACAAAACCCCACTAACCTTCCTGGTCCTCCAAATATAGATACATCCATGACAAAACCCTCAGTTTCGCTGGGTGGAGTAATACAAAGAAATACCAATTGATAAAGATTAAAAACAAAATTCTTAAATTGCTTGAAATCAGCAGTCTGCAAATTAAAGCCTGTGACCAAATCTGGTCCACTTCCTGTTTCTGTAAACAAAGTTTTATTGGAACACAGTCATGCCCATTCCTTACCTTACTGCCTGTGGCTGCTTCCAAGTTAGAGCTATTCAACTCTGCCCTTGTAACGGAGAACACAGAGCTCACACAACCTCAAATGTTTGCTATCTGGCCCTTTTCAGAAAAAGTTTGACTATCCCTCCTCTAAATACAAGTCTACAGAAATCAGAAGATCCCAGGAAAGGGAAGGAAGCTGGAGCAACACAGCCTGAGAGGGGAGGGAGAAGAAACTTGGGGGAGACACGGAAATGGGGGCGGGGTGATTTGGCAACTGCTGTGAAGATAAACTTAGAGATCTTACTTTCCAAAGATAGATTTGTACTTTTTCTGTGCATCAATGTGCATAAAATGAATCCCCCTGGTCCCTTAAGAAGAAGAGTTTCCATTTTTAAAAAAACAAAGGCATCATTGGGGGGTGGCTCAGTCCGTTGAGCTTCTGACTTCAGCTCAGGTCATGATCTCGCAGTTCACGGGTTCAAGCCCCACATCGGCCTCTGTGCTAACAGCTCAGAGCCTGGAGCCTGCCTCAGATTCTGTGTCTCCCTCTCTCTCTCTGCCCTTCCTCACTCGATACGCTCTCTTTTTCAAAAATAAACAAACACTAAAAATTTTTTCTTAATAAAATAAAATTAAAAAGGCATTATTTTTCTTTTTTTTCTTTTGGCAAGTTATTTTTGACTGTCACTGATGGCAAGTTCTATGAGATTCACCTACAGATAGAAGATGGTGGGTGAAGGCAGGGACAACCTGAGGAAAGCCAGTTATGTTTGGGGTTATAACAAAAAAAAAAAAAAAAAAAAAAACTTTCCACAAAGGCCTGATAGCAAATGCAGGAAAATTGAGACTTTATCCCCCTTTCTCACTTTCCAAAGCCACTGCAGCCTGGCCAGGGGATGACCATAGATGCAGGAGGAATCCATGGTGAGCTCAGTGCAGTGACAACAATGACTGACATCTGGGCACTGGACAAGTCATTGGACACTTCCTATTCACTACCTCACTGGCCCTTGAAGGGAACCCTGGAAGGGCGCGTCGTTATTAGCCTCATTTTACAGACAGGAAACTCAGGCTCAGAGAGGGCAGGTGGCCACTCGGAGTGCCAAAGTGGAGATGCAAACTTGATTCTAGAAGACACTCCCAGGGTTTTGCCTCCTTGCGCATTCTCAGAGGGCCCCAGGCCACCAGTTCACCCAGACATGCCAGCCACAGGCCCATCCTGTTGTCAAAGCCAAACAGTCCCCACAGGCTACCTCCTGAGAGGTCCTGAAGGCTTTACAGGGGATCCCAGCTTTGCTCGTCACCATCTGAACCTCCCCCCTCCCCCCATGTCCCCCCTTTTTCATGGAACCCCTCCGCTCCTTCACCACACCCATGCTCCCTGTCCAACCGCTCCTTGAACTCCCACCCGCGCCACATGGCATTCTTTATGCACTCCCCAGAACGGACCAGCACGTACAAAGACACATGCCATACTGCAGTCACGACAGTCAGGAGCCAGTGAGGAATGTATGCTTCTAAAGGCACACAGGCCTGGCACTGATAAAAGAAAGCATTCCCTAAAATCTTAGGCAATCACAAGAGGTCAATCCAACAAAGAGTCTGAGTTTCCCAGCAGGCCGCCCAAGGAGGAAACCTGTGGCCACACAACTGAAGCAAAGTGAGCCTACCCCCCAACCCGGGAAGGCATTCTTCATTCTAAAATAAAAAAGTTCACGCTCCAAAGAGTCCTTCTTAAGGGATACCATGGTATGTTGTATACATGCTCTTCAGCAATATTTTAGAGTAAATCCTGTGATAATTCTTCAGGCCCTTTCTTTATTTTTTTTTAATGCTTATTTATTTTTGAGAGACAGAGCGTAAGCGAGGGAGAGGCAAAGAGAGAGGGAGACACAGAATCCAAAGAAGGCTCCAGGTTCTGAGATGTCAGCACAGAGCCCGATGTGGGGCTAGAACTCACAGACCGTGAGATCATGACCCGAGCCGAGGTTGGACGTTTAACTGACTGAGCCACCCAGGCACCCCCAGGCCCTTTATTTTCTATTCAACATTTAACAATTATCTATTGCATGTCTACTATGAGTCGGCCACTATTCTAAGCACCAAGGGCACACTGATGAACAAGACAGGCGTGGACCTGGTCCCATGAGGTGGATGGTGGTACAGCCAGATGGCATCAAACCAAAGATCCGCTAACGGCATGTAAACTGGTAGGGGGGCGGGAGGTGGCGAAGATGTAAACATCACTTTCCAGACATCCAGCTTTCAAATATGTAATGACATTGGATGTGAAACGCTAGAGAGAAGTCTCTGGGCCACATCTGGCTTACAGCCTCAGTGTCCAGTATATAAAAATATGTGTATACACAGAAACACACACACATACATACACACTCGGACACACACACACACACACACACATACACTTGGACACACACACCAAAAACCTGCCCCTCTCCCTACTGCCTTTCACCAAGCCTTCCTGGAACATTTATAAGCCTGCTGGCCCCTGCATGGTTCTTAGTGCTGACTTTGAGGAATGTACAGGTGGACCATGTCCTTCAAGCAATTTCCTACCACAATGTAATATATTCTGCAACCTTGATCATGTTATATAAAGGGCATTTTTTTAAGGGTGAAATTGCTCCTCAGCCCTTGGAAGAGGTGCCAGGGACCAGCAAATACCTAGTGGAGTTTTTTTTCCCCCCATTTGAGATTTCATAAGGGGGGGGGGAGAAAAAGAAAGTAGGTGACCAATCCCCGGTCATCTCACTTTAGATCTAAGACTGACTTTCTTCAATTCCCAGAGAAAGCAAATGAAATTCATTCTGGCAGGCAGACCCCAGAAATTCCACAAGTGTCTGCATCACCAAGGGATGGACATTATATCAAATGAACAATACCCTGAAGACCCGAGGCATCTGTTTGCGAGCTGTTGATTCATAACTTGGAAAAGCGGGGGAAATTTGAAAGCTGAGACCTTCTATCTGAGAAGGGATAAAAGTTCCAAGTGACCCCAAGGGAAGAGACTTAGTTTCACAGTCGGCCAGAGAATGTAAGAGAAGGAAAAGCAAACACACACGCGCGCGCGCGCGCACACACACACACACACACACACACACACACACACACACACACACACCACATTCCTAACATCCTTTCACTGGTAGCCATGCAGGATCACCTTCCAGCGGTAGGCTGCGATACGAACCATGACTTCTCAGTGCCATGACTTCTCAGTGACTCCCTTTCTCGCAACTCCAAGTAGTTGCCTTGTCTGATTCTGGGCAGAACTTGAGGCTAAGAGAAATGAGGATGTACATTTCACTTCTCACCACACCCAAACCAAATACTTCTCAGAGAAAAGAAAGGAGAACTAGGAAAGCTTGCAGGGGAGAGTCCTGCTTCGGGTCAGGCCAGAGTCCAGGGCGGGCACCATCCCTGCAGAGCAACAGTCCGGCCACCACAAAAGTCACCATTCCTGGAGGATCCAAGTGGAGGAGAGCAAGGGAGAGAGTGAATGGTTACTGACAGAGCTTTAGCTATGTCCCAGATGCTTTCTGTTATTTTTGTCTATTGCTAATAACAAATTACCCCAAGTTCATCAGCTTAGTCACATTTAGGTTTCAGTTTCTGAAGCTCGGGAAACCAGGTGTGGCTTCACTGGGTGCCTCTGGCTCAGGGTCTCTTACAAACTGCCATCAAGCATGGGTGAGGTCTCAGTCATTGCAAGGCTCAAATGGGGATGGGAGGGGGTGCAAGATCTGGTTCCAAGGTCACTATCATGGCTGTTGGCCAGCCTCCAGTACTCCCTGGCTGTCTGCTGGAGACATCAGTCTCTTGCCACATGGGCCTCTTCATAGGACAGATTATAACATGGTGGTTGGCTTCCCTTAGAGCCACCAAGTCAGAGAGCATAAGAGGGTCCCCGAGACGGAAGCCATAGTCTTTCTGTAACCTTATCCTGAAGTGACATTCCATCACATTTGCCATATTCATTCGAAGCAAATCTGTATGTCCGGCCCAAGTCCAAAATGAGGGGATCACACCAGGGCACCAACAGCAGAAGGAGGGGGGATGGTTGGGGCCATTTAGAGGTTGCCAATCACACAGGCCCAGGCCTTTTACATTTGCTTCTTGGAAACACAACGGTGGAAACTATTCTTTTCCTAATTGTACAGACTTTGCAGCTGACGCCATCGATGTTAGGCTTTGTGAGACAGGATTCAAACTGAATGAACATACTTTCCGCGACATCACAGAATGGGAAGCAGAAAACTACAGAGGGGGACAGTCTTACCTTCTCCTCCTTAGTTTCCTCCTCATCTTAGAAGAAACTAGTATTTGACAAGAGTAAATTCATGCCTAGAGTAGCCTAATAGTTTCCCAGAGATTTGTTTGTGTGTTTAGCTTGCTGCAAAAATTCTTTTAAGATATTTTGGATGGGAAAAAAAAAAGATATTTTGGATGGGACTCTCATAATGTCAACCTTTAAAAGTATCTTCTCTCTTCTTCAAACATCACAGATGGGCAGGTGAGGTCAGGTGAGGAGGGGACAGGTCTCCATCCACCCAACCTCCCTCCCTCGCTCTTTTTTTTTTAATGTCTTATTTTTGAGAGAGCGAGCGAGAGAGAGAGAGAGAGAGAGAGAGAGACAGAGCATGAACGGGGGAGGGGCACAGACAGAGAGGGAGACATAGAATCCGAAGCAGGCTCCAGCCTCCAGGCTCCGAACCGACAGCTCAGAGCCCGACGAGGGCCTCGAACTCGTGAACTGCAAGATCATGACCTGAGCCGAAGTCAGATGCTCAACCGAATGAGCCACCCAGGCGCCCCTCTCCCTCTCTCACTCTTAAGAGGCCTGAGAAGTTGGCTTGAAAATGTACAACAGAAACTACAGTCAACCTTAGCAGAGCCTCACAGTCAGAAAGTCACCCCCTGCCAACAGGGAGGTGCCAGGCAACTCCCTTCTCCAATCTCAGCCACCCTTTCCTCACTTCCCAGTGGGATAATGGCAAGGCCTACTCCACAATGGGGGACAGAAATTCCAAACAGAGCCCTGGGTGTGTGCTAGTTAATGCTAGCTAACAAGTGCTAGTTTATAATTTTAGACGAAAGAATTAAGTACCAAGATATTATTCAGGTATCTGGAATTTGAGGGGCAGGTACTGGAGACAAAGTATCTAAAGATAGGAGCTCCAGAAATTTGCATGTGAGTCCTCTCTAGTCTTCAGCTTAGTACTAAGCTCTAACTGAAGAGGGCAAGACTCCTGGAAGCCGGGAAATGCACAAACAGTGGGAAGAAAATAATTTCTGGGCAACTGTGAGCTGAACTCCCAGAGCTCTCCCAGGGCCAAGAGAGGCAGAGTCCCAACCAGTGAGGGCGGAGAGACTTTGTTGAACACCATGGGCGTTCAATAGAGAGACTAGAAGGGCCACGCCTTACAAATGGGCTCATCTAGTCCTAGACCCACCAAATAAAGCTTTTTAAAAAGCTTCAATGAGTTAAGAGATCCACAACTCAATTAACTTTCTGCCGGAGCAAGAGAGAACACTGTGAAGAAAGAAGACCTCAAAATCTGGATATCCAAGAAGTCCACACCTATAAATTCAGCATACAATAAAAAGGTATACGTCTAGACATGCAAAGGAGACAATGAGATGCACAGCAGGAGAAAAAAAGCCAGGAGAAACAGACTCAGAAAAGATGGGATAAAATTAGCAGGCAAGGCTTTTAAAAAACCTCAAGTTCAAGAACTCAAAGAGAATAAGAACATAGAACAAGTAGAAAGTTTCAAGTGGATAACGAAAGCTGTGAAGAAAATAACACCGCACATTTATTAGCATGGCGAGGGTTTGAACACTGAGAATACACAAATGCTAATGAAGAGGGTAGAGCAGCAGGCACTTTCATTCATTACTGGTGGGAATGCAAAATGGTACAGACACCTTAAGAAACAGTTGGGTGTTTTCTTACAGAGCTAAAACATAGGCTTCCCGTAGGATCCAGAAGTCAGGTTCCGTGGTATTTACCCAAAGGAGTTGAAAACAGGTCTACATCAAAATGTGCACCTGAGTCTTTTTTTTTTTTTTAACGTTTATTTATTTTTGGGACAGAGAGAGCATAAGCAGGGGAGGGTCAGAGAGAGAGGGAGATACAGAATCTGAAGCAGGCTCCAGGCTCTGACCTGTCAGCACAGAGCCCGACACAGGGCTCAAACCCATGAACCATGAAATCATGACCTGAGCTGAAGTCAGATGCTTAACCAACGGAGCCACCCAGGCGCCCCTGCGTGTTTATGGTAGCTTTATTCATAGTTGCCCAAACTCGGAAGCAACCAAGATGTCCTTCCATTGATGAATGAATAAGCCAATTGTGATACATCCATATAACGGAGTATCTTTCATCAGTAAGCAGATATCAGCTATCAGCCACAAAAAGCAACATGCATTTAAGATTCCTCCATGTCTAAGTGAAAGTAACCAGTCTGAAAAGGCTACATCTGTATGATGCCAACTAGCTGACATTCTGGAAACGATAAAACTACAGAGACAGTGAAAAGATCAATGGTTGTCAGGTGTTTGGAGGATGGGAGAAAAGAAACGATGAGTATGTGAGGCACAGAGATCTTAGGGTGGTGAAACTACTCTGTATACTATAGTAGTGGATATATACCATTATGCATTTGTTACAAACCACAGAACTGCATAAATTGTGGACTTGATAATAAATTATCAATACCGATGCATCAACTTTAACAATTGTACCACATTAATGCAAGGTAAAAGATATTGGCGGGGGGGAGAAGAGGTATATGAGAACTCTATACTTTCTATATCCTTCTTCTGTTGAACTTCTCCACAAAAAAAAATTTTAAAAATCAAATGGAAATGCTAAAACTAAAAATTACAGTTTTAAAATCTGAAAATTTTAAAATCCACGGAATGGGCTAAGCAGCAGATTAGATCTTGCAGAAGCAGAGATAAATAAAACTGTAGCTGAGGCAGTATAAAGTATCCAAACTGGAGCGCAAAGGGATAAAAAGGCTAAAGCAGATGACAAGAGTCTCAACCATGAGACAGTAGCCAATAGTCTAACACAGGTGAAATTAAGGGACCCAAAAGGAGAAGAGAGAGACTGGGGTAGGGGAAAAATTTGGAGGAAAAAAAAAATGGGATGGAAATTTCCCAGATTTGATGTTACACAAGAACTCAGATTGCAGGAAGCACATCAACCCCAACAATGATAGAGAAAAACACAGTAAGATTTATGATAATTAAATTGTGATAAACTAAAGACAAAAATCTTCAAAGCAGCCAGAAAAGGGAATATAACATACAGGGGGGAAAAAACAGTAATCATTTCCCTGGACTTTTCGCCAGAAATAATGCCACCCAGAAAATAGAACAATATCTTTAAAGTGCTGAAAATAAAACACTGTCTACCTATAATTCTATATTGAGGACAAATACCCTTTTTGATTAAGGCAAAACAAAGAGATTTTAAGACAGACAAAACTGAAAAAAAATCCTAGAAAACCTGTACCACAAGCAATGTTGAAGGAAGTTATTCAGAGAGAAGGCACACGATACCAGACAGAAATTCACATTTCCACAAAGGAATGAAGAGTATCATAACAGCAGAGTTCTTCTGAGTAAATAAAGATTTTCCTCTCATTTCTTAATTTTTATTTTTTAAAGTTTATTTATTTATTTTTGAGACAGAGACAGCATGATCAGGGGAGGGGCAGAGAGAAAGGGAGAGAGAGAATCCCAAGCAGGCTCTGAGCTGTCAGCACAGAGCCAGCTGCAGGGCTCAAACCCACAAAACTGTGGGATTAAGACCCGAGCCAAAGACAGAGGCTTAACCAACTAAACCACCCAGGCATCCCTCATTTCTTACTTTGTAGAGACTATTTTGGTAAAAATAGTAACAATGTTGCTAACACATAGAAGTAAACCGTGAGAACCCAGGAACACAAGGGCATAATAGCTCTACACTGCTACATGGTTCTTACATTAAATGTGAAGTTGTGAAATATTAAGAGTACGTTCTTATAAGGATGTTTATTGTAAAACCCAGAGAAACCACTAAAAACACAGGACACAGAGTTGTAGCTACTCAGCCAATTGAGAAGATATAATGGATTACTGAAATATGTTCAGTTAATACAAAGGGAGGCAAGAAAATTAACAAGATAGACCTAAATCCAACTACATTAATAGTTAAATGTAAATGAACTAAACATGCCACTTAAAAGACGCTACTTGTTAGACTGCATTAAAAACATCAAGCCCCAACTTTATCATGTGCACAAGTGCACAAACAGATTGGAAATAAAAAGATGAATAAAGATATACCATGCAAACATTGATTATAAGAAATACGGGGTAGCTATGTTAGTCTCAGACAATGTAGACTTCAGGATAAGTATTCCCAAATATAAAGAGGAACATTCCATGACAAAGTGTCAACTCATCACGAGGACATAATAATACTTGCATGTAACTGAGGCAAAAACTGACAGACTAGGAAAACCCATCAATTCACAATTAGAGTTGCGGATGTTAATGCTTGTCTGAGTTCTTGACAGACCGAGCTCTTTAGCCCAATTAGGCAGCTGTAACAGACCTAAACTTCGAGACTTGGAAACAACAGAAATTTATTTCTCGTAGTTTGAGGCTACGAAGACAAATTAAAAGCGCCCAAAGGTTTGGTGTATGATGAGGATCACTTCCTGGTTTGCGGAGATCAGTCTTTTTGCTGTGTCTTCACCCGGCAGAAGGGAAAGGGAATTCTCTCAAGTCTTTTTTTGTGTTTTTTAATAAGGGCACTAATGCCATCACAAGGCCCCAGGCTCCTGACCTAATCACCGCCCAAAGGCCCTACCTCCTAATCCCAGCATACAGAGGATTAAGGTTTCAACGTATGAATTTGGTGGGGGGAGGACACAAACATTTCGTCTATAGCAACAAATAAATCAATAACAAAAAAAAAAATCAAGACTATATAGTGTGGAAGATTCCACTATCAACTCAGCCTGACTGATAGTTCACCAAGCACACATGGAATGTTGCCCAAGATACACCATATTCTGGGTCATGAAAGAAATATCAACTTTAAAAGAATTTGACTCTGGGGCGCCTGGGTGGCTTGGTCGGTTAAGCGTCCGACTTCAGCTCAGGTCATGATCTCACGGTCCGTGAGTTCGAGCCCCGTGTCGGGCTCTGTGCTGACAGCTCGGAGCCTGGAGCCTGTTTCAGATTCTGTGTCTCCCTCTCTCTCTGACCCTCCCCTGTTCATGCTCTGTCTCTCTCTGTCTCAAAAATAAATAAACATTAAAAAAAAAAAAAAAAGAATTTGACTCTTACAGAGTTTTCTGATTAGACTGAATTGAATTAGTAATGAATAATGAGTTACCAGGAAAATCCACAAATGCGGGAAATTAAGCAATACGCTACTTAAATAGCCCATAACTCAAAGGAGAAATTACAAAGGGAATTAGAAAATATTTTAAACCAGGAAAAATAAAAACACAACATACCAAGAGTTGTGGGACACAGTTAAAGCTGTGCTTAGAAACAAGCTCATAGCTCTAAAAGTTTATATTAAAAGAAAAAATAAATACATAATTCAGCTTCAGCTTGAAATTAAAAGTGAAGAAATTAAACTTGAAGTATGAAGAAGGAATAAAGGGCAAAAATGAAAGAACAGTAAAAAATCATTTAGGGGTGCCTGGGTGGCTCAGTCGGCTAAGCGTCCGACTTTGGCTCAGGTCATGATCTCACAGTTTGTGAGTTCAAGCCCCGCATCAGGTTCTGTGCTGGCAGCTCAGAACCTGAGTCTGCTTCAGATTCTGTGTTTCCCTCTCTCTCTCTCTCTCTGCCCCTCCCTCATTCGCACACTCTCTCTCTCTCTCTCTCAAAACTAAATAAACATTAAAAAAATTAAAAAATAAAAACATAAAAATAATTTCAAAAAATGACAAAGTTAGTTTCTTTGAAAAGTTTAGTAAAATTGATAAAGCCCAGGCTAGACTGGTCAAGAAATAAGAAAGAAACACAAGAGATCACTATCAAGAATGTAATTTCCACAGATCCTACATATATTAAAATAATGACAAAACAACTCTATTTCCATAATTTGAAAACTTAGGTGAAATGAACAAATTCCTTAGAACACACAAATTATCAACATTAACTCAAAAAGTAGAAAATCTCAATGGCCACACATCTATTAAAGGAAGTGAATTTGTAATTAACGAGATTCCCACAGAGAACACTCCAGGCCTAGAGGATTTTCCTGGAGAGTTTCAGCAGATAATTAAGGAAGATGTAATACCAATCCCACACAAAATCTTTCTAACACCTGGAGGACGGGAATAGAATTCCAGCTCACTGTGTGAGGCTGGCATAAACTTAATGCCACGACCAGATAAAAACATCACAAGAAAACTTCAGGCCAGGATATCTCACAAATTTACATTTAAGAACAATCCTCATGAGCAATCTTTAACCTAACACTAGCAAATCATACCCAACACTGTATTATGAAACACGACATGACATGGCCAAGTGGGATTTATCACAGGAACACAAATGTTGGCTAACATTCAAAGATCAATAAAATGTGTCACATTAATAGATTAAGGGAGTGGGGAGACTAAGATAAGCTCAACAGGTACAGGAAAACAGCTCTTGACCATTCATGATTGGAGGGGGGAACAAACCGTCACAAACTAGGAAGAGAAGAAATCTCCTTCAGCATCATCTATATTATTTATGAGGAGCTATCAGCGAACATGATTCATAATGCTTTCCATGTAGCTCAAGTCCACTCTCACCAGCTCTAGTCACCATTGTACTAGAGGCTCTACTCAATGCACAAGAAAAACAAATGAAAGGCATGGAGGACGGACTTGAAGTAAAGCTTCCTTTATTTTCAAACAACACAATCATACACACAGAAAATCCTAAATAATCTAAAAACAAGAAAAACCACAGCTAATAAGCGAATGTATCAATGTAACAGGATACTGAGACCTAACCATAAGAGCTACAACTACCTAAGGTCTAGGAAAAAAAATAGAGTATTTTTGTGTACTTGGGCCAGATCAAATTTCTTAGATAGGATACAGAAATCGGGAACCATAAGAAAATTGGAAAGTTGAACTTCATCAAAATGCCTAAAAAGAAAGAGAGATTTCCGCTTATCAAAAGACTTAAGGAAATGAGTAAGCAAGCCACAAACTGGGAAAAAATATTCGTAATAAAAATGTACTTGTACTTGTATGTATTTGTTTATATCTAGAGGACACATAATACCTAAAATATATAAATATATCTAATAATATATGTATAACTTCTATAAACAACCCAATAAATGGACAAAAGATTTGAACAGATCTTTCACAAAAGACATAAGCATATGAACATTTACTTCACATCTTCAGCCATGGGAGAACAGTGTGATGAATCTGCAACGAAATACCAGGACGTGCCCACACAATGACCACGATGAGGATGAAGAACACCCAGAATTCATGTACTTTGCTGGTGGGAATGGTAGGCATTACAACCACTCTGGGAAAAGTTGTGGCAGTTTACTCAAGAGTTAAACATACATTTCGTTTAGAACCAGCAGTTGCACTCCGAGATATTTACCTAAGATGAAAGCACATTATCCACACAAGGTCTTTTACAAAGATGTTCATAGCCGCTCCACTCATAACAGCCCAAACCTGGTAGCAGCCCGGGTGTCTATCAGGAGGTAAAAGGATGAACAAACTGCGGTGTTTTTATACAACGGAATAATGCCCCACAATTAACAATGAACAAACCACTGACTGGCAGATCGAGCCCAAGTATTATGCTGACAGAAAAGCCATTCACACAAGAGTAGACCCAGCTTGGTTTCATTTACGTGAAGTTCTAGAACAGAACAGGCCAAATGAATCTTAGGGGACAGAAACTGGGATGGTAGTTCTTTCGGGGGGGGGGGCAGAATGCCTGGGAAGGGGCACAATGACACTTTCTGGGGTTACTGAAATGTCTTGAAAAGAACGTTATTTATATGAGTATATACATTTGTCAAAACTTGTTGAACTATCTCCTCAAGATCTGTGCATTTCACTGTATTTAAAGCTCGATTTTAGAAAATCTTAGGTTTTATTGGCAGCAATTGGTAAGAAAATGTTAAAATGGAAATGCAGAAAACAAAGAAAAGCCCAACAATCGTGAAAAAGATAAAGACAGCAAGGACTTGCGCCACCAGCTTTCAAGACTGACTATAAAGCTATGGTAACCAAGACATTGTGGTATTAGTAAGGAAAGGCACATACATCAGTAGAACAGAAGAATCCAGAAAGATCCACGCTTATATAACCAATTGATTTTTTTGGTCCAAGTACCTAAGCAATTCAATAAGGGAAAGGATAGTTGGTTCAGTAAGTTGTACTGGAATAAATAGCTCTCTAGAAAGGGAAGAAATGAACTTCACCTCATGCCTCACACCACACACAAAAATCAAGTCAACGTGGATCGTACAGATCCACATAAAAGCTTGTTAACAATAAAGCTGTCATAAGAAACCACAGGAGATTATCTCTTTGCAACCTTGAAGAAGACAGATTTCTTAAACAGGAATGAGATAGAACTAATCATAAGGGGAAAATTTGCTACATTAGACTGTCAAAATTTTTAAAAACAATTTATAAAAAGCCATCATTAGAAAAAAAAAAAAAATAAGTCAGACTCCGACTAGGTGAAAACATTCACAGAACGTATCTGACAATCCTCTGGATCCACAATGTATCAAAAACTCCTCAAACCTCAATCGTAAAAAGACAACCCCATTTCTAAAATGAGTAAAAAGACTTGAACAGGCAGTTCACAAAAGAGTACATGTGAATGGCTGATAAGCACATGGAAAAGGGGTTCGATAATATTAGTCATCAGGGAAATGCAAATGAAAACCAACACAAGATATAATTATATACACACACTGTAACTGATCTGACTATAATTAAGCAGACATCTGAAAGGCAGACAACACCAAATGCTGATAAAGATGTGGAGCAACGGGAAATCTCACACATCATAGTCTCAGGACTGCAAAATGGGATGGACACTTTGGAAGTCTGTCTGGCAGTTTCCCATAAAGTCAAACATTCAGAAAGTCCACTTCTATGTATTTGCCCAAAAGAAATGAAAACATGTGCACAGCAAGACTTGTACGGGAATATTCCTAGCCTATTTTCTCAGCAGTGACAGGCTTGGTTTCATCTCCCGCCATCCCCCTTTCTGGGGGGGTTGGCAATTATCAGCGCAGGATCACAAAAGGAGAAGAGCCCAAAGCTTTATTCACAATAGCTCCAAACTGGAAATGACCCAAAATGTCCTTCAACAAGTGAATGGATAAAAATTAAGTTCTAATCCTACAACAGAATGCTACTCAGCAAAAGAGAAGAATGAATTACTGACACACCCAGCAATACAAATGAGCCTCAAAGACATTCTGCTATAAGAAAGCCAGATACCAAAGAATACAACCCGCACAATTCGATTTATCTGAAGTTCTAGAACAGGCAAAATTAACCTCTGTTGAAGGAAATCAGAGCAGTGTTTTCCTGAGGGCCATGGGGAGAGGGAAGGGGGAGGATGAGCTGGAAAGAGCAGGAGGAATGTTTTAGGGTGATGGAAACATTCTGTGTCTTGACAGAGATGTGAGTTACGTGGCCGTATGCATTTTCGAAAACTCATTAAAAGTGTATCTTAAGATTTGTGCATTACACTGTATATTAATTGTATGTCAATTAAAAAGATAAGGAGCTAATGCTTTTTTCTAAATGAGGAGAAGAAACAGGAAAAAGGCATATAGAAGAGCCTGAGAAAATATCAGGGCCCAACTAAAGCAGTGATGGGTCACAGGTAGGCATCAGTGAAAAGCACCAAATCACAGTGAAATAATTTGTTTTCTGTAAAAATCTGTTTTGCTAATGATTGTGGGGTTTTAGTGTTATTTATGATTGCTTTAACTAATTCCTCCTTTTTAAGCATGCTCATGTGGAGAAACACACTCATTTTTTAGTAGGTTTACAACACTCTTAAGTAGGTACAACTGGTTGGTCAAACCCTCAGGCTATAATCTGTCTTTCCCACCTACCGAGTAGGCACAGTCACCTACCTGAGGCCCAGGTAACCGAGAATAGACGGGACAACACCGGAACGCTGAGCTAGCACATGTGACAGGAAGCAATAAGCAACCATAGCACAGAATCATCCTCTGATTCACCCTGAGCCCTTACATTCTTTATCTCAAAAACCTGGCCTTTTGTAGGCTTTGGGCTCTAGTTTTCCTGAAACCATTTTCAGACGCTTTAAATAGATGTAATGTACAAAGAGGCAATTAAGGAAACTTACCAACTTATTTGGTAGACGGCAAACTAAGATAACTGTAGAACACGCTTTCAAAAAATAACCGGTGGGGCACCGGGGTGGCTCAGTTGGTGGAGCATCTGACTCTTGGTTTTGGCTCAGGTCATGATGTCACAGTTTCGTGGGTTGGAGCCCCACATCCGGCTCTGTGCTGGCAGTGAGGAGCCTGCTTGGGATTCTCTTTCTCTCTCTGTCTCTCTCTCTCTCTGCCCCTCCCCCACTGTCTCTGTCTCCCTCAAAAATAAATACTTTTTTTTAATAAAAAAAAATAATAACTGGGACATCAGGCACGTTTAGTCCGGCATCAGGGAGTAAACATTTTTTCTCAGTGGAGAGAGCAGGGGCTTCGCCTTTCCCCCACGTCCCTTCCCTGAGGGCTTGCAAATTATCAAAGGAGGATCATAAAAGGAGCTTTTGCTTTAGCAGTCAGGCCAATGCTGAGACACACCATTTTTGCAAAGCAACGGGGGAAAAATTTACCCTAGAAAGGCCCATATCCGCAGTGGGAGAGACTAGTCTGTAAGACGCTCCATTAGTGGGTCCTAAACCCCCACCCCTCACCCTACTCTCTTATTCAGAGTAAGAGAAGCCAGTTGATTGGATGCCATTGGTGATTAGCAGTCCCCGGGTCCTGGAGTAACCAGCAGGAGCGTTAAGGGGTCAGGAAGAGCATTAAGTGAGCATTAAGGCCTAGATAGTCTCATACCAACTGCAAGAGGTTGGTCCCGAGAGTTTAACCTTCAAACACTCACAGCTGTGAGGGAGCTGAGGCAAGTTAGGCAAGGCGGATGAATCACTCCTGAACCCTTCCCACACTCCTCCAGCAAAGGCTATAGACCCCTCAGTACCCAAAGCAGGGCAATGAGTCAGCAGCAGCAGCAGCATTCCCAGGAGCTTGTTAGAAATACAGAAGCTTGGGTCCCACCCCAGACCTACTGCCTTTCCACAGAGTCTGCCTTTCCACAGGATCTCCATGTGATTCATATGCACACTGAAATTTGAGAAATACTGGAGGGAACTTCATTTGTTTTTATTTAACAAACACACATATAGCATTTATTATGTGCCGGGCACCGTTCTATGTGTTTTACAAATACTAATAGATCTAAATCTCAGAGCAACATTCTGGTTGTAGGCACCGCTGTCATCTCCATTGCAGTAAACACGAATATGGGGCAGAGAGAAGTTAAGTGACTTGACCAAGGTCAGCCAGGAAGTAAGTGGGGAAGCTGGAATTTAAACTCTAGAAACCTGCCTCCGGTGTCCATGCTCTTAACCACGCCGTGATGGTTGAAATGCCTCCAAGGAGAAATCAAGGGTATTTTTACATTTTTCTGGGACCAATTTGTATGTCTGGCCAGTTAATTCTTTTGTGACTTAATAATGGACTTTGACACACTGGTTTTTCCACCCTAACGGCTGACAGATTGGGGTACACTTATTTTAGGGGTTCTCCACAAGAGAACCTAAACATATCCCTCCTCTATTCTGTAAAATGGCCCTGTTTGCCTAGTTTTTCCACTGAGGGTTGGAGAACTTGAACGTATATGTAGCTGGGCTTACTGTTCTTAACCATCCATCTTTACAAATCTGGAGGAAATCCTTCAGTAACATAATGACAGGAAACGGCTGAATCCACAATATGGAAAGCATTAAAATAGTTCCATCTATGATTTAAGTAAACAAATATGCATCAACCAAACTACAACTAATAGCCACCATCACTATCACACATTTCTGGCATTAATTCCCATTCTTCCCCTACCAAAGAACTAGTAGGACCCACAGGCACGTGTGGCTCAGGGAAATGATCCTGAAACAAAGTCAAGATTGTCCGTGTCTCACAGGAGTGCGTAATAGACCAATTACTTCTTATAAGAAGGTCGTTCTAGTCATGTCAGTATAGGAATTTGTTAAACGTTTTAGTGTAGGACCTGCAAATGTACACAACGTCTTCCTGGATTGAATTTTCCACCTCTGCAGTGGTGGGTCTTATGTGCAGATCTTCAGAGGCCACGCCGACTTTGGGGCACCAGTGAACACAACTCTTAGGACATCCGCTATAGGAAGAACTCTCCCTGATGTGGGAAAGCCATTCCTGTCAGACTTCCCTCCTGTGCCACCATATGCAATGTCCCCTGGGTATTGCCGCTGTTAGCACTTCACGTTCCTTATGTTTGGGCAAAAGGCTCAGATACTATTTTTGACCGACTAGATTAGTCCCTAGAGAACCTGTTTGTTCTCGAACAAAGCTATGCCCACAATCAGTGGCCTCACTGCAAGTACCCCACCCATCCTCAAATCGGTATTTGTATTGATGGCTCCTAATGTTCTCTGAAACATGCTTTCTGAGAGGCAGCCGGGTTTAAGGCAGTGACTTCAAACGTTGTCTGCATATTAGAATGGCTTGGAGCACTTTTTAGGGGCACCTGGGTGGCACAGTCGGTTAACTGTCTGACTCTTGATTTCGGCTCAGGTCACAATCTCACGGTCTGTGAGTCTGAGCCCCACATCAGCTCTGTGCTGACAGCACAGACCCAGCTTCAGATTCTCTCTCTCCCTCTCTCTCTTTGCACCTCTCTTTGCAAAATAAATACTTTAAAAAATTTTATTAAAAAAAATGGCTTGGAGCCCTTTTTAAAAATACCAATATCTAGGCCCCAGGCCTGAGATTCTGATTTAATGGGCCCACCGTGAAGACTGAACTTTGAATTTCTTTAACACCCACAGTCACCATGAGGATTAAATGCGTTGCCTCGGGTGGGACTCCGGCCACAGTGATTGGCACAGCCGTTTATTGATAAATGCCGATCGTCCTCTGCCACCTGTGCCCCCCCAGTTCCCGCTGAGGCGAAGGCAAGGCCTGAAATATGGTTCTGCTTCGGCAGCTGCCAGGGGCGGCGGAGCTTACGGGAGACACTCATTAGGAGAGAAAATGAGAGCACGCAGAGGAGTAGCCAGCCACTGACAGGGGACCGTGCCACAGAAAGATTTTGTTTTAATGCAGGGCGAGAGGTCAGGAGAATGAAGAAAAAGTCAGATTCAGTAAAATCTGATCACCTAGCCATTTTAAAAAGGGTTATCGCCCACAAGTGTGCTGCTGCATGGAGTACGTCCCCCTCAGAAAAATGTGAGGGGACAGGAGGTGACCAACAGGCTCCATTTCGCTTATAATCTATATTTAACTAGAAAGGTCAAGGCTGAAGTCCGGGGCGAGAAAGAGGAACTAATGCAAGTCAGAGAGTCTTCTTGGGAGGGACCAGATGAACCACAGTTGCTCTCAAGTTTGAGCCAACGTCCTGTCCTCGCTCTACATCTCTTAGGGAAGAAGAAAAAAACATAACAGCAAGATGGGGGGACTAACACATGACAAGCAACTTCATCACTTTGAACACTTTTCGATAGGAAACACTGTTAGCTCGGTATTCATTCATTTGTTCCACATGTATTTACGGAGGATCTACTATGTGCCAATCCCTGATTTCACGACTTGTGCACTGAAGCTAAGTCACGTGCCTGAGGGTGAATCACAGAGCTGGGACTTGATCTGAGGTGTGACCCAAATAACATTTAGTGATGATAAGGTCCCACTCATAGCTGGGGAGTATTTATTTTTTAAATGTTTATTTATTTATTTTGAGAGAGAGAGGCAGAGAGAGAATCCCAAGCAGGCTCCATGCTGTCAGCACAGAGCCTGACATGAGATTCAATCCCATGAACACTGTGATCATGACCTGAGCCCAAACCAAGAATCAGAGCCCAATGTGGGGCACTTAGCTGACTGAGCCACCCAGGCGCCCCCGTAGTCGGGGGATTTAAAAGACGTGAAATCCTCGGTTTGCAGATCTTACTCGTGTCTGATACTCCTCTCCTCTGTGCCAACCCCAGCAACTTTTCTCCTGTCTTACTTCCTCTTATGCTTCAAGGATCACCTCGTAAATTTCCTTCTCGAGGCCTTTCCTGACCAACATGAGTTGACTATTCAGAGACCTTGGCAGCTCATGCATACTTCTGCCAAGGCAAAGTTACATTGCATTGTAATTATTTACTTGCCTGTCTTCTCCACTGGACCATGAGATCCTCAAAGACAGGGGTTACTCATGATTCTTGTATTCATAGGACCTGGCATAATGCCTAATGAAGAATGGGGAGAGAAGGAAGGAAGGGAGGAAGGGAGGGAGGGAGGGAGGAAGGGAGGGAGGGAGGGAGGGAGGGAGGGAGGGAGGGAGGGAGGGAGGAAAAACGATTTCAGTGAAGTCTTCCTACAAGAAGTGAGAAATTGAGCTGGATATGAGATCTGAATCAACATGGGAGTGTTGAATGCTTGGATTTCCTTGCTGGGGAATCAGTTCAAGGAAAGTCACAAAGAAAGGAGTGCGGGGTTGTGTGGAGAGCCCACAGATGCTACCACCTGGCCTGGAGGGAAGTTTTCAGGCTGAGCAGAGGAGTCAAGAGTGTAAGGGCTAAGGATGTCTGACAAACAGACAAGCATTCAGCCAAGGGATGGCTATCTACTGAGCATCTACTAGGAGTCAGGTGTCCGCTCAGCACAGTGAATGAGACCAGCACAGGACCTACTGTCATGGACCTCACAGTCCCACAAACTATACCTGTTCTGAGAGACAAAAGGGAATCAGTTAGGGTCCTCACCCAGGGAGTGATACAATTAAGGGGAGTTTGAGGGCCATTCATCTTGCTCAGAGTGAAGGATGATCTGGAGTGAGGGAGAGGAAGAGGAAAGAGAGGAGGGAGAGAGAGAAGAGAGAGAGAAGAAGAAAATGATAAGAACTATAAATTAGGCTCAGCTGTGGGAGGGCAAAATCATAATCTGTATCGCTCAGGCTTGTGTCTGTCTGGTTTGCCAGTGTCCCCACAGCACCCAGAACAGCTCCTGGGTATGGCAGGTGCTCGAGAAATACTCATGGGACAGATGGGATGGGATGGAATAGGATGGGCTAGGACAGGTAGGATGGGACGGAGTAGGATGGCATGGGGTGGGGCGGTGGAATTTTACCGAATTGAAGTGAATTGAGGGAGGACAGTGGCAGAGACCAGAACTGACCATGGTCCCCAGTATCCAGTCCTTCCTGGCTCTGCCATTAACCAGCCAAGTGATCAAGCACTTTGAGTAGCTTCTCTGCTCTTTGTTTCCTCATCTATTGAAAGGGGATAGATTTCAATTTGTACTCTAATTTTCCATAGAATCTGAATAATTTATATGGTCAAATTAAAGGCTGCATGGTCAGCTAATTTTGGTCTCTTGACCATAATTCAGGTCTCTTGACCGTAGGACATCTGAGTCCTGAACATGCCTTTGTCAACTAGGAAGCCCACACAGAGGAAGAGGAAGGTAGTGTATGCTGCAGTTCCCAAACCTATTTGACTGCAGAACCCCAACCCTGACCCTTTTTTTTTCAGAACCTCTCCAGCACTAGTTGTCTGTGATGTCACCCAAGTTCACAGAGACAAAGATGGCCATGTGGACTTGGGCATCCGTGACTAGGGTTTAGATGGTGCAGAGAGTCTAGGTGGGATAAGAGGACGGTCTTGTGAAAAGGGACAAAGGGTATCATAGGGAGACTTGAAGGTCCGGTAGAAAAGTCTGTGATTGCTATTCAAGATGGAACCTGGAATGTCACTCAAGAAAAGCGAGCCTTCCTCTGTGTGAGGCATTGATATTCTGGCGTGGTTTTTAATTTCCCATCCCTGGGATTAGGTATGTCAGGGAGGAATCCTTTGGCCGCCTTCTCTCAATACATCCCGGAGCTTTTATTTTGTTACCAATTTCCCTACATTGTGTGCTTTCTTTGAGAATCATAACCGTGTGAATATTTGACAATTGAATGGTACAAACATCTTGAAACATACAGTTTTCCCCAGAGCTGCATTTCATACTATAATCCGAGGTGATCTCGGTTGCCAGAAACACTCACGCTGTTAATGGATTTGGAGGGAAGATGCTGGTAATGAGATTTTCAAATGCGAATTGTTTTGCTTTCAAATTCAGGGTGAAATCCAACGAAATATTACCTTAGACACACTGGTGTAGTAAGTCCAGCTGATCTAATGAATGTCTGGTGTGTGTTTTGTGTGGGCCTTTTTCTGTTTCAAACAAAAGCTAGAAGGGGATTGGTCTTCCTATTGCTGGTGGGTGGGCTCAAGTAACTCCTTTGTATTCTGGGGCACATGCTTGGCCTCTTCATGTCCATATTGTTGAGAGGTTGATTTATTTCATTCATTCATTCAAAAAATATTTATCACGAGCCTACTATGTGCCAGGCACTGTTCTGTGCACTGAGTGATACAACAGTGAACAAAACAGTGAGGTTTCTGTCATCATAAGGGCTACGACCTGATGAGACATATCTACACAATAAACAAATAAACACATTTAAATGTCAGGTGGCAGGGAGCCTGGGTGGCGCAGTTGGTTGAGCGTCTGACATTGGTTCAGGTCATGATGTCATGGTTCATGAGTTCGAGCCCCGCATCGGGCTCTGTGCTGACAGCTCAGAGCCCGGAGCCTGTCTCCCTCTCTCTGCACCTCTCCCCCTCAGGAAGAGAAGAAGCTGGAAGCCAGTGACTGAACTCTTGAGTGATAGAGCCAGGCTTTGAGTCTAGCTTTATCTGATTCCAGAATGCATGCCCCTTCCACATCACACAGCCTCACAAGAAATCGAACAGAATTATCAGGGAAAGGCAGGAAGCTGGGGTTAATGCCAGTTCTGGAGGAGAGAGCTGCTAGGACTGAATGAAAGAAACTCCATTAGGGCCAGGCAGACACGGCACAAAGAAGATGGGCAGTTGTTCTGGACCCCATCAGCCCAGCCGGCATGCCCCTCGCAACTCACACGCAGCAAGTCAGAGCTGAACTCCTTCTCCCGGCCCCAGAGCCACCGCCTCTACCCGACTTCCCCAGCTCCATGGATGGCACCCAACACCTGCCTAGTCACTCAAGTGTGACTTACCACATCTCCACACCCCCGCCCCCCCCCCCCAGTTCCCTGCTCTTCACTTGTCACACCCTCAGGACTTTCTTGAGAGCACATGTGAGTGTGAACAGCTTGACCTGCAAGCAAGTCTTCCCTTGGGGAAAACAGCCTTCCTTGAGGAACACTAAGCCCATTCTCAGGGAGCTGCTGCAGAGGAATTGATTGCCAATGAGTAAATAATCTCACGAGGGGGAAGACTTCTCTCATCCACACATACACCACCCTTCCTACACCAAGATGGGACAGCAGAGCCCTGTCCAGAGAGCCATCTCTAAATCACTTTTCCAAGTGTGTATGGTGACGATGGAGGGCCCTGTGGCCTGATCTCACCAGCCGGATTCCCTCCCCACAGGAGAGGGGTTTGTGGTTCTAGGTACTTTGAAATTATGTGTGTTTCTTTGCCTTCCCCTCTAACTCTGAGCGGCCAGAGAGACAGGAGTATGAGAATTCCCCACTCTCTCCCCAACTTTCAGCATTGATGGCACAATGTAGATGCTCAAATATGCATATGATGGATGAGAAGCATGAACTGTAATTCTCCACACTAAGAGTCTGTAGCGAGGGCGTGTGATGTGCTTAGCTCCCTGGTTCAGCACAGTAGCAGTGGACAGTTCCCTACAGGGACCAGTGTCCCACATCAAGCAGGCCCCAGAGAAGGCCACTTAGCTGCCCTACAGGCGACGAGAAGTGAAGGGGAGTCAATGTCCCAGGGACACATGTCAATTACTAGAGGACAGGAGTTGTTGGATAAATTCTCAGCCTCCCCATCCCCCTCTGTGGAACAATTCTAAAGTGTGTTCTACACTGCTCTTCATCAAGTCCCCAGTGGGACTGGGCCCAGCACACTCACCAATAACCTGTGAATTAATGTACCCTTTCCTCCCACCCCATCTTGCTTTCTCTGCTCCCTCACCATGCTTCCTAGAATCACCTCACACACAAACCACCTGCACCCAGATTCTTGTCTCCATCTCTGATTTAGGGAAACCTGAATTAAGGGTCTGACAGGGGCTCTACTTGGAGGGCCTGTTCAACCCCCTAGTGGTCAGAGTTTGCTTTTTTGTTCTGGTATTTGGCCCCACCTCTGAAAACTCCCAAATAGGAATCTCTCTTCCCCACCATCCAGCGGTCCCCTGAACAGTGCCCCTGAAGGCTGGCCCTCCGCATCAGAACTTTGACCATCATCTCTGACATGTTGAAGACTGAAAGGACTTAATACTTGACACAAATGGCATTTGGGATACTTCCCTCACGCCCCAAATCTGGAAGTTTAGAGGCCATATCAAAACATTTATTAAGCCGTTCAGGGAGCACTATCTTCTTGAAATTATATCACAATCTCTTTTTAAAATTTTTTTTTAACATTTATTTATTTTTGAGACAGAGAGAGACAGAGCATGAACGGGGGAGGGTCAGAGAGAGAGGGAGACACAGAATCTGAAACAGGCTCCAGGCTCTGAGCAGTCAGCACAGAGCCCGACGCGGGGCTCAAACTCACATACCGCGAAATCGTGACCTGAGCCGAAGTCGGACGCTTAACCGACTGAGCCACCCAGGCACCCCCACAATCTCTTTTTAAAGGGACCAGCGGAATAGAACCCAGACGGGTGCCACTTTCAAATGCAGCCATTTGAGAAATGATAGCTGTAGCTCCAGAAAAACTTCCCCACCCTGCTGCTGTGCTGCCTGGCTAACCCAGGATTCGCTGAAGCAACGGGATGCAGAGATCCGCTGGATGAAGCCCTCCTTTCCATAGAAAGGAAAACTAGCAGAAGAATCCTTTCATCCTGGTTTCTGCGAGACTCCGCCTTTCATCTAGCTGAGTGGTGAGTCCGAAGAAACAGAAGTGGCTCTTTTGAAGTGTCATGTCTGAAACAGGTGCTGGGTGTTAGCGGAGCAAATGCCTCTCGGAAAGGAGTTGAAAACTCAGCCAGAGAAGAGAGGAAAAGTGCTTTGCATTTTGGGTGGGCTCAGTGCAGAAATGCAGGAGCCCATGGAGGGAGCGGTCTGGAGAGGAAGGGGCCTGGGGTAGCTGGCAGGATGGTGCCGCCCCAGAGCCCACCCTAGAGGTCACTGGCTTTTGTTCCCATACACACCACATCTTCCTGCCTCTGCCTGAGGGTCTTCATTGGCTGGAAGAGCATGCTTGGCCCATATGACAGGCCCCAGGGCAGAGGAGCCATTGCCTCCAACAAGACCTTCCGCCAAAGGAGCACAGGAGTTGGTGCATAAATGCCTCAGCTTCCTTGCCCCTTGGGGGACAATCCAGGTGTATCCCAAATACTCTATGTTGGGTCCCCGTTGGCAACAGCCCCAGCTGTAAGGTACTTATCACCCTGCTTATCAGCTGTGCCCCTCACATGGCTTCTTGGGGATCACAGTCCCAATGAACCTCATGTACCCAGTCTTTGACTTGGGATCTGCTTTTTGGAGGAAGCAAGC
Organism: Panthera tigris; assembly: GCF_018350195.1. Taxonomy (NCBI): domain Eukaryota; kingdom Metazoa; phylum Chordata; class Mammalia; order Carnivora; family Felidae; genus Panthera; species Panthera tigris. Next base: position 41,624,897 of record NC_056674.1, read on the forward strand.
TAAGACGATGGGGAAACTGGCCCATATGTAAGGTGGCCCCCGACAGTCTGAGGCGTTCAAACGTTCGTGTTTCTGGCAGGTGTCAGAATCAAAGCACAGCCATTGCCGGGCTGTGGGGCAGACATAACAGGCCTTTAGGAGAAAGAATTCAGCGACCCCCTGGGAAGGTGCCTTGCCAGTGTAACCTCACCAAAAAGTCTGGATGTACAAAAGCGTCCCAGGCATTTGAGAACCCTGTGTTGCTCTGCTACAGCCACCATAACAAAGCACAACTAAGAGGCTTAAACAACAGAAATGTGTTTTCTCACAGTTCTGGACATAAGAAGTCCGAGGTCAAAGTGCTGGTAGAGTTGATTTCTTCTGAGACCTCTCTCTGTGTCTTCACATGGTCTTTCCTCTTGATGTGTCCGCGTTCTAACACCCTCTTCTTCTAAGGACACCAGTCATGTTGGATTAGGGCCCACCCATATGGCTTTGTTTTACCTTAATTACCTCTTAAGAGGCCCCATCTCAAACACAGCACACTCTGAGTTACCAAGGGTTAGGACTTTAACATATGAACTCTACATGGAAGGGGACACAGTTCAGCCCATAGCAGACGCCAAGAGATGCCCACCTCCAACCTGAACAAAGATAGACTCTAATTCCGCCATTTGCAAGGTTCCTGGATGTGGCTGCTCTTGGTTAGGGAGCAAAGTGATGAAAGATAATGAGGCCTGAAATGAGCCTGTCAGAAATGAGGAGGTGGCAGGATGGGAGGGCGTGAAGCCTAAGCCACCGCAACTATTTGACCCACCAGTGGGTCTGGTCCTATTTCTATGGAAATGAGCTCATTATGGTTAAATCTTTTCCAGCTCCTGGTTGATTCATGAAGTGGTTTCAAATGTTGATAATCACTTCATGAATCACTGACAAACACGAGAGCCAAATATCTAGCACTTGTGATGCTGCCTCTCCTGATGAGCATTCCTGCCATGATTTGGGGTGTCCCCATCTCAGCGAACAGGTGTGCAGACTAGAAAAGTCCTCATTCATGTGCCAAAGTCTCCTGCCTCAGTAATTCCATGCTGGCCATTTTGTCAGGCATTGAATCCCACTCCCCCCCCCAAAAAAAATTTAATGACTGTTAATAAGTTAACTCTGAAAGATCACTTTGAAACCCTGATGACTTCGGGCATGAAGAGACCAGCCATCAAGTTCTACAGCACTGCTCCTGGGGAGAGGAAGACGGTGTTGCTCAAGTCCATCATGGCATCCGTGTCTCTGCCCCAAGGAGAACCTGCTTCAGTCCAGACTATAAACAAGATGTGGCCATTCCCTCCAGGCCAAGAGAGAATACCTATCTCTCAGGCCAACCACAATCCCCAAAGAAAACAAAAAGGATCCCATTGGAGGGATGCAGAAAGCTGCCACACTGCATTTGGAGAGTAGAGAAACACAAAGGATGCAGCCTCCAGTGCTAAAGGCTTCTTGAACACTTGAGACACAGAGACCAGCAACTTGGAAGCAGGGACCCCTCAAAACCAGAGGCAGACAGATGTCCCTTCCAGATACATGCCCAGATCTTGCTTCATTCACCCCCCTTGCCTGGCCACCCCCACCCCAGAGGTGCTCCCATGAGCACTTCTGCTGTCCTCCCCTGCTGTATTGTCCTCCGTGGCACCTATCACCACCCATCAACTGATAGATCCATCTACTGGCTTCCTTTCGGTCTCTCCCCCATGAGTAAGCAAGGCCTGAAAGGCAGACATCTCTGTCTGCTTTGTCCTCTGCTGTAGCCTCACAGCCTAAACAGTGCTTAGCAAACACAGTAGGTGCTTAACAAATATTTGCGGAATAAATAAATGATTTAAGTGTGCCAAGAACTATGTTCAACATAAAGAAGATAATCTGTGGAACTTTGAAGAAGAGGAATGTTGTCGGAGTGATCGCTTCTTTCTCTACCCCAGGTGCACATTTATGGGTCTCTCAAATCCTTGGTGAGAAGGAATGGGTTCTTCACGCTCAAGTTTGCATCCGATTCTCATGTCTGTGTGGACTTGGGCACCCTCAACATAGCATGTCAAAGCCTTCACTAAGTCTGAAGGAAAGATCTCTCTGCAGACGCTGTAACAGAACCAAGCCACGTTTGGGTAGACCCTGAATGATTCAAGTCTGGACCCAGCTGTCCAGAATGGGCACAATCAGGCATGGGTCTCTCTTCTCACAAGGCTGCCTCTGCAGGGTTTATTTGTGTTCGGCCATGTTGTGGTAGAATCTCTATATGCTATCGAAAATCACACACCAGTTTAGCTGAAAGAGCCCTTCCAGAGTATCTACTTCCTCTTCATTGGCAAGGGAGCTCCTAAAACTCAGAGAGGGAAGGTATTTAACCCACGGTCACACAGCAGGTTGCAGTAGAGTCGGGACAGAAACCAAAGCCTTCTCATTCCCACTAGAGAGTGTTTTTTTCAATGCTAAGCTATCTACCTGCATTTCAAAGTTGAAGCATCTAATTCTGAGGAAGAAAATGACCAGTCATCCACCCGGCTTTCTGTAGACCAGAAGAAATCAGGTGGATTAGAGCAAGGCTTTCTGGAGTGTCTGGGTTGCCTTGAAGCCCAATATCTCTACTACAGAAAATGCCTTAGCGTCTATCTCACCCAAGCGCCCCATTTTCAATAGGCACACGAGAGTTCAGAAGGTCACACAGGGAGCGAGTTGGAAGACTAAGACTAGACCCCCAACCCCAGCCCTCAGTTAAGGCCCTTTTCTACCACATCCTGCCAACCCGATCGCCAACCATAGATGTGAGAAAGAGCCTTAAGTGTTGTCTTGTCCAAATGCCTGTTTTTCAGTGGAGGAGAAAGGCTGAAAGGTACAAGCAAACATCAGAGTCCAGGGCCTAGGTCTACACACCTTCTCCTGCAGCCCCTTTTCTGTGCCCTCCTTTTCCTTGCTCCTCTTTTTATAGGACCTCCTCAAGAGAAAACAGATGCCCTCACCCCACCCCTACCCCCAACACCCCAGGACATCAGCATCCCAGGAATGGACTTTCCACAGCTCTCCCGATTCTGCCCCCTAGCGGCAGAGCCCAGCAGACCCACACACTCTGCCATTTTCACTCCCTGGGAAGGCACTGAGTATCTACTATGTACCCCGCAAGGATGAGGCCAAACAGCTTGGTTCTGTCATAAACATGGAGTCTGAAGGATTTGCTGGCTGTCCTGTGCCAGGCACAGAGGAGGGCCTACCGGTAAAGCTCAAGATAGCAGCACTCGCTGCTCAGCAGGAGGACCAGGATTGAACAAAGCACTCCTCCAATTTGCTTCCAAATGGAACTCCCGATTCTGCCATGGAGGAGACCAACAGGGTGTACGAGGGGGGTCCAAGGTCACAAAAGTCTTCCCCAAGCTCATGCCTGAAGAAGAGGTGAGAGCCATCCAGGCAAGAATAGGAGAGGAAGTGTGACAACCTCCAAGGACAGGACATGCTGTTTCATTCCTGGGCTGAAGGTCCAGGAGGGCACCTTTACCCAGAGCACTCACTCAGCAACCACATGGCTCCAGTGTCAGAAGCTTCTGGCTGCCTGACATCCGATCTAGAAACGTGTCCTCTCCCAACCCGAAAAGTAGGAATGTTTTGCTAAAATAGCTCTGCCTTTTAAGTAGACTAACAGCTTCTCACGATACTGAGGGTGATTCAGGACTTTTTAGGGGCTCAGGCTCCTCATCTCCAGGCCGTGGCAGACAGGACCATCCTCCCCAGAGGAATAAACAGTGCCTCCAAACTGTTCATTGTTTCATGGCTGAGGATGTGCCTCGGAGTCAGGAAGCTGTGCTCCAGTCCCGGCTCTGCCCCATGCTAGCTGGGTGACCTCAATCAGGTCACTTTACCACTCTGGGCCCATAGTTTCCTCTGTTTCTTAGCGTCCTTTAAATGTCCAAATATGATCAGGTCTCTGAATTGCCTAGCACATAATGGACATCTATGTCCACTTCGGGGTTTTTTATCTTCCTCAACAAAGTTCTCTCCAAACTTTTATCCCACTGGCAGTTAGATCTTCATCTCTTTAAATAACTATTTCCATTCTTATTAAAATGGGAACAAAGAAGTGTTCCTTAAGCAGGGGGCATTTGAACCAGGCCTTGATGGATGGTTGGGAATTTTCCAGGTAGGCTGAGGGGTGGGGGGCAGGAGAATGAGGAAGGGGGGTTCCAGAATGATAGACTCACTTCTACAAAAGCGTGTAAATCTGAGAAAAGGAAACCTTCACAGGAGCCTGAAGGGGAGGAGGCAGTGGCGGAGTAACGGGGCTGAGGGTGAGAAAAAGCAAGGTGTCTGCAGAACGGCTGTGGAAGGCCTTGAAGGCCACACCGAAGAGACTTCCTGGAAGGGATGGGCAAGAATTGGAGGTGTTCCAATGGAGAAAGGATGAAGTCACAGGAATTTCTTTGAAAGGCCACTCACCTGGGCAGCAGCGGGAAAGATGGAGTGTTGGGAAGGGAGAAGGAGGTGAAGCAACTGCTTAAGAGGTCTTGGCAGAAGTCCAGCTGGTCCACGAAGAGCCCGGGGCTTTGGACTGAAGGATGGAAGATGGCGACAAGAGCTGGTAACGGCGAAGGCGACGGATGGTGCTAGGAGGCACTGCCCCGACCCCCTGCCAGGCCGCCTCTCCCTCTGCACAGCCCCCCCGGGGGTGACCTCAGACAAAATGTCTCCAAGAGAAGACTGTAGCCGACTTCCCCACCCAGCAGGAGATGCGCCTTAAGCACCTTCCTCTCCTCCCGTTTCCTGCTGTCAGGCAGCTGGTCTTCCCTAGCTTTATTGTTTTTCTTTCCCTGGGACTTCCCAATCACCTCTCCTTTGTCATTTCCGAATATTCTCCAGCAGAGCCCTGACCGACCCCACCCATCCTCCCACCAGCCTCCCCCTCCTTACCAGCCTCCCCAGCTCCTCCGATGCCCTCCGGGAGCCACGGCACCTGCATCATTTACACACACCTTCCTCATCAACAGAGTGCATATCTCAGTCTGGTTTTCAGCTTCAAATAAGTTTCTAAAAATCCTCCTGTGAAAACAGCCTCCCTCACTGCAATTATATCCAGGTTGTATTTTCAGCCATTGTCTCTTTAAACCAGGGACTGCCTTGGACTAACGCAGGTGGTGCATGTGTAGCCAACACCTCCAGCCCACATTGGTGTGCCTTTGATGGCAACTATCTTTTTTTTTTTTCTTTAAGTAGGTTTCTTGACCTGCGCGGAGCCCAACTCAGAGCCCGAACTCACGACCCTGATATCAAGATCTCAGCTGAGATCAAGAATCAGACGCTCAACCAACTGAGCCACCCAGGTGCCCCTTGAAGGGACCTATCTTAGCTGTAATCAGTTTACTGGGTTATGGGCCCAAATTTCCTCTGCAAAACATCAGCTTAAGAGGCTTCACCTGCCCCTCCTCTAGGAAAAGAGCTGCACTTTGACAAACCCAGAGACGCCGTTTCCTAGAATTCGGCAGAACCCAACAGAGCCTTGGTTCAAATCCAACGCACACCATCCCAGGGCAAAACCAAATCTAAGTTTTATTTCAGATGCTGTAGGGTGACCACTGTGTTTAGCAAGGTAAAAGAGATGATTCCACCAAACAATTATTGCAAACCTACTATGTTCCGGCTGTGAAAGACGACCGTCAACTGTCTTCGTGTGGCTCGCATCTGGGTGGGGTGGGGGGCTGGGTGAAATATTGAAAATGAAACCGCTTACCATCTGATGTGATCGGTGCAATACTGTGAAGGTGTGAAAGGTCCTCGGCTGAGCCGTGGGTTTTTTGCTTACCAAGGTAGGTGTTGTTTTTAATCTTTAAATGAAAAAACCCAACGCTAGTGAAGTTACGGTAAATGTTGCACAATGTTACAAGAGGGCAGTATGAAAATGCACTCAAAGGATCAGGACAGTGCGCACATATTCCCTCTTCCCCCGACAATTACTCTGCTAGAAATTTATCCGAAGTTATGAGTCAGAGGAGCAGAGATGTGTAAGCATGTTCAGTATATCATTTTCTAATAGAAATGGCTCCAGTAATTGAAACACATCAGCCCAAGGATATAGTGTGCAGTTATTTAAAATAATTATGGAGACAAGTAATTTGAACTTGATTTGGGATCTAATTTTAGGTAGAAGAAAGAACACACAATGCTATGTTCAGTAACTGCATATGGTCCCTGCACTCAACGTCCTCATCTTCTAGTGGCTTATGCTTGGAACATCAACAGGCTGGAAGGTCTTCCTCCCTCTGCTCCCATTCACCTCTCAGGACAACCCTGTGAGGTTGATATTATGGTCCCCATTTTATAGATGAGGTAAGTGAGGCTCAGAGAGATTGAATGACAAGCATATAACATGTACGTCAAGGAGCAGGCGCTCTGACCCAGGTCTCCCAACTCCCAACCCAGAGTTCTTTCTTTACGTTCACCAGCTAACCAGGTGCAGTGACCACGGAGAAGTGCCAGAAGCACCGTGGGTGGGCAGCAAGATGCTTGGACCATCGGTCTGCTACTGCCTTTCCATGAAGAAGGCCACAATTCCTCACAGAAAACCTGGGTGCATCTTTGTTCCAAGACATCCAAGCCAGCCAGCAGGGATGAAAAGGGCGCCCCTGTTCCAGTCAAATCACAGCACCTAAAAGCAAGCCTACCAGCAGGAAAAAATATGAAACCAACATGTGTCGATTCATGCAACCCTATAATTGGGCTGGGCACTGGTAAGCGGGAAACGGGGGACGGAAATAACCACCTTACTGCCCCACTGCTAAGGGACCACCAAATGTGGCCATTTACTTGTCCATGCATGTACCCATCCGTTCATCTGTTGAGTTGTTTCTCCATCTTGGCTATTGTGAATAATGCTGCGATGGACAGAGGAGTGCAAATACCTCTTGAGATCCTGACTTCAATTCTTGTAGTTAAATACCCAGAAGTGAGATTGCTAGATCATACGGTATTTCTATTTTTAACTTTTTGAGAAAACTCCATATTGGTTCCCATAGTGTCTGCACCATTCGACACTCTGACCAACAGCCTCCAAGGGTTCCAATTTCCAACCACATAGAATGGAATACTATTCAGCCTTGAAAACAAAGGAAATCCTGCCATAGGTGACAACAGAGATGAACCCTGAGGACACTGTGCTAAGTGAAATAAGCCAGTCACAGGTGGACAAATATTGTGTGACTCCACTTACATGAGGTAGGTCACATAGCCAAACTCATAGAAGCAGAGAGTAGAATGGTGGTTTCCGGGGACAGAGGGATTAAGGGGGTGCAGAGTTGCTATTCATCAGGCATAAGGTTTTGGTTAAACAAGATGAGTAAATCCTAGAGATCTGCCATACAACACAGGGCCTATAGTTAATACTGTATCGTACACTTAAAAAATGTATTGAGGGTAGATCTCATGTTAAGCGTTCTTATCACACACACACACACACACACACACACACACACACACACACACGAGCCTGTAGGTACAAGTTAAATACCAGAGCTTACCTCTGGTTTCCTCATCACTTACTACTATGGCCTTGGGCAAGTCAGTTGACCTCTCTGTATCTGTCTCCTCATCTATTAAATAAGGAGAATAATATAGTACTTACCTCATAGAATTATCATGAGGCTCAACGTTTTTCTGATATTAATAGGCCAGAAAAGTTCCTAGAATATACTATGCAGATATCCCCCTAAGTACTTTATATATATTTCTCAATTTAGCCTCAAGATTCCCTGTGAAGAAGGAACTATGATTTCCATTTTACAGGTGAGAAAACTGAGGCTTTGGGAGTTTGGGTTATTCACACCATAAGGGACCAGTGAATTGCAGAGACAATAGGCCCCGCCAAAGTGTGCAGAAGGAAGAAATTCTGCTGGCTGGTATATTCTCGGAAGGCTTCCTGGAGGAGAGAGCATGGCATCTGGGCTTTAAAGAATAGGGAAAACATGAGTCAATCTTTTCAGAGTTCCTAAGGGAGGAGATAAAGGCATAATGTGGAGAGGATGTTTGGGTGCTCAAGAATAAAGAGACCAACTGCAAAGGTGCATTCTGCACTGCACCTTGAATGCCTGGTCAAGGTGTCTGAAGATGCTTCCTTGGCAGTGGTGAGTCAGAAAGGCTGGGGAGCAGGAGCAGAGGCAGTGTGTAAAGACCTTCATCTATTTACCTGATCAACAAGGCTGCATCAGAAACTCACATCAAGTGCCAGTTTTCACCCTGACCATTGTCACCATCCCCTTCTCTGAACATGCTCTGAGCGAGGCTGGGAAAGCAGAAACAAATGAGCCACATTCCCAGTGGTCAAGCCCAGTGCCTCTTAGACTTTAACATGCCTTAGAAGCACCTAGAGGGCTTATTACAAACAGTTTCTGATTCAGTAAGTCTGGGGGGGGGGGGACCTGAGAGTCTGAATTTCTAACAAGCTCCCAGGTGATGCGGATCCTTGGGCCACACTTTGAGTAGTGAGGGTCTAACGTGTTTGTGTTCTTTCTGGTCAAATAATTGTTATCGCGGCAAGCAGCAAATGTCTGGTCCAGAGTGGATGCGTCATAAAACATTTGTTGAATCAGAAAAGTGTCATCATTTTCTCTGCTGTTATCACTGAGTCCGATTAAGGAGACCTGTATACACCTGGCAGGGACCAGATCTTCCCCCTCAGTACATCTGCCCACGACCTAGAAGTAGAATTCAGCTTCCCTATCCTCTCTCACACCATCTCTGAGTGGCTTTCAACCCTCAGGGCCTTTATTTTTATTACACAAATTATGCATGTTCATTGAAAAAAATAGGGGTAAAAGGTCAGCAAAAAGAGCAAGAAACCACAATATGATACACAACCCTTCAGACTCTGTGTGCGTGTCACAGAATAAAAACATACTCCATGTTCTGTTGGTATCTTCATTTTCTTAAATTATGAAGAATGTTTTCCCATGTCAAAAATATCCTTTTAATGGTTGCTTAATGTTTCAATATTTAAAAGCTTCATAGAGTCCGCATGTCACTGACATATAAAATATAGTGACCTTAAAAAAATCGAGGTCCCTACTGTAGAATTTATGAACAAAACGTTACATCTGCTTTAAAATGGTTTAGTGAATGAGGAAGTGTGAGCCAGCAGGCAGAACAGGACAGTCCCTGTGTTGGTCCCTGTTGAACTCGCACCGGCTGTATGTGGGGTGCATTATAGGACTCTAACATTTCCGTTTGTTGGTAACTTCCCATAATAAAAGTTTAAAAATAAAAACAAAATCTAGATGGTCTAGAAAGAGGATTCTGAGACCGGGATAGAAAGTGCTGGAAGTTAGTTTTTCACCGCCCCCCCCCCCCCCACACACACACACCAGAAAGAATAGTGTTTCATTCAGGACCATTCAGTCTGTCACTTCAAAATTCCAAGGTCCTTGAGCTACTAAATTGCACTGGAATAATCTGCCTGTATTATTTCCTGTCCTGTCAGAATGGATTTGCATTTTAAGTGCATGCTCAATGTTATGTCTAAATTGGAACTAATTGAGACAGGCAGGAATGTGGAAGTGCACTCTGGCCTCACTGGGGCTGACGTGGGGCTTGCCCATTTAGAGCCCTGCAGACAGATGGAGGGTCCTGGGGAGCAGGGGGCACAGCCCTGCCCTATCTGTAGTTTGGCTGAACCTTGGCCAGGTCAATTCTCCTCTCTGAGCCCGGCTTCCTAATCTGTAAGGGGAAAGAATTCAAACCAAATGAACTTTACAACTTCTCTCTGCTCAGAAATCACCAGGTTCTACCTTGGGAACCCCTTTCACCGCTTTGTTTCGCAATATGCAAATCAGCTGAATTTGGTAATTGGACAAAGCTGACGGGAGCAATTTAATAAACTTTGATAACATTGCACAAAGTAATTGTTCAATTATTTCAAATGGTTCAGTTCGGAAAGTACAGCGGGGGTGGGGGGGGTGGTCCTTAGAAATTACTTTTGCTTATTAATCATCTCGTCCGGTAGAAGCCAAATGAGAAAGAAGACTGTGTGGGGGTGTCTTTGTTTTAATTCTGATTAACTGTACTTTCATCTGAACATTTTTAAGCTGTGCTTTGGTCTTCCTCATATGGATGTTGACTGAGTTCTGTTATCAGGATTTTAATTAACACCAGGTTGAGAAGGGGAAGCCAGATGACATGTTATTACTTCTGTTTGATTTAAAGTCAACGCTGGGGACTCTTCTTCGAGGAGCTGTTGAAATTGTCTTATCTCATGCATTCCAAGGATGGCTGTTTCATGTAAATGTCATTTCTGCTGTCCAAAATGTTACAACACACGCCAGCACAATAGAACTACTGTCTTGTTCTAAGAGACACGAGGGAGCCAGCAAGCTTTTGATCAAAGGCACGATGCGAACATCAAAGTAATACCTCTTCTGTTAAATTCAGGAATCGAGACTCTGAATAAAGGAATGGAGACTCGGGCTTTATGATCACCTAGCCTACTATGCTGGGAAGTGCCTGAATTTCCAAGGCTTACTCCCTCTGCCAAAAACTGGCTGAAAGAGAGCACTTGGTGGTACAGGTACATTTATTGCCTCCTTTAGTCAGCGTGCATGTATCAGTGTGTATACCTTCATCTGCTCCTGCGTATGCTTCTCGTCTGGGACCAGAAAACAGAGGTAGCAGCTGAGAGCCTTTGGAGTAGAACAAAGCTTCGTTCAAATCTATACTTGCCCCCCTGCCCAGACCACCATTTCTTCACATTTTCTCATCTATAAAATGAAAAAAATATCTGATGCACAGTATATATATATATATATATATATATATATGTGTGTATATATATATATATATATATATATATATATATATACACACACACATATATATGCGCATTATGATATGTTCATACAGTGGGATAATTCACAGCAACAAGAAATGAAATATTGCTAAATACAACAAAGGAAATGAATGTCAAAAACATTATGTTGTGGGGCGCCTGGGTGGCTCAGTCGGTGGAGTGTCCGACTCTTGATTTCGGCTCAGGTCATGATCTCCGCATCCGCAGTTCACGAGATCGAGCCCCGTGTCAGGCAAAGAGGCTGCTTGGGATCCTCTCTCTCTCTCCCCCTCTCTCTGTCCCTCCCCTGCTCGTGTGCTTGCTCTCTCTCTCTTGCTCTCTCTCAAAAATAAATAAATAAACTTTTAAAAAAACATTATGTTGTGAGAAAGAAGCCAGACACTGAAAAGTATATACTGTAGTATTCTACTTATATGAAGTCCTAGAATAGAAGGTCAAAAACTACAGTCTAAGAAGTCAGAATAATGGCCACCTCATCAGGAGAACAGTGTTGGCCAGCAAGGGGTGTGGGAGAAACTGCTGAGGGGATACGGCAATGCCCTGTATCTTGATCAGGGCACTGGTTACACGAGAAGGTACATGTGAAAAGAGTAAACAAAATATACTCCATGAAATGTATACCTCATGTAAAAGACTGCACCAAAACCATCATAATGTGGGATGTACAGAATTTGGGGGAAGGGAAAACACAGAGAGTCCATGAAATGTAGCCATCGCCGTGGCTGAGTTAAGTAACGAATGACGGCTACTGTTTATGTTGTTCTCATCATTAGTGTTAGCATTTTGGCGAAGTTACATCTGACCCAGAAATTGGGGTCTAAAGTTCAGCACATAAGGCAAAAAAAATCTATTAAAATTGTCCCCTGAGAATCCTGTAAATTGTCCATAAACTACAGCTTGCCTCATTTGGTACAAACAGCCCTGCTCGGTCAAAGATGTTACTGTGTATAATGGATTCGGTAATGGGAGGGCGGCAACAAAGAGGGCTGGGTATAAGAAGCACACCTCTGTAGACAGCAGGATCACAACCAGGGGCCCGACCTGTAAGAGACGCACAGGCATCAAGACCAATGGCAGCATCATCACCACCTCTTGCTCGTGCCTAGAAATGGGCTCATCGAGAATGGCAGGTGTAATCACCAGACCAAGCAAACTGTTAATCACTCTTCTCTGTCCTCTGTCTCTCTGTCTGTGTGTGTGTGTCTGTCTCCCTATGTCTCTTTCTCTCACTCCCTGAATCTGCATTAGCTAAGCAAGCATAAATGCAACTTCACTGTACTGTATCTCTGTAATACTGAAGCACTGAATGTTCTGTCTGGCTCAAGGGGTCTCACCCGTCCCCAAATGGGAAGAGACAGGAAGTTAACATCAAAACCACCTGTGTATTATGTTACTTGCAAGTATAATAGTATAATAATGAATCATCTTACAAGCTTTACAAAGTCTCGGATACCCCTTTATAATAATAGATGCCTAAATCTGAGCAACCACGCTGACAAATGCATCTCGGATTCCAGCGCTCGCAGCAGACAGACCCGGTAAACAGCTGCCCACCACCACGCCCTTGAGCACTGCCCTACACGACAGAGCCCAAAGGGAACTAGAGAGAAGAAGCGTGATTACCGGAGAAATCTGGCTCTGGAGTGCCTCCAGCACAGGCTGCCCTATGAATAAGAAGCGAGTAGGGGGCAGGGCCTGGTGCCGGAAGTGCTTGTACTTGGTAAAGCTGGTGGGTTCTGACTCTGCTCTTAAGCTGTGCCCGACATCCCATTAACCCACTTGGAGAGCCTCAAGGGAGGTCCGGACAGGTGTTAAATTACCTTTCGTCACCCCACAGGTGTGGGAGATGTGCTGCAAAAGCACCTGTCACATCTCCCGAGGCAGGTGGCTCTGCCGGGGATTTTCTCTAAGCACGAGGATCCGGAAACCGTATCACTTTTGACTTAGAAATGACCTGGATCAAGGACCCAGGTTTCTAAGCAGGACAGAATGATAAAAATAAGCTCTGACAGCGTAGCCAGGTGAGAGAGAAGACTCTGAGGTGAGCTGTGGAGCTGGGAGAATGAATGCCATCCATTCTCTTACCCAATGGCCACTTATCACGCCCGATCACACGCCCAGGCTGGCAGACAGCTGGGAGAATCAGAAAGTAATAATGATTATAAAAAAGAATCTGAAATAAATCACACCTATTCTCTAGGTGTTTAAGGCCTAGGTGAAAAGAAGGAAAATGTGAACATGACAAAGTAAAGTTCAAGGCCATCTAATTATTTTCCACAAGCCTACACTAGGTGTCCATCATGGACCAGGCACGGAGGACCCTCCGGAGAATCAGAATGAGTCTGATATAGGGACACCTGCAGGGAGCCACATCCCAACAGAGGACGTGGATGATTAAACAAGGCACAACGCGAAGTAACGGGGAATAAGAGAGGTGTATCGAGAGCCTGCAGAAGCATGGAGACGTGAGCTCTAATTTACGTGTGGCTGTGTGCAGGAAACATTCACGTTCCGCCCTGTAGAATAAGTAGGACTTAGCCAGGGAGGCAAAGTAAGGAACAGGGAACCACATTCCAGGCACAGGGAACCACATACGCAAGGGCACAGCGACTGCGGAGTCCCCTGCAGAGCTGTGGGGGAAAGGCTGGAGTAGGAGGGCAGTGGGGCTGGAGGGGCAGGAGGGATGGGGAGAAGGGAGAGGTCAGCCCTGGCATCGGTGGGAGGTGTGGGCGGGAGGGTGAGAGGCAGGAGGTGAGGGCTCTGCAGCTGGAGAGGAAGAGCCGTGCTCCAGGGAGCTTCCGGAAAGCATCGGGAGCAGAGGAATCCTCCAACCCATTCCGTGATGGATTTCCAGTTCCCTGCAGACCTCTGGGCACTGACTTCCTGGGAACCTCAAGAAAAGTGTAGAATCCTTCCCCTGCATCCCGGCAAGCTCCCTGCTTCCTTTCCTCCCAGGTCACAAGCTGAAGACAAACGAACGACCTTTCGTCGCACACCTTCTGATTTTCCTGCGTACTTTTCCAACCACAGAAAATGTTCCTCATTGATGGGCCTGCTTTGTTCTTAAAAGAGTCAGGTCACCTTTTTCTTCAGAATCTTCAGAACAATTACAAACACATGAAAAGCTATGTTTTTCCAACGAGGGGATAAAAAAGAAGGGGAAGATATGGCTCTTGTCCTGGGGAAACGAACAAGCGGCTTTCTGTTCATCCCACGGAGAGGAGCAAAGTCTCCGGGCTGCACCAAACGAGGCCTGGAACAAATCCAGGGGCTCCCCCGTCTTCCTCAGGTGACTGGGGCTTGGGACTAATTTTCAAAATCATCAATCTCTAACCCAACAGAATTACTGGAAGTAGTTTCCCTTTCTTGTTACCTCATCTGATGACATTTGTCACTCACCACAGAAGATGAAATGTCACTTGCATGGCTCCCCAGTGTCTCCCTCTGTTAATCAAAAGGCCAAGGTGGCCAGAATGTGTCTTGTCCTCTTCCCAAAGGGCCTTAGTTTGGGTTCCTCCAGAAGCAGATCTTGAGGAAAAGACTCAAGTTCAAGAGTGTCATTTATGTACCACGTGATACATGTGCACATGGAAACCTGGAGCAGGTAAATGACTCCACAAAGGTCGTACCCATTATAAGAGCTAATACTCCTGTTTCTTATAGAAAAACTCAGTTGGATGGGATGCTATGAAACACATTTCCCACGGGAGGATTCTTTCTGTATAACACACACACCACAGTCACCACCACCACTACCAACAACAAAAACAACAAATCACAGGTGGAGAAGAAACCACCTCTCTGTTGCGAGGTCCACAAACCTACACTAATGACAAATGTCACAGTACCAAGCACCTCAATGTCGCGGAGATGGGAAGAGAGGGAGGACCACTCAGTCCAGTTCTTGACAGAGTATAGTGTTCCTGGGATGGCTTGGGATCCATCTGGAAGTCAAGCCCACAACCCACCAGGTTCCTCATAGCCTCTTCCACCCGTCACTGCACACCTAGCACGTGATGGCACTTCAAGTGTTATGCTGCTCAGCCGTGATGAAAGCCCTGGAAAGAAGAAAATGCTGTCTGTATTTGAAAACAATGTGTATTTGAAAAACAATGTGACTCATCAGCTAGCTGTGGAGTTGTGATGTGAGCCGAGACCCACGGGAGTCCATCCAAAGTGCCCCCTCTCAACCATACACATTATTCCTCATTTATAAGGAGCTGTCCTGGTGTTAGCCCTAACTGCCTCCTTCATGCTAGAAATATGTACGGAGCATCTCCTTTGTGCTGGCCTCCAAAAGGCACATCCTTTGAAGAGGTTACCAGTGGGCAAATTATAAATAAGCTGTAAAACTCATGTAGAGTTCCTATGGAACCAGAACTGGACTTAGTTAGGTCCAGATGATCATCGAGCCTTAAAGTAGACATCACACAGGGCTGCCATTACTGTTTAAGCGTCTGTCTTTCTCACTCCGGGTGATAATCATATGAAAGTATTTTAAATTTGGGAAATATTGAGGTCAATCAATCCTCTTATTTGAGAGAGGAGAAAACTGTAGGTCACCAAGTGGATACGATCTGCCTACAGCCTCACATTGAGTCAATGACAGAGCCCAGAAGGTACTCAGGCCCGCTGACTCCCACTACAGTGCTCTTTCTGAAACCAGGATCTGGGCCACCTCAGGTAGCTCTTGACAGCTGCCTCGTCATGTCTACTTCCAAATGTGCTGCTCTGACCCATCCTTCAGACTTGCTTCCCCTCTCTCTGTCTGACCCACAGATACCCTCTCGTCTCCAGGCCTCCCAGGCAGCCCCTAACGCAGCCTATCCCTTGATTTGGCTCATGGGTGGGTCTCATCCTGTTCAGTGACAACCAGGAAAACTAATGCCCATCAAGCATACATGGCATCCAGACCCTCTCAGTGGCCTGGCCAACAATCTCACTTCATGGGCCAAACAATTCTCACACCTATGAGACAAACTGACGGGGGGCAATGTATGCATAAGAAGCCACTTTGTGGGAGACGTGTCACTTTCTAGGACTCTGCTGTGATGACTCTGGAATATACTTGGGCCATTTGATAAAAGGCAGATCTGTGGTGGCCTCGCCTGTCCTCTGGAATGAGAGACCATCCAAGCTCACCAGAGGTTCTCTTAAAATAAGAACAAACCTTCAACACTCAGTTGATGGGGGTAGTCAGCGGGAAAGGAAGAGCAGGGCAAGGAAGGGTGGGAAGAGAACAGAAGGGAGTTTTGCTCAAGATCTGTTGATTTTTAAAATCTTAATGACAAAATGGTTTTAAGGATATTTTTGGAATCTAAATGCTATGCACCAATTAACTTTTTTTCTTTGATGCTAACCAGGGGATTGGAGACTTTGAAGAGTTCTGGGGTTACTTTCCCCTAGACTTGTTGCAATGGAGTCCATAGGGGGTGGAAAGACTGAATTTCGATGGCTCTCCACAATGGGGCAGCATTGGATGGTGAGCTGTACACACGATAGGTGAGAGGAAGGATCTAGCGTCAAGGATTCAATCGCTGAGTGCTACTTCAGTGCTAGTCTTCTTGGGGAGAAATACAGGATCAGAGACAGATGGAGGGAGGGCTTTTGGCCAGGAAGACAAGGAATTTGAACTACATCCTGAAAGCAAAGGCAGGAGATGACTGTTTAACCAAGGGAACGTCATGGGCAAACGTGTTTTGGAAGGATTGCAATGTGGAGTGTATACAGGGACAAAATAGCCCAATGGTTAAGAACACTGGCTTTGAGGTCAGACCCAGCATGCATCAGTGCCATGACTCTGGGCAAGTTATTTAACCTCTCTAGACCTTTGGGTCTCATAAGTGAAATGAGCATATCAACACTATACCTGTCTCAGTGGCTTGAACTAAGTGGGACAATCTGTTTAAAGACCTGTAGTGTGTGTGTGTGTGTGTGTGTGTGTGTGTGTGTGTGTGTGTGTGTGTGTGTGTGTGTCTTTAATAAATGGCCCCTATAATTTTCTGTGTTTTCTTCTAAGTCATACATGTAGAAACAGAAACTGGGAGAGGCTGCCTCTCAACCACTGTCCCCAAGGCCAAAACTGTGTAAGTCACACTTCTTTTGGAAGCCACTCCCCTGCCTACAGTTTAGCTCTGTGTTCTGAGTGGAAACTGTTGTCTTCCCAACCCTACCTCTCTAGGCAGTGATTGGTTTGGAGCTTGAGCATGTGACCCAAGTCTGACCAATCAGAGTCCTGTCCCCAGGAAAAGTAAACTGATGCTGACAGAAGATCCCCTTTTCTTCTCACTACTGAAACTGCTGAGATATGCGTCTGGAATCTGCAGGTGACCCTGCAGGTATGGAGGGAATTTACAGGGAGAGAATTAGGCTAAAAACAAAGATGAGATATAGAGGGATAGTCCTTGGGGCGTCTGAAGACCTATTGCCCATTCCTGGGCTCCATGGACTTGTCCTGGCTTTGTGTAGTCTGATTCTTCATCTCGTTCTTGATTCTATGAGCTATCTTAATTTGCCTTCCAACAAACACCTTCCAAAAAACACTATTTTTTGCCTAAGCCAGTTCAAGTATGGCATCCATGATGTGTTACCAAGCCCCCTGATTTAATGTGACCATTGACTGATCTTGGCTTCAGCACATTCTCTTAGAGCTCTGGAATTACCCAAATTTTTCCCCAACCCATCTCCAACAAATACTTTGTTTCTTCATGATTTGGGGTACATTAATCTATAAAGACAAAAACATATTTTAAAAAGTCAAGTTTCATTGTACATTTAGTGAACCACCTTTATTAAAAAGACTAACATGACACAAAATTAACTCTGTCCCAGGAAACTCAGGACACATTGTCAGAACCCCCATCCTCCCTGTTGATCAACCCACTTAGGTGCAGTAAATCTCCAGAGATTGATAAACATCGAATATTCTACACTTGTATTTATTGTCCATTCTAAAATTGACATTTCCCATTGCACATTTAATCACAGATTGCTTTGTTAAGCATTTTCCCTGTTCAGAGGAGCACATCAGAAATTGATTCCCTGATAGAACGAGGTAGGGGATGAAGCACAAATTCAACTACAAGCATTTGGAGTTCTCCTGTCCTGTCGCCTTTGTGGTTTGGACACTTCATTCCCCAAAGTGAAAGGTAAGGGCTTTAAGACAGAAAACCAATTGGGTTGCTGGAATCCAATCAACGGCCATGTCCCAGGGCAAAGGACCAGTCCAAAGTGGCCACCATCCATCTCTCAGTACCTCCCAAATGCTACAGCCCACCCAGGTCAGATTCAAGGAGGCTAGTTCTCTTTGTTCCCAATGAGCGTGAGGCTGACGGGTTAAAAAAAAAAAAAAAAAAAAAAAAAGTTGCACCAGGGGCAGAGGAAATGAAATTGAATTCAAGTTGGAGGTTATTTGTCTTCCCTGTGACCTGCAGTGGTCTCAAGTGATAGCCCAAGTGGCAATGCTCAAACTCACATGTGTGAGTCAATTACTGGGTACTTGCGTTTAAAAACTGTTCTGATGTGTTAAGTTAAAAACGGCTCAAATATATCGAACAGAAAGAAAAAGAGGAGGGAACCAAGCCCCTTTAGGGATTTTGTTTGAATCTACAAAAAGGCTGGACTGAAACCTGCAGAGTATTTATAAAGAAGCTGTAAAATCTTTTATTCATTTGAAAGGAGTTGGAAAGAGACACAGGAAGTAGGCAGGAGAGGCCAAGCAGCAGCGTGGCAGAATGGGGAGCCAGCAGAGACAACTTTGTGATGTTGGCAAAAAAGCTTTTCCTAAAATTGGGAGGAAGTTCCCATTGCCATTGTTCATGTCCTGGACAGAAGATTTGGGTGAGAATCCCACGTCCACCACTAGCTAGTTCTAGAAAATGTCACTTCCACTCTGTGAACCTCAGTTTTCTTACCTATGAAATGGAAATAAATTCCATATACAGGGTTTTGTAAGGACTCTAATGCTATAATAGATGTGGAAGTCCTTTATAAGCTGTTGAAAGCCACACAGATGCTAGTTGTACTTACAAATGGTTTAATTTTTTTTAAGTTTATTTATTTATTTTGAGAGAGAGCGAGAGCACAAGCAGGTGAGGGACAGAGAGAAAGGGAGAGACAGGGAATCCCAAACAGGCTCTGCACTGTCAGCACGGAGCCCGATGCAGGGCTTGAACTCATGGACCGTGAGATCATGACCTGAGCCAAAATCAAGAGCCAGACGCTTAACCATCTAAGCCACCCAGGCGCCCCATACTTAACATTGGTTTAATCTGAGCCAGAGTATACCACACATGAAAGGGAAATCCTGACAAAGAGTCCAAGGGCAAAATTCAGATCAGAACAGCCAAGACTAGAAAAGATAAGGTCCAGTCAAAAAGCAATTTCCATTAAAGAGCCATTTGTAAAAGGCCTAAAGCGGTTAGTCTTGTTTCCAATTCTTAAGGCTACAAGCCCACCCATGAGCTTGCCTTAGCTGAATAGGGCAAGTGGTTTACATGAGCTGACCAACTAAGAGTGATTTCTCAGTTTTAATGCAAGTTCTAATTATGCTAGGAGATCTCTGTAGCTAGAGCCAGTGGGAGCTCTCCAGAGAGCCATCCCAATTGTTCTGCCTCTTGAGCATCTCCTCACTAGCGCTTCCTAGTGACATGTTCCTGAATTGCAGGCATAACGTGAATCAGCCATGGCAGCCTCACGAGCAGTGCTTCTTAATCTTAGCTGCATGCTGGGATCACCTGCAAATTTTAAAAATTATGGATGTCTTAAATCCACCTCCAGAGATCACTATCTAATCAGTTTGGTGTCTCTTGGCCATTGGAATGTTGAAAAGCTTCATATAGTCAGGTTCAAGAACCACCGCTCTAGAGCAGACATAAGCAAAATTCTTCTGTAAAGAACCAGATAATAAATTTTTAAGGCTTTTCAGGTCATATGGTGGTCTCTGTCACAACTACTCAACTGCACTCTTTTAGCTTGAGAGCACCAGAGACAATATATAAACAAATGGGCATGGCTGTGTTCCAAAAATCTTTACTTAGAAAATAAGTAGCAGACCATAGTTTGCCAACTCTTATTCTAGAGATTTGTTACATAAAGTGAGGTCTGAGGACCGGAAGCACGGACAGTACCTGGGAACTTATTAGAAATGCAGAAGCAGGGCACCTTGGGTGGCTCAGTCGGTTAAGCATCTGACCTCGGCTCGGGTCATGATCTCACAGTTCGTGGGTTCGAGCCCCAAGTCGGGCTCTGTGCTGGCAGTTCAGAGCCTGGAGCCTGCTTCAGATTCTGTGTCTCCCTCTCTCTCTGCCCCTCCCCTGATTGTGCTCTATCTCTCTCTCAAACATAAATAAATATTAAAAAAAGAAGAAAAAATGCAAAAGCCCAGGCCTCAACAAGATCCCTCTGGTGATGTGGATGCACGTTCAAGTTTGTGAGGCACCACTCCGGAGGCGACACTTTGTGAATCCAGCCCCGCCAGCATCACAGAACCAAGGTGGAGGGTTCCCATCGCTGTCAGCGTCTCCTGTGCCTGTCACCTCTATCAGCCCGGCTGTCTCCCAGCTGCCACATTTCTGTAGCTTCTTCTCCTTGGTGATTCAGACAACCTGAGCAGCTGTCTGGGTTTGATTATGGTGTTTCCAAAGGGTCAGTGGAACCACACACTGAGTTTCTATTTTTCATAATAATATATGGAGAGGATGTGGCTGTGGAGCCATAGCAGGTGATATACCTCTGCTCTCAGGAACTATCCATTTAAACTTGTCAAATGTCTCAGAACTCCCCAAATGCCCCATGCTGCTCCAAGTCTTTGTGTCTTATATATGGTACCGTGCTTGCTACAAGACTCTTGTGGGTCATCTTGCCGCCAAGCAAATTTATCTAACCTGAAAACAACTGACATGGGTGAGACCTTCTGCCCCCACTCCCATTCCGATTTAATCACTTCTTCCCCAGGCCAGCCCCATGCCCTGTACCCACCTTTGCTCTTACCCTTAGCACACTGACGGTAATAATGAGCTCGCCAGTCTGTCTCTGCAACCGATGCTGAGCCCCTCTGGGCCGAGCAGCACTCCCTTCTGCATGCACATGCCTAGGACTTTCATGTCCTAGCACTGGGCTTTCGTGTGATAAACGACATTCGTTTCAATCTAATTGAGCTGAAAGTGAGTCAACATTTCTTTTGTTAACTGGCAGGCTAACCTAATCACCACAAAACCCGTTTAATGATTAAATACTTAATAATAGCTCACAAAAAAATACTGCTCTCCAGAACAAACTTTGGGAAACATTGCCTCTTCTGGCCCAGATCAGATCCAAGCTTGTAAAAATCCCTCGAATATGAATTCTGGCTCTGGCTCTTGCCTAGCAATGAGGAGGAGGTGGGAGAGGGACTGATAGGATAAATTTGGTTCCTATCCTCCTGAGACATCTTTCCTGAAAGATGGTTGCAGGACTGTCTCAGGGGCAATTATTAAGGAATTAGAATTCCCACCTGGCAGAGGAGAAAGTTGGATTCGTGTATTTAGGATTTGCCATCAACTTAGTGGCACAGCCAGGGCCAGAATCCAAGTCTCTCGGCATTGGTCCCAGATGCTGTCCAACAGAGCAAGGCAGACTCCTTTACGAGGACTTTCTCAGGAGGTCACCATTTGTCACCATGTCCTTTCTCCCACCTGGCCCACCTACACCATAACCGGGTGGGAGGGTAGAGACAGAAGGCACCAGTTTGGACCCTCGGGAGAACCTCACATCTAGATCCAGAACCCCAGACTGTAGAACAATAAGATGTCTTTCCATTACAGACTTGAATCCAACGTTCAGCTCAATCAGAGATCGGTCCAAAATGCTCATCTGTCTCATCCCTGGGTCTGTCTGGAGCTGACATTTTGATGAGGATTCCACCCAAGAATCCTGCCATTTGGGCAAAGCTGCCCAGTCTGGACAGAATCTTGGCAGGAAATGTGGCATCGGGGCCCATACCCCTGACTCCCTGCCCAGTCTTCTCTCTGGCCAGTGCTCTGGGCAGCACCCCCACTCTTGCGTATGCAATTTCCCCATAGGATAGTCAAGATTTGTGCACAAGCACATGAACACCTGGGTGCATTCCCGCATGTGTGTACAAAGGCAAGTCCCGACTATTTTTCCCACCACATCCTATCATGAAACCACTTGAGGTAAGTGAGGAAGGAGCCAGATCGTGCTCTGCCTGCCTTTGGCATCACCTTCCCCGGACTTCGCCAAAAATGAGAAGCCCACGCTAAGCCATGAAGTGGCACTGAGAAAGCCTCCTCTCCACTCTGGGCTCCGGTTACCATGTCTCTAAAAGGAGTGCGTTGGACTTGAAAGCAGTAACGGCTGATATCGATTTGCACTTGCTGTGTGTTTGGTGCTTCATGCGTATTATCTCACTTGACCATGACAACAAGGCCGTCCTACAAATGGGAACCCCTGAGTGGATCAGGCTGCGGTTGCCCCAGGGGCAGATCCTGAGACAAAAGTTGAAGGGCCACAGTTGGCTTGGGAGGTGATCCTAGGAAATATGAGTCAGACAGTGGGGAAGTGACACAGGAAATGGGCCGGCGGCGATAAAGGGTGTGCGGTTAGGCCGACTCCACAGTGGTGACTGGATCAATCCGACAGGAAAACTCTGGGAATTGGGCAGACCGTCCCTGGCAAATGAGCCCACCTGAGAGACTAGATTCGATTGAACTGTATGACACTGACACCATTCAATCATTTTTGACCTGGAGAAATGGCAATGTCATTGGTTCAACATAACATTAATTCCAAGAGTTGTTGGTTGAAGGCTGCCAGACAGGGGAAGGGAAGTATTCGTCTCGTGGCACTTCCGTCCTTCCCAAGCTCTGGGGGAATCTGTTGGGCCGAGAGATGCAGTTACTGGAAGTGGGGAGGGAACACACTGAACACTGTTGGCCCCTGAGTGGGTCCGATAGCCCATGCCGTACTGACCTGGAGAACCAGGATACAAACAGGATTCAAAGCCAGACAGTCTGTCTCTCCAGCTCCTGTATCTAACCCACACGCTGCCTCCACTCAATTTCTAAGACTTCAGCATTTCCCTGAATTACACAGTCCTATGCTTCTAAGATTCCAGAAGTCTTCAACTCCAAAAGCTACAACTCAAAGAAAAAAATGTCTTCAACGGCAGGAAAAGACGAGCCAGTTGGCCATGGAAGTTCCACGGGCACTGGTCAAGTGCACACGATGTTCCAGATTCCCCACTGGGCTCAAAGGATACATGCTGAGGAACACTGCACAGAGAAGACGGAGTAATCCCAGTACATGAGAGCAGTGCTAAGAGGGTGCTGGAGGCCGGGGGACCACGTGGCCTTCGGGGGCTGGGAAGTGGGAGACCTCCCGCGTTAGCGTGCACAGCCTGAGCTAGAAACCGCAAAGCCGGGCTCATGCCCGTGCACCTCCCTCCGAACAGCCATTCCAAGGGTACAACAAATGTGCTTTGTAGAACAGGTGATTTACAGAGTTGCTCAAGACCCCAATTCTTTAAATGTTGTCCATGAACTTATGTTTCAAACTTTTAGGAATGAGTTATGACATACCACCCTGAAAATTCAATTACCTCAGCAAGGCATTTGGCATAAATCAAAGATATATATAGCTTGGTGAGGCATTAGAGATTATCCACAGATTGGAAGCGACTTGCCCAAGGTCACACTGCAGACGCTAGGGTCCACTGAGATAGATCAGCAAGCCATAACTTTTGCCCGTATTGGCATTGTTGGGAAACAGAACACCGCCTTTCCAATGGATGCCCTCCATCTCTATCAGAACAGAGTACAGAAAAGCCCTGGACAGGGAATCAGAGAACCTGACCTACACTCTTGAGTTCCTCTCCACACTGGGTCATTGCGACCACCCCCTGACAATTACATGAGCTCCTGTCTGAAGACGTCAGTTTAGTAAGTGGTACACAGTCCTACAGATGCAGGGTGATTAATCATGTTTACTATTCATTATTCGGGGATATCCTTGTTTATTGTGCCTGGAACGGTGACAGCTAACTTGTTTCCTGTTTGTAACATTTTTGTTAAATTTAGTAACATTTAACAAACTTTTGTTCTACTTAATAAAGTACATTTTAAAAATTCAAACACCACAGAGAGTATAAAATGAAAACTAAAAGATCCCCCAAAGCAACCTCTGTTAATAAAACAGCTTCTTATAGACCCTTCCAGATGTCTATTTCTGCATATAAGTGGGGGGGGGGGGGGGGGGAGGTGTGTGTGTATGTGTGTTTTCCATTGTCCCGCACCTTGCTTTTTTATCTTCATGTAACATACACCTCAGACAGGGTCATCCAGCAGTATGTGTAGATTCAATTCATTCTTTTTCTAGGTGGAAAGAGTTCCATTAACGGATACACCAGAAATTATTTAACCAGACCTCTGTTGATGGTCATTTGTGGTCCTGTTGGGGATTCTCTCCTGTTACAACAGAATGGCCAGGAGTAAGTACCTCATTCAAGCCGTTAACAGCACGGCCGGGAGAACCGCCCCAGGACGTGCTCTTAGACCTGAAATTGCTGGATCAGATGCCACGTGCTACAGAAGGCTTTAACGATGTGGCTGGAGGTCCCCCTGGGAGCCCCCCCACATACCTTCCTCTCATTCACTTATATCCCAGTGGCCCTTTGTCCCAGGCTCTAGTCAACCCTGGAAAAGAGAAAACTTTTTTAGTATTTGCCAACCAGAAAAGGGAAAAATGGGATCTTGTTACTATTTTGACTTGTATCTCATTTATTATGACTGATGGTTGATGTCTTCTCACATGTTCATTGGCAATTTATTGCGTGATTGTTTTCTTTAGAAGAAGATGGGGGGAGGGACGCCCAGGTGGCTCAGTGGGTTAAGTGTCCGACTTTGGCTCAGGTCATGATCTCACGGTTCATGGGTTCGAACCCCACATCGGGCTCTCTGCTGTCAGCACAGAGCCGGCTTCAGATCCTCTGTCTCCCCCACCTCCACCCCTCTCGTTCTCTGTCTCTGTCTCTCTCTCAAAATAAAGTAATAAACCTTAAAAAGAAGAAGAAGATGAGATCGTGCACCCTTGCTGGATAGAGATAGAGACTGAGATGAACCAGAAGTTCCCTCATTAACTGTCTGTTTAGAGCCCCTACCCATATTTTAAACTTTTTAAAATTCCATATCAATCTCACAACCCTATTATAAATTCAGAAAAGCCATCTTGG
The DNA here is from genome assembly GCF_018350195.1 of Panthera tigris. Lineage (NCBI taxonomy): Eukaryota > Metazoa > Chordata > Mammalia > Carnivora > Felidae > Panthera > Panthera tigris. The sequence goes on from NC_056674.1 coordinate 41,649,961, forward strand.
GTGGAATGCCGCAAACTTTTTTTGTTGTCGTTCTGATTCACTTTTCATTTTATTCCTTGGTTGTGTTTTGCTATGGATTTGTTTTAATCTATAAAATAACCTTCTAACTGATCCTCCCATTTCTACTCTTGCCGCAGCTGTGACCTTTTAAAAAACTGAAGTGAGCACGTCGCTTCCCTGCTTGAAACCCTCTTGGTGTTTTCCAGCGTCCTTAGAACACATCCACAGTTTGTGGTGACCTAAGGCACCACTGCCCATCTGGAGGCTGCCTGCTGCTCCTGCCTCACACCACACCCTCCCCCTCACTCCAAGCACACCTGAGCTGCTTCCCATAAGCTTTCTTGCCCTCTGGGATGTTCTTTCCTCCTGTCTCCAGCTAGCTAGCTGAGGAAGTCATTCCCATTCTCCAAGGCCACAGTTTAAACGTCACATGCTCGGAAAGACTTCTGTGACCCCTGACCGAAGGGGGGCCCTTCCTCTGCTATTCTAGATCTCAGCTTCTTGTCTGCCTCTGCGGTAGTATCTAGCACAATGTATCGGTACGTATGTATCAGCTTCCATCTGTTCTCCCCACAAGCTCCATGAAGGCAGGACCTTGTCTGTCTTATTCACCATTGCATGCCCAGCGTCTCCATCAGTGCCTGAAACACTGTGGGTCCTCACCAGATATTTATTTAATGCATGAATTAATGTGTGCTCAGATTTATCATTCCCTTCTTGAACAGGTTTTCATTTTTCTGGGCAGCTTGGAAAGGTACTTAACCATTGTTTCATTTTCAAGGTTAAAGTCGTTCTTCAGACTCGTATATATCGAGGACCTTCTCTGTTCCGGGCCCTGTCTGTAGGTATAGTGAATGAGAACAAGACAAGACAGCAACTCTTCCAAGAGCTCAAATCCCAGTGTGGGACTGATGGGCCCATCCCAAAACTCAGAGGAATAAATGATGTTAGAAGATGGCAAGAGGTAAGCAGGAAAAAAAAGCAGGATTATGTAAAGAGGATAGAGGTGGGGGGAGGGGTGTCTCGTGAGAAAGGTGGAAGCCGGAGAAGAGTGTGCAGGCAGGAGGACAGCAGGTGCGGTCTCTGAGCAGGAAGGAGCTTCTGAGCCCCCAGCACGGGGAGATTCAGAGATTCGGAGATTCGATCAGGGCCTCCTGAGAGAAGTGGGCAGGGCCTTGCCGGTGGGGCGCGTCCTAGAAGTGGGCGGGCCCCCCCTGCAGGGCATCCGCGGTACAGCATGGGGCGCTCTTCCTGAGAAGGGCAGCCACTGTCAGGCCCTAAACCAGGGAGCGGCACCATCTCACTTCAGTGTCTGAAAGACTACCCTCTGATCCATCTAGAAGCTTTTTTAGTGAAGGAAACAAAGAAACAGGAACATCGCTTTGTAACTTTTTTTTTTTTTTTTTTTCAAAATGACCGGTCAGTTGTCTCATTTATTAAACAATCCACCCTCCCTTCCCTAAAATTTAAATTAAAATGCTTCTGGGGAGCCTGGGTGGCTCAGTCGGTTAAGCGTCCGACTTCGGCTCAGGTCATGATCTCACAGTCCGTGGGTTCGAGCCCCACGTGGGGCTCTGTGCTGACAGCTCAGAGCCTGGAGCCTGTTTCGGATTCTGTGTCTCCCTCTTTCTCTGACCCTCCCCTGTTCATGCTCTCTCTCTCTGTCTCAAAAATAAATAAATGTTAAATAAATAAATAAATAAATAAATAAAATTAAAATGCTTCTTTTAACATATACTAAAACTCCCTTGGGTATTTGGGGTGGAGGGCACTTCATTCTGTTCATTTGTTTCCTGAAACCAAACATTTTGAATTTTGTAGCTTCATGATACATTTTAAGATCTGCTGGTATCAGTCTCCCTGTATTACTTTTTATTGAATACTCCCTGTATTTTTTTTACAGAATTTCCCTATTTTTGCACACTTCTTTTTTCCTAGGTGACTTTTGAATCCTTTTGTCAAATTGTGAAACCGCAACCCTCTTAGTGTCTTAATTGAGATTCATTAGGCTTGTGGATTAACTTATTAATTATATTAAAGAGAAGTTACATCTTTCCAATATTGCAATTTTCTAATAAGCATAATGTATATCTACTTGTTCCCATAGTGTTTTCAGCTTTTTATACACCAATTTAACAGCTATTGATTAATTAAAATAACTTCTATAATTTGCTTGCCAAAAAACTCATTAAAGAAATTTGGAAAACAGAAACACGAAAGAAAATACAGAGGCAAATAAAAATCCCATATAATTGCATCTCACATAGAATCCACTGTAACAGTCTGTTGTGTGTGCCGGGCACACGTTGACACGTGTGCTGGCCATTACTCTGCAGCATATTTAGTGTTACTTTGTTTACAAATGAAGCTTCACATGTCATCCCATGATAGTAGAAATTCTCTAAAGTACAACGATAACTGCCAACATTATACCACATAAACGTACTACAATTCATTCAACCAGTCTTGAAATGTTAAACATTTCAGGAATTTTTCTTTTTCTTTCTTTCTTTTTTTTTTTTTTTTTTTGGTAACATTTTCTTCTAAGTGGCACTAAATGAACAAACACACTACAATGAACAAACACACTTTTAAAGAGGTATTTGTTCACGTTGTTTCTTTTCTTTTTTAATGTTTATTTTTGAGAGAGAAACAGAGTGTGAGCGGGGGAGGGGCAGTGAGAGGGGGAGACACAGAATCCCAAGCAGGCTCCAGGGTCCGAGCTGTCAGCAAAGAGCCCGACGCGGGGTTCGAACTCATGAGCCACAAGATCATGAACCTGTGCCAAAGTCGGACACTTAGACTAAGTGTCCCAGGCGCCCCTCTCCTGGTTATTTCTTAAAGATGGTTTCTCTGACTTGCCCTGTGGGGTCACATCCTTTGCTAGCTTTTCCTCTGACATGGAAGACATTTTTTTATAATAAAAGATTTGTCTGCCAAAGGTATGGTAAGTTTACTTAGTTTGTCGTTGGCTTTTTAATTGTATAGAATATATTGAATGGGGGGAGGGTTGAACTTCTTTAATATTTGGGGGACTTGGTAAAAGACGAGGAGCTATCTAACTTGATTTTCCTTCCAAATAGCCAATTGAATGTGTTGAACTGTGTGCTCTTATTGTCTTCATTCTATGGTCTCGGTCTGCACCCGGTTCTGGTTTACATAGGACTATCTATTCTACTGCAGTGATCTGCCAGCTGATTCTTACACCAGGGCCCAACTCTTCAATCACTAGTTTCATAATGCATTCCCACCACCCCAAGGTAAGAATCCCCTTGTTGTTCTCCCTTTTTTAAAATGCTCTACTTCTGAACCAGAATAAGAAGCAGCCTCAAATGAAGAGCAAGAAGCCCGTACGTGTTGGCTGATATGCTCACACGAGAATTAATTCCATGCTGAGGGCACGCTGCCTGGGCCGAAACGGAAGAGCTGAGAAGGAACGCCTGTATCCTGACTGCTCACCTCCCCGAACCACAGGAGCTCGGTGAAAGCTACAGTTCCCGAAATGCGCTACTCCAGGCCTCTGCTGGATCCCCCGCCTCCTACTACACTGTGATCTGTGATTGGGGGCCACGTTTACCAGGACAGGAGCCCCTCCATCAGGCCCCAGACAGCAGCCGGGGGAAGTGCTGGGGGCATGGCCGAGAGAACGGAGTGAGCAGAAAGGTGCTCTGAGGCCTCAAATGCAGAAGCCCTGTGTAGTGAGTCGGATGTCCAGTTCTTGGGGTCGCTGGGACCCTGGCCCTCTGCCTCAAGAATCCTGCAGAGGAGAGACCCCAGATCTACCTCCCTTCCTTTAAACTGATGAATATATTCAGATTAGAAAGGCAGGACACACTTGGGCCTCCCACAGCAAGCTGCACGCTGCCCCTGTGGGGACCACCCCCAGATGCCTCAGACAGTGGCCGCCAGCCAGCCCGGGCTCCCGGTCCGGATGCACCACTTTGCTCCCTCTACTACTTCAGACGTATTTCTGAAGGACCTCGGAAGACACGAGCGAGAATTGCTTGCAAGATCCACTTGGGATGAGAAGTCACCAAGTATTCGTTTAATAGGTAAATGTAATAAATATAAAATACTATCTTTTGACACTGAGTTTTATTAGGTAGCCACAATTTTCTCTGTGTGCTGTTGAAAGCTCTTGCTTGGTGCTACAAAACCCACGGAAGAGAGAAAGAGGGGATGGCAGTGGCTATGAGGCTTAGGATAGATTCTGTAGCCCATGATCTCAAAGCCACATCACCTGGTCCCCAGAGGTCTCCCTGGGGGGTGACCACAGAGGCCCTGCTGAGAATAAGAAGCTGGTAGTTTTGTTCCCATTCACCAGGCTTCCCTGGGAGCCTTCCTCCCTCCCGTGGGGACCTCACGGGGATTAGGGAGGCTCTTCATGACTATCCGGGGTCCTCTGGCCATAACCACATGACAATCATAGGCAGGATCTCCCGCCCAGCCCCCCCAAAATCCCATTCCCTTAGTTATTTAAACACTAACCTAGAAACTTCTTTCTGTGAAGCATTTGGCAGCTGTAATTAAAGTCTCAAGTCAATTGACCTCACAAAACAGAGATTATCCAAGTGAGCCTGACCCAAATAGCTGAGCGTTTAAAGGCAGGGAGTTTTCTCTGGCTGGTGACACCAGAAGAAGTCAAATCGGTTCAAAGCACAAAGCAGGATTTGATGTGCCTTTGCTGGTTCGAAGAAGGGAGGTGGGCACATGAGAAGAAATGCCAACAGCCCGAAGTTGTTCTGAGAGGGCCCTCGAGTGATGGCCGGCATGGAAACAGGACCCCAATCCCCACCCACAAGGAACCGAGTTCTGCCAATACCCTATTTGCACTTGCCAGCAGCTTTCTCCCCAGAGATCCTGGGCTCCACCCAGCCATCACCTTGAAATCAGCCTTGTAGAACCCTGAGCAGAGAGCCAGCCACACTGGGCCAAACTTTTAACCTCCAGACCATGAGCTAATAAATGGGTGTCATTTCAAGCCACTGTGAAGCCACAGAAAACTAATACAGCATCCAGTGGCAATAAAATGCACCTCCCACCCCAGCCCTCGCTGTGCTAAGCTGGGCAGCCAGGATTAGAGCCCCACCCTGTATGCATCTTTGCAGGAAATTCCCTGTCAAAGATCAAAAGTTGGCTCAGCAGGGTTCATGAAAGGAAAACCAATTGCTCCCTGCCTGGCTCTGTGCCCCTCCATCTGAGGGGAAAGGGAGAAAGATCTGCCCATATAATAGTGTCCCTGGCAGCAGGGACAGCAGGGCAGCAAGCGTGACCCATTAACACATCAAGAGGATGCCAGGGGACAGCATCACTAAAGCCCCACTTTGATTTTTCCAGGCATGAGGGGGTGGAAGCCGGCAACAGAGGCTGTGTTCTGAATCCAAAGCCATCTATTTCTATGCCTTCAAAAGGGAAAATCATCTGAGCCCTCACAAGGGGAAGAAAAGAGAAGATGGATGGAATGAAAGTCTGCGCAGCCAGGCAGCCGCAAAGAGGAAGCGTGGGACCGGGGATGTGGGTCAGGGGACCCCAAGGACCGCCACCAGAATGTTAAATGTTCGCCCCCACCACCACCACCGCAGACCCGACAATTGGAGATTTAGGCATATTCAAGTTTTGTAAGCCTCAATTAGCCCTTGTAAGAGCTTATCTTCTTTCCCCCCAATTGACTTTAATCAAGAGCTTCAGAAGCTGGGAAATATTTTAAGTTAATCAGGCCCTTAATGCGGGCCCCTGGGGAATGCTGCAGACCTGTTCCTCCTCCCGTTTGCCACACTGGGCCCCCGTCTTTCCCTCCTCTCCCTTCCCCCCAGGGTGTCTGTGAAATGCTTGGCAAACTTGTCTCTCAAATGAAAGGGGGAGGGAGAAGGGAACCGTTGAAAGGACACAGGACGGCAGAATCCTATCGTCGTCTTCCACCAGGGGCAGGCAAGTGGTCTTTCCAACAGAAGACTTTTTCACATGCCCTACCAAAAAAGTTGAAGATGTTCACTGAACACCCAGCTCGGTTCCAAGGACGCCCAGCACCGTGACCTCGTGTCTGAACCCCAACTAGGAACCCGAGGTCTGATGAGATGATAAATAACTGAATGCCAATAATAATCACTAACGCTGATGGCGCTCACCATGTGCCCAGTGCTGATCTGCATATGCAAATTCACTGGCTGCTCAACCAGTCCTTTACTATCAACATGATTATCGCTCCCATTTTACAGACAATGAAACTGTGCCCTGCAGAGGCTAAGGAACCCACCCCTAGGAGATCTTTCTGGCACATGTTCTACTGTGCTGTGAATCTGGGGCCAAGCAGAAATCCCAAGCGGACGTTTCACACGCTGGCAGTCCACGCAGGGAGCTGAGCTAGTCACGTGAGATGAGGGATGAGGCTCTCGGCTCCAGAAAAGGGCAGGCAGGGGTCAAACACACCTCCATATCTTAGGTCAGGGTGCCCACAAGCAGACCCGGAGATGGGAATTTATGTGCAAGAGATTTATTAAGGGAAAAGGAAAAGAAACGGCTGAGCCAGAGGAGAAAGAAGAACAGAGAAAGGGAAGAAGCCAAGCAAAGGTATGAGTTCAGGGTTCTCTGGAGCACAAATCACACCTCAGGGTCTGTCCTGCCTCCAGGCAGGGAGCTGGCCCTTCAGACTCCAGCCCTGGTTACCCATCGACTGCAGGCTGCCCAGGAGGCAGTGGGATTCCCAGGCCCCTGTAGTCCAGGGAAAGACCTCCTGGGACAGTAACCGATACAACAGTTAGAGACACAACACGTGGAGCTGGGTACCAGACAGGCAGATCCCCCCCCCCACCTCGGTAAGGGGGATCTGAGGGGCTCTGGGCAAGCCCCATCCACTACAATCTATCTGAATCTTGAGGCTTCTAACTGTGCTGCTTCAGGAAAGTTGCTTGACCTCTCTGAGTCCCAGATCTACATCCGTGAAATAGGAAAAAAGATTCTATTTCCTCTCTCACAGAGTTACCATGGGGATTCGATTCAATACAATGAGCGCGCACGGTCTAAAATCAGCATGGCTGCTCTGGGATGCAGCGTCACACCAATTGCAATAAAATTACCACAAAGACACAGGAAGAGACAAAAATCCACTGAAGAGTCATGAGTAACTCACAAAGCCCTGCAAATGCTCTCCTGAGGACCAGCCCCCATCCTCCTCTGCCAATGAAGAGGATGTTTGGTACAAAGCCCTTGGGCTGTGACCACAGAGCCGGCCACAAACCCACCCACTTCTGCCCTGAAAACAAGCTCCTTGGAAAGAGTCGAGAGCTGTCCCCAAGCAAAGCCAACTACCCCACTGCACATCAAGCATCTGGGACCTGCGTCTCTGTTACCATCCAGAAGACAGCCCTGGCAAAGTTTGAGAGAGGGCGCCATCTGAAAGGGGGTTGCAGAGAAGTAGGTCCGGGGGCCTCTGCTGGAGCTCTCTAATCTAGCTCCATTCTTCTAGCTCTCTGATCAAGTGGCTCTGCTCACACTTCAGCTCACCTTCCAGAAACCCAGCTCTATCGAGCAGACATGTAAAAGCCGACAACTGAGTAGTCTTATCAAATTTTCACAGCTAAGTTGTTCAGTTGCATGGGAAATTGTTCGTGTCTGTAAATAGAAGAAGAAAGTGTCCGGCCCAGAGGCCTCAGGTGGGCTGGGGTTGCTGAAGGCAGTCCCCCAGGATGGCTGGGAAGTGCAGGTCCGGCTGAACTCCAAGTGGGGGTCTCCTTGAGTCCTCAAAGGGCCCAGCAGGTCTTGTCTTGACTAAACATCCAGGAAGCAAGGAGCAGCAGACATTAGCTGACTTCTCTGAGGTCCCTTAGGGGGCCCTGCACTTGCAGACAGCAGGCAGAGTGCCCGAGCACAAGGCCCCACCGCTGAGCAGCCGGAGGAAATGGGGGAAGTCACGCACATAACCCGAGCCTCAGTTTACCTATTCCACCTAGCCAGAACAAGGACAGAAACCTGACACCTGGGGCCTCTCCTCAGTGCTTTCTTGAGCACCACTTCTCAGACAGAATTCTCCACTGCAGCTGCGTTTGAACACAGCTTCTACTCTGGACTGCTGAGCAGTCTGGTTTAGATATCCTACCCTGACAGGGACGCCTTCCTTCCTGCCCAGGATGGCAGGCCCTCCTGACCGTTACAGAGGTTCTCATGCTAAGCCTCCGAGTCAGCACGTGACCATTGGAAGCCGTAGCCCTGTTGCAATAAAACATTCCTGTGGTTCCTGGAAGAATTGTTTTTTTCCATTTTGGATATTAAAGGAGAAAGCTTAACGTGTCTCATTTTCCTGGAATGGCTCATTTTGATGAACTGTTTGTGTGTGGATGGTCCAGCTTCCACCCCAAACACACACAAAAAATCTACAAATTATACAGTTCTGTGAACAAAACGCTCAGCCACATTTTGACCCTTGGCATGGATTTTGACAACTATCACTCCCTTCGTATGAGATTTCTTCCTTCTGGTTATCAAAAAGAAAAAACAATCCAGTATTTGTTTTAGCTTGGCTCCCTGGAAGTTAGAGAGGAGCTAGAGAACCCTCCTGGGGTTGGGGGAAGGAACCTGGGAGAAAGGCATCGGATGGAGGCAAGAGAGAGGGTTCCTTTCTTTTAGATCAAGATATGCTTGTGGGATAAAACCTGAGGAAGCCGAATTTAGAAGTAGCCTTGCTCAGGCCCAGCCAGGCAAAGAGAGCCAGTGGCCGAGGCCAGACTTACTCAGCACATGATCGGATGGCCCAAAACAGATCTCCCGGGACGGACTTGCCCTGGACGGTGCCCATCAGTGTGGAAATGAGGTCAGCCTCTGTCCAGCCAGAGTCCAAGTCCCAGGAAGCGGCGGCAACCCCATCACTGGCCAGCCAGCTGGAGGGGTCACAGCGCATCACACACAGAACCGCCGTGAAGATACACAGGTGTGCACGGACTTCTTCTTGACTTTAGGATGTGGTCACGCTCACCATACCTGGTAAGCCCATAACGCCCTTGAGAGGCAGGCAGTGGACCCTCTCACCACTTCTGTTTGGTCTCATAGGAAATGTCCAAGTTCAGAAAGTCTACTACTGTCTAGTCCCTTCTTCAGATAGAACATCCAAGTCTCGGTGGGCTTAATTGACCCATCCGAGGTTAGAAAAACCTCTAGATGGTCCAGGACTGAAATTCAGGGTTTCTAACTCTGAATACGGTCTTTCGCTCCATTTTGGAACACGTTGGGGAAAGACCCAGTCACAGACCATAAAACTCACAGACCACCAAAAATCCGTTACCCCCAGGTCAGGAACTCGGGAACAGACTCTGGGCACGTGTGTCCCGGGGAAGAGCCAAGAGCGTGGGTGTTTTCCTTTCTCCCTTTCCCGTGGCCATTGAGTTTCTCCTATGTGTAAAGATTCCCCTCCCCTTTTTCCAGCTCTGATAAAGTGAGGCACTGTTGCTTGTATTTTGGTGATGTTCCAAATGCTGCGCTCACACGTCCCTCCCTCTGTTTGCACTTATTTCCCTTCCATGTCACCGCCACCCGTATGCAGGACGATAGGCACCACGTCAGGGATGGCACCATGGGGAGGAGAGGGGGGGAAATGTCATCTTCTTCTAAACATACAAAAACTGACAATGTGAGAATTTTCTAGATAAAATTAGTCACGTGTATGCCACACAATGAGTCGGCTAAGTTAGAAAGATTAATGTGGTGACTGAACACGCAGCAGCCTTGAGGACACAGGCCAGGCCCCTGTGCTGGTGTGGGCGGGTCACCAAAGCAGCAGCATCCTATGCACTGAGTGGGACTCAGACACGAACAGGAGCACACGACCAGGGTCTCGAGGAGATTTGCATGGAGGCGAGAAAACCCGCCAAAGACAATACACAAGACTCGAGCTCAAAGCTAATGGAAACCCTAGCGTTTTATCAAGCAGACATCTTCTCCCTCAGCAATTCTAAGGTAACAGACTGGGAGTCTCCTGGGAGGTCACGGGTGAATCAGAAAGAAGACTGATCAGAGAGAACGGAAGCAAGAGGTGGAGTGTGCGGGAGGAGACTGGAAGCACCAGAGCAGGGAAGACCCCTTCGCAAAACCAACATGGTGCAGCATGGCCTTGTCAACTAAAGGGAAAGACATCGTGGGCATAAGGTCAGGTAGGGCACGCAGGGCTGCTCGGTGACATGCATCCCAGGGACGGGAATTTCCCATCCTTGATCCCAGATCCCCTCACTTCCTATCCGTGGGACCCTGGCTGAGCTCCAGACACCTCATCCACCTCCCAGGGTCCCTGTGCGTATCGTGGGCTCACACAGGAAAGCACCCGCCATGCGTGGGTCCCAAGACACGACGGGCATCCCTGATCCTCACCATGACCCTGCACGGTGGAGTTGCTGGGGAAGCGCTGACCTGGCTCCACAGCTCTCGCATTCCTTCCGCTTCGCCACCAGCTGCTGATATGCTCTAGAGCAGCAACCCCTTTTGTCAGGTTAAATATGGTATGGAACCCTTGGGACGCCTGGGTGGCTCAGGCGGTTAAGCATCTGACTTCCGCTCAGGTCATGATCTCGTGGTTTGTGGGTTTGAGCTCCGCGTCAGGCTCTGTGCTGACAGCTCAGAGCCTGGAGCCTGCTTCCTCCGATTCTGTGTCTCCCTCTCTCTCTGCCCCTCCCCTTCTCTCTCTCTCTCTCTCTCTCTCTCTCTCTCTCTCTCTCTCTCTCAAAAATAAACGTTAAAATAAAGTGTTTTAAAACATGATATGGAACCCCGATGAGAAAACCCCTGTGAGCAGAGCTCCACTGGCTGAAATCAGAAGACTGAGCTCAGCCTCTCACTGAAGCCCTCCCCATCCCACATCCCGACCCCAGGCGGGGCAGGCACTCAGAGAGTCCAGGGCTCCACATGCCCAGCTTGGGAACTATGAATTTAAGATATAGCTTTTCACAAAGGAATGGCTCCACCAAAAATGACCACGACTTCAATAACGTGTGTGGTTACTTTTCAGACACAACATTGTCAGGTAGGTTATACTGTCAGGTCCATCTTACAGACGGCAAGACTGAGGCTCAAAGCAGCTAATCAGCTCATCCTGTCACGTGATAGGTGACGGGACCGGGATTCGGCCTCAGATGCCCGCACTGTGAATCTACTATTTATTCTCTCTGATGGCAAAATTCCTTATTAGCCCTCCTTAGCCTGAAGACAAAGTGGAGCTGAGACAACAGAGTGGCCCTTCTTCCAGGCTCCCCGACCCCTTCGCCTCCAACTGACGCCACCACCTGGTCTCCTTCAGCACTGGAGACTGGAGCCCACAGGAGGCCTGGCATGCTAGGCACACAGAACCTCCCCGGGGGCCCTCGGCCCCAACCCAGGCAGAGGCCCTCGGGCTACAGCTGCTGGTCTCCACGGGGGCTCACCTCGCTCATCCAGCTCTCTGGGCACCCCTCCCTCCACCCACCCCAGAAAGCAGAGCCAGGCTGGAAATGCTCTCACCAGGCCATCCAACATAGTCAGCCGTTCCCAAGCTGCTGCTCCTTTGGAGACAAATCTCCCCGACCTGGTCTGCATCATAAACATGCCTTTCCCAACCCAGGGCTTGGCCCAGGACTTAAGGATTCTGAGAAATGCCCCAGAAGTCGGTTCTTGGAGGGTCCCAGCAAAAAGAGATATTGGGGAAGAAGCAGACTCATTTGCATACAGTGAAGGAAAGCCACTGGGTGGTAGGCGCCCACCCTGTGCTAGGTTCTGGGGATACAGAAAGGAAAAGACACGTCTCTCTCATGACCCAGTGAGTCTTTAGAGATCATTCAGTCCCTCTTATTCATTCAAGATAGGAGAAAACGGAGACCCAGAGATGACAGATTGACCCGAGATGTTCATATGATTCAAGCCAACAGGGTCCTTTCCTGAGACTTCTCAAGCTGGAGCTGGAGGAAAAGGCTGTGTAGCTGGGGCTTTCCAGCCAGGCTGGGACCACCACACAGTGAGGGAGACGCCTGGCATGGAACGCAAGGAGATATCAAATCCGTGGCCACGTCAATGCTTTCCAATATGTCCCCTCTATCACTTAAACCAGAGGCAGCCGAGTTTCTGTCACTTGCCACCAGAGAGTTTGAATTATGACACCTTGCTGTGCCCATCCCCCCACATCTGCCTCTGCTTTGTGACTCATCTGTCCTCTCTCTTGCCTGGCCAAGGCACCAGGCTTTCTCCCATGCTGTAGGGCCAGTGTCCCCTCCTCCAACACCCATCTCTACCAGGCTCTCCAGAGCTGCTGGGTAGAGCCTCCCAAAAGCTCAGTGCCCAGCCCCCATCACCCAGGGGCTGGGTGGCCAAGCTGAGTTAAGCTAGAAAGAACAGGAGAGTTCAGGAAGGAACATGTGTCTCAGCTAACAGGGCAGGGTAGACTGTGCTGGAACGGTGGAATAAGCTGAATGCTGTCTGAACAGGGGCATGGTGTGACTCCTTCCGAGAGATCAGAAACGCCACAGAAAGGACAATGAGGTAGAAGGTACTAAGAACCAGGAGGCAAGGCTCCAGGCTTCATTCTGTCATGACCGGTAAATTCAAGACCTCTGCCAGTCCTCCCAGATCCCACATTCCAAAACATCATGGTCTCTTCTCCTGTCTGCCCGGATCCAATGGACGCTGGTCTTCCTTCCTCTGGCAAGCTCCTGCCAGCTCAGGATCCTGCCAGGATGCCCAATGCCCACAGCCTCATCTCCAGATCTAGTCTTGCTATGAGCCCAGCTGCAGCGGCCCTGAGCCGTCACTAAACTGAGCAGACCCCACCCTGCCTTCTCCGCATCAGGATTAGAGGTTAGGGAAGGGACATGAGAGCAGATTTCCTGCTGTCGCTTCCATTGGACCAGACTGAGACGAGATGAGATGGAAGGCATGTGGTGGCAGCCATGGGCGCAGTGGGGGAAGCAGGCCTGGCCACCAAACAGAGTATTGTGGACGCATGTGGGTCTGGGCAAGCTATTTGCCGACACGGGTTGCATCTCAGGCTGATGTTGGCAGAAGCCCAGGGTCTCGGCCTGCAAGACGCTGGGGAAGAACATCTACCAACACTGTTCTCCTTAAAAGGAGAGCTCCTCCTCAAACAGGCACACGGGACACAGCCGTGGGGGTGGAGAACCAGCCAGCAGCTACCAACAAGCAGGACATAGCTTCCAGCCCAGGAGGAGTTTAGTGTTTCAAACCACACATCACAAATCATTTCCTCTGCACATTCCTTGGAAGTTTGGGGGCATTAACTTTCCATCTTATCTTTCCTAGGGTGGACGCCAGGAGCTGGCCCTAGTGATGTTTGCATTTGAACAACAGTGAGATTGGGTGTCAGCTGCCCCAGGGGCGCCGAGGAAGATGAAGAAATGGAGCAGGCTGTCTCCAGGCAAAGGAGGAGAGAAGGGCAGAATCCGGATGGTATGGAATGAACAGCAAGGGAGGAAGTGGAAAGGGGAAATGGGATTTGCTACTGCTCTATCAAATTACAGTGTGCAAAGCTAGCTCCAGGTGATGGGCTCCTGAGTGTCACCGCCAGGGTACAAACCTCAGTTGTGCCCTCTACTTACTGTGTGACCATGTGTGAATGGGCAAACTCTCTGAACTTGAGTTTGCCTCTCAGCAAAACAGTACCTACTTCCTGGGACTGTCAGGGGCACTGAGTGAGATGACAAGCGACCCTTGGCCCAGCACCTGGTACACAGCAAACACTCCATCCAATCCAGACACGATTATCATTCTGCCAGAACTTCTGTGAAATTTGGTTACAGGTAGGTGGCAAAGCCTGGGTTCTGGTCTTTCTGCTGATCTCAACAGATGGGTTTTGAATAGGCAGGCTTACCTGAGTCACAGATGACCCCTCTACCTTGACCTATGAAATCCAGAGCTCTAGAAAGGCAGACAAAAGCACAGCATCAACATTTCACTTGCTATTGCCGAAGTGATAAATAATTAGAATATTACTTAAAGATATGCAGATATCTAGGTTGGCTAACCTTAAACCATTGGAAATCAGTGTTAAATTTGTCCTAGTTTTTCCTCGGGCTTGCGTCTTCTGTAAAGGGGATCTGTGCCTGCGTTATATATATCAGTTGAAAAAAAAAAAAAGGTTCTGCTGCTTTAAAAAAGAAAAAAGTTTGAAATCCAGCATCCTAAATAAGAGCACCTCCAGATACAGGTCTGCACCTCTGAGACCTACTTCAAGTCATTTGTCTCCGGAGGAGACGCCTCTTTGAGAGTCCTGAGCGTCCAGTGGGTTGAGACCAAACCCAGGGAATTATCGCTAAAGAAACCCAAGCCCCCCTTCGGATACGTGTTGGCGGTAAACACTGACCGTACGATGTAACTATTTCTTTTGTTTTAAGAGACACTCCTTTCCTACCACTGAGGCATTGCTGTCAATTTAACAAAACCAAAATTGAGTTCATGGAGAGAAAAGGGCCTCTTCCACTTCAAGGACTACAACCTTTGAAAATGCATTTAAAAGAGAGTAAAGTTTTTTTTAGATGTGAATAGCCAGAGACCCAGCGAGGTGTAGGAAAGGTGACCCTGCCAGAGGGCCTTCCCAAGACAAGGTTCACTCAGGTCAGCCGGCAGTCCGTCGCAGGTAAGAGGCAAGGGTCACCCTCTGCCCTCCTCCGCCCTGGCCCTGGCACCCTGGAGCCCTGACAGGTGACAACTTACTTGCAAGAGTAAGCAGCCCCCTCCTCGGGCAAGGGAGTGAGGAGGGGTTGGAGAGGCCAGTCGGTAAGAAGCAAAAGAAGAAACCTTCCTTAAGAAAATTACAATCTCCACTTAGGGGCTAGGCTTGCCATCCAGCCAGAGGGCTAACTTTTTTTTAAAGGAATTTATTGGGGCACCTGGGTGGCTCAGTCGGTTGTGCATCCGACTCCAGCTCAGGTCATGATCTCATAGCTCATGAGTTCGAGCCCCACGTCAGGCTCTGTGCTGACAGGTCAGAGCCTGGAGCCTGCTTTGGATTCTGTGTCTCCTCTCTCTGCCCCTCCCCTGCTTGTGTTCTGTCTCTCTCTGTCTCTCAAAAATGAATAAATGTAAAAAAAAAATTTTTTTTTAAAGGAATTTATTGGAAGGATACAGGGTCGCTCACTGAATCAAAGGCAAAAACCAAAATGTATTATGCCTTGGGAAGGACGGAACTAGGTGGCTCCTGGAAATGCTAACTGGTGGCTTATCTTTCTAGAATGTGGGGAGACGGAGGTGGCCTCCCTCACCTTCCCCTGCCCCAGCTTTGGGCAGAGTGATTGACAGGTTCTCCCAACCATATCAAAGGAAGAGGGTGTAATTCAATTCCCCCATGGGAAAAATCACACTTCGGTTTTGACAATTTATCGTTTATGTGTCTTTTTCTTGTGAGAAAATAGCTTTTAGTCAAACTCCCAAACCAGTGAGAAAAGTTAGGCACTCTATCAAAATAACAGCAGAGGGGGTGGAGGAGAAGGTTCTTTTTATCTCCTTCCATCTTAATACATACTCTGGATTAGATGCTGATTTATTTGGCACTAAGGGCTGCTGTTAATCAGTTATATGTCAGCAATCATTTCCAGCGACATTTAAATTATAAAGCGCGGTGGGATTAACTGCACTTTTGCAAATTACCTCTTTATAAAAGTATGAGTAAACCTGATGTGCACCCCGGGGGTGTCATCACCCCCTGTCTACATTTGCTGTGATTCTGGGGATTATGACAAGGCTTGGTTTGAGCTGATGAATTCGGTAGGACGTGTTTAACAAAGCATCTTGAGAGACCTGGGATAGCCCAAGCCAGTTTCCAAAGTGACAACCAAAGACTTGTTAGCAGGAACCCCAGCTGAACTTGGGGACGGTGCCTGTCCTCCTGCCTAGCTGGTCCGGGCACACAGCTGACCCTTTGCAGAGCACACACTGCTGAAGGCCTCCCTTGTCTGGAAGGTCTCCGGCCATCTGTCCCTTCAGTGAGGATTAGAAAGTTCAGAGCAGCAGGAAGGGGAATTATCAGTCCTTAGGGTCCTAACAGGCTCCAGGAATTGTTTTTGGTTTTTCTGGGACTTCCCTCTTGATTATATAAACATTACTAGGAAACAACAAAACAAAAATTAGGAAAATACTGAAGAAAATACTGAAGAATACTGAAGCAAAGCCAAAAAATGAAATTACCCACAACCTTACAGCCCAAGACCACCAACAGCATTTTCAGACCCTGGCTTTAGGCTTCCCCTGAGGACATGGGGGAGGGCATGCTCATGTGTGTTCACCTATGCTGTTGTCAGTGCTTTCCAGGAAACAAATAGGGGATAAATAACTAAACATATGTGCATAATTAGGGTCATAATATATGCCTATTTTCACATCCTGCATTTTTCACTTAACCGGATATTGTGTTTTCCCTGTGCCATTCTAGTCTTCAAAAATAACATTTTGGGGCGCCTGGGTGGCTCAGTCTGTTAAGCATCTGACTCTTGGTTTTCACTCATAATCTCACAGTTCGTGAGTTCAAGCCCTGCATCTGGCTCTGTGCTGACAGTGCAGAGCCTGCTTGGGTTTCTCTCTCTCCCTCTCTCTCTCTCTCTCTGCCCCTTCCCCGCTTGTGCTTGCTCTCTCTCTCTCTCTCTCAGAATAAATAAATAAACATTTAAAAAGTTTAAATAACATTGTGATAACATGTGCTTTGGTTTTAAACATGACGCAGGCCCTTGGTGAGGACCTCTGCGGCACACATCACGGTACGTGGCCCTGGTTAGCTCACCACTAGACCCTGATCATGGCTTATACCTTGTCCTTGTGTCTCCACTTCACTTTTTCCTGTTCCTGAGTCAACTTCCACGTGTGTGTGCATATTTCTGCATTTTTACTTCTGTGCATTTATACTTTTCGTACTCCCATTTCCCCACATTATTCATGTGGTGAGGTTTTTTTTTTTTTTTTAGTTTCTTTCTTTTAAGAGAGAGTGCGTACAAGTGGGGGAGGGACAGAGAGAGAGAGGGAGAGAGAGAGAGAATCCCACTTAGGCTCCACACCGTCAGTGCAGAGCCCCATGCAGGGCTAGAACTCAGATCCGTGAGATTATGACCTGAGCCAAAACCAAGAGCCAGACGCTTCACCAACTGAGCCACCCAGGCACCTCTTAAATTCTGTTTTTAAACCTCACCTGAATGACAAACGAATATTACATTATACGGTGGTACCCTATTTTGCCTCTCCAATACCCAATTTGGGGACACTGGGTTGTTTCTAATGTCTAGTATGATAAATAGTGCCGGAAAGAACATCTTGTCCCATGAAACTTTATGTTTGTCTCTAATGTTTTCTGGAACCTTTGGGAAATTAATTAAAACTTTGGCTCAGTTCTATGTTAGGCTAAAAGGCTGTCACTGCTGCCCGCCCTCAGCCCACTTAGTGGATACTGAAATTCTCACTGAAGTGACAAGGGGTTTCTGTTTTGACAGGATGCTTCCAGTGACAGAGCGCTCACTACCAACTGCTCACATTTGGGCATCACAAACAAGGTCCTTCCTTTGATCAAAACAGAATTTAGTGCTACAAATCAGGGACATGGAGAACTAGTTAGTTCTTTCCCATGGGTTCTTCACAGAGTCAGACATGTCTCTACCCCTTCCTCCTCCATTCTAATGAACTTGAGTCATTAGAGTTTCCTTCTGGGGGCACCTGGGTGGCTCAGTTTTTTGAGCATCGGACTCTTGACCTTGACTCGGGTCATGATCTCACAGTCGTGAGATCAAGCCCCCTGTTGGGCTCTGCGCTGGACATGGAGCCTGCGTGGGATTCTCCCTCTCCCTGTCTCTCTCTTCCTCTCTCTCTGGCCCTCCCCCACTCTCCCTTTCTCAGAAAACAAAGAATTTAAGAGTTTTCTTCTTCTGAGGAAGGGTGGGGGAAACCCCTCCCCATCATGGGCTCTTTCCTCTGGATCCCCCCTGGTGCCTTCATCCCTCCTAGCCTTTGCAGGCATTCTGCAATTCATATGTATTTAGGAGAATAAGTCTTGAATGCACTCTAACTGATAAGGTGTAGATGTACCACAGCTACACCCTGGGGACAGCTGTTGCATCAGGGTTGAGCTCACCTGCCACCTTTGCAGCCCGACCATCCTGGTCCTTGGCCCTGCTCCAGCCCTCAGGGGCTGTGTGACTTTGGGCACGTTCCTGAACTTCTCTAGGCCACCTATGTTGTAGGAGGAACGAGGTGAGATGACACACGTGCAGAACTCACAGGGGGCAGCACAGGGTCTGCCCTAGGTGCTGCGTAGACCACCCCGGTGGTCGGATTCCAGCAGCGAATTCTCCACCCGGCAACTGCGAGACGACACAGAAAACACATGCCATTCAATGCCCCCCTTAGATCCTACAGGGACAGACTCTCTGGTCCCAGTGGAACGAAGCACCCAGGGTTTCCAGTGTGCCCACAGGTTGCCATATGGTGGGGAAGAGCGTGATGAGGAGCTCACCAGACAGTACCGGTGTGCTTGGACCTGTTTATCTGGAGCATCCCTGACAGGGACACAGGGGCTGTAAGTCAGACAGGCCCAGTAAGTAGGGAGGCTTCAGGCATGGCTGGTTTCAGGTCACCTGCTCAGCTCTGCTGCTGAGATGCTGACCAGACACACACACACACACACACACACACACACACACACACACACACCCTTTTCAGCAGGCGACTCCCAGATCCAGGACCTAAAGACCTGGGATCAGCTCTGGAAATGGAACAAATAAAAGCCCAAAAACAAAAGAAAATAAAGAAGACGGGTCTTGGTTAGCCTTCCGAAGTACGTGGCATTCTGCATGCTGCTGTGATCTGGTCAGAAATGAAGATGTTTGCAGGCTGGTTACAATAAGATTTGGGGAAGGGAATGAAAGAATGGCTGGAACCACTCTGCAGCTCTGATGAGAAGACCTACCGCTCCCATCATCCCCAGTTCTGATCCAGCGGCACCTAAGAGCTGTACAAGAGGCAGCTCAGAGGGAGAACCGAGGGCCTGGGGCTTCCCTGTTCTCCAGGAAGCCCCCAGGCCCACAGCTCTGGTGACAAGGGGACGAGCAAGTCGGGAGGGTGGAGAGCTGCCTAAATTTCATTAACTCAGAGCCTCTGGATGGAGCTCGTAAGATGTCTGTGAACCAAGCGTTGAAATACCTTTCATTGTTTCAAGCACTGATGATCATTTTCTCTCCCTGCTGCATTTATAGTCGTCACTGCTGCTAAGATGCCTGTTTCGTTACAGTCCGTGCCTCACCAGGGTAACTAGAGTCCAAGAGAGGCCTTGTGCTGCACGCCCCAGTACATCCAGTACATCCAGCACAAACCAGTACAATGTGCCTTCGCACGGCCATTCCTTCTGGGCAGAAGACCTGTCTCTGTCCTGTCCATTGTGTAAACTCCTATTCATCTTTTGAAACCCTTTTCAAAGGCGTTGAAACTGAGAAACCTGGGAGTCATGCGTTTCTGACAGCTCTCCTTCTGAGCCTACAACCAGTTCCCACTGCCTCTACCTCGGGGATCACTCCCCTCCCTCCCACCCTCACCGCACTGCCGACAGGCCTCAGCACCTGTCCCCCAACACGGCCTGCCTCTAAGTACCAAGTACTGGACCAGGTATGTCACAAACACTTCATCCCTCAGCAGCCCTGTGGCACCCACCCGAGATACGGGCAAACTGTGAGCGTGCAGATCCACCACTAACTTGTTCCGCGACCTTGGGCAGTTTGCTCCCTCCCTCCTTGGCCTCAGTTTTCTCATGTATAAATGGGGAGCTTACATGACACTGTCTTTAAGACCGCTTATAGGTCTAAAACTGGATACTTCAGTTTCTTCCTTAAAAAAAAAAATCCCTGTAGTGGGCTGGTGTTTTCAGTTTTATATTTGGAACTGTGAATGTTTTAAGGGGAACATTGATCAAATGGACTCCATGATGCATGCCAGCAGGGCCTCCAGAAAGCAGATTTGAACTAAACACAGAACCTCTTCGAGGGGCGTGTTGCAACTGAATTTACAAAATAATTTCCTAGGCCTGCACTCCTGAGCGATGAAAGGGCACAGGCCTTAGAAATAAGAAGACCCAGGTTGAAAAATGGCTCTGCCACCTATGATGACCACCTTCTTGAGTTTTCTGGGCCTCAGGCTCCCCCTGGAAAATGGAGATAAAGTAAACAACCGCAGAGGACTGCGGTGAGAAATGAAGCACACGGTGTTCGTAAAGTGCTTGGAGCAGCACTGGCCTGTGTAAGTAGCTGCAGTTATTACCATTATCATTATCACTGTCACTTTTAGCAGAACGACAAGGTCAGGGGTCAGTGGGAGGGTGCCCCTGCCCATGCAAAGCCTCTTTGGTGATGAAACCACCTCCGGACAGACCACGAAAGGTATCTGCCAGCATGGGCAGACCTTAATGCCAAAGGCCAGACCCACCTTGAGGCTTAAGTCAAGTAAGTCACCCAAGGCGCTCACCCACTTTTCAGAACCACAACTTGAAGGAATCGCCTGATCCTGGGGGCCGTCGATGGCCTTCCCTCCTTGAGGGTGTCCACACGGAGACAACACGACCCTCTCTGAAAAACAGGGAAAGGTCTCCACGCGTGGTGGCCGGCTGTGTCCTGAGCTACTGAGGCAGAGAAGCCCGGTGGGTGTGGGAAAGCAGGGCAGGTATTAGCTGTGCCGCACCGGGTGCCACAGAGGCTGGGCCACCACATGGATACCGGGGCCCTGTACAAACTCAGAAGAGCACTTGCCCCAAGAGACAGAACGCAGCAGCAAGGTGAATTTTCACGTTACACATTATCTTCGAAACTCATCTCCTTAATTCAGAAGGATTGAAAGTCAAATCTCCTTTTCCGGTGTCTCTGAGAGCCCTCGGACAGGGGTTCTTTCCTCAAAGGGGAGAAATAAAATTAAAACCTTGCCTTCTCCTGCCAAAGCCCATACTTTCTTCCATTCAGGAGCCCCGCTGACCATATTCCCCCAAATACCCTTAGAAAATCAAGTCTGCTGTGCCAGCAGGCGATGACGGACACCTGGCAGGTGAGGTCAAGGCTACTTCACCCGGGCACTTTGTGACCCAACCAGGTATCTCCATGTTTGGAAGAGCTTCTCTCCCTCTGCCCTTTTCTTAAAGACAATAACAGTAACAGCACAATCCAAACTTTGTTTTGTTGGAGGTCAGTCTGTTTACTGAACAAAGGTCTAGGTTTGGGAATACCTGGGCACTGTGGATAAAGAAGGATGTGGAGTTCTGTGGGCTTTTATTTATTTACTTATTTAGACAGACAGAGAGAGAGAGAGAGCTCAAAAGCAGGGGAGGGGCTGAAAGAGAGGGAGAGAGAGAATCCCAAGCAGGCTCCGAGATATCAGCACAGAGCCTGACTCGGGGCTTGAACTCATGAACCGTGAGATCATGACCTGAGCCAAAATCAAGAATCAGACACTTAACCGAATGAGTCACCCAGGTGCCCCTGGAGTTTTTGGTTTTTTAAAGTCTTGGGAGCTTTGCTACCAGGCCAGGGGGCTCACAGCCCCAGGATCACGTCAGAATCACCTGGGCAGCCTTAAGAAATACCAATGCCTGACTCCATGCCAGGCAATGAAATTGGAATCTCTGGGCATGTGATGGAGGGCAGATAAATCAACCAAACCCTGGCTCTCCCGATATCAGGTGACAGGAACAGTTACAGCCTTCCCCACCCATATAACAGGGGAAGCAATGTGCCAACCTCATAGGCCCATTGCAAAGATTAAATAAGTCAGCTCGTGGGAAATGCTTAATAGCATGCGCCCAGCTCTTCCCAAGACCGTGAGGGGGATGAGTGCTAATACTGGGCTGTGTGCAACACCTTGACATCATCGCATAGGTGGGAAGCTCTCTCAAGCTCAGCAGTGTAAAGCGGGGGCCCGTGCCTGAGTCCCAGTGTCCTCACCTGTGAAACTGGGTAATAACCCCCAGAAAGTCATTCCGAAGATCAGGTGACACGAGTTATGGAAAGTTTAAGACACGCACGGCCCAGTGTGCACCAACACGCGTTGGCTCTCACTGTTGCAAAAGGTGATGTACCACCTGGAAGTGCCCCATTATGGAGATGCTGGGTTGAGGGACTGGCCAAAGGTCACCAACTGAGAAACAGAACACCCAAGATTTGAACCTCAGACTGTCTTTTCTCCAAAGTCCACATTTCCCCTCCTTGTCAATCTCCGCTCTTACAGTGGGTTGGTCGCTTCTTGCACAAGAGCTTCAGCCCTCAGGCTGGCATTCGAGGCCTTTGAGGTTGGGCCCCAACCAGCCTTCCCAATCCTACCTGCACTCACATCCGCTGTTCCTGGAATGTGCACTGCGCACCGTCGCCCTGGGGCCTCAAGTCCTACTTCTGTGCATGCCTCTTCCAGAGCCTGGTCCAGACGCCTGCCCCCCAATGATCTGCCTGCCAGCATGTGCTTCTCCCTCCGCTGAGGTCCCTTGTCAATTATTTTAGTGTTTCGGATACATTGCGTGTCGCTTACAGGCATATCTGTCCTGCTGGACTGTGGGCTCTCAGGACTGGAATTTGTCCTTATTTCTGTTCTGGCCGCTGCCTCCAGTAATCCAACCTAATGCCTTCGGTTTTCGAATGGGGGTTGAGGGAAACATGTTGTCATAAACTGACCCATCTGATTCACAAGAGATGTCACAGACATACTTAACACTATTAATTTTCCGTGAGGTTTGGCTGTGAGGCATTTGGCAAACTGTCCATGATGAGTATTTGACAGCCAGTCATGCTGGGAGTTCGGGGCGGCAGATGGGTGTGGTTGGCAGCATATGGCTGAGTGTAGGTTCGGTGTTTATGCATTTTTACAAACTATGACTTTATATTTAAGCGTAAAGAAGGGAAAGAATTCAAAATTAAGTTGTGCATTTTGAGGAGTTGTGTTCATGCTTTTAAATGAGAAGCAAGTTTAGGGATACAGACAGGATCGCTCTCTGGGACCATCGTGGAGGGGAAAAGCTTTGAATGTTCTTGCCCTAGAATGACCTCTGGTGCTGATAAGGGGCCTACGTGATTGACTGAGTCCCTATATTTTCTGGATTCATTTGACAGACAGATTCTAAACTCTTTCCAATAAGGAACACATTGCCCCATAGGATCTGGGCTCTGGGGGGAAAAGATTAGATTCCATTTGTTTTACAGAAATACATCCAGATCTCAGCTACCTTGTAACTCCAAGAGGGATTATTAAATCTTGGCTTTTGGAGATCAGCCTATACAACAACTGCCTTGTTCTATGGATTGGGAGAGTGAGCCCAGGAAGGGCAGTGACTTACCCAAGGTCACTACCCAAGGTGGGTAGAGCTGGGGCAAGGATCCTCTTCTCTTAGTTCAGGGACTACCTCCCTGCACACACTGTGCTGTGTAACTGAATGTAGGCATGGCTGGGGTTGGGAAAGACCCTGAGCCATCTTGGGAGGAGGGGTTTGGATACAGAGCCACATGAACCCTTCGTCCCATCTCTCCTGGGTCAAGCAGGTCAGAGCTGGAGGGGCATTGGAGAATGTCTAGCCCTGTGTGTGTGTTCCCAGGCTGGAAGGAGGAGGCAGTGAGCCAGGAGCAAGAAAATCCCAAGCCCAATAATGTTGAAGGTGCTAATGACATTTTGGTGGGGGGGGGGGAGCCTTTGGGAAGTAATTAGGGTCAGATGAGGTCACGAGGTAGGATCCTCAGGATGAGAGCCACGCCTGGATAAAAAGAGGAGGAGACATGGAGTGTTGCTCAATGCTCTCTACCATATGAGGACACAACAGGAAGACGGCCATCTGCAGGCCAAGAAAAGTGCTCTCTCCAGGTCCTTGATCTGCTAGGGCCCTGATTTTGGACTTCCAGCTGCCAGAACTGTGAGCAGTCAATATTTGCTATTTAAGCCACCCAGGATATGGTAACTTGTTATAGAAGCCTGAGCTGAAACACTAATCTCATACAACCTCTTCATTTTATAAATGAATAGACCGAAGCCAGACAGGGTAAGTGACTTTTTCAAAGCCACACAAGACCCAGGACATTCAGCCAAACCACACGTTTGTCTTTTTGCCCCACACCCTTGCTAAAGGGTCAGAAAATTCTCCACCCTTATGGGTACATCCAGAAAAGGCTAGAACCATTCCACACATCCTCTGAGGCGTTAGAATGCTCAAGTCAGGAGGACTTGAAAGATTTCCTGTTTTTAAAAAACTCAAATCGAAAAGTGCTGTCATTTTCCTTAAATACATTCTTTTGAATAAAACATCTATTCTTGATGCCAGCAGCAGGCTTCGAAACATGTTCAAGATGACATGATTGATAACAAGAAGGCTTTTTCAAGATGTTTCTAATTTCATCTTCCTGGTTAAAGAATGCGAACTTTCTCACATGATGTATGGTCTAATAAGAAGGTGTGCTTGAACCAAAGTTATTTATTTATGCTTCCATCTTTGACAGATGAATATTAACTACTGAGAAAATTGTAAAGCCAATTAGTAAAAGCTGAATAACGTCCATATGAGAATGTGAGCACAGAAACACCAGTTACTTGGCTTCCAAATGCGGAGCCACAGACATTCCCTGCCTTCCTCTGGGAGGCAGTAGCCCTGCAGGGCACGGTGGCCCCTCCCCACCCCCCACCCCCCACCCCCCAGTGCCCTTGGGTTGGCCTTGATGACGCCCAGTCTGAGAGCTCATTCTGGGATGCACAAGGGAGGGGCACCCGTGCCGCTGAATTTCCTCCACGCAGGAGCTGCAGAAAAATCACACTGCTCAGCCACTGACCCCCAGCACCGCAGGCAGATGAGTGAGAACAAAGAGAAGCTCCAGAGATGAGCTCTGCTCTCCTCTGCCTCCAGGAGGGAGTCTGCAGTGGGGGAAATGGGGGTCACAAGCTGTCTCACCCACTCATCTCCTCCTACTCTGGTCTGGTCTGCTCTTCACGAAGAGCTTGCTCCCAGGAGCTGGGCGTGCTACGAGTATTTACTGAGCACCCACGATGTGCCAGGCACCAGAAACACAAAACAGACACAGTCCCTGCTCTCATGGGGCTTCCAGTCCAGAAGGCAGTGAGACAGCAGTATTGCAATACCCGGGGACCCCGTGAGACAGCTCTGAGGCAGGCGGGGACAGTGTCGTTCCGCACCCCCTTGCACACCCCTCTCATGGCTGAAGCTGAGAAAGGGAGGGGGAGGGGCTGACAGCAGCTTCCAACATTAACAAAAGGTTAATTTATCCAACACGTGCTGCAAATGTTGTGTTGTGCTTCCAGAAGTGCAGAACAAACAACCTGAGATTTCACTTGAAGGCTGTAAATTATTCTTTCCCCCAGCACCCTGGGCACCAATCTGTCATCCTGCGTTTCCTCGGTCCATTGCTAATTTTTAATAATTTCTTGACAACTGCTTGCTCCGTATTAACATCCCAATACCACGTTGCAGTTCAAGAAAGCAGTGTAGCAGGACACCCCCCCTTCAGTCATCCCCTCAATGCCCCGCCTATTTAGCCAATGATCAGATCTGCCCACAGACTGACCTACATGCTTTTTTCCATTACAAGCACCCTGTCTTTAAAGGAAAAGGCCTTTCTCCAACCTGAACCACCAGTGGTAATTAAAAACCCAGCAGAGCTACCATTTCGCTCCGTCCCCTGACTCTCCTTGTCTTGTCTGGGGCCCTCACTAAAGTATGGGAATGAATTTTCCATTAAGGATCCCTTGCCTGCTTGATGAGTCCCAGATGATACAGTGGACTCTGCAAGAAGGAACAGAGATCAGACCTAGGGTTGTAGACTCCTAGCCTATCTGAACGGAGAGGAACCTTGGGGCTATTCCCATCCTAACCCTTGATTTTTTTCTCCCTTGTCCAGAGAAGGACAGCGCCTCCATCCACAGAGGAATGTCACACACACAAGAATGTCAGGCCTGGGGCAGGAACACCGCTGTTGGCCATTACTAGATCACTCTGACCAAAGCACACTGCTACTCCCCATTCAGCCGTGTCCACCTCCTCGCCCCAATTCATCTTCCTGGGATTTAACACCCTAAATAAACTACATGAAATTCCCAGCAGCTCGTTAAGAATCCAGTCCCACGTGTGCGATGGAAAACACTAGCAATTGTGAACAAGGCGTTTGCACGTTTGATTATGTATAGCAGTTTCTAAGCCCCCTCTGGACTAAAATCTCTGGTGCTCCAGAGGAGAGTACATGGAATTTCAATTTCTCCCTGGGCTTAAGTACAGAATGTGCAAAGTCACAAACTGCTTTTCATGGCCAAATTGATTAGCTTCTCTACATCCTCACCTAAGGAAATGCAAGGGGTCCGAGAGCTCAGTTTCAGCACAGAATCTATCCTTAAGTTAAATGCAAACGTTGTTCGTCATTACTCAGCTGGCTCTTCTTTGAGAGGAATTTCATTGTAATACGATTGGACAAACCCGTGGAATAATATTAAAACCATAAACTATATAGAAGTACATATGATGGCAGGCAGAGGGGATAAGTCAGGAACTCTGAAAAGTTATTATCATGCTCCAAATTGAGTGTCACAGCATCTAACTACAACTCATAATGTTAACTCTCAGACTCTTTAGACATCTTTATTTCTTGTCGGGGAAGTTATCATTTGTCATGTTGGACCGCCTGAGTATCCATTTTATATCAAAGACAACAAAAATATGTAATTTTATATGTTCCTGTACCCATCATTTTAGCACAAAAGGACTTTATACTCAAATTAATACACTTGTGCAGAATGCTAGTTTTGAAAACCACAGCACAGCAGTAAATGAAGAACATTACATGACACATGCAACTCCCTCTGCCATTTTTTTTAGATAAGACAGAAGGAGAGGAAAAGGGAGTGTGTATCATTATAAGTCACTTCCTAAAGTGTAGAAATCTCCTTTTCATCACTGTCATTTGGTGATCAGCTTCATTAACATGTAATTATCTGTTAGTGGGAGGTGAGACTTTTTTTTTTTCTGTCATAGAATTTGTAAAGAAATATACCAGCCCCACCCAAGTTCCTGGTGCCCTGCGGGTCTTCTGGATTTGGGCTTTGGTGGTGCATCAGGACCAGAGAAATGGGGTAATGAGGAAATAAGACAGAGAAAGACAAACACTGTATGTTGTCACCCACATGTGGAATCTTAAAAAGCCGAACTCATAGAAACAGAGACTAGAATGGTGGTTTCCAGGGGCTGCAGAGTTGGGGGAAGTGGGGAGATGTCAGTCCAAAGGTACAAACTTCAGTTATAAGATGAGTCGGTTCTGGGGATCTATCGTACAGCATAATGATTAGAGTTCGCAAAACTGTATTGTACACTTGAAAGTTTCTAAGAGAGTAGCTTTTAAATGCTTTCATCACAAAAAGAAACGGTAATTATGTGAGGTGATGGAGGGGTTAACTAACCCTATTGTGGTGATGATTTCACAACATAAACATGTATCAAATCATTACGTACACCTTAAATTTACACCATGTTGCATGCCAATTATATCTCAGTAAAGCGGGGGGGGGGGGGAGTAGGTTGTTTTTTTAAGAATATACAGAGGTGAGAGTCACATGACAAGGCTAAGTGAACAAATGAGGTCGAGGTAGGCACTGACCTTAGAGAACTTACTTCTACTAGTTCCACCACAGTCCTATAACTTGTGGTAGCTTACCTAATACCTTCCTGAGCCTCTTATTCCTCATTTGTAAACCCAGGATAATCACATCACCTCCTTCATAGCAGTGCGGAAGTAAATGACTGGAAAACCTTCATCGACAGCCGGGATCATAGTAAGTGCTCAATAAATGTTAGCTGTTCATCCCTTGCTAACACCTGAGAAATTCTTTCCTTATGTCTCTTAATCTCTCTTTAATACCTTCTCCTTTTGCCTTCCAAGCATGAAAGTACTCGAATTTCATGAAATTGTTGGGTCGAAATCTACATGCCTTGTTGATTTCACTCACGGTTCCAAATTGCCCCTTCAAAAACACTAGTATATTTTGCATTTGGCATTCACACAATGCTGACAAGAGAAACCAATAAGTAATTTCAAGACCATGAGAAAGTTACTAAGTGTGTAGAAGCTTCCGAGGTGTATTTATTTTCGATCAAAGAAAATAGTCATCTTGATAGCTAAGAGAGGTGTTTCTGTATAAATGGAAATAAACTATTCTTGCTCACATAACTCAAAAACATAGAATAAATGGGGTGACAATGCCAATGCCCCCCCCCACCTCTCTCCATTCACTCCTTTGTCCTGACCTTGCCTATATCTCCCTAAAAAACTAAAGGCATTAACCAAGCTCATGAATCATCCCTTACCAACCCCTTGAGCTGGTCCCACCTCCCCTCCCTCCCTCATTTCACAGCTCAAAAGAGGCTCTCAACTTCCCACAGACCAGTCACTCCGTGTGTGTCTGGACTCTAGCCTCTAATCTGTCTTCAAATTTTCACACGTCCAATCTTCCCTCCCATCCATTCTGCACCACCCACCACCGCCTCACCCCCTGAGCGTTCCCATCAGTGCAAAAGCACGCTCCTAAGTCTCCCATCTGGGGACAAGAACGCTGTCTCCTGACCCCAGGCTCCTACCTGCTTCACTCAGGAGATGTCCTCATGTCAGTTCCGCTCCTATTGCTTGTCTGTCAGCAACTCCCTCCACTGGGGCTTCTGCGCCCACCCCTCCACGGAGACTGCCCCCTCTGAAGTCACCCGGACCTCCTCCCCTCCACTCAGATCTGAGAGCTGGCATGCCCCGGGGTCCCGCCCTCTCTCCCTATTCCCTCAGCACGTACCACACCTGAGCAAGCAGACCCAATGGCTTCAACTACAAGCACCTGCTATGCTGCGTGGTGGCCTTTTCTGGTCACTGAAGCATGCTCAGCTCACACAGGAGACCAGAAGCCCCGGGGAGTTAGCACTTCCTCGAAGCAGCCCTTCACCCATGACTGCCAGGATCCAGGGGATAAATAGCCCAGCTCCCTCACCTTTTGTGGGGGATAACCTTGAGGCATATTTTACAGTATCTACTAGAATTCCCAGGCTAGGTTGAGCCCCAGTGTGATTGATTATTGGTCAGAGGTTGCTATGGACTGAATTGTGCCCTCCCAAAATTCCTATGCCAAAGCCCTAATCCTCTCTCACTCTCTTTCACTCTCCCCAGCCCCGACTAGGTGAGGCCACAGCAAGGAGACAGTCATCTGCAACACAGGAAGAGGAGCTCCACCATAACCTGCTCGTGCTGGCCCCTTGATCTCAGGTGTCCAGCCCCCAGAACTACGAGAAATAAATGACTGATGAGCAAGCTTCCCCCTCCCCGCCCCCGCCATCCGTGGCATTTTATTATGGGAGCCGGACTCATACAGGCGTTATATGATTAGAACTGACAGACACCGAAGCCAGCTGATTCAAGGGCGAGGTCCAGGCTGGAGATACAAACCCAGGAGGCCTCAGCACACGGACAAGTTAGTACAACAAAAGGGGGGTAATACACTTCCTACCTCACAGGTGGCTGTGAGGACTGAAATAGATACTTCACATGTCCTGCTTAGCACTGTGGTAGGACACGTATGAAAGCTTGGTAAATGGGACTGTTACCTGCAGAAGATCACACAAGGATATGCTCTTGGAATCACAGAATTTTGGATAGATGCTCTAGCTCAAAAACCTTGATTTGTAGCTAGGGAAACTAAGCTAAGCCAAGATTATTGACTTGCCTGGCATTTTTCTACCATTAACGATTGTTTTTTTTAAGATTTACAGACCCAGCCATAAAGGAAGAAGGTGAAGTTTAACTGTACCTTGATATTCAATTAGACAGAAGGGTACCAATAAACCTTGGAAATGCCAACGCCAAAGAGCACTCTTTAGTCCTGATTTTGTGACTCCTTCTTCATCCAATGCTGCTGGCCAGTCTCCTAATTTGGTTTCCATGAAATGATGCTCTCTCGATTTCCTGAAGAGAAAGAGGGGGAAAGAGGAAACATTAAAAGGCAAAAGGGAAGGTGACTGGGGTTGCATCCCCTGGAAGCAGAGCCCATGACAGGATTGTAGGGTCCTGAGTCAGTGAAGGAAGCACCACGGGGCAGGGTGGGTACCAAGAAGGATGTGACCTCAAGTGGAGACGAACCTCGTCTCCCGGGCAGCTCCAGAGCAGGAACTGCACCAGAAGTGGGTCCCACCTGGCGGAAGGAGAGCAGCTGCTCGTGCTCGCATTGGTCAGTCAATGGAATGGGCAGTCAGGGCAGTGAGGGCGCATTCCAGGGCAGGTTGTTCATAGGCAGCCCCTGTCTCACTGAGGGCAATTCTGCAGGAAGGGGGCGGCTGTGAATTAGCCTCCAACACTCACAGCAGCTAGAAGGTGGGTGTACCTGCTCCCCAGAAAGGGGATCTGGGTAGAGACCCCATTATGCCCACCACGGAGACAGGGAGGGCGGAAGGAAGGACCGCTGTATTCACCGATCATCGGAGAAGTGCCCTAGAGGCTTCATTCTCATGACTGCCATCTTCCTAAAAACCCAACAAGGTCAGTGGGTAGGCGTTACTAATTCCAGCTTATTGATGAGGAAAAAGGGAGCGTTTGTCCAAAATTTCGAAGGAACAATGAAGTGACCCCCCACCCCCAGAAAACAACCAACCAATGTGAGAAAGTGTCAAATTATTCACTTTCAAAGACCAGCCCACAGGTCCCAGAAGGACCTCAAAACCTCAATTCTAGGATTAGGGAGAAGGCTTCAGACATCGATTTCCTATACTGCTTAAATTTTGCAGGCCCCAAGTTCCAAGTCTGTCAAATGGGCATGGCATTAATGGACTGTGGTAGGGTGAGTAATCGTCTCCAAAGATTCCTACAGCCTACTTTTGGGAACCTGTGAATGTTACCTTACATGGCACAGGGGATTTTACAGATGTGATTAAAGTAAGGGTCTTGAGGTGGAAATTATCCTGGATTATCTGGTGAATTCTAAATGTAGTCACAAATGTCCTTAGAGAGAGAAGCAGAGAGAGACTGGCAACAGAAAAGAAGAAGGCATGTGACAACAGAAGCAGATTCAGAGAAAGAAGATGCCAAGCCTCTGGCTTTGAAGATGAAGAAGGGGCCCACGAGCCAAGGAATACTCTAGAAGCAACAAACGTAAGGAAATGGGACTCTCCTGGAGCCTCCAGAAGGAACTAGCCAATACTTTTATTTCAGCCCCATAAGACTCTCTTTGAACTTCTGACTTCCAGAATTGAGAATAAATCTGAATTATTCCAAGCCACTGAGTCTGTGATCATCTGTAACAGCAGCAAGAAGAAAACAAATACACTGGATGTCAGTTCACTCTTAGGAAAATCATGCACCTGGCTCACAGACTAGTGCTCTCAAGGCCTGGGGCAGGGCCAGGGGGAGACCGGGAAAGGGGTTGTAGATCCAGTTCCCCTGATCCACAGCTGCTGGACTCCCCTGCCTCGCTTGGGGGCTCCCTGAGTGTTCCCACCGCACAGCCTCCCCTCAGCCAGGAGTCGGGCAGGAGAAGGACTTTAGGGCACGTCTGCTGAGTGACTGAGTTCTGGGTGTTTGCAGCTCAGGTGGCCTGGGCACGAATAAGGCCAGGTTCGAGCTGGACCGGCAGCAGGAGTTGTGCACCTACAGAAAGGCGTGCAGGCCTGCAGAATGAATGAGCGCAGCCCCAATGAACAAGGCCAGCAACACTCAGGCTCCCTCAGGGCCCTCAGAGACCCAGCTGAGAGCAGGACACGGAGCCGGAGCCGAAGGAGGGGGACTGTCCACCCACCTCTGCCACCGATGTGCCCTGTGACTTCAGACAAGTCTCCCCCGACCCTGCTCGCTGGGCCCCCATCTCCCAGTCTGTGGGCAGCGTGTGAGCTGGGTGACGCCCAAGGAGCCAGCCCGCTCTGATGCTGGGTAGCCCCAGACTCCAGCCAGGCTGACCCCAGTGGACACTCAGCACTTGGAGGTTCACAGAGTCAAAGGCTCGGGGAGAGCACATCCCAGGACCTGCAAAAGCCAGGTGAAAGAGGCAATGCCAGGAATGCACCGTCAAAATGTTTTGTCTAAAAACGGGCCGACGCAGCCTGCAAAATGCCTATTGTACATGGATCCTAAACCAACAGAGACTGAACGGAGCATGCCAGATAAATGTACAGAAACGGGAGCGGCCCACTGTGGGCAGAAAACACGTGAACTGGTTCCTAGGAGAGAAAGGTGGCTGAAAAGGGG
This sequence comes from Panthera tigris, assembly GCF_018350195.1. Classification (NCBI taxonomy): domain Eukaryota; kingdom Metazoa; phylum Chordata; class Mammalia; order Carnivora; family Felidae; genus Panthera; species Panthera tigris. The sequence goes on from NC_056674.1 coordinate 41,682,153, forward strand.
CCCAGGGCTCTGGGGTCTTCTCAGTGACAGCACTGACTGAGAATCTTCCAAGACTCCCTCTCAACTGCCTGGGAAGAGAGAGGCCTCTTAACCAGCACGGAGTGAGCTGGTGTGTTATTTGCATTTATGGTAATCCCCTGTGGCCAGCTAGGGAGCTGAACTTGGAGAGGAAAGGCACCTGCTCAAGGTCAGAAGGCTACAAAGTGGCTGAAATAGGATTCAACACCACGGCTGTTGAACCCCAAACCCCAAAGCTTTTAGCCACTAGGCAAACTACAGAGATGAAGTAAGACAATGTTTCCCATAATAGACCATCCCGGGTCACTAACAGAAAGTTCTGGAGGTTACAGCACATGCCTAAGCTTTGGAGTGGTCATGGTAAAAGGAAGTGATCACGCTTGTCCAATAAACAAATGTCCATCACTCTATCAAGGACACAAACAAGGACGAAAGGACTGAGCATGGTATGGGATTGTCCTTCAGGAACCCCCGAGGCCAACAGCGGGCACTGGCTTGCTCTCAGAAAGGACTTTACTATGGGTCAGAGCTGAAGGTGGAATGGGCCCCCAGAGGTAGTGAGCTTCCCATCACAAGGGATGTTCACAGAAAACCTTTCCGGGGTGCCCGGGTGGCTCAGTCGGTTAAGCGTCCGACTTCGGCTCAGGTCATGAGTTCCAGCCCCGCATCGGTCTCTGTGCTGACAGCTCAGAGCCTGGAGCCTCCTTCAGATTCTATGTCTCCCTCTCTCTCTGCCCCTCCCCAGCTTGCTCTCTCTCTCTCTCCCTCTCTGTCTCTCTCTCTCTCTCTCCCAAAAACATTTAAAAAAAACCCTTTTTTTAAAGAAAACCTTTCCAAAACACAGACTTGACACTATCCGCCTCATCCTCGGTGTTACAGGCTCTTCCCGGTCTCACACACACCCCCTTTGCCACCAGCCTACTCTCTACACACTGGAACCTCTTACCAAGTTCAGGCCTCTCAGCCTTCTACCACACTGCCCCTCTGCTGAAACATCCATGAGCCCTTCCGACTCCTCCAGACTCCACAGTTTTTATGGATCTGCTCAAACACCGCTCCTTGGCCAGCCACGCTGCAAGCAGGTCTGGGGACACGATGTCTAAGCTCCCGTGCGATCAACTTCCTATTTGCCTCCTTCCCCACCTCTCTGGTGGTCATCCAACAGCAATAACTTTGCTCCCATTACCTACCACCACGCCTAACTCTGAGTCGGCCTCTATTAATGTTTTTGCATGACAGTAACTGGCTTATGGTTTGCACCCCGAAGCCAGGCTTGCTGCCTTCCCGTCTTCCTGGAGAGAAAAGCCAGCACGCCCACAGCGCTGCTCCTGAAAGCTCTGAACTCAGAGTGAAAGCCGGCCCTGCTCTGCCGGGAAGCCTGCGGCTGGGTAGCTAATCAGGTCATCTTTGAAGCTGAGACCACAACAATTTTATTTAAAAAAATTAAAAAGCTCAAGGAAGAAATAATCAAGGAGCTCAATTAGGGACATCTGGGCTCAGAAATCATAAAAGTCAGTGATATTTTACAAATAAGAAGGCTTTCCCGATTCTCAAGGGACACACCAAGGTTCGTCGGTGTCCAACCATTTGCACCTCCTCCCTCATGGAGATTAAGACACATCTCCCCAGCCTCCCTCTGCATCTCTGCTGTTTCAACACTGAAGACAATCCTCTGGCACATGGCCGTATGGGCCAGATGGTTAGCACTTCTTCAGGCAGGATACAGTTCCATTCCTTCCTCACGACGGGAATGTGGGGGCTGGCTCTTGGTGGAACCCACTGACGGACGGAAGCAACAGTCCCCTCTCTTCCAAGGAAATGTGCATGGAGAGCCACCCAGGGCCCTGACATTAGCCAATTCCAATTCAATGTCTCTGACCAAGTCATCCCATGGAATACCCCAGTAAGCTCTCATGGGAACACATGGGCACAATCAGGGGTGACCCTCAAGCGGACAGCATCGGACTCAATAATATTTCAAACCCCCCATGCTTGTACAGAGCTTTGTTATTTGCAAATGGCTTGTGCACACCCCCTTTCATTCAGCGGCCCCAGAATGTTCAGAGAAGATGCCATTGGTCTCTCCCTGTTGCACATACAGAGCCCAAGTCCCAGAGAAGGGAAGGGACTTTCCCAGACTGTTTCCTGATTTCTAACTCCAAGGTCTCCTTATGGTGCCTTCACCATCTCTGCAGCACAGAGTAAGAGATCAGTAAGTGTTTTCAGTTTAATTGTATTTCTGCACTGAAACAACGAAAAGATGGCTCTTGGTGTTGGTGTGGATCTATTTTAGGGAGCACAGGATAAGGTGTTCAGATGGTGGGGGTGCATCCTGAGTGCCCCACTCACGACCCAGCAGAGACATTCACACATCTCATGAACCGAGCCAATGCACTCTCGTGGCCCAGAACGATCCACCCTCCCCCTGGGGATCACACGGCTGCCAGGGGGCAAGAGCAAGTTTTGAACCCAAGCTGCCCGATCACAAAGTCCCTGCATCACCTCCCAGAGGAGGCTTGACTTATTGCCCATCCCGGCCACCAATCTCCTCTTTTGGTGTCCCTTTTGACTCCTGAGGATCCGTCTCTCAGATTTTCGGCATTTGTATCTTGTGGCTCACGTCCACTGACATAGTGGGGTGTTGAATAACTCTATATTTGTCACCTATACCTTAAGAGAAACGACTGTGGGTCACACATCAGCTCCTTCAAGAGGACCAGGGTTTTCTACCGTCTTCTCCGGTGATCCCTTGCATAGGGAACCAGAGAGTCTCCAGGGAGGGGTGTTCGGGTCAGGGCCCTTCTCTGGCGGCCCTGCCCCGGAAGCACACCTGTGGATTTGGCAGGGAGCAGGTGCAGAGGAGTTTCTGCCAGGTCACCTCGAGGGAGTGCAGTTTCAAATTCCTCATGAGCACTGATCCTCGGGAGTCACTTGGAAGTTCACACTGCAAGATGCATGAACAGCCCACTCTTTGCAGAGAACTAGGTGGGGGCAGTTCAGGCAGAGGACCAACTGGTTCCAAAGAGGCAGTGCACAGCTGCAATCCGGGCCCTGGTCTGTGCAGCCTCCCACACATCCCAATCCTTCCAGTCGGAGGGAGGAGGGTGCTGGGTCTGCCTGCTCTCATCACTCCACTGGACAAAATCTTCCTCCTTTGCCCTCTCTTCTCCCTCTCCAGGTGACAAGGCAGAAGGCCATTTACCACCCACGGTGTCGCCACGCCGGGGCCGGCCCACGCGTAGCAGTCAGGAGAAGCCAGGTTGTGTCACTGCGACAACTGAACCCCACTCAGCGGCTTCTCCCCACGCACGGTTTGTCACTTGCACGTATGCGCAGGGCAGAGTTTGTCCTCACCCCTCCCGTGGCAGGAGAAGCAAACGTAGCAAATCATACTCCAGCCCTGAGAACTTCTGTCCAGGGTGATACACACATTTTTCCTTATGTTTCATTGGCTCCAAGCAAGTCGGAGGCGATGCCTAATTTTAATGGATCAGAAGTATGGTTCTACCACTTGCCCAGAGGCGAATGGCAAATATTGGGTGAACAGCATGAAGGACTACCACACCGTGATAGCAGAAACAATAACAATGATAAAATATTAAAAGAAGCTGACATTTATTGGTATTTACCATACACCAGGCATTGGGCCAAGTGCTTTGTATCCTTTATTTCATTTAATATTTACAACAAGGTGGATGTTAATATAAAGCCTGAATTTATAGGTGAAGAAATGGAGGCTCGTGACTCCAAGGGACTTGCCCAAGGTCAGCTGGTACGTGATGGCCTGGGACTTAAACCCAGGACCCTAAAGCGCTAAGACCATGATGTTAATCTCTCCGCCACCCCTGCACCCACACATATTTAGGGATACTTGGAATGGGCAAAAGACAACCACGCTGACTTTGAGGGAATAGTCAGAAACATTGCTTTTTCATCTTACTCTCAAGCCACGGAGCCCTGTCACATGCAGCAGGTGGCTTCAAGGCCCAGGAGGAAAGCACCTTTCTTGAATCAAAGCAGTTCAGATTTGCTGATCATCCAATCAGCTTGCCATCGCGTGCCAGGACCCACACCCGGCAGCTATGTGACTCCTCGCTCATCGAATTCTCGTGCCTCTGACAGGTAAGTCTCACTGGCCCCATTTTGCAACTGAGAAATCCAAGGCCCACAGCTAATCAGAACAGGGCCGTGGACCCAGATCTCCTGGCTCTAAGGCTTGTGATGACCAAGGAAGATCTTTTCGTGGGGAGGCCAGCCCAGGGGTGTGTGTGGCTGGAGAGGACCAGCTCAGGGAAGGAGTCCCTGAGTCCGTACAAATGTGGGTATGCTTCTCCAAGCCAGCCCCTTCCTTTCTCAGGCTCGGAGGAAGGCCTGAGGAAGAAGGTGGCCCTGGACAGGGCAGCCTCTGAGTGATTGGTAAGCCCCCACTGGAGACAACTTCCTCTTAGTGAAAGGCACCTGTGCCACTGGGAGTCCTCCTGGGAAGGCAAACAGGAAGTCCCTGCCCGGCAGTTCAGTGCAATGAAAGCAGATGGCTTTGGAGTCCAGAGCAGATACCATCTCTACCGCTTGAAAGCTGTGTGGCTCCGGGAAAGTCACTTAACCTCTCTGAGCCCTGGTTTCCACAAAACAACAGAGTGGGGCAGGATCTTCCTGAGGGTTTCATCCTTGGTCTTGTTTCAGGAACTAACTATTCTCTGATGAACTCAAGCATAGGCCCTGGGGCAACAAAAGGTAAGTGGGAGAGTCAGTGAATGGAACTCCAGGGATGGCGGGAGGTAGCTAACGCTTATGAGCCACTTCAGCGTGCAAGGGGTGGCCCTGAGCGCACTCCCCTCATTAGCACCTACGACTCTCTCTACCACCCTGTGAGAAGAGCTCCTGTGATCCAGCGTGCCAGGCAGGAATCACTAGAAGCAGGACGAGTCCCCAGACCTGCAAAGGCCAGAGTGTGTGTGTTGGGGGTATTAACGGCGCGTATGAGAGTGTGATTGCAGGGGCGCCTGGGTGGCTCAGTTGGTTGAGTGTCTGGCTTTTGGTTTCAGCTCAGGTCATAATCTCACGGTTTTGTGGGTTTGAGCCCCGTGTCGAGCTCTGCACCGGCAGAGAGAAGCCTGCTTGGAATTCTCTGTCTCCTCTCTCTTTGACCCTCCACCACTCATGCTGTCTCTGTCTCTCTCAAAATAAATAAATACACTTAAAAAAAAAAAAAGTGTGATTGTAGGGGAAGAGTATGAAGGGATATTTTTTTCCAATTATTTTGGTTTTTAGTCTGATCACAAAAATAATTGAAACCCATGACAAATTCAAACAATACAGAAACGTACAAGATACCACTGGGTGTCTCATCCCTTCTCAGCCACTTCTACCCCAAACAGGCAGTCACTCTGTTAACATTTTCATGAAGTTCCTTCCAAATATTCTCTATGCTTCTATGTAATATCTTACAAAGTAGGATTCATTCATCACTTCTTTATGGCCTGCTGACAACAGTAAGAGTAGCCACATTTATAGAGCACCTCCTGGGACCAGGTTCCGTCCCAGGTGCTGGGGACAGCTGTGAATAAGGGGCATGGCCCCTGCTCTGCTGGGACATCAGCAACACTCTGGAACTCACTTCACCCCCCACCTACGAACACATCACGGACTATCACCCAAATCATCACCGATAAATCCACTACGCTTTTCTAAAATGGAAAGTTTTGTTGTATTTTGTAAGTATTTCGCCTTTGATTCGACCAATCCCCTACTGATGAATGGTTATTTCCGATTTTTTGCTCTTACCAAAAAAGAGTGCATCTTTAACGCACACGTGCTAGTATTTACATAAATTTTACAGATTCCTCAGATGTAAATTTTTATTTTATCCAGACAATGCCAGCCTCCTTTCCAAAAAGAAGTGTGGCCCAATGCACTCTCCCACAGATAGTAGACAAGAATGTCATTTTGTAGCAGCCTTGACAGCACTGGGTTTTATTAATTTTTTGGATTTTGCCAATCATTTAGGGGAAAAAACAAATCTCATTTTTGTGTTAATGTTAAGGGTTCCTTAATACCAAACTCAGTCCTTTCATAGAGAGAAGCAGGATGTGGTGAAGGTTTGTGGTGAGGATGACAGGTTCCAGGCAGGATTTGGGGGACACCCTACCCCTCTGTGTACTAGGCAGGAAAAGCAGCTGTGGTTCTCTCTTTCCTTCTCTACAGAACTGAACTCTTAATGGAAAGGGCACATATTGACCTTGCAAATCCCCCTTTCTGCTTTCCCATTCATCTGCTAATCAGGATTAACGGCCTCCATCCATCGCAATGATGAGGAAAGCATAACTGGAAGGAGAATCAGGCTGAGGTGTAAGACAAACGACAGGGGCTCCTCACCACAAAGTGCTAGAGCTGCTGACCTGGGGGCCCCACCTCCTGAGGCTCATGACACCCAAAGCCAGCTCCTGGGTCCCTGAGGGCAAGGCTCAAGGCTGGCATGTGTGTTGCCCCCACAAGCCATTACCCTGAGACGGACCACACTGTTGGTGCTCAATCAATACTCGTTGGAACAGCCCGGTTCCTGGCAAGCGTTACTAACACCTCAAATTCACAAATGGCGGCTGGGCCCCTGAAATGGACCACTCTCCCCAAGGAAGGGACATGGGATCCTGCTAGACAGAGAGAGCAAATCGGGGGTTGATGGGAGAACTTCCCACTGTTGGAGCGGTCTGGGGAGGAATTCTGGAACAAGTGAGACCGGAGGTGAGACTGGGGAAGGGGGAAGATTTGAATAAACACAGACCAGAGGAGAGAGCAGGCCAGGCAGGGGAGGACGCAGACAAAGACAGAAGTCTTCAAGCGGTGCCAGGAGCCCTGTGAGAGCTACGCAGCGATGGGCCAGAGTCACTGCTGCCACTCATCGACAGCCATTGCTAAGTATTCCGAGTGCCGCCAGCAGAAGGCTGCAGCCTGAAACAGTGGGAATCTTTACACCACAGCAATCAGCAAATACAATAAAATTGGGACTTTTCTTTTTCCGCTGGTTTGCCAGCACATGACAGTTTATAGATAGATGTACACTATCATTATGGGGAAGCACAAGAGGGTTTAAGTGGGAGGATGACTCAGGTCAGGTTTGCATTTGTGGAAGGGTCACTCCGGGGCCAGCGTGGGAGGGACAGGTGGGGACAGGAGGAGAAGCAGAGAAACAGCCAGAAGTCTCCTCCCGTTATCCAGGCGAGTGATGCGGAAAGGAGCCAAGGGATAGATTCTATTGAAGAAGGAGGATTGATGCCTTGGAGACTGGAGGGGCATGGGGGAGGGGAAAAGGGAAGAGCAAGGGCTATTTGAGCTTTTAAAGGATAAAAAGCCTTTCTCAACTTGGCAAACGTCTGACCTCCTCTATCTGATCTCCCGTCTACCCAAAGAAGAAAGGAGACATGTAGAATGGGTTCTAGAAAGCCCAGAGGGGCTGGTCCCGTGCGGGCTAGCAAGAGAAAGGAAGCAACCCCCCTCTATCTCCTCTTTTCCTCCCTCCTCCTCCACTTCCTCCCTACTCCTACTCCGCTAACAAAGCCCTCTCATCTGAAGGATAAATATCGCAGCTGCCTTAGCTCTTGTGGTCCACCCCCACCATTTGCGTCTCTGCTGGAAACCCTGAGTCTCAGACACAAACACCCAAGGTTTACGATCAGTGCCTGCCATTAAAAATACATTCCTGAAATACTCCTCTCCCTGTGCTGTCTGCTTTGGGACATAAAAGAGGAAAGTTTAGGAAAAGGGAATATGCTGGCTATCCAGATAGACTGGATACAGAGTCACAGCGACGTAGGGCCTGAGCTTGGATCTGTCCCTGGAACCTCTCAGAACCTCAATCTCCTCATCTGAAAAAGGGAAAGTGCATTCTCCAGCTTAGAGGATCTTTGTGAGAACAAAATGCAGAGGGAAGGGGAGGGGAGGGGAGGGGAAGGGATGGAAGGGGAGGGGAGGGGAGGGATGCCCCACTGCCACTACCAACACCACCACCACTGCACACAGAGCCTGCCAACAGCAGGCACCCACTCCAGGTAATTGGCCAGGGGAGAGAACATGGATTCAACAGAAAGATAAGCCTGGGGTCTGGCTGACGCTCTCCTGCTGGCTCTGTGCCATGCGCCTCTGGGCCATTTACCTAACTTCTCTGTACTACAATCTCCACCTTCATGGTTATTGTCTCAGGCCAGCCAACTTGCCTCAGTGATCTTGTCTGTAAAATGGGGCCGTGCTGTCTGCTCATTGCAGAGTTTAGGTGAGACCCAGATCCACACAAAAGCGCTTTGGGAAGCGCTCACCCTATGCGAAGGCAAGATATTATTCGAGAAATTCTTTTATGTATTTTGTTTGGCCAAGGAAGGACAAATCTGTAAAACACAGAAGACACTATTTGCTGCTGTTTCTAAGCCCCAAACACTAATGCTTACAAGGGTCCATCGTGTCGGCACCCTAAACGAGTGTCTGTTGAACCCCTACTATGGACCGGCGCTGTGCCAGCCACCGGACACGCAGACGTGAACGAACCGCCCTCGGATGCCGAGGGGACCCACTCCCCGGAACCACACTGACAAGCTGAGAGATTATACCAAGCAGCAAGTCCGCCAGAGGACAGAGCCAGACGCCATGGGAGCACAGAGCAAGGCAGCCTCTGTCGGGGAAGGCTGGGCAGGAAAGCCTGAGCTGAGAACCAGGTGGGAGAAGTTAGTGCTCCAGACAGAAGGAAGGAGCAGATGTGGCACGGTTTGGGATCCCCCCAGAGCAGACCCGAGATTAGAATGTGGGTGCGAAGGAGCACTTAGGGGGTGATCCCAGGAAGCTGGTGGGCGGTTGGGGCAGTAAGACAGATATTCTACAGATGTGAGCTCAGGCTGCTATAACAAAATAGCATAGGCTGAGTGACTTAAAAACAACAGAAATGGAGTCCTCACAGCTCTGGGGGCTGGAGGTCCGAGATCGGGGTCAAAAGAGCCTGTAGTGGTGGGAGCCTCCTCCAGGTGGCCCACTGCTGCAGAGAACAGAAAGGGGAAGCAAGCTCCTTCAGAAACGTTAAAAGGGCACCAATCTCATCATGAGGGGGCCACCCTGCTCACTCGATCACCTCCCAAACACGCTGCCTCCCGGTCCCATCGCGTGGCAGGTTAGAGGTTCACCATATGAATTCTGGGAGACACAAACATTCAGCCCAAACCAACAGGGAGAAGAGGAAAGCATGCGTTTATGAACAAATGGGACACTGTAAAGGTAACTGGGGCCCAATCCCCCCGGGAACGCTCTGAGAGGCTGTGAAGGATGTGCCTCAGAGTCGTCCCATCGAGGCCCTCGAAAACTGGATATTTCGCCTCCAATTCCTGCTCCTCATTCACTGATTGCGGGTGGCTCCTGAGTCATCCCAATCACTCCCCCCACACCCTCCCACGGCTATCCTACTTGGTAAGCAGGCAGGGCATCTTCCCAAGACAGAACCAAGTCATCAGGCAGAGACTTGCAAGTTCTTGAGGTCTGAAGCCATCTGAGACACAGAACCATCCATCACGGATGGGGGTATCTTGGGGGTAAATGGAGGCAATCAGGGCGGGGCATTGACAGTGGCTGTAACAACATGCAAACAGGCAGTGTATGGTATTGTGTGCCCGCAAGCTGTGTACCCCGCACCCCAGGGTGGAAGGGGTGAGGGAACAGAGAGTACAAGAGGGGCTGCAGAAGGTCTATATAATACCTTACAGAGTTTACAGAACTCTTTCCCAGAAGTAACTGGGAACCATGGGAGAGATTCAGGGGAGAGTCAGTGGCACGGTCAGATCTGTGATTACATGGGCCACTCTGGCTGCCTTCTGGAAAAGAGACTGCGGCCAAAAAGACTAGAGACACGAGACCAGGTAGGGGAGAGAAGAGAGAACTGGAAGACTTGAAGCCAGAGGGGACAGCACGTGTCCCCTACTGACCACCCTCCAAACCTGAAGGAAGGCCTCCTCGGCCCCTCTCTCCCTGCACCGCCCCTCCCAGGAAGCCAGGTGCTGTGCTACCTTGGAAAGTCAGGGCTCCCACTTCCGTGCCCTGTTACATGGAATCACAACGCATCTTGCGTGGACGCCCAGAGTTGTGGGGTGAGGGGCTGCCCTCGCGGGGGGCTGACCTAGCAAAGACCTAACATGCCGCACCAGCTGGGAGTCCCCTCCTGCTCTCCCTACTGCCCCTGCCCCTGCCCCTGCCCCTGCCCAGGGCCTCGCCTCCCCTCCCCATCCCCCTCCCCCAGGGGCCTTTTGTGGGAAGCGGGGGATCCCACCTTCTGCCCATGTTCCTAGAACCCCTCTTGGCTCCAGGAAGGCACCTCGCCTTGCCGGTCCTTTCTTACCATAAAAGTCCTGCATTTCTTTTTATCCTTTAATAAGGTTACAGCAGGATGGGGGGGGGGGGGGGGCAGGCAAATTGAGGCCTCAGGCTACATCTGCCTTCATTTAAAACTACCCGACTCCTGAAAGGCCGAAAAAAAGTCTCTGAACTTCTCGTTTATAGTCTTTGTTAGATCCAAGTCCAGAGTTAGTCTCGCCAGCAGATTGTATCAGCCTGGATGGGGCCCATATGCCTCCAGGAACTGACCCTCTTACAGCTTACCCCCTACACTCCCAGGTACCCCAATTCCTGCCCGTCCCTGGCCCCTGGGAGTGGCCTCAACTTCTGAATGTCATTTAAGAAAACCTGGAAGCTTTTTCTCTCCTTCTAGAAGCTCCAGGATTCCTCCACTGCCCCCAAAACCCTGCATCAGCCGCGTCCTCTGAATTCTCCTGTGGCGTGCAGTTCCGGATGAGAAAATGTGTTTTTATTTTCCACTAAAAATATATAGAAGGGGGAGTTTATTGTTGTTCGTAATTACACTGGGCTATTTGACAAAGAGCATCTGGACAAAGGCAATGCGTGCACGCTTAAAGGGGGAAACTCTGTCATTTACAACAGAATAAAGGGAAAAAGTAAGACAGCACCTCCAACTGCTCAGTGCTCAGAGGCAGCGGCTCCTCCCCTCTCCTGGAGCTGGAGGGGCCCTGACAGTCTTCTGCTGTTACTAATTTACCAGGCTGGGCCCAGACCCCAAGGCCAGGCCTGCCTGCAGGAGAGGCAGAGCTAAAAACAGCTACAGCCTCCAGGAGGGGCCAGTGAGTTGTCTAATCGCTCAGCTTTCTCCTTGCCCTCCCCGCCAACTCTGCTCTGAGGCAGGCGGCAGAGAGCAAAGGCATGCTTTGATTTGGCAAGGAGGGAAAAAAGAAGACTGTGTGCAGGTGTAGAGACAAAATTGTCCAGGCAACCTGGGGGAAAATGCCTCTGGGCTGCCACTGGTGCACGAGAAGCGATCGATCGGAGGAGTTGTTTGTGGGCGTAGTGAGGGGTGCGGCTTCCCGGAGCCCAGAAGCAGGGTGGGGTGTTACTAATGCATCCACATGCCCCGGTCACAAGGGGGTTGTGGCTGGGAGGTTTCTTGTTATGAAAGTTAGCCACAGTTAATGGGTTTTCTTAGATCCTTTGTATATTTTATTGGGGTCAGGATGGGGAGGGAGTGAGCATTCATTACGCACGTTTGGCTGAAAGTTGCCCAGACACTCACTCATCTAGGCAACCCCTCAGCCTACATTTATTATTAATAATAATAGCTACCATTCAGTGACATCCATTGCGGGCCAGGTGCTGCACTAAGCACTTTACCTTTGGTATCTGATTCAGGCCTCACAGCTTCCCCGTAAGACAGACATTATCGTCCCCATTTTGTCAATAATAAAGCAGGCTCAGGAAAGGACAGTGACTCGCCCCAAAGCCTGTAGCCTGTAAGAGCAGAGATTCAAAGCCAGGCCCGTCTGATTTCAAAGTCCAGGCTGTTAACTGGTACCGTATCCAGGCTCCCTGCGTGGGTCTCTATGCCTGGCCTTGGGCTGGGTGCTAGAATAAATGTTTGATGCAAGTAATGTTTCTGGAATGATAGATTACAGGTCTACCCTGAACGTGTAAGTACTAAAAGCTGGGTTCTGCCTTCACCTCTCACAGCAAGACTACCCCGGGACAGAGAGGACAGCAAAGAACAGCGGGGAACTTCTCCGCCCAGGCCAAGAGACGGGTGGGCTGTGGATAGGCTGTCAGCACAAGTGGCCCCAGTTCTCTGCCTCTCCTGTGACCACGCCCCATGCAATGTGACCTTGCAGCTCCCCATCCTGACACTGTCTACTGGCCCATCCCTCGAATCCGGGCTGCTCTAGGGCCTTGCTCTGGTCAAAAGAATGCAAAGGAAGTGATGGCCTCAAAAGGCCTGTGGCTTCGGCTTTGGAGCCCTGCCATTGTCATGTGACAGCCCCCCTTCACTGGCCTACTATAGGATTAGAGACATCTAATCACGTCTCTCAGTCAGCCCAATGACCCTAAGCCACAGCCAGCCAACCACCACCCAAGGAGGCCACGGTAGATCAGTCCACCTCCAGGCAAGCTGGCACACGGCCACACACGGGTGAGTGAGCCCAGACAACACCGGAACTGCCTGACGGGCCCCAAAGTGCTGACTGCAGAATCATGAGGTTCGTAAATGTTGCTGTTTAAGGGACCAGGTCTGGGGGTGGCTTGTTATGCAGCAAATGCTAACTGATACGTTGCTCATCTGTTAGCCGAGAAGCCATGTGAAGTGTGGTCACGGCCTGGAACAGCCCTGGTGCCCCAGGACCTGCCAGAATCCATCCAGGCTGCTAAAGCAAGGATATTTCTGGACAACCAGGTTTGCCCTTTGCCTGTTGTTTGTTTCTTTGCTGCCTCCTCCCTTACTGGATATAATGTGAAGGAAAGAAAATATCGCAGACTGGGAGACAGAGAGCAGAGGCAAAGATCTATCAGCGGATTCAGTGAGTTGAGTGTCCCAACCCCTGTAACACCCACACATGTCACATTGTGTGTAACAGTTTTCTTTCATGTGTGAAACATTGGCTTTTGGTAGCATATGCGTATGAGAGAAGACGCTGTGTGGGGAAGCTTTGGGAGCACAGGGAGGAGGACAAGGAAGGTCAGTGACCCCAAACACCCCGCACGTGTATCCTGCGGCTGCTGTAACAAATTACCACAAGATTGCTGGCTTCAAACATAAATATGCACTCTCACACTTCTGAGGCCAGACATCCAAAATCAAGGTGTCTATGGGAGCGGTTCCTTCTAGAGACTTTGCGGGAGGACCTCTTCCATTCCTCTTCCTGGCTTCTGGAGGCATCTGGCCATCCTCGGCGCTCTTTGGCTTATAATCGCATCACTCCACCTCTGTCTTCACATGGCCTTCCTCCTGTGCTTCTGTGGGTCGGCTCTTGGTCTTAGAAGGGCACCAGTGATTGGGGTTGGCACCCACCCTAAACCCAGGATGACTTCACCTTAAGATCCTTAACTAATTGTAATTGCAAAGATCCTATTTCCAAATAAGGTCACATTTGAAGGTTCTGGGTGGACACGAATTTGGGGGAATGCTGTCCTGCCCACAACAGGCCCCTCATTGTTCCTGGAGCAGCGGCCTGTAGGGACGTTGCCAGAGGAGCTCCGCCCTCACCAGGCGGCCTGTGTCCGCTCCTGAGGTGTGCTCCAGGCTCCAGGTTTTGTCTTCGGCCAACACAAGCCTGAGGTACTAGGGATGCAATCCCACCCCAGGTTTTCCCTCCTGCCCATTTTACTTGAGAAGGTGGGGGTCCAAGCCAGGCCTCTCCACCCCAGGCTTGCAAAGGGCAGAAATGGAGGCTTACAACCAGGTGTTGTATGTAAGTGATGAATCACTAAATTCTATTCCTGAAATCACTGTTACATTATATGTTAACTAACTTGGACGTAAATTAAAAAAAAGAAAAAAAGAAAAAGAAATGGAGGCTTACCTATTAGCTCTCTCATTTCTAAGGAAAATGGAAACCAAGATGAAAGCTTACGACAGGGCCTGGGGTCCCCAAATCCAAGAAGGGTCTAGTGGAGCAGCTGGAGGAGCCACAGGAAAAACCTGCCTGCTCTCCAGGGGAGGAGCGCCCCAGCGCCTCCATGGTACGGACAGGCCCTCGGCCACACGCACACGTATCTATCCTTCCACTCAGCCCCCAGCGTGTGTGCGTGGGCTGGCGCTGGGACGTGGTTCCTGCCCTCCCGGGACCTAAGGTCCCCAGCAGCAGAGACACACGGGACCACTGAGCGTAGGGGTCGGCGGAGGGCAGCCCAGGAGGGAGAGTAAGGCTTGTCGCGGAGCCGGCACCTGAGCTGGGGTGGACAGGTCTGGGAGTATACGTGGCGGGCAGCGAGGGCAGGGCAGTCCTGGCAGAAGGAACAGCTTGTGCTCAGACACGGCAGGGCAGACGAACCCGGTGTCCCAGAACAGCGTGTTCTCACAGCAGAGGGTGTGAACGCTCAGGAGCAGAGCAAGAGACCATAGTGGGCGGGAAGCTTGGTAGAAGCATCATCACAGACTGGACGCCCGGGGAAATAGGTGGTGGAGAGTGACAGTAACCAGGACCCACGCATGCCTTGTTCAGCCCTGCCCCTGGAGTCCTAAGTCCTAGCGGGATGTGGACTCAGCTAGAGGCTGTAAGGAGATGACACTAAGTGGTGTGGCACACCATGTAAGAGCCAGGTAACTGATTCCTTGGTTCAAACCTGAGCCTGAGAAAGACAACTTCAGAAAACAGAAGCCCCGACATGGCTTCCCAAGTGCTTCTCGCTGGGTCCGTGTGTCTCCCAACCCAACACTGTGAGCACCCACTTGCAGGACGGAAGGCAGAGAGGACGGGGAGAGAAGTTGCTGGAAGCCTCATCTCTGATTCTGCCCATTCTTATTTCACGTCTTGACCATCACCAGAGTTTTTGGTGCGTGACACAAACCTCAAGAATTCTGAATTCTGCACTGAATTCCCACACCTGAAGTCCAGCAGGCTTCTCTGCCTGCCTTCCCCACCTTGACTTCTGCTCCCAGACTTACATCTCCAAGGCCTGAGGCCTGTTTTCTTGGAGGCTGTAAGATTAGCTAGGAAAGGAAGATCCCACCTACGCTAAGAAAACAGCAGCACCTGGAGAGATAAAAGGAACGTGAAGAAAAATCTGGAAGCCTTCTGCCCAGGTTCTTTTTAACGCTATGCTTGCTTCAGATTAATCACGCCATACCCCAGCTACCTGATCCTTGTCTGAGGTTTGCTCCTACATGGCATCATTTGCTCTAAGCTCCAGGACTCAGTTCAGCTCCAGACCTTGAAGACAAGCCTGAACTATTGATGTACAAGTCAGTCACTCACTGGGCCTGAAATGCGGGGCTTGGGGGTCTTCTGGATGGAGGGGGAGCCACAGAAGAGGCAGGGCTCCTAGAGGCAGGTTAAAGTTGCACCAGAACAGGAAAAAAAGGATGACGAGGATGCCCCAATTCTGTCACCACGACCAGCCTTGGTGAGGAACACAGAAAATGGTCTTATTCATCCAGTCTGTCCTCTCCCTTTGCACATTCCAGACCCTCTGCCCAGCACTCTATACCCTCTCTACTTGAAAACCTCTCCCATCAAGTTGCAGCTTCATGGGTCCTCTAAGAAGCTGTCTTTACTCCCCCAGACCCAGTTATCTGTCCCCTCCTCTGCATTCACACCCCACACACAGCCTCCTCTATAGGAGACAACATCATTCATGTATCTTTCACACCCTGTGCTCAAGGCTGTAGACCCCTTCCTACAGGGCCCAAGACTTATTCGACTTACTCACTGTTGCATCCCTGAGATTTGTCAGGGAATCTTGCCCTTAGTAGGTGCTCAGCAAATCTGGGGAAAGGGGGAAGGAAGGAAGGAAGGAAGGAAGGAAGGAAGGAAGGAAGGAAGGAAAAGGAAGGGAAACAAAGGCAGGTAGGTAGGTGGAGAGGGGCAGGAGCAGGGAGGGAGGGACAATAGATGCATTCAAATGATGAATATCTGTACTTGGAAAGGAAAGGCACATGAACTTGTGGATGAGGAAGAATAGGAGTTCTGCAGCTTTGACCCCTTGTTAATATTTCATAGGAAATAATATCCCCATCACTGCTGACCTGGCTCTTCAGCATCTAATAGACACCCAAGGGTTCCCCTGACAGCTGCTTCCCAAGAGCATGGGCCCTGGTGAAGGCCAAGATCTCTGTAGTGTTGGCAGAGAGGTTTTCTGAGTACAAGGAGAGAAGCTAAGCCCATGGAGGAGGCTCCCCTTGCCCCTTAGAAAGCAAAGCGGAGGCGGGGGGGTGCCATTGGACAGAACAGGCCACCCCCAGCTGCCTCTGTTCTCAGCAAAACAACTCCGCCACACTCACGCAGGTCCCACCTCCAAGACTTTGAGGCCAGGGCCCAATATCACTATGATAGGGGATCTCCTCCTTCATCTGTGGTCCCTGAGGTCACAAGGACAATGTAATGAAACAAAGACATGTCAGGCTCCCAGCACTGGGAAGCCTCTCTTAGTCCCACACTGACCACCTGTCAAACCAGGATCACCAAGGTGTTGCCTAAAGCCCAGCTCTAAGAGAAACTGGGGCAATGGCTGCATTATGTCAAAATTCTATATCCCTGTTGTAACTTTACTCCCTAGGTTTTCTCCCAGATTAGGCCCCTTTCCATCAGCAGAGCAACCCACCTCCCTGACAAGGTTCAAGGGCGTAAGTAGGGGTGATGGGATGGGGAGAACATGTAGCCTCTGCAAGCAGTGCTCGTGTCCATTCAGAGGACCCCCCCTGGGGATCTGGACAACCCCCATGAGTTCTTGGCACCTTGGACCACATAGCAGCCACCCCAGGAACTGAGAAAACATCCCCACTCCTTATCCGCAAATCATCTGTTGAGTGTGATTTTACCAGACCACAGTATGCTGTTCAGGACCCCCTGCATAAAGACGTACTAGAAATCTGGAATTAAACGTTCTCTAATTAATACTTCTTCTCCATCTCTCCTGTCCCATAAATCAAGGCTTCACCTCTCTGCCAAATGTACTCCCTGATGCATCAAGCAGTGAGACCAGAGGATAACCAACTCTCCCACGGTATCTTAGAACACATTCCCTGGTTGGCGTGGAGCGTCCGCATAGTTCCAGTATATCTCTGACTTATTGACCCTGGACACAGAGAAATTCCCTACAAGTAATCCTCTGCTGAGATTTTAGGAAAAACCCGGATGCTTTCAAGGGGCCCCTCAAATGACAAATTCACACCGGGAGGCAAATTCCGAGGCTCGGCATCAGAAGATGACAAGTCTGTCCCAGTGATAAACCGACCTGGGTTTGCCCTGGGCTGCCCTGGTGATGTGAAGGACCCACACGGGACCAGGTCCAGATCCAGGATATACTGCAGTGGCTCAAGAGGTTTCTGGGATAAACTTGAGCAAGACATCCACAGCTGACCTTTTATGCTGCTGCAAGAGCCTGAGACAGCCTTTCTCCTGGCGCTGTGAGACCACCCCTCCCGGGGCTCTTTCTTCTGCATTTCACTCAAAGCCTACAGAAGACATTGTCTCACTATAAAAGGGGCCCTGGCACACATGCAAGATCCACAGTGGGTCTCTTTGACAGGCATCAGTAGATAAGACAAATACCAAGATTCTGGAAGTATCCTCGAAGATTTAGAAAAAACTGCAGGAAGCCTGTTCCATGGCTGCAAAATTTCTAAGACAAACTGGGCTTTAGGCGATTGTGGCAGGCCGTGGTGGCTGTCAGCAGCAAGGAAGCAGGTCCATGCCTGACCTGGAGAACAAAGGTCGGTGGTAGGGCAGGGGGTCATGGGATCGGCAGGGGGGTCAGACCCCACTCTTGAGCAGGTGCTCGGTGCGGCCTCTGCATTTCTGCTAGAGTGAGCCTCTGCAGGCCACTGCTCCCTCAGGCACCAGTGACAGAGAACATCACAGAGGACTACTCAGGGATCAGGGGCCAGGTCACCTCTTCTCTTTCCATTCGAGACGGGACCTAGGGTCACTTCAACTGCTGTGCTACTGAAAAGTTGCCCGGGTTGAGGATTCAGGGCCTCGAGGTGGGCTCCTGGGGAAAGCAGGCTGGCTTTATCCTCAGGTCAACCGTTTTCAGATTGTGCTCTCAAGATTTCCTAAAGTGCCCCTCACCCAGACACGCTGAAGGGGGGAGAAGGGCTGGGTGAGCAGAACTGACAGCCCCCATCCCCCTTCCACTGGCCTCCTCACTTTTCTGCATTTTACACGATTACAAACATGAATGTGTCTACAGAAGGTTTTTGTTTCAAAACTGGGTTCTACTGCCTTAAAGAAAGTTTGGAGACCACTCTTAGATTTTCAAAGCAAAACAATGAGCTGGCTCTGTTTCTTGCGCATTCGCGTTTTATAATCACACTGTCATTTTTCTAAGTATGAAACAAGATTTTATGAAAGCTGGGCCATCAGGCCAGGCTCTGCAGACTGTTCCAAACGCAGGACTAGACTCCACAGGCTGACTTATGGTCTCGTGGTTACTTGTAACAGAACACCAGCACTGAGCTGTAGTGGCTCAGCTCTCCAGGTGCCAGGGCTGTGCAGACTGGGAGACATCTCTAACCGTGTGTGTGTGTGTGTGTGTGTGTGTGTGTGTGTACCTGTGTGTGCATGCATGCAGGCACACATATGTGCACAGCGGAGGCAGGGAGTCAGTACTGTGGGGGCATCAACTTGGATGTCTCCCCTGCACGCCTCTGGGCTGTTCCTGAGCTCCAGCTCTCTGCATTTCAGGAAATCTGCCTTCACAATTCACGGAGCCAGCCCTGGTTTGGGAAAGTATGGTGAGGGTCCCCTGTCCATTGTCCTTGAGGGCCCACAAGACAGAACTAGGGCCATCTAGAAGCTTATGGAGGGATCCACTGAGTGTCAATGGAAGCAAGACCCTGTGACGACGGGAGTTGTTAGGGAAACAAAGGCAAGCAAGGTTCATTTGCAGAGATCAGAGGACTCGATTACTCTCTGCTGTTGACCCAGGGCTCTACTCCATCCTCCGTGCCTGGCTGGAGGCAGAGACTGGGCTCAGGGCACACTCCTGACAGTTTAGTGAAGGGATGGGTTTGAGGGGACTCGTGTCTTTTTCAGAGCATAGGGAGGTCTGACTCTCCAGCTCAGGCTCCTGCAGACAATAGAGCTGGGGCTAGCCTCCCCCAAGAAACAGAGGGGATGCAAGCAGATAGAGCTTCCCCCCATGCTGTCTTGAACCCAGTGTTGATGAGACTGCTCAGCACAGATCCCTTGGCCCAGGCTCCCTGCCCCAAAGTCCAATCCAGAGGCAGGCGCTGGCTCTCCAAGAGCATCAGCCTTCAAGGGAAAATCCTGCAAAAGACAGGAGGTGTGAATTTTGGCAACACTGTTGTTGTGTGTATATATATCTGTTGTTCTCCAAAACACACAGGGTAAATGAGCCAGGATAAAAATAGATGGCAGCAAAGAAACAGGAATGATGCAGCCTCGCTTACAGGTGCAAGTGACTATCGTGCAGGTTCCTTCTCAGAAAACAGAACACAACACTTCCCAGGAGGGAACAGCACTGCCACACCCAGCCTCTGACTCTAGGGAAGCCCCTCTAGGTGGAGGAATGGGGCCAGGGTGGATGCAAGACAAGAGTGGCCATGCCCTTGGTCACCAAGAAATCTGTCCCCACCTGGGGCCTGACACCAGGCAGCATAGGCTGGATTCTGCAATTCCCCAGTGCAGGCTGGCATCTCCTTTTCCTCCATGAACTGGTGAAGTGGCCTTTTTGGTTCCTAGTCTAGAGCAGAAGCCCTTTGCTAAATCTGAGACTATGGAAATAGTCATGGAATGGAGTGTTCCTGCTTGGAAATGTGGACTCTTTCCCAAACAGGAGTCCTGAAGAGCTACTACCTGAATCGAGGTCAGTGGGTCAGCGTCAGCCTCAATCCTCACTGAGATCATTAGGAAAAATGGTCTCCAGCAAACATGCTCTCATTCATTAAGTGAGACAACAGGTCCTCTTGGGAAAGGAAGTAGAGGGAGTCATCCATCCACCTATGAAATACATTTACTGAAGGTCTGCTCTACCCCAGGTTCTGTGCCAGGCCTGGGTCCTTGCCCCTGGGGAGAAGGGGCAGGAGTCTAGATCGTTGGTGGATATTGGTACCATTATTCTTCTAAAGAAGAAGCCATCTTGGGAGGGGAGAGGTTGGGTCTCATCATGGACACACTGAGTTCGAAGGGCTTGTACGATGTCAAGACTAGTAAACCGTTAGGATTTGTGGTCTGGAGCAGGGCGGGAAGGACTGAGCCAGCAAGGCCTATGGAAGTCATGAGCGAGGCTGGTGGAGTCTCTGAGGTGGGTGAACATCCCTAGGGGGAACAGAGGTAAACACCAACACTCACGGGATAAAAGGGGAAGAAAAGAGTCTGAGAAAGAGCGTCCAAAGGCCAAGAGGAAACGAGAGAGGGTTCAGAGCGGGAGGAAAGGGGCATATGAGTCCATCAGTACCAAGAGGGCAAATAAGATAGACTCACTGGAGATCCTAATGAGAAGAATGTGAGTGTCAGGCCAGGGACATGGCCGTGTTCTGGTGGACTGAGCTGTGACTAGGGGAGGCCGTGTAAGCTACAACAGTGAGGAGAGGCAACAGAGAGTGGCTGGAGGGGAAAGTGGGGTCAAGCGAGGTTTATGATTTGGTTCTGTTAGGATGGAAGGACTTAGCACGTTTCAAGGCTGTTGAGAAGGAGAGAGCAAGTTAAGAAGCAAGAGGGTCTAGCAAGAAAATGATTACGAAGCCCAGGCAGGCAGGAACACGAAGTCGAGCCCAGGGAGACTGGCCCATGGCAGGAAAAGATGCTGTTTGGCCCATACAGGAAAGGAGGAAGGGAGGGACTGCTGGGAAAGCTTCCAGATGTGCAGGCAGGTCTCGCCTGTGGTCAGGAAGCATTTATCAGAAGACCTAGGACAGAGGAGCAGCTGGAAGGAAAGGTCTTTAGGAGGGCAGGTGACCTGCCCACATTCGCAGAGCTAGTGAGCCACAGAGTCAGGACTCAAACTCAGACCCAGGTGTCTCCAAAATCTACACTCTTAATCCCACAGGCCCAGTGAGAGGATAAAAGTAGCTTAATTTCCCCTCTGGGTCCCTTTTCTGAGTTTCCTTCTAAAAGTTAGCTCTTGCTGGGGGAGAAGAAGAAGAAAAGAGAGCAAGGCTGGCTTTGTCATTTTGCTCTGGCGCTGAGGAGGGTATGAGCCCGGGGAGTGAGGGCAGCGCTTAGCCCTTCGCTGCGACAGGCAGGAGTCTTCCCAGCCTTCCCATCAAATGATAAAGCAATCATAAACACAAGACTTGCAGGGGAGGGCAATGAATCTCGGGGGCCCTGCTAATTAAAAAGCCCGTATTACATTACTTCCTCAAGGGCTCATCCTCTAATTTTTAGGATTATGGTACATTGATTAATTTATACAAGTTTTTAATCCCTCTGTGCTTAATGAAGTCCAGGAACATGGGAACAGGAGCATAATTGAGCTTCATATTATTTTATTAGGGAGAATTATGGCCCAACGTGTCGTGAAGAAGTTTGTGAGAGTGGGGAGGTAGTGCTCATGCTGTTAACCAGTTGCTTTCCAAATGCCAGCGGGGACATTCCCGTGGGGGCAGGCACAGAGGGAGTTCACCTAAGCCCTGCTGTTCTGTGGCTCCTGGTGGCCATAAGGAAAAACACCCCACCTTTGGTATGGGGTACAGTGCCCACAATGGCAGGGCCACCTTCTCATAACTGTTCCCTCACCACCCCCCAGCACTCTGTCACCAGTTGCACAAAACCGCCCCTCCCTCAAGCCCTCCCTCTGCCCCAAATGCTCTTCTGTTCTCATCTCTTTATCTCTCTCTCTCTTTTAATGTATGTTTATTTTTGAGAGAGAGAGAGAGAGAGAGAGAGAGAGAGAGAGAGAGAGAGAGCTCAAGCAGGGGAGGGGCAGAGAGAGAAGGAGACACAGAATCCAAAGCAGGCTCCAGGCTCTGACCTGTCAGCACAGAGCCTGATGCGGGGCTCGAACTCATGAGCTATGAGATCATGACCTGAGCCTAAGTCGGACGCTTAACCGACTGAGCCACCCAGGCACCCCCCTGTTCTCATCTCTTGATTCAGGCTCACGCGCTGTCTGGGGAGCCCTCCTCGAACCAGTCCCCTTCCAGGCAGAACCCATCTGCAGCAGAAGGCCTTGTCTCCCCCAGGCTCCCCAAGCTTTTCAAAATCAAGAGAGCTTGGGCTGAAAGACCTCCTATGTTTCCTGCAGGCCTAAGAGCCTGTGTCTCCGTCTTGGGAGCTTGCATCCCGAGGGAATTTACTTACTTAGAATGACTCAAAAGGCTAGAACACTTCATGATAAACAAGGTGGATGAGCCAAAAGGGTAGACAGGTGGGGGAGACCTCCTCCCCAGAGCCACGTCTCCCTGTCACCCAGGGTTTGCAAAAGGCCTGAACTGGGGGCCTTCTGACTTGGGCTCCATCCCTGCCATCCCTGCCTTCTAAGTCTCCATGTGACCTTGGTCAGTTCCCTTCTCTAAGCCTCAATTTCCCCAGCTGTGACCTCAGGGCAAGAGACCTAATGATGCTTCCTGGGGCCCTCTTCTACAGGAACTTTCAAGAATTCCAGAACTCCCCACAAATCTGCAGGATTCTGGTCCAGGGGCCCTGGAGTTTGGGTCCCACACCCTCTAGAGGCCAGAACTGGAGTTGCAGGTGTGGAACCAATGGAGAAGCTGGCCAGTTTTTCCGACTCTGGTAGATTCCAGGATAAATCCTTCACCCCAGAGAGTTGGCCCATCTCTGGTTCCTAAGGAAGCAGAGCCCAGAATCTGTGTTGCATTTTGATTCTTTCTGCCTCCATCAATTCATCGCTGCTCAAAAGATGCAAAGCTCTCTCCCTGTGTCACGCTCCTCCCCATGGAAAGAAAGGAAGGTCCATCAAACTAGAAAGAAGGTAAAAAGGATTTTCTGGAGCTCTTGATGCCCCGAAAATCACAGCCCAGAAGAAGCTCCTTGTTCATTAGGGAGACTGAGAGTGGCGCTGGTGGCCCAGCATCTCTCTCACCTCTTCTCCAAGCAAGCAATGCTGCTCTAATAGAAGTGTCCCGGGGGGATGTTTTTCAAGTAAACTGATCACTGACTAAAATTATTCTGCCA
This sequence comes from Panthera tigris, assembly GCF_018350195.1. NCBI lineage: Eukaryota > Metazoa > Chordata > Mammalia > Carnivora > Felidae > Panthera > Panthera tigris. The sequence goes on from NC_056674.1 coordinate 41,705,288, forward strand.
TGGGATAGATAGTAAAGGGAACTTGTGCTTGAGAAAGAATCCAAATCCTGGACCATGATTCAAGGTCATATAATTCTCTACCTCTGTTGTACAGATGAGGAAACTGAGGCAGTCAGAGAGAGTCATTGGACTGGAACAGATCGAGATTCCTGACCCTCAGTCCCATGCTAGACCCCCAAAACCCTGCTACCTCCCACTTCAGAAAACTTTCTAAATGGACCTTGAAATAAATCAGGCCTCCATCCACAGCGTACTCTGTCCAAAGTGAAACAGAAAGGGCCAAGCAAAAGCTAGAGGGAGCATTTGTCCAGATGACCATTTTATAATCAGGGATTCAAAGTCCCCCAGGGTTCACAAAGCATTCCAGGGTTTCCTGTCATCATAACAGTAAAACCGCCTGTTTTGATTTTATTCTTAAAAAAACAATAAAGAGATTATCAGTGTCCTGTTTTCTTTCTCAGCAGAATGGTTCATGAGTCTTCCAGGGCTGGCCAAGGGAGCCCACGCCAGGGTCAGTGGGGGTCAGCTGGCCAAGGGACTCAAAGCTCAAACACTGGGTCCTTTCGCCATGGGAAGTGGGAATTCACAGGGAAGGTACAGTGATGATGATCCTGCAAATTCCTCAGCAGACGATCTCAACCAGACCTAGAAACTGCATTCGGCTGCACAGAATTCTAAAGGAGCACCTCGAGATGCCTCCAGAACATCAAGTCACTTTCTAAAGAGAAAAGAGCAACCATTCTGTCTGACTGATGCTTTATTATAAATGGAAGACACCTACGGCCCATGATGTGTTATTAGTGGGGACCGGCTCACCGTGACCTAAAACCCTCTCTCTTATGTCATTTGGAAGCAAAACACTAAATTTACTTTTAAAAGAACAGTTTTCATTTTAAGTCAAGTTTCAGACATGACAAATGTCAGGTCATGAAAACAATGCACATCTGTTTCTGCTGCTGTAATATATAGTCGAATTCTGGATCCCATTAAATATACATTTGGTCCGAAATCCAAACATGATGTCAAATGTCAATTTTTAATCTACATGCCAACAAATCACGCTTTTTCCTACTTCAGGAAGCATCATTTGTCACTTATTAATTGGAGAAAGGTCAACATTTGCCTGTTTCAATATAATAAATATTTATAATTTTATTTAAAATGGATTTTAAGTCCAACATCAATAATATACTGATTTAATATCATTTCTTACTGAAAATCATGCTTTTAGCTTTTACCACATGAAAATATTGTTTTTAAAAATTCTTAAGGGGTTTTCTGATTTAAATTTTTTTTAATGTTTATTCAGTTTTGAGAGAGCACAAGTGGGGCAAGGGCAGAGAGAGAGGGAGACGCGGAATCTGCAGCAGGCTCCAGGCTCTGAGCTGTCAGCACAGAACCCAGTGCGGGGCTCGAACTCACAAACCGTGAGATTATAACCTGAGCCGAAGTCGAACACTTAACCGACTGAGCCACCCAGGCACCCCAGGGGTTTTCTGCTTTAAGTACACCATTGTGAAGAAAATCTTCAAGCCAACAAATGTTAGGAAGTACAGGTCTGATAACCACATATAGGTAAAACCACGAAGCTGGCTTCTCTAAATGGCCTCAAAGTTCTCCATGACGTGGGGTACACCAGCCTGAAATGTAAATGGCATGCGTGAAGTCACCTGTTGTCCACTGGGTGCGGCCTTCCCAGGAAACGTAGGACAGGGAAGGGCTCCTTCCCAATGTGAGAGCTAAAGGCAACGTGTAGGGAGTCTAGAACCCCACATCTGACCACAGACTTCAACCTTTGGGTGCCTTTGTCTGCAACCTCACTAAGTTTCCCGAACATTCAGCTGCCTGGCTGGTAGGAGCCCAAGTTGGTAGAGCCTTAAAAGCACCAAAAGCATGAACCCAATTACTATCCATCTGGGACTCTCCTAGGGAAGTGACCAGATGCAGACAATCTTCAAGCACAAAGAGTCACTGCAAGGTTTTGACAATAATACCAAATCCAAAAAGAACCTATAAACATTCAAAATCAGGGGATCACTTAAGAGCATCATTGGTGCAGGCATTCACTGGACTACAGCACAGTCACATAGGGTGCAAGCCGTGTGCGCACCCATTCACACTGCCAGTGACAGAATCCAAGAGCCTGTGAGCACCTTGCTTACCAATGTTTGTTTCACAAGGTAAAATGCAGGGGCATGATGTTTTGAAAAGATAGGCTCAAAATTCCATCTGAAAGTTGACATGGTGATCAAGGGCACAAACTACTGACCATGTGGCCAGAGAGCATGGCGTCTCAGGTCCCCTCATCTACAAAACGGAGCTCATGTAAGCAGGGCCATTGTGAGCATTAAATGAGATAAAGATATTTAAAATGTTTAGGCAAAGGCTTGGTTTCTGCTGCTATTAATGCTTCCTTGTGGCATTATTATTGTTATTATCCTGCCTTGATTGCTTTTATTAAGATAACTAGATCCTTTACAGCCTATGCTGTGAATAGATGTTCTCTCTGGTTTATAAGAATCAGGACAATTTTCACTTTCTGCCTCACACTCTTCGGTAATTTTGTAACTTTTTTATTTTACAAGGAACACATTTACTTCTATAACCAGGAAAAAAATGAATTTTAACCAGAAGTAGAAAGCAAGTTATTTCCCAGAGGAAAGCTCCCAAGCTTGCCTGGTCTTAGGGGAGGGCTGGTGCTCAATTTGTGACTTGGGCACTTTGATATCTCAGTTGGAATGATCCTATTTTGCAGATGAGAAAACTGGAAGGCAGAAAAGCGACAATTTTGGCCCAAGGTTACTCAGCCAATGAGTGATGGAGCCAGCACTGAAACCAGGACTCCTGACTCCCCAGCTCTGTGAACAATGAAATCAAAGATCTGCTTCCTCTATAGGTGGTGAGATCCCCATCACCTGTCAGAGACGAATGCTCATCTCTGAGAACAGCTACAGGAAAGATTCCTTCCACCTGAGTGAAGTGACCACTAAATATTTCTCTAGTACTGTGATTCTGTAATAGAATTCTAGACAGACCAAACTTTAAAAAGCCAATCATGAGGACAATGCCTTCTGACAAAAGAGTAGAAGTTCAGAAGAGAAGAAAAAGATCTCATTTACAGTGGAGGGAAAAAGGACAGAACTGTAATACTGGCAGAGATAAACAAAACTTCCCAATATGAAAAGCTCAGAAAGAAACCTGATTAAATTTTGTGCTTCCTGCCTCACCCTCTTTCCTTCGTTGTGTGTGTGTGTATGTGTGTGTGTGTGTAAAGAATACTTAACATGAGATCTACCCTCTCAACAAATTTTTAAGTGTACAATATACTGTTGTTGACTATAGGTACAATGTTGTACAGCAGATCTCGAGAGCTTATTCACCTCGCTTGACTGAAACAGCACTGTTCACAATAGGCAAGATGTGGAAACTACATAAATGTCCCTGCATTGCTATTGGTGTGCGTGTTTTTTAAGGAAATGTAAGTTGCACCCTCATCTCTTCAGAACCTTGGGGGCAGGAATGGCTGCCGGCTTTTTACATGGAGGGTCCCTCTTCATGGCCACAAAAAGCAATGTAAGCGGAGCTTTAGCATTCGTAATTTTCAGATGAGGACAGGAGCTCAGAGAGGTCAAACGACTCGCCTCAAGTCAAAAGGATTTGGATCTCCAGTTACCATGCGGTCCACTCCACGGCAATGTTAAGGGGCAGCCAGAGGGCTGAGACACAGCATCCAGGGATGTGGCCCCTTCACCTCAGAGAGGCCAGACACCTCTCAAATCCGGTCATCCTCGAACGTGCCTTGGCTTTCCAAGCCCACCTTATCCCACTGACACTTGTATGGGCAAATGGGAGCATCTGGTCCCAGGAAATTACAACAGAAACCATCTACGGCAAGCTCTTTCTCTGCTTCCTGCCTCCTGGTCTTCTGGGAGCAAAAGAGACAAGAAAAGAAGGACCATTTTAGAAAGAGGCTCTCAGTCCTGGAGGCCTGGAGCAGGGTTTCATGAGTGTGAACAGTGTAGTGATTTTAGGTGGACACCTAGACGCATCATCAAATTTCACGGAATCACACAAGAGGCCCTCTCCTTTTTAAAAAAATTTTTTTAATCTTTATTCATTTTTGAGAGACAGAGAGAGACAGAGCATGAGCGGGGGAGGGGCAGAGAAAGAGGGAGACACAGAATCCTAAGCAGGCCCCAGGCTCTGAGCGCTCATCACAGAGCCCGACATGGGGCTCGAACCCACGAATCGTGAGATCATGACCTGACCCGAAGTTGGACGCTCAACCAAGCCTCCCAGGCGCCCCGGCCCTCTCCTCTCTTGAAGTCTCTTTTATTTTGTGTTAGTTTCAAGTATATTATGAAATATTTAGATACACTAAAAGGTATATGAAATACTACCATAGTCACTCAGGCACCTACTATTCTGCTTAAAAAATGAAACCTTATTGGGGTGCCTGGGTGGCTCAGTGGGTTAGGTGTCCAACTTCAGCTCAGATCATAATCTCATGGGTTATGAGTTCGAGCCCTGCATCGGGCTCTGTGCTGACAACGCAGAGCCTCGAGCCTGCTTACGATTCTGTGTCTCCCTCTCTCTCTGCCCCTCCCCTGCTTGTGCTCTAATTCTCTCTCAAAAATAAATGAACATTGTAAAAAAGAAATAAAACCTTATTAATAGAGCTGAAGTCCCCAGAACACCCTCCCAGCTGCATCACGCTGACCTTACCCCCACCCCCAAGATGGAACTATCTTGAATTTGAGTGTTTATCATTCCCATGCGTTTTTTCATATTGTACTGTATACACTTGTGCCCCAAGCAATATGTATTTCTTGGGGGTTCTCCAGAGAAACAAAACCAATAGACATACAGAAAGAGACTTATTTTGAAGAATTGGCTCATGTGGTCATGCAAGCTGGAGGCCCTAGAAAGCCAATGGTATATAGTTCCAGTCCAAACCTGAAGGCCTAAGAACTAGGGAAGCCAATGGTATTCCCAGTCCAAGTCCAAAGGTCCAAGAACCAGGAGTGTTGCTGTCCAAGGGCAGGAGAAAATGGATGTCTCAGCTCTAACCAAGACAGCAAATTACCCTGTTCTATTTGTTCTATTCAGACCCTCAATGGATTAGATGATGCCCATCCACACTGATGAGGGTCTTTCTTTACTACATCTACCCATTCAAATGCTTTTCTGGAAACATCCCCACCGTCACACCCAGTAATTTTATACCAGCTATTTGGGCATCCCTGAGTCCAGTCGGGTTGACACATAAAATTAACCATCAGACACTATTTGGTAGTTTTTGCATGTTTTTAAAGAACTTTATTAGGCGGTATCATACATATATTTTATTCTGCAACTTTTTTTTGCCACTTAACCTCAAATTAACAGGATTCATCCATCTTGATATATGTTACTCTAGTGGATTCATTCTTCTCTCTGGCCAAATCCAGCTGGCCACCTGTTTTTTGTAAGCAAAGTTATTAGAACACATCCACACTTGTTCATTTAAGTATTGTCTATGACTTCATTACCATTAAAATGGCAAAACTGAATAGTTATGTTAGAGACTGCATGGCCTGCAAAGCCTAAAATATTTTCTATCTGGCCCTTTCTTGATGCCTTACCATAGAGTATTCCATTATTACTATTATCCAGCTAATTCATTCATTCTTCTCTTGATGGATATTTAGGTTGTTTCTATTTGATGGGATTACAAACTGTGGTTGTAAACTTCCTCATACACATCTGTTTGTGAAGTCACGTGAGAGTTTCTCTAGGGTTTATGTCGATTGGCGGAAGCACTGGGCCTTAGGGTTTATGCCTGTTAAACTTTTATGGAAATTCAAAAAATGTTTTCCTAATTGATTTTACTAATTTACATTCCCAAAAAGAATGTAAAATAGTTTTGTGGCACCAAATTCTCACCAACATGTGAGAATAGTACTATGACACATTTTGTTGTTGTCGTCAGTCTGATCAGTATGAAATATCTTATCATAGGTTTTCATTTGCATTCTTCTGGGTTACGTGTGAGGTAGAATTGTATTTGCTCATTAGCCATTTGTGCTCTTCCATCGTTTGCCCATTCACACCTTGGGCCCCCTTTCCATGATGGTGTTTGTCTTCTTCTCGTTGATTTATGTCAGTTCTTTCCATGTTCTGGATACTGATCTTTTGTTGGTAATATTGCTAATATCTTCTCCCAGGCAGTTTGCTCTGCACTTTCAATGGTGTCTTTGGTTAACAGAGGTTTAAAATAAATAGTTAGGAGTAGAAATTACTGAGATTTTTTATGGTTTGTGCTTCTTTGTCTCAGGGAGTAAGTATATATGAAGTTTAACTTCAGGCAATAAAGATGAAATGTTTTCCAGTCTTACACCAATAGGGCAGTGTCTCAGAAAACTTGTGGCCCCAGATTCATCCAATGCTAGGTATTTTCATCCTTTTAATTTGTGCCAATTGAGTGGATGAAAATGATCTCACTGTGACCTTAATTTGCATTTCCCAGACCACAGATGTTAAAGAAATGTTAAATATCTCTTTGTGTGTTTATTGGCCTTCTATACAGTATTGAATGCCAAATGTTGATTCACATCTTTTACCCATTTTTAATTTTGTTTTTGGAGTTTTCTTTTAATCTGTAAGAGCTATTTTATATTCTTAATAGTAATCCATTTCAGGCTGTGCATATTGTAAATATCTCCCCCCCAGTTCATAACTTGTCTGTTGAATAACAAAAGTTCTTAATTTTAATAAAGCCAAATTTACCAATCTTTGTTATAATGAATACATTTTATATCTTTAAGAAATCTTTTCCTGCGCCTAAGGTTACCCAAGATAAACTCTTGCAAATGTACAGCAGGAGACTGTACAAAACTGTTCTTAACAGCATGGTTCAAAGAAGCAAACATCCTGGAAACAACCAAATGCCCGTCACCGGGACAGTGAATAAACAAACCGGTATACTCACACATGGAATATTATAAAACAGTCAAACAAATTAACCGCAGTGAGACATAATAATACAGAAAAATCTTAGCAATATAAAGTGAATAAAGTAATTCTCAGAAGATCAAAAACACCATGACACTCGTTTTAAAAAGTTAAGAACAATTCCATTAAAAACATACAGTTTTAGGAAATTTTAAGTAGAATAAAACTGTATACAAAATAAACCAGAATAATGAGCATTTAGTACAGGGAGATGGTTTCCTTGTGATGCAGAGACAAAGGGATGGGATGTAGGGAGACCACACTGTTAGATATAGGCTATTATATCAAGGTCCTAGTTTTTATTTTAGGTGGTATGTTCATAAGTGCTTGCTGCATTATTAATAATAGCTGAATATAACAAAAGCAAGCCAAAATTATGGTGAGAGTGTTCCACAAACCTATGATTATAATTAATCCAATTCTGTGTACCTAAAATTTAAAAAAATAAATAACTATGGGGGTGGCTGGGTGGCTCAGCTGGTTAAGCACCCGACTTTGGCTGAAGTCATGATCTCACGGTTCGGGAGTTCAAGCCCTGCATTGGGCTCTCTGTTGTCAGCACAGAGCCTGCTTTGGATCCTCTGTCTCCTTCTTTCTGCTCCTCCCTTACTTGCGCGCGCGCTCTCTCTCTCTCTCTCTCTCTCTCTCTCAAAAATAAATAAATTAAATAAATAAATAAATAAATAAATAAATAAATAAATATTTCCTACACTGAAGTTGTGACAGTATCCTTATAAATCTTCATCTAAAGATTTTCTTAGTTTTGCCTTTTAGGTGTTTAATTCACATGGAATTTATTTTTGTGTGTGAGTGAGCAAGCTGATTGTTTTGCATACAAATAATTAATTGTCCCCAAACCATTCATTAATCTGTTACATCATCTCTGTCACTAGGAGGCTTGCATAGGTGTGTGTCTGGCTTCTCAATTCTGTTCTGTTCACCTATTTGTCTAGCCCCACAATAATATTACAGCTTCTTAATAACTATAGCTTTATAACAAGCCTTGATGCCTGAGTGAGTCTACACCTTATTCATCTCCAAAAGTGCCCTAGCTATTCTTAGCCCTTTGTTATTCTATATCCTATATTAGGATATATCCTATATTCTATATCCTATATTCTATATCCTAGATATAGAATATATATATTCTATATCTATATCTATATTTAGAATAAGCCTATCATTCTCTACCAATAACCCGTTAGGATTTTTATTGAAATTGTATTAAATTAATTTGGGAAGAACCAACATCTTTTAAATATAAGATCTACATATCCTTGAACATGGTATATCTCTGTGTTTATTTAGGTTTTCTTTTAGTATTATAATTTTCTTTCAACAAAATCATATACAGCCTGCATTATATTTATTCCTAAGCAAGTTACTTTTGTGCTGCTATCATAAATAGTGGTTTTAATGGCTTAGTGCTGATGTACAGAATACAACTGATTTATGTAGATAGATCTTATATCTAGCTAACTTAATGAGCTCTTAGTAACCCTAATTATTATTTTTAGAGTCTCTTGGGTCTTCTCTGTAGATAATCATAGTTGTCCATGAAGAATGGAAGCCTTACTTCTTCTTTACAGTTCTTACCCTCCCGTTTTATACACTTCTTGTACTATGCTGGCCAACACTGCCAATGTAATATTGAAAAGAAAAGGTAAGAATAGACATCCTTGTCTCCTTCTCAACTTAAAGAGAAATGTATATTTCCTCCCTGAGTGTGAGGGGTTTTTAATAGATGTTTGACACATATACTTTGTCAGGTTAAGGAAGTTTCCCATCACAAGGATTGTACAAGTACAGAAGGTAGCATGCCTATATGTCCCAATTTGCCAAATTTATACCTGTCATCCCACGATAATTATTAACAGCGCTCCTTTCATTCTCTGAAGGGTTTTAGTTTGGACAATAAATTACATGTTCCCTCTAATAGAAGGGCAATGTTACATGGCGATGATAGTGAGGCAATGTGATCTATGATTATGAGATGAATGAGAGGACCTTGGAGGTTTTTGTCAGCCTAGAGGCTCCAGCATGTTTTCTGCCTAACTGGGAAATTTCCAACCTCAAGTAACAAAGCAGTAACTACCTATTCCTTCCCTGTGCAAATTCATCAGGAGAAATGCTCTGGAGACAGCCCCAGTATTGCCCAAGTTGCCATAAGAGAAGCAAGAAACACACACAAAATGGAGTGATTATCTTATCAAAAAACCAGCACGATCGGCAATCTGAGAATGAAGCTGACAACAACCTGGCTTGTCACATGCTCTATTTTGTCACTTACATGCCCAATATAAATGCAAAAATGTGAAAACCAAGGGCGAGATTGAATGGCAATGGATCCATTCTGACGCTGGGCATGAGCCACTTATTGAAGACATAAATTATAGTGCTGTCACCATCTCCCTTCCTATTTGCAAATAAATGTTGTCATCTAATTGTACAAGACTTGGAGATTGTTTAACAAATTTCTCTGAGGAAGGGCTCACAGCAGCTCGGATTCCCTGGACACCCAGATTCTATCTTTCTACTTTGGTCGTCTCTCTGCACGTGGTTCTTTTTGTTTTGCATGACAGGCACCATTATCCTCTCTTCTAAGCCTTTTATGGAGATGAAGTTACAAAGATCTGATGTGTTTCTTGACTGATTCCATTAAGGAATCATTAAGGATGAGAGATGGAGAGAGGCAGGCTCTAAAAAAGTAGTGAAGGGAAGATCTTCCTTGATGCAAGAGGTGATTCACCAAGCACAATCACCAAGTATGGGGACTCTGCAGAAGAAAACCTCTTCTTGCCCTCTTTATCATGACAGAAAAACAAGGAACACAAAGACAATCAAAGGCTGAGAATGAGGCCTGGAGTTCTAGGACTTGGGGTATGTTTCTGAGTCTGTAGACTCCCCACTTGCTACCTATGCACAAAAGGCTTCAGGAATGACAGGACAAGTGATAAGGGCAGTGACATTGGCTGGGTCCAACTCATACATTTATTCACTACCCAAAAATGGACCATTGAGCACTGGCTGGTTTGGATTCTCCCAGGAGCAGACCCTCAGGTAAGAATTCAAGTGCTAGCAGTCTGTTTGGGAGACAAAAAAGAAAAAACAAAAAACAAAACAAACAAAAAACATCAGAAGAGGAGTGTGACAGTTAGTAAGAAAAAGAAAGTTCGTAATACGGGGGCATCTGGGTGGCTCAGCTGGTTAAGTGTCCAACTCGGTTTGGCTCCTGGTTTGTGGGTCCAAGCCTCACATTCAGTTTCGCACTGACAGTGCAGACCCTGCGTGGGATTCTCTCCCTCTCCCTCTGCCCCTCCCCTGCTCATTCTCTCTCTCTCTCTCTCTCTCTCTCTCTCAAAATAAATAAACACTGAAAAAAAAGAAAAAGGAATGTGGCCAATAAGGATGCATTATCAAGTTCCTCCTATGGTGACCTTTGAGATCCAGTGTGTGGCCTGTGTCTTAGACTTACCCCTTCGGGGAGGGGAGAGAGCTGGGGTATTTACACACTCTGGCATTAGCTGAAGGCTGCTTTGCCAGGGGTGTTAATTTCCCCATTTCTGGTCTTCCACACAAAAGTCTACTCTGCCTCACACCTTCAGCGGGGCGGAGCAGGCTTCAGTAACCTAAGAGAATCCGCCGGCAAAGAAGCATTGAAACTGGCAGCTGGAAAACAGGCCGAGGAACCATAAAATGGTAAGGGTTAGGAGATATGGACAGGGCATCAAGGTCTGCTACCAGATCCTACTATTCCCAAGAACCGTGCTACATGTCCTGGCTATACCCATGAGCAAGTGAGAAATGGTCTCTGATCATGTGGAGCTTGCTGGAGACAGAGAGCAGGTTATGTGTCGCTGCACCTCTTCTTTCCTCTTCCCAGGGCAGACAGGAGGCTGCCACAAACCTGTGCCTTGTGTGTGCTCTATGGTCATCTCTAAATTGCGTGAGTCTTTTACTTCTGCCCCGTCCTATGTCTTCATCTCCATCCCTCCCTGTCTCAGTCCCTCTAACTGAGGCTCTGAAATGTCTCCTTTCCCTTCATCCACATTATCTGATAATTAACAGTGATGTTATGGTTACACCAAAAATAACAAAATACCAGGGCACGTGGGTGGCTCACTCAGTTAAGCTCTGACCCTTGATTTCAGCTCAGGTCATGATCCCACGGTTTGTGAGATCAAGCACTGTGTCAAGATTCTGTGCTGGCAGTGCAGAGCCTGCTTGGGATTCTCTTTCTCTCCCCTTCTTTCTCTGCCCGTCCCCTGCTCATTCTCTCATTCTCTCATTCTCTCTCTCTCTCTCAAAATAAATAAACTTTAATAATAATAATAATAATAAAATACCTAGGAATAAATTTAACCAAGAAGATGAAAGACCTGTATATTGAAAACTATACAAATAAATGGAAAGATACTCCATGCTCATGAACTGGAAGAATACTGTTGAAATGAACATACTACCCAAAGCAGTCTACCGACTCAATGCAATCCTTATCAAAATTCCAATGGCATTTTCCACAGATATAGAACGAAAAATCCTAAGATTCGTATAAAACCATAAAAGACCATTAACAGCCAAAGCAATCCTGTGAAAGAAGAACAAAGCTGGAGGCATCATACTCCCTACTTTCAAACAATATTAAAAAGCTATAGTGAATAAGACAGAATGGTATTGGCATGAAAACACATAGATCAGTGCAAGAGAATAGAGAACCCAGAAATAAACCCACATAAAGAAGATCAATTTTAATTTACGACAAATGAGCAAGAATATACAAAGGAGAAAGGTCAGTCTCTTCAATAAATAGTACTGGGAAAACTGGAAAAACACATGCAAAAGAATGAAATTGGACCACTCTCTTACACCATACACAGAAATTAACTGAAAATGGATTAAGGACATAATTGTGAGACCTGAAAGTGTTAAACTTCTAGAAGAACACAGGCAGTAAGCTCTTTAACATTGGTCTTGGTGATGGCACTTTTTTAAATTTTTAAAATTTTTTTATTTATTATTTTTGAGAGAGAGACAGAGATAGAGTATGAGCAGGGGAGGGACACAGAGAAGGGGAGACACAGAATCCAAAGCAGGGTCCAGGCTCTGAGCTGTCAGCACAGAGCCCAATGAGGGGCTCAAACTCACAAATGCGAGATCATGACCTGAGCCAAAGTCAGATGCTTAACCAACTGAGCCACCCAGATGTCCCTTGAGTGATGGTGTTTTGAATCTTACACCAAAAGCAAAAGCAACAGAAGCAAAAATAAATATGGAGGACTACAACAAACTAAAAAGTTTCTGCACAGCAAAGGAATCCACTAACAAAATGAAAAGACAACCTATTGAATAGGAGAAAATATTCACAAATCATATATCTAATAAGGGGCTAATACGCAAAATGTATTAAGAATTTATATAACTCAATAGCAAAAAAATTTCAATTAAAAATGGGCAGAAGCTCTAAACAGACATTCTTTTCAAAGAAGACATAAAGTACGTGGAAAGATGCTCTACATCATTAATCATCAGGGAAAGGCAAAGCAAAACCACAATGAGATATCCCCGTTAGAATGGCTATTATCAAAAAAACAAAAAAAAAAAAAAAACAACTAGAAATAACAAGTGTTGGCAAGGATGCAGAGAAAGGGAAACCCTCATGCACTGTTCATGGGAATATAAATTGGTGCAACCACTATGGAGAACAGTGTGGAGATTCTTCACCGAAGTAAAAATAGAGCTACCATATGATACAGTAATTCCACTTCTGGGTATTTAGCCAAAGAAAACAAAAACACTAACTCAAAATGGCATATGTACCCTAATATTCATTGTAGCATTATTTACAGTAGCCAAGATATGGAAACAACCCAAGTGTCTATCAATGGATGAACAGATAAAGAAATTGTGACATATATATACAATGGAATATTATTCAGTCATAAAAAAGAATGAAATCTTGCTATTTGCAAGAACACAGACGGATCTCAAGGGCATTATGCTAAGTGAAATAAGTCAAACAGAGAAAGACAAATACCATGTGATTTGTCTCATATGGGGTTTAAAATAAAATTTTAAAAATTAAAAAAAAAAAACAAGCTCATAGATACAAAGGCAGTTGCCAGAGGTGGGGGTAGAGAGGTGAGAGAAATGGGTGAACTGTTTTAAGTTTGTTTGTTTGTTTAATTTAAAACAAATTGATAAATAAATAACAGTGATGAATGATACCATTTATTGAGTACATGCTATATACTACTTAATGGGTTAACCTATGGTTATTATCTCATTTAAATCCCCTAAACAACCAGAGCCTCATGCTGATGCTCCCAACCCTGCTCCTATCTTATTCCACCTGCTAGATGGGACCTTGTTGGAAAACAGCCATGTCCCAAATTAAGTGCAAGGTGCCCCAGGCCAACTGGTCACTCCCTTACATGGGCGAGCCAGGCAGGGCCTGCCAAGCACTGTCTCTTGGTCTCATGCAGTTGGAGTCCCAGCATGCCCTGCATCCTCCAGAAGGGACCTTCTGCTCCTTTCCAGTGACTCCCCACCTCCCAAGGGTAGACCATGCCCCGCATCCCCCGTGTTAGGAACTCCAGAGGCAGGAGAATGGACAAAATGGCTTCTGCAGTCCTTCTTAGTTGCTTTAGGCAGATGTCACATTTTGCCTCCCTCTCCTCTATGCTTCTATCTTTGCAGCCTGAAAATGGGGGACTTGACTAAATCAGTAATTCTCAGACCCTACTCCCATACGACATGATTCCACTTCTCATGGATTAATGCATTACCTTGTCCCCGATGATGCATTTTCATGGTGCTTTCTAGACACGGTGCCCTTATGATGGTTTTCATGGTAGGGATCCAGGCACAGTGGCAAGGTAGTTAGGAGACTATCAGGAAGGGGGGTGGGAACGGGGGGGTATAGTTGGGTGTCCCCTTGTCTGCTGGTGCAGCAAAAGAGCTCAAAGTCAGAGCCTGGGAAATTCAGGCCAAGAAGGGTCAATGACAACGAAAGGAAAGATAATCACTCTCTACTGGGGAAAAAAGCAAAAGAGGGCAGCCCTGCTTATCTTGCATTCTGGCAGAACTGCAGACCACCGGCTCAGATACTTCAAAAGACCCCTGGCTCAGCTCCCCAGCCCCTCCCTTGAGGTTCCTGCAGCGAGAACATCATAATACATCTCCTCATTTTCTTCTGCACTTTTGAAGTCAAAGTGTGGTCTGGTTAATTAGATGTTAGTGGGGGCCTGGGGACGCTGGAATCCAAACTCAATAAATTTCATTTCTGAAAGACAAAGAGGTCAAGAGCATATTAAATTTGAGCACCCACTGAGCTCTGCCGGGGCATTTATTTAGCCAGACTCCTTACAGTTTAGGCAGAGAGAGAGCACCGGGCGGCTTTTGGAGGCTGGCTGGGTGCGGGGGCAGGCCTGGAAGTGTGCCCGTCTTACATTGTGGAAAAGAGGGGGCAAGTCATTCAAATGTTTTCAATATAAATAGCTCGGTCCCACAGTCAGAATTTGAAATTTCTGCCAATATCCGACTCCCTTCAAGAGTCTAGCCGGGTAAACAGCCTGGCCCTTCCTTTCACTTCCTGCTGAAATTAAACCCTCCAGCTCCGCTGTCTCTCCGGGGGAGGCCAGCACCGAGCAGAGCCCACTTGGAGCCACTTCGAGCCCAGTGGGCCGGACACCCCCTCTTCCCATGCTCTGCTATTTCTCAAATTATCTCAGAGCCATAGCCACAGAACGGGAAGTTCTGCCGCTTAAACTCCATCCCCCCATTTCCTTGACCCCCACAACAAGGAAACATAAACACACAACTCCCCAGCTCTGTGGCTGCAAGCCTCCATGGCTCTGGGAAAACCAATTCATGCCAGATGTCCACAGGGCAAGAGACCTTGGTCCCAGCAGGAAAGTGTGGTGTGGCGCAGGCCCAGGGGCGAGACAGCGAGGTCACTCCTGGCCCCTCCACTTGTCAACTTCTAAGCTCAGGGCGTTTCTCTAGGACTCTCCCACCTCCCTTCACGAGTGAGCACTGCCCGCTATCTTTGCCAGGATTCTGATCCGCATTCTGCCAACCTCATAAAATGCAATGGGCGACTTTCTCCGCACTTTCTAACTCAGCTACAAGTTTATAATAAAATGTGCGGAGTTTGAGGCTAAATCTTAAGGGTGCATTTTGAAATATCCCTGTTGCTTCGCTTTGTTTTGTTTGTTTTCTTCTTTCCTTTAGTGTGTTTTGATTGGGGAGCGAAGGTGTTAGTCACGCATGAGGTGTCTACATTTAGAAAATTACTGATTCGGCAGTTTAATTACATTTGGAGGCCACTGAATAGGACTGTTTCCCTTTATTTAGACAGCCTGAATCTTCTTAGTCATGATTTAGGAATGTGATAATCCAAGTGTAGCTTCATCTTGAAAACTTACCAAACCACCAGAGCAGTCTCTCCAAGCAAACAAAATGTCACGGTGAGACACTCGAGTTTGGACATCCCTAAAACCCGCTATTTAAGACTTCTCGTCTGGCAAAATCCACCAGTGCCTGCTGCAGCGCTGGGTGGGTGGTAACCGTCTCTGACTGTGGCTCTCCTCTCTATTTCTGTAGCACAGAGTCACGCAGCTACAATTATTCCTTACTTCTGCACCCCGGGTTTTCTGCTGTTTTGAGAGAGGCCCTTTTTGGTTTTAAACTTTAGCAAGAGGCAGTCTGTCGTAGTTGGAAGAGTTCCGCTGAACCTCAAGGTCTGGACCCAAGGTCTGCATTTATCACCATCTTTAAAAATCAGGGACCCTTGGGGCGCCTGGGTGGCTCAGTGGGTGAAGCGTCCAACTTCAGCACAGGTCATGATCTCACGGTTCATGGGTTTGAGCCCCACGTCAGGCTCTGTGCTGACAGCTGGGAGCCTGAAGCCTGCTTCAGATTCTCTGTCTCCCTCTCTCTCTCTGCCCCTCCCCCACTCATGCTCGCTCGCTCTCTCTCTCTCTCTCTCTCCCTCAAAAATAAATAAGAACATTATTTAAGAAATTTTTTTTAAATCAGAGATCCAGGGTAGGAAATCCCCAAGAGCTCTTTCCAGTTGAACCACCTAATATTCTTAACCAAGAAATCTGAAGAAACCATTCAGTGATGAACTTGGTGGCCTCCATCTGCCTACTTTTTGCCTCCTGAAAATAATTTGCCAGAAATTTCAGAGCTGTGTCTGAGAGGGAGGAATATTATGAAGAAGGTTTTCAGTCAAAGAAAGTATTCCCTCCCCTGGGGGAAGTGCCAGTGATCTGGAGAAGCAGGGGCCCAGAACCTTGGGAGGCAAGAGAGCCTCAAAGAACCGTCTTCTCAATGCAATCCTAACCCTTCTCAATGCAAGCCCAGTGGGAAGTGACTCACAGCCCAGACTGAGCCTCTCCTGACACTGGGTAGGCTCCTCCCACCAAGACAGAGACTTCTCTCAGGGTAAGGCTGGGAACTCTGTAGGGTGGTACACGCCACCCAGAAGGGGAAATTCTGATCTGTCCACAGCCTGTCCCGGGAAGTTTGAACAAATTTAACTTCCTATATTAGAATTGGGAGGAGCCAGTTTCAATGTAATTAATACCCTATCCCGAAGCAGAATTCCCAGGTAGAAAGTCTGCTGTGGGCCTGTGTTCCACAGTCATGTTCAGCTACTAGCAGTAAGTGTCAGAGTCCCAAACCTCTTCTCATAAGAGCTTTGGGCGCCCACCATCGGCTGTCACCTCGCCCCTCACCTCTCCAGTTTCCTCATCTATCAAGCCCTGACCCTCTGGATTTTTTGCCTATGTCTGTGGGTTACAGGCGGTTGTGTGTGATGGCTAGGGTCTAGAAACCTGACCTCTAAATCCTCTACAGTTGGGACACCTGGGTGACTCAGTCAGTTGAGTGTCTGACTCTTGATTTCAGCTCAGGTCATGATGCCAGGGTTGTGGGGTCGAGCCCTGTGTTGGGCTCCACACTGAGCACGGAGCCTGCTTAAGATTCTCTCTCCCTCCCCACCTCGGCCCCTCTCCCCTGCTCATACTCTCACACTTTCTCTCTCTAAAATAAATAAACAAAAATTTAAAAATAAATCATAAATCCTCTATAGTCACAGCCCCCACCCACCTCACTGAGGTCCCCTGAGGGAGATGTGTGCTCAGTGGTCAGAGATCACAAAGATGATGTATGCTTCCTACAGACTCCTGATGAACCAGGCTGAGCCACGAGGATAGCAATTCTACTATGTGAATTGTGAGAGGCAGCAAGGGTGGTCACTTTTCCCTTTCCCCTTCCCTGCTCACATATCAGCCCCCTACGTCTCCGTGGCTGGGAAAAGGGAGATCAAGGAGAGCAGGAGAAAGAAGGCATTTTCTGGGGTGCCTGGGTGGCTCAGTCAGTTAAGCGTCCGACTTCGGCTCAGGTCATGATCTCACGGTCCGTGGGTTCGAGCCCCACGTCGGGCTCTGTGCTGACAGCTCAGAGCCTGGAACCTGCTTCGGATTCTGTGTCTCCCTCTCTCTCTGACCCTCCCCCGTCCATGCTCTGTCTCTCTCTGTCTCAAAAATAAACACTAAAAAAAAAAAAGAAGGCATTTTCCTGTAGTGTGCCCCAAACCAACAAGTTCTATCTGCAAACCTTATCCCATTCAGTGAACCTATGCAGCGTGCTTTTGGCTAGATAATGTGTTGAGATGTGTTTCTCTTTTGAAAAAAAAATACTTTCTTAAATCGTTCTTCAAAAAGTTTAAAAATTAGAGTTCTTCTGCCAGCCATAACTAAGTAAATGGACAAAACATATGAAACGACTGTTTCTCCATTGTTAGATAAGAGGCAATGCAGGTCTGTGATCCATGAGAGAGGGAAACACGAGCTTCACATTGCCCTGGCTTTCTGTTTGAACTTTCTGTCCAGACCACGCAAGGTGATGGAGCCCTTATAGACCAGAGTGGTTTGTGCGAGCTAAGAAGGCAAAGATCAGAGTTCTGTTGAGGCAGCTGGAATCTGTGGGTGAAATCCTGGACAGAAAGGAGCAGAACCAAAAATGAAGCTTCAGAAATAAGTATAAAGGTCCCCTTAAGTCTTTGGTCAAATACTAACCTACATGTGCACAGGGTAAGACACCAAGAGGCTTGGCCAAAAACAACTACTGAGTAGTTGTGAGCTGAATGCTGATCCCACAGTACTGGGAGACACAGTGGTTCCAACCACCAAGAGTTGAGATAAATCCCTGAACACCCTCGCCATCCAGCAGAGACTGCAGAGAGAACACACCTCACGCTCTAACTCAGTGTACTACTTTAAAACCACCTCAAAAGAGTTTTTTTTTTTAACCTAAGATGATTAAGTTATTTTTAAACATAAATTAATTGACTACCAGAAAACAAATCTACATTCCTTAAAGGATAATAACAAGATCCAAAAGCTCAACAATGTGCTATCTGTAATCTCCAGCATATGATCAAAAATCACTAGCCATGTGATGTAACATGTGACCCATAATCAAGAGAAAAAGAAGTCAAAAGAAACAGACCAATGGGAGTAGGGAGGTGGGCAAAATGGACAAAGGGGAGAAGGAGGTACAGGCTTCCAGTTACAGAATGAGTAAGTCACAGGGATAAAAGGTGCGGCACAGGGAATATAATTAATGGTATTGGAACGGCATTGTATGGTGACAGGTGGCAGCTACACTTGTGGTACACACAGCATGACACAGAGCTATCGAATCACTATGTTGTACACCTGGAACTCATGTAACATTGTATGTAAACTGTACTTCAATTTTAAAAAAAGAAAACAGACCAAGAAATAATAGATATGTTGAAATTAGCACACAAGGGTTTTAAAATAACTATCATAAATACTTGCAAAGATTTAAAGGAAAATATAATGAGGCAACAGAAATGCAGAATTTTAATAGAGATATGGAGACTATAAAAAAGAACCAAAGAGAAATTTAAGAACCCCAAAATAAAATATCTGAATGGAAAAATTCAGTAGATTGGCATAAAAACGGATCAAACACTATAGCAGAAAAGATCAGTGCAAGAGACAGGGTAACAGAAAACTATCCAAATGAAACACAGAGACCTAAAAACAAAACAAAACAAAACAAAACAAAATGGCAGACACAAATACAATCAACTAATCTTCAACAAAGGAACAAAGGCAATTCAATGGAGAAGAAGTACTCTTCTCAACAAATGTAGCTTAAAACAACTGGACATCTACATGCAAAGATTTAATCTAGACGCACACGTTACATCTTTCACAAAAATAAACTCGAAACCATAAAAGTCCTAGACCAACGACCGGAGGAGAGAATGTTGGCAACCTTAGGTTTGGCAATGACTTTTTAAATATAATACCAAAAGCATGATCTGTGAAAGAAAAAATTGCTAAGTTGGATTTCATCACAATTAAAAACTTCTGCTCCGTGAAAGATACTGTTAAGACTATGAAAATACAAAACACAAACTAGGAGAAAATCACTGCAAAACACATATCTAATAAAGAATCTGTTTCTAAAATATACAAAAAACTCTTACAACTCAACAATAAGGAAACAACCCAACTTATAAATGGGTAAAAGATCTGAACAGACACTTCACTAGCAAAGAGATACAGATGATGGATAAACATATGGAAAGATGCTCAACGTCAGGCCATTGAAGAATTACAAATTAAAACAACGAGATACCACATCATACCTATTAGAATGGCTAAAATATAAAGCACTGATAATGCCAAGGTTCTAGACCAAAAGGAACACCTATTCATTGCTGGTTGGAATGCAAAATGGTACAACCACTCTGGAAGACAGTTCGGCAGTTTCTTACAAAACTAAACATGCTTTTACCATAGGCTCTACCAACCAGACTCACTGGTGTTTACCCAAAAGAGTTGAAAACTTACGTTCACAAAAAGGCTACACTTTAATGTCTACAGCAGCTTTATTCATAATTGTCGAAACCTGAAGGCAACAAAAATGTCCTTCAATAGGTGAATGGATAAATCATTGTACATCCACACAATGGAATATTATTAGTGCTGAAAAGAGACAAACTATCAAGCCACATGGAAGAAACTTAAATACGTATTGCCAGGTGAAAGAAGCCAATCTGAAAAAGTTACATACTGTATGATTCCAACTTCAAAACATTCTCAAAGGGCAAAACCATAGAGACAGTAAAAAGATCAGTGTTTGCCATAGTTTGTGGGGAGAGGGGGAGAGATGAATAGGTGGAACACAGGAATTTCTAGGATGGTGAAACTATTCCGTATGACACTATAATGGTGGACACATTATTATACATTTGTCAAAACCCATAGAATGTACAACCCAGAGTATTTCCTAATGTAAACTATGGACTTAGGATGACATTGGCACATCAACGTAGAGTCATCAGTTGTAACAAATGTACCATTCTAATGCAAGATGTTAAAAAGAGCAGAAACAGGCAAATGTGGTGGGCTATATGACAGCTCTCTGTACTTTCCATTCAATATTTCTTTAAATCTAAAACTGCTCCAGGGGCACCTGGGTGGCTCATTTGGTTAAATGTCTGACTTTAGCTCAGGTCATGATCTCGCAGTTCGTGAGTTCGAGCCCTGCTTCGGGCCCTCTGCTGTCAGAGCAGAGCGCACTTCAGATCCTCTGTCTTCTTCTCTCTCTGCCCCTCCCCTGCATGCTTGCATACTCGCTCTCTCCCTCTCTCTCTCTCAAAAATAAAATAAGCATTTAAAAACAAATAAACAAATCCAAAACTGCTCCCCAAAAAAGTCTATTAATTTTTTAAATGGACAAAGCTTCAGTGTCCTATGGGGTAAAAAACTAGAGGGCCAAAATAAGAGAGAGAGTTGGATACAAGGAAGGAAGGAAGGAAGGAAGCGAGGAAGGGAGGGAGGGAAGGGAGGGAAGGGAGGGAGGGAGGGAGGGAGGGAAGGAAGGAAGGAAGGAAGGAAGGAAGGAAGGAAGGAGGGAGGGAGGGAGGGAGGGAGGGAAGGAAGGAAGGAAGGAAGGAAGGAAGGGAAAGAAAGAAAAGAAAGAAAGAAAGAAAGAAAGAAAGAAAGAAAGAAAGAAAGAAAGAAATGGAAGAAGGAAGGAAGAAAGAGGGAGGAAGGAAGGAAGGAAGGAAGGAAGGAAGGAAGGAAGGAAGGAAGGAAGGAAGGAAGGAAAGGAAAGGAAGGAAGGAAAGAAAAGAAAGACAGGAAGGAAGGAAGGAAGGAAGGAAGGAAGGAAGGAAGGAAGGAAGGAAGAGGGAGGGAGGGAAAGAAACTAACAAAACATTAACGCCGAAGATTGTCCAAAATTGATGAAAAATACCAACCCACAGATAGAAGATGTTCAACAAAATCCAAGCAGGATAAACTTAAAGAAAACCATACCTAAACACATCATAATCAAATAGGTGAAAACCAAAGATAAAGAGAAAATCTTCTCTTTTCTTCTTTTCTCACTTTCTTGAGAAGTCACCTGACTTCTCAAAGGAGTCAGGTGTGGGGGAGGGTCACATGATGGTGAAGGAAACAGGACCAATCATTGACTCCTAATCAGCAACAATGCAAACCAGAAAATAATGGAACATTTTTAAAGTGGAAAAAAAAATTGTAAAGCCCTGCCAATTGCAAATTCTAAATCCAGTAAAAACATCTTTCACAATGAAAGTAAAATAAGCATTTTAAAATAAAAACTAAGAAATTTTGTCACTAGCAGATTGAACTCCAAAAAGATTTTTCTTTTGTTTAGGAAGTTATTCAGACTGAAGGAAAATGATACCAGATGAAAACTCACATCTGCACCGCAGGAAGAAAGTATGCACTGCAAACAGTAAATATGTGGTTAAATAGAAAAGACTTTTTTCTCACTTCTTAATTTCTTTAAAATTCATTTGACTATTTATAAAACTAACAACAGTGTATTTCAGGAAACATAACTTATATAAAAGTAAAATGTATGTGCACAGTAGCATAAAGAACAGGAGGGGCATATGACTATACCACTGCAAGGTTATTAAATCATTCAGTAATTGTTCCATATGACATTAACAAATAAGTCTAGGTAAAAATCCAATCCAATACACAAAATGTAACATCAAAAACAAATGCCCAATTAATTCAAAAGAAGCAAGAAAGGAGGAAAAAAAACAGGAAGACAAAGAAAAAATAAATGGAAAGATGGTAAGGTTAAATATAGTCATACAAATAATTATGTTAAATGTAAAGGCAGAGTTTTTCAGATTAAATTTTTGATTGATTGATTGATTGATTGATTGATTTTAGAGAGAGCATGAGCAGGGGAGGGGGCAGTGGAAGAGAGAAAGAATCTTAAGCAGGCTCTACTCTCAGCACAGAGCCCGACATGGGACTCGATCCCACGCCCCTGGGATCATGACCCGAGCCGAAATCAAGAGTTGGAATGTTTGACTGAGCCACCCAGGCGCCCCCAGATTAAATTTTTAAAAGCAAACTCCAAACATATGCTGCTTACAAGGGATTCACTTTAAATATAAAGTGACAAAAAAGATGAGGAAAATGTATGCCATGCAACAACATAAATCTCCCAGTATCAGAAACAAAAGAGAGGCCATCCCTAACTATACTCCAGACGTTGAAAGGAAAAGGAGAGAGTATTCTAAATGATTTTATGCCACAAAATTTGGTAATCTGATGAAACTGACAAATTTCTTGTAAAACACAAATTACCAAAATGGATACAAGAAGAAACAGGAAATATAAACAGCCCTATATCTATTTAAAAATTTAATTTAGTATAGAAAACCTTCCCACCAAGAAAACGTCAGGTCCCGAATGCTTTACTATTCAATTTTATAAAACATTTAGGAAAAAATAATGCCAATTCTACATAAACTCTTCCAGAAAACAGGAGTAAAAAAACACTTCCAAACTCCTTTTATGAGACCAACATGACTGAAACAAAACCATACCAAAGGGGAATTATAAGAAAAGAAAACCACAGACCAACATCCCTCATGAATATAGATATAAAATCCTTAATAAAATGTTAACAAATTACATAAGTATATACTAATATATATTTATAATAATTATATAAATATATATATAATATATCATGACAAAGTAGAGTTTATTTCAGGATTCCAAGATTAGTATAACATTCAAATACTAACCAATGTAATTTAACATATTAATAGATTAACAAGAAAATGTATATGAGCATCTCAATAGATGCAAAAAAAAAAGAAGGAAGAAAGAAATGAACCTTCGTCAACCTGATAAAGGTTATCAATAGAAAATTTACAGCTGATGTCATCAATAGAAAACTTACAGATGATGAAATGAATACTGAATTCTTTCTCCCTAAGACAGGGAACAAGGCAGGGATTCCTACTCTCAATACTTCAGCATTTTACTAGATGTATTAGCCAGTGCATCAGAGCAAGGAAAAGAAATAAAAGGTAGACAGACTGGAAAGGAAGAAGTAAAATGGTCTTTATTTGCAGGTAACATACTCCTTTATGTAGAAAATCCTAAGAAAGCTACAAAAAAAAAAAAAAGCAGTAGAGCTACAAAGTGAGTTTAGTACAGCTGCAGGATACAGGCTCAACTTACAATAATTAATTGTGTTTCCATACTCTAGCAACAAACAATTGGAAATTGCAATTTTAACCATGTTTATGATAGCACGAAATATTTAAGAAATATATTTTCATGAAAACATGAAATATTTAGGGATAAATTTAACAAAATATATGCGAGAATCGCAAACAAAACTTCAAAAATATAAGGTTAACACCTAAATAAAGGGAGAGATACACCATGCACATGGATTGCAAACTCACTATTGTAAAGCTGGCAATTTTACCTAGAGCTGCACTGTCCAATACAGTAGGCACAAGGGGATTGGGCACTTGAAATATGGATACTTTGATTTGAGATGTGCTATAAGTGTAAAATGCATACCATATTTCAAAGCCAGTATAAACAATAATGCAAAATACCACTTAAAACATTTTTAATATCTACACTGTACATTGAAATGACAATAATCTGGATATATTGGTTAGATAAAATTAGCATTAAAATAAATTTCAACTTGTATTTTTTTTACTTCTTTTAAAGTGATTACAGGAAATTTTAAAATTATATATGTGGCTCACATTACGTTTCTAGTGAAGAGCACTGATCCATGGTTTTAGGGCATACAACGGGCTTTTTGTAGAAATTACAAGGCTAATTCTAAACTTTATGTAGACACTCAAAAGACCCAGAGCAGAACAACTTTGAAAAAGAAGAAAAAAACTGAAGGACTTACACTACCTGATTTTAAAACTTACAAGGCTACAGTAATCAAGAAAGTGTGATATTGATGTAAAATTAAACCCATAGCTGGAATCACGCAATCCGGCTTTAAATAAGGACATGAAAAAGTGCTAGACATGATGAATCACGATGAAACAGTAAGTTAACCCCAAATAACCAAATTAATGTTGAAAAAGAAAACCAAAGCTGGAGGCATCACAAGTCTGGACTTCAAGCTGTATTACAAAGCTGTAATCATCATGACAGTGTGGAACTGGCACAATAACAGACACACAGATCAATGGAACAGAATAGAGAGCCCAGAAATGGACCCAAAAATGCATGGCCAACTAATCAACAAAGAAGAAAGAATATCCAAAGGCAAAAAGTCTCTTCACCAAAAGGTATTGGGAAAACTGGACAGCTACATGCAGAAGAATGAACCTGGACCACTTTCTTATACCATACACAAAAACAAAAACAAAAACAAAAACAAACACAAAATGGATGAAAGACCTAAATGTAAGACAGGAAACCATCAAAATCCCAGAGGAGAAAACAGGCAACAACCTCTTTGACCTTGGCTGCAGCAACTTCTTACTAGATTTGTCTCCAGAGACAAGGGAAGCAAAAGCAAAAATGAACTATTGGGACCTCATCAAGACACAAAGCTTCTGCACAATGAAGGAAACAATGAACAAAACTAAAAGACAACCAATGGAATGGGAGAAGATATTTGCAAATGACGTATCAGATAAAGGGTTAATATCCAAAATCTATAAAGAACTTATCAAACTCGACACCCAAAAACAAATAATCCAGTGAAGAAATGGGCAAAAGACATGAACAGAAACTTTTCCAAAGAAGACATCAGATGGCTAACAGACACATGAAAAGATGTTCAACATCACTCACCATCAGGGAAATACAAATCAAAACCACAGTGAGATACCACATCATGCCTGTCAGAATGGCTAAAATGGACAACTCAGGAAACAACATATGTTGGCTAGGATGCAGAGAAAGGGAAACCCTTTTGCACTGCTGGTGTGGATGCAAACTGGTGCAGCCACTCTGGAGAATAGTATGACGGTTCCTCAGAAAATTAAAAATAGAACTACCCTACAACCCAGCAATTGTACTACTAGGTATTTACCCAAGAGATACAAAAGTGCTGATTCAAAGGGGCAAAAGCACATCAATGTTTACAGCAGCACAATCAACAATAGCCAAATTATGGAAAGAGCCCAAATGTCTGTCGACTGACGAACAGGTAAACAAAGACATGGTGTATATATACAATGGAAAATTACTCAGCAATCAAAAAGATGAAATCTTGCCATTTGTAACAATGGGGATGGAACTAGAGTGTATTATGCTAAGCGAAATAAGTCAGGCAGAGAAAGACAAATATCATATGATTTCACTCATATGTGAAATTGAAGAAACACAACAGATGAACATAGGGGGAGGGAAGGAAAAATAAAATAAAAACAGAGAGAAAGGCAAACCACAAGAGACTCTTAAATACAGAGAGAACAAACTGAAAGTTGCTGAGGGGGAGGTGGGGAGGATGGCTAAATGGGCAATGGGTATTAAGGAAGGCACTTGCTAGAATGAACACTGAGTGTTACATGTAAGTGATGAATCACTAAATTCTACTCTTGAAACAATTATTACACTCTATGTTAAGTAATTTGGATTTAAATTTTTAAAAAAGGATGTGGGGATGGGGTGCCTGGGTGGCTCAGTTGGTTAAGCATCCAACTTTGGCTCACATCATGATCTCACGGTTCATGAGTTCAAGTACAACGCTGAGCGCTGTGCTGACAGCTCAGAGCCTGGAGCCTGCTTCCGACTGTGTCTCCCTCTCTCTCTGCCCCTCCCCCAGCCATGCTCTGTCTCTCTTTCTCTCAAAATTAAACATAAAAAAAAAATTTTAAAGAACGTGGGGATAAAGAATATGTATACTTTGTATATATGTATGAATAAAATACCTCTGGAAATATTTTTAAATACCAAAAAATAAACTGCCTGAAAACTTCAAATAAATAGATAAGTTAAAGCTATAATAAAATACTATTATATACCCAATAGACTGGCTAATATGAAGCTAATCGTGTCAAAGTGCCAGGCAAGGATGTGGCACAATCTAGAGTTTAGAAACTAAACTGGTTGTAAAATGTTACAACCAGTTTGGGAAACTTAGAGAACTAAGCCTATGTCTACTCTTCAACCCAGCAATTCTGCTTCTACTTCTAGGTATTTATCCGAAAGAAGTAGAAGTACGTGTACAAAAAAAAACAAAAGAAAAAAGAAAAAAAATTGTATAAGAATCTTCATAAAAACTTGCTCATAAGAGCCAAAAACTGGTAACAACCCAAATGTCCGTCAACAGAATAATGGATAAACAGATTTTGGAATATTCATACAATGGGATGTACTCAGCATTAAGAAAGAATGGCCTACTGATGCATGTTGCAAAGTGGATGAATCTCAGAAACATTGTGTTGAGCAAAAGAAACCACACACAAAAAAGTACGCACCGTATCATACCATTTACATGAACTTCTAAAACAGGAAAAGCTAACCTATAGTGAAAGAAATCAGAGCAGTGGTTGCTTCTGGTAGAAGGAGTGACAGGGACTGCCTGAGAGGGGCGCAAAGCACCTTTCTGGGGTGTTGGAAGTGTTCTACGTCTTGATAGGGATGTGGGTTACGTGGATGTAAGCATTTGTCAAAACCAATGGAACCATCCAGTTAAGATGATATTGCACACGCCCATACTGAACTGAGCACTCATTGAACTACACTTCAATCGCTTTTAAGTTTCTTTAAAAGCTTCAAAAGTACTACATGTGCGAACAACACAGAGAATTAATAGTGCGCTCCAACTTCATTCTTCCCCCTGCATTACCCTCACCTCCCGTGTAATCAACATTAACAGCCTGGAGTGAGTTCTTCCACACTCTTCTTGCTTCTAAGACTCAGAGTCAAATCCACATTAGGTAGGAAAGGGTGCTGGCGCTCGTTTGGGTTGTTTGTTTGTTTGTGTAATGAGTGTTCCCTATGCATGGGTTTCTGCTACCTGCTCCTGTCACTCACCATACTGCAGGCCAGAGCTACACAACATTCTATTGTCTGGGCAAACCACAATTTCTCGATCTTTTCACTTATCTCTACTCCCTCCATCCCAGGGATGGGCTGTCAGGCTCACCCCACTTTTGGTCATAATAAGCAATGTTGCAAAAACTTCCCCAATCATATACCTAATCTCCCTGGTGCTTTTGTTTCTATAGGAGAATTTCCTAAAGTGGGACTGGTGAATGAAAAAGACAAGTGGGTTATTTGCCTTAATAGATACTGCAGATTACATTGTGCAAAGGGTTGTAGAAACCTCATTCAGCGTTCAGTCTGATATATTTTAAGTTTCTGCAGACTGGCTCCAGAAATGGAAATAAATTATGTACATGGCACAATAATCATTGTAGGCAACCCATCTATGCTTTGAAGGGGAAAAATTCAGCAACATATATAAGTCCACAAATAACCGAGTTATTCTATCAAAATACATTCTGGGACAGGGTGCCTGGGTGGCTCAGTCGGTTAGCGTCCGACTTTGACTCAGGTCATGATCTCATGGTTCGTGGCTTCAAGCTTCACATCAGGCTCTGTGCTGACAGTCAGCTCAGAGCCTGGGGCCTGCTTCAGATTCTGTGTCTCCCTCTCTCTCTGCCCTTCCCCCCACCCCCACCTTCCGTCTCTCACTCTCAAAAAATGAATAAACATTAAAAAAAGTATTTTGTTACTACATCATGAGAGGTAGGATAGCACGATGGTTGAGAACTGAGTCAACCTTAGCTAAGGAACTGTCCAAACCTGTCATACATCATTTCCATGACCTTGAATAAGTTACTTGACCTGTTCGAACCTGAGTTTCCTCATAAACAGAAATGTAAATAATAATAGTGCCTATATCATGGAAGATGAAGTAAAGATAATATGAAGAACCCCGTACATGGAGAGTGGAAAATGTCTAATACATGGAATGAGCTTTAGAAGTGTTAGTTATTGGGGTGCCTGGGTGACTTAGTCAGTTAAGCATCCGACTTCAGCTCAGGTCATAATCTCATGGTTCGTGAGTTTGAGTCGGGCTCTGTGCTGACAGCTCAGAGCCTGGAGCCTGCTTCAGATCCTGTCTCTCTCTCTCTTCCCTGTTCACACTCTATCTCTCAAAAAGAAGTAAACATTAAAAAACTTTTTTAAGAAAGTGTTAGAAATTATTGGGCAATTTGCTTAACTTCTCTGGATGTCTGTTTTCTCTTGCCTGTAAAATGGGGACAAATAGCACTATCCATCTCAAGGGCACATTAGAACAATGTATATGGCAGGGTAAGCTTTCGACACAATTATTGAATATTAAAATACAATACAAACATGAAGGAGCCAGGTTTAGGCAGAAGTATAAATGATGTGGTTGGCACGCAAACCTTCCAAAATTCAGAAGAAAGCTAAGTTCCCGCCAGGCCTGTTGATGATACTGAATTCTTGGAAGGCCATGCAAATCTTCCAGAATGCAGAAAGAAATGGATAGGCACCCTTGGAAGACCTGTCCCCTCCATGGTGAACGATGCAGTCTTATCTCTTCCTACAGTTGAGTGGCTCTGAACAGTTGAAGAGTATGGAGCCACTCCGAGTTGGCGGCTCACCCAAGCAGTGGCCCTGCCTTCCCCCAGGGTGCAGCTGTAACTGTGGCCTTCACGAGGCACATGTGCCCAGGTGAACAACGTGGCACCTGAGGCTAGCAGATGGCTCAGTGTGCAGGTGACCTGGAGCGTCAGGAGAAAGCGCATCATTCACATTACCTACACTGACTGAGCACTCGCTGTGCCACAGGGCCCAGACTCTGGACTAAAAGTGGGGGCGGGGGGGTGGGGGGATGCAGAGTCCCTTCCCTACGTGATGAAGCCAAGAGCCCCCCATTGGGCCACATCCACTAGGGGCTGCCATTCAGTAGAGGTGCCTGTATTGTCAATTTGGGGGGTTTCAACTCTGTTTATTAACTCAATTGTAGATTTTATCTATTCGAAAAAAAAAAAAAAGCCCTAAATCAAGTCAATGTTTGTATTTGGGAAGAGCAACCATACACAAGCCCATTTTATCTCCTTCCAGGGTCAAACAAACAAATAAACTTGGCTTTGATTTACTAAAGGCTCCTAATGATGCTTTTGGCTGAAAATTAAATGTCCCTTAGCTTGGGGACAGAAATATCAGGCCAGGTAGTCAATTGGACTGCTGGTTGTTGACAGGAGCCTGGTGCCTGATGCCCCTCGATGAGAGGGGTAGACGAGCTATCAGCAATGGGGTGCAGGGAAAGAGCTGTGGCTGCACAGGGCTGGACATTCAGGTTTGTCCAGGTGCCCTGAGGTGACCAGATCCCATGAAGCTCCTCAAACAGATCCCACTCACATTTCCCTGATCCCCACTGCGGAGCGGACTATCCCCACAATTGCAACACTCGTGCCTATTCCCAGAGAGCTTTGGTCCCACTATCAAGGGACCAGGGAAGCCCAGCTTGTGGCCAGCAAGTAAAGTGTGGGATCTCAACAAAGGATGATGGCTGCTCTTGGATGATATTGGACCCAGCCTGGTGATTGGTTCTCGCTCTTCTAGCATCTAATCCTTCCCCGATGGCAGGGAGGGGCCAGGTCCACTGAAGGAAAAGCATATCTGCACCCTGGGATATGGCTTTCTGCCCATGCCCGGGGCCTACAGGCCACAGGAACAGAGCTACATTTTGATTGTAGAGCTCATAGAAAACAAAATGTGGTGTTTTTTCATATTTGATGCCCATAAAATTCAGTCACATTTCAATAGGCTATCTCCATGACATGTGTTTCAAGGCTATCTCCATGACATGTGCATGATGGGGGAAAGGGCCTAGAAAAATACATTAACCATGTAGGTCCTTGATTGTACTAGGAAGAAAATAGGATAAAATAAAGCCCACCAGGCAACATAAACAAGTTAAAATTAAATTGAATTAAATTAAACAAAACAAAATACGTTCTCAGGTGTTTCACATGACATCAAACCTGGATCATGGCCCAGATTATCTGGCTAAAGGCTCATGAAACACAAGTGAATTGCTTATTAATTAGAAGCTGAACGATTAAAAGTCTTTTAAGCAATATCCCCATCTCCTCCTCCACCACCCTCACCAACTTGTCCTCTACACCCACTGTCAGAGTGACCTTTTAAAAATATAGTCACTCACCTGCTCGAACGACTTCTCTAGTTTATCAGGACTACAGGGTAAACTCCAAATGTCTGAGGCACACAATTCAAGACACTACCAGTCCAATCTCTCTCCCAGGAATCCCTGCCTTACACCCTCTGCCCTAGCTGCCCCAAAGATACCTCTGTGTCTCTGAAAAGCAAGTTCACCCACCTGGTTCCACTTTCTCCATCTTGTCTACCTATCACTTAATCCCAATGTCATCCCATCCCTTGATTCTTCTACTATGCCTCTCAGAGTTTGTTCCTGTATTTCTCACATTGTGTTACAATTCCTTGTCCTCCTGTGCTTCCTGTTTTTCTTTATTCCATCTCCCTGAAAAGAGCCTGGAGTAAGTGCTAGTAAACACTGGTGGGTGGGTGGATGAGATGGAGAGTTGAATGAATAGCAAACAGAGAAGGTCTAGCTAATGATAGAAAAAGACAGAGATAGATAAATAGACGGATGGACGGATGGATGGATAAGTAGGTTGGTAGATAGACAAGACAGACAGACAGAACAGAATAAATAGATAACGCAGATTTCCTAGGCCTTTGCTACTCCTCCTCTGATCTCCAAATGATTCATATATTCTATTATCTAGAAAGGGAAAAAAATGTTATTTTTGTCTCAGGTAAAAATTGGTAGGATTTTTTTGGCAAAAGAAATGGGGCACAGATAGCTGACCTAATTTCTTTTCTCTGAGTGAAACCTACTTTGGGCAAATTTCAGTTTGCAGGGAAGCTCCAGAAGACAGAAGGACCTCAGAAGAAGCCAGGCCTAGGCCTGGAGAAACACAAAAGGATTTTATGATGGAAGCCAGCATTGCCTTAGAAACGTCTCTCACACTCCCACATAATGCATCTCAGGGACAAATCCATCAAGAGTCTTTGAATAGTCGAGCCACACTCAGTGTCCCCAGCTCTGGCCAAGCTCTGCGTTGAAGTCTGGGCTGCAAACTGAGTCAGTCTCCTACATCTGTGTGCCATTCTTCACCCGCTACTTCTCAATCATACCCCAGAAGTGGACATTTCAGTGGCCAAAGGCTATGCAGATGTCCTCATTGACAGGTTTCCATTCCTACAGGAGGCCAATAAAGTTACTGCTATTGATAACAGGCTGAGCCAGGGACCCTGTTTCATGTGCTGTCATGTGAGCACAACAGCATCACAAGGAAGATACTAGGTGTTAGTATCTCCCCATTTTACTGATGATGACACCAAAGCATGAGAGGTTAAGTAATTTAGTCAAGGTCCACAACTAGTTAGCAGTGAGGCTGGGATGCCAACCTATACAGGCCCAGCCTACGGTCTGCTCTTAAGCACTACACTGAGTAATTGAGGTAGTAAGAATGCATTTTCTCTCATGGGACTAAACTCATTTACTTTTATTTCCTACCTTTTAGAAATTCAACTCACAGATTTGTTTATTTTTCCTGATGTGTCCCTAATGCCAAGCCTCCACTGCTCGAGGCAATCGAAGAAGTGGGCATCTAAAGGCCTCCGCAGGGTCCCCAACACACCACACCCCCACCCCCAACCTTAACCTGCCTTCGAGGAGAAGAAGTATCAATGCCCATCATGTTTAAGAAAGTTGTGGTCAAAAATTAAGTATAGAAGTGCCTGGGTGGCTCAGTCGGTTAAACATCCAGCCTCGGCTCAGGTCATGATCTCATGGCTTGTGGGTTCAAGTCCCACTCTGGGCTCTGTGCTGACAGTTCAGAGCCTGGAGCCTGCCTTAGATTCTGTGTCTCCCTCTCTCCCTGCCCCTCCCCTGCTTTCTCTCTCTCTCTCTCTCTCTCTCTCTCTCTCTCTCTCTCAAAAATAAACATTTAAAAATTTTTTAAGATAATTATAGAGTTACCCTATAACACAGCAATTGCACTGCACTGCATCTTCCCAAGAGAGATGAAAACACCTGCCCACAAAAAAAAATTTTTACATGAATGTTTATAGCAGCATTACTCACAATGGCCAAAATATGGAAATAACCCAAATGTCCATCCATTTATGGATTAACAAAATGTGGTATATCCATACGATGGAGTACTAGCTCTATAAAGGGATATAGACTAAAACATGCTTCAAAATGGATGAAACTTGACATCATTACACTAAATGGAAGAAGTCAACCAACAAAGGTCACATACTGTATGACTCCTTTTAACCAAAATGTTTAGAACAGGTAGATCCATAGGGACAGAAAGTAGAGCAGTGGTTGCCAGGGACTGAGACACAGAAAAATGAGAAGCAACTGCTAATGAGTACAGAGCTTCTTTTGGGGGTGATGTAAATGGTCTGGAATTACACAGTATTGGTGCTTATACAATTTTGCCAATCAGACACTTTAAAGGGATGAATTTTACGATATGTGAATTATATCTCAATAAAAAATAAATATTTTTGAACGATTAGCAAGTGCATAAAAAATGTGAATGCCCCTCAATTGTTAAGTGATCCCATGTGTAAGAAACTTGATAGATGCTTTCCTAAATTTGGTGACCTTCCTAAAAATGCACATACTATTACCAATAAAAAGTAGTAAGGCAAAAAATAAACCTGTTCTAAAGCATTAATAATAAATACATTTCGATCAGTCATGCTAGAGGAAGGACTGGATTATCATCCTCTCTAGGGAAATTATTAGAAATTCCTTGTCATATGAAGAGGCAATGACAGGATGCAGCCAAAGATTATAGGAGAAAAATATTAGAGATTGTCAAAAAATAATAAAATTATGTTATTTTTCTGAGTTTCCATCATGGTTTTTTTGCATTTGGAAGTTGTTTAAATGAGTGATTTGTTACATCTCTTCTTTTCCTAAATAAAAAACTTTTGTACCTAAAAAAGGAGGCTGGGGGTGAGGAGTCTAGTCTCTCTGGGCTGGGAGTGGCATCACCTCCCTATGCATATGGCCCCTTCTCTCTCTCTTCCTTCCATGCAACCACAGTGGCAAGACCTCCAGCAGAGCCATGGCTGGCTGTCCCTTTTGTCTGTTTTCCCTTCTCCATCAGAGCCCCGGCTCAGGTGCCACCCTAGACCAACAAGCCAGGTGTTGACAACCTGGGACAGCTCTGCCCCAGGAATGGGGCCCTCCTTCTGGTGCTGATGCTCTCAGACCATCCCTTGAGGGCCCGTGGGTGGATTCCTTTCCCTCGACAAGGGGCCAGCTAAGCCTGGGTCTGGTCTTAAGGCATATGGATGGACATACTACTCTGATGTCCACTTGGACCATTGAAGAAGAGTCCTTCACAGTGCCTAGCCTGGTGCACCAGAAACCCACTTTAGTTCTTGGGGTTCAACCCATATTAACAACATTTTTTTTCATTGTCCTGGGAATAGATTCCTCTCCTGGACATTGTAGAAGGGAGAAGAGATGGAGAACAGGATTTAGGGACCCCTGGGTCCTCTAGCTGTGGTAAAATCTTAGACTTGGCACAACTTCTCTCTCGGATAAAAGAAGAGTGTGATCCAAGATAGAGAGAAAGGATCAGACTAAATGGGTTCCTGGAAGGATGAGACCTTATCTCGATACTGTGGATGGGTAAGCCTAGAGAAGACAAAAATGTGGTTGTAAAAATGGAAAGTGGAGAAGGGGTGCTGCTAGAAGGCTTTGAATGCCAGTAATTCTCTCCTCACAGGACTAATGAGCTTCATAGTCTAACAGCGCCCCTTAGCAATCTATACACACACACCCAGCCAGAAATGCTAAAACCATGTCAATTTTGCACCTGCCCACCCCTCCTTACATCTGAGAGACTCAGACACAGGTAATTGTGAAGAGATAGACGTCTGGGGATAAATGTCATTGGTCCCATTAATTCTCCAGGTCACTCTGCAGATCTCCTCTGTTCTGAAATGGATGGTTGGTGCTGTGTTCACAATAATGACCATCAAACCTTAGCATTTGCTTAACATTTTACAATTTATATGAACTTATTTGATCCCCACAGCTCCACGAAGCAAGTAGGACAGTATAATTCTAACATGTGTACAGACAAGAAAACTCAGACCCAGGCAAGTAAAGTGATGGCCTGGCCAAAGATTGCCAAGTTTGTAAGTGTTTTAATTTCTAAAAAGTTATCTCAGGGGCGCCTGGGTGGCTCAGTCAGTTGGGCGTCCGACTTCGGCTCGGGTCATGATCTCACGGTCCGTGAGTTCGAGCCCCACGTCGGGCTCTGTGCTGACAGCTCAGAGCCTGGAGCCTGCTTCCGATTCTGTGTCTCCCTCTCTCTCTGACCCTCCCCCGTTCATGCTCTGTCTCTCTCTGTCTCAAAAATAAATAAACATTAAAAAAAAAAGTTATCTCAGTCTCTCTAATATGAATAAAAACCTCTCAGGTTTGAGAGATCAGATTGACTAACATGAGGTTTTCTTTGGGTGTCTTTTATACATGGAGGGTGAGAGTTGCCTCCACTTTACAATTACTCCTTGGGAAAAAGGCCACCTCCTTGCCCTTCAGACAAAAGTACATATGTGTCTTGCATAAAATGGATCTTCAGGACACCTGAATCAACAGAGCTCTCTCCTTTAAGGGCCATGGATTCTATAAAACCTGTTGATGGTCAGCTCTCTTTCCAGACAATAGAGTAAAATTCAGCCTTCCTCTTCAGCCTCAATCCAGCCTCAACAGATGAAAGAGAGGAGGAATACGTAAAGCACGTCACACAGGGGTGTCCGTCTGAAAGCCGGTGTGCGCTTAGCAGCAACCGATCAATACCTTCCAAGCATCCCAGCCGGTGAGCAAGGCAGGCCGTCTGGCTCTGAACTCACACCCCTTCTCTGGCCCTGCACGAGTAGGAACTGTCCACAGGGCTGTGCCCTCCTCTGATGCTGCCATTCCCGAGCTCACCCAAACCTGGGAGGTCCTGCAGAGGCTCATCCAAATCAGGAAAAAAAAAAACAAAAAAAAACAAAACAAAACACTCAGATCCTCAGGATGATCCTCAGGCTCATCCAAATCAGAAAAAAAAAAAAAAAAAAAAACCCACTCAGATCCTATCAGGAGACCACGGCAGGGAAGAGAGATGAGGCCACAGGAGGTGAGCAGTCCAGCCCCAGAGCAGGAAGTGGAGGCAGGTGAGTGAACTCTGAAGCTCTGAAAGAAGCAGGACAAAGGGGCACTGTCCTCTACATGTGGTCCTCAAAAATATTTCCCAGTCCACCTAGTCGGGGTTAATAAATTCTATTTATGAAATGTATCACAGAAGATTATGGGCTCCCAGTTGCTCACCCATTAGTATCTCCTTCTCTGTCTCTGTCTCTCTCTCCCTCTCTTTCTTTCTTTTCTTTTCTATCTATCTATCATCTACCCCATTCATGCCACACGTAAGCCCTGTATCCACAGGTGTTGAGCATTCAAAGACAACACAAACCCGGAGGTGGACAGCATCTCTGACTAAAGCAAGAGGCAGAGATGCTCAATTATTCTACAAACTCATCCATCCATCCATCTCTCCCTGCCTTTCTCCATCCATTTGTCCACTCACTTGTCTGCCAATTATCAATCATCCCCACTACATGCCAGGACAGTTGAGTCAGATCAGTACTCTTTCCCAAGAACTGGACAATCTACAGGGAGAGACAGATACATGAGCAATACAACATGACAAGCACACAGTAGGGATAAGGAGCAGCACGGAAGGCTTCTAAGAGGAGGCTACAGGTGAGCAGGGCCCTCAACGACAAGTAGGAGTCGGCCAGGAGGTCAAGGAAATCAAAAGACATTCCAGATAGAGAAAACAACAGGCGAAAAGTCAGAGAGTCTGGGACTATCAGGGCCAAATGCAGGGTTAACCTTGGGAAGAATTCTCTTTTATTGCTGGTTTGAGCCAATAACTGAAATAAAGTTTCCCTCATTTTCCAGTCATGGGTCCTGTTTGGATTGTGGTCAGTTAAAGTTAAAATGGTAATACTAGGAGAAAGAAAAGGCATAGGGAACAACGCCACAGAGGTAGGAATGAGTAGATCAAGTTCCAGGAATACTGAATGAGCAAGCCAAGTTGCTTTGGTTAATTCAACTGACCCTCCTGTCCTGTAAAGAAGATGGGAAACTTTGTCAAGTCAGTGGCTTGGCATGGGAGGGACCACAGTGGCAGCCTTTCAAAATTAAAGTGTTACATTACTGACACATTATCCCTCTTTCTGGGGTTCACTTAGAAGAAAGGGATACTGTCTTAGTCTGTTTGGGCTGCAATAACAAAATACCATAGACTGAGTGCCTTATAAACAACAGAAAACTATTTTTGCACAGTTGTGGAGGCTGGAGAATCCACGATGGAGGTGCCAGCAGATTCAGTGTCTTGCGAGAGCCTGCCTCCTGGTGCACAGATGGCCATCCTTCCTCTGTGTCCTCATGTGGCAGAAGGGATGACGGAGCTCAGTCGGGGGTCTTTAATCAGGGCACCAATCCTGTCCATGAGGGTTCACAATCCCCTCCCAACAGCCCCATCGCCAACTACCATGAAATTAGGTTTCAACATATGAATTTGGGGTGGGGGACACAAACATTCAGCCATAGCAGGTACTGTCCCCCAGATCCAGACCACAGAAAGTACTTCCCACATCCACACCATCAAGCGGAACTTCTCTAAAGTTAACACACTCTATTTTTAAAAATGGTAAGACCTCAGGGAACATCATGAACTATCATCTGGTTGCACCTTTGGGTAAATTTTTAAAATCATATTGCTTTCTGGGGCACCTGGGTGGCTCAGTCGGTTAAGCATCCGACTTCGGCTCAGGTCATGATCTCACGGTTTGAGTTCGAGCCCCACATCGGGCTCTGTGCTGACAGCTCAGAGCCTGGAGTCTGCTTCGGATTCTGTGTCTCCCTCTCTCTGCTCCTCCTCCCCTCACACTCTATTTCAAAAATGAATAAAAACGTTAAAAAAATTTTTTAATAAATAAATAAATAAAATCATATCGCCTTCCTAGCATAGGCATCCCTTGTAGATGAACTAGAAACCTGAGCGTGTCTGTAGGAAAAGAGGGGAAGACAATTATGAGAAAGAGGTCCTCAGTACAGAGCAAGCACAGTTCAGAGTGCAGAGGTTAGGAAAAGCCCGGAATCTGTGAAAGATAGCCAGCCCTTGGGTCAGGCAAGAAGATGATGGAGCAGGCCAATGGCAAGCTTGTCCATTCTCCACGTGCTAAGTTTCAGCCACGGGAGATCAACTTTGGTGCCACTGAGTATCTTCTCCCACAATCTGTCATCAGCAAGCCATTAAATGCCTGCAGCTGAAGAAGACAGCTGTTGGATAGGATAATATTAATCATAATCGATCACGGCTGATCAGTGCTAAGCACTTCAGATGCATGTTCTCACGTCTCCACAGCGTCCCGGGAGGGAGGTGTTCTAATCCTCACTTTACAGACATGGAAATCAAGGATGTTGCCCGTCCTGGCTCACATAGCTTGCAGAGCCGGCATTCAGTCCAGGCCTGCTTTTCTGTGAGGAATCTGCTCTTCCTCACCGGTGGGGAGTGTGCCACTTTTCCCAGGACCTGGACGGAGCAGGCACATATGCAGGCTGGCCTAACTGCTATATGCTAAATATCTGAATGAGTAGGCATCACTCTTGAAAGGGTGACTGCCTCCCCCATGTGTGTGCCAAAGATAAGGAGCGCCTGGGTGGCTCAGTCGGTTGGGCGTCCAACTTCAGCTCAGGTCATGATCTCATAGCTCGTGAGTTCGAGCCCCACGTCGGGCTCTGTGCTGACTGCTCGGAGCCCGGAGCCTGCTTTGGATTCTGTGTCTTCCTTTCTCTCTGCCCCTAACCCACTTGCATTCTGTCTCTCTCTCAAAAGTAAATAAACATTTTAAAAAATTTAAAAAAAAAATAGCACGCCTTTGTCTTAATGGGGAGATTTGAGAAGCCAAATGCTCCTCGTTGAAAGCACCCTCAATTAGTTTCCTAAGGCTGTTGTAACAAAGTACCAAAAACTGCTGGCTTTAAACAACAGAAACTCACTATCTTGTAGTTCTGGAAGCTAAGAACCAAGAAGTCCAAACTTGTATTGTTGCAGGGCGATGTGCAAAGCAATGCTCTCTCTCTCTCTGACAAATCTGGGGAAGAATCCCTCCTTGTCTCTTCTAGCTTCTGCTGTTTGCCAGCAAGCCTGGGGGTGTCCCCTGGCTTATAGACGCATCACCCCGGTCATATAGGGGACCGTCTTCCCCATCTGTGTCTTCATACCATTTCCCTCTGTGCGCGTATCTGTGTTCAAAGTTCTCCTTTTTATGGGGACAGCAGTCACACTGGATTAGGATCCACTCTAATGATCTCACTTTAACTCAATCCCCTCTGGCAAGACCCCATCCCCAAATAAGATCACATCCTGAAGTACTGAGAGGTAGGACTTCAACACCTCTCCTTGGGGAACCTAAGTCAACCCATAACATACCTCAACTGCTAATCCTCAGAGTTGAACTGATTCGTTTAACTGCCTGCCACTGACTCCCACCTGTGCCCGACCTCACATGATGATGTCCTCAGCCCCCCCACAGTGCTGGAGATCATCTACAGTCAAGACACCCCACCCCATCCAAGCTCCGTCTCTCTTGAGCTTCCCCCAGGATTTCTACGAGGTGCAAAGAGGCTCTTTTTTTCTGGCAATTCACTAATTTCACTTTTGTTTCCAGTTGCTAACAGCATCTGGCAGCTCAGTGCTAACGGCCCGGTGCCACTCTGTCATAATCAGCTCTTTGTCTGCTGCTTCCGGTTGGGTATTTACATGCAGCTGGGGACAGTCAGCTGTTTCCCCAAACACTATTGTGTGCTTAGGAAGAAAAACTTAAGTCTTTTTCATTAACCACCATCTTTCAACATGGAAGCCAAAAGCATATCCACTTTACCTCACTTCACCCCACAGATGTATTCCTGAGGTAATGACAATATGGTAGAGGCCGTACTGTACCATTTTTTCTAAGCACTTTCCCACCCACTATGTCTTGGAGATAAGCAGGAGGGCAGGAATCCCCACTGGGCAGATGCACTAATGGAGGTCCATCTCTGGTTAAATAACCGGCAGGTGGTCTCTTGGGCCAGGCCTC
Source organism: Panthera tigris (assembly GCF_018350195.1). Classification (NCBI taxonomy): domain Eukaryota; kingdom Metazoa; phylum Chordata; class Mammalia; order Carnivora; family Felidae; genus Panthera; species Panthera tigris. Next base: position 41,744,881 of record NC_056674.1, read on the forward strand.
ATTCTATTTTGCCACATCTCTCCTGTCCACAAGGCTGATAAAAAATCCATTATTTAAACAAACACTGAGCGAGGATGACATCTGATTTCCAAGAAGGCCCAGGCTCTTCTAGCTACACTAAGCTTTCACTTGGAGGAATTCACTAAGTTCCACTGTGCCCCTGGGCCATTGCACTTGCTGTTGCTGCTACCTGGAATGCTTTTCCCTCCAGTACTACTCCTTCGAGGGTCAGCTCGAGTCATAGCCTAAAAGAAGCAATACACACATATATATAGAATAATTACCAAGATCAAGGTTATGGGCACAACCATGACCTCAAATGACTAATATAGTTGTCTTTTTGTGTATGTCTGGTGAGAACAGCATCTTCCCTTGTACACAAAGGGCAGGAACCAAGGATGTCTTGTTGATTCCTAATCCCCAATTCTGTAATCCCCCTCATCCTGTGCCTGGCATGTGGTGAGCTCAATAAATATCTGTCAGATGAATGAATGAAGGTTATCATCCCCATGAATTGTCCCCCTGCCAAACAGAGCCATCCCTTCCTTTGTAACACTCTCCTATCCCTAAGCACTTTGTTGATAACTAGAATATGATGAACATGATAATACACTTCAGATAAAAAAAACTTGACACTCGCATGATACATGGTCTGTGCACCGAACAAAATCCTTGAAACTGGGACCAGCAGAAAAGCCTGGGACGAGCAGAAAATTCTGTGTCACAGAAGGACTGTAATTTACCACATACTAAACTGGGTTATAAATTGGGTTATAATTTACCTCATACTAAGTTGGGTTTATTTGTCTCCTCTTTCAGACCTCCTTCAGAACTCCTGACTCCTGATAGTGACCATGCCTTACTCTTCTGTGCTCTCAGGACATAACATAGGCAACAAATGATTGTGGAAAGAGCACATTGCTGAATGAATAAGCACACCCAGTAGTTAAAAAAGAAAATACTTTGCAACGCCAGCAAACATTGCCCAATAAATTGGCTTGGTAATTTGGGCTGCTTTTCGACATTAGAATTTTCGGTAATAAGAGACCACTAGAAAACATGTTAGAATGAAGAATTTTCTATCCTACTTGCTGTGAGGACTTTCTCATAGCCTTACAAGTTTGGGAGCCTCATATGCTATTTTCCATTCCAATCGGTCACAAAGCATATCAGCACATTAAACCCAGAACCTACATCATAAGTAGAAATATGCACCCACTTAATATCCTTGGCCAAAACTGCTCATGACATTTGGGAATAAACCCAGTAGCCAAAGAGTGGAGGCAACGTGGGGTCTTAGAAAGAGAAGAAACTTGATCTGGCTTTTTAAGGGGCCAAAGCTTCTCATATTTTTATTAATCATGGAATCACCCCAGGAGAAGAATACCTTGTTAATGTGCAGGCTGGTTCCCTAGTTCTAAGGTGGGGCCTGGGAATCTGCATTTGCAACAAGCTCCAATGTGATGCTAATGATGCTGACCGTGTATCACTCTTTAAGTAGCAAGAATCTAAAATCTAGTGCTTAATGGACCCAAACCTCAAAGTCCTCACCTCTAAGATGGTATTGGTAACCCATCTATGTTAAGAGGCTGTTGTGAAATGGCATTGTGATCAATTGTGAACACCGCCCTAATTTCCTCTCCCTCCACTTTGGTGGGGTGAGGGCTCAGGTTCATAAATTCGGGAAAGGAACCCATGGGGGACTCTATTTCCTCACCATTTTATAAAGTGATGAAATAGATGGAGCTCTGGTGCAGGTAACTGGTCCACCTCCTGGAAGCCCACACTATCTGAAGGCAGCAAGGAGTTTCCTTTGCGTAAATGACATTATTTCCATTCAGGGCCTCTCTTAACTGTTTTATGTTCAATAGTAGATGTTGTCTACACTAAAATATAGCAAACACGTGAACAGATAAGCCGAAAAACGCATCAACAAGCGATCAAACTTAACTCAAAGTTTTTATTTCACGTGTATGTCATTCTCAAGCCTGAGACTTTGCATTGTGTTTTATAGTATGTAAACAAGCCTGAAATTTCTAAAAGGGGAAGAAGAGCAAAGCTGGACCTGGATTGAGCTTTTGGGAAAACATTAAGCTCCTTGTCTGGGCATTTAAGACCATCCGTAATACGACCCCACCTGATTCTCTGGCCTCCCTTCTCACCACAGGCCCCTCCCACCATGTTCAGTCTATGCTACACTACTTTCTAGTCCTGAACAATCTGTTCTCTCAATTCCCCACCCCCACATGGGCCTTTGTGCTCTATTCCCACCGCTGAATGTTCTTTCCCACCTCCTGTCCAGGATGATATGTGCCCATCTTTTAAGACTCAGCTCAAGCACCCCTTCACCGATGAAGACTTTCCTGATTCTGCTACATGAGGTGACCTCTCCCTGCTCTGGCCTGACTCACCATACCCCCTACAGATTGTCATAGCTTATATTTAATTATAATCTGTTTTATATGTCTGTTTTCTGCTCCTAGACTTAGCTCCCTAAAGTAGGCACTGTGTCCTGTATCTGCAGAGGCCATACCTTTATCTTCGCAAATCTCAAGTCTTCGTTGAATGAGAGAATGAATGAATCTTAGTGGCAATACTACATCAATGCTTGCTTAACTCTATCACTGTCCTGGTCACATTAAATTGCAACTTTTTGCTTAGATGTCTACTTCCCTATCAGACTGTGAGCTCCTTGAAGACGGGTTCTGGGCGCTACATTTTTAGCACCTATCAATGCTCATATTTATTTAATGAATGTGAGTTGCTCTGGATTGAAGTCAGATGAGTCTCCTTCGGAACACAAAGGATAAATGCCTGATGATAAAGATTTTAAAGGGCTGTCAAGTTCATCTGTTGATTTATGAAGCAAATTAATACAACAGCATCAACACTTCCAGCCATCCCCAATCAGTTTCAGCAATTATGTGTACCCGGGGCAGGGCACAGCTGTTTGTGAGGCATGACACGACAAAGGTCTCCCTTGGTTTACTCAAAGGTCTTCAAGATATTTTTAGTTGACAACCATGTGTCACTCATCAGATATCCCATTAAACCAAATTGTACAACTTGTTAGACAGTTTCCTATATTAGCTGTGAAGGCTCTGTATGTGATTTTAATCCTGCTGGGTGCAGGGCCTCCCGCAAAGCAGGGATGATGGTGTGTATGTATGTGTGTATATACACTCGCCCTGCCTTCTCTCTCTCTCTCTCTCTCTCTCTCTCTCTCACACACACACACACACACACACATATATACACATACATACACAAACTATATATATACATATGTGTATACATATGTGTGGAGAGAGAGAGAGAGAGCAATAGAGAGTATGTGCCCTGAAAAATACTGAGCCCATGGCTTCTCTTACCACCTATGGTCTTGTCCCACCCATGTCAGTATAATTTTGCAACAATTTCCACAGGGAATTAGCAACATGGAATATAATCAGCTGGCAAATTCTCTGACCCAGAACTCCTGGTAATATCTAATGTTACAGGGACGGTCTAAACTTTCTTGCCATAAGTAGATTTAGAAGTTTTATCACAACAAGAGAGACTATATAACACATATTAAATGTCGAGTTGTGTGATGCATATAGACACTGCTAATTCTGGGCCACCGGTAATGTCATGGAGACCCCATCTCTGAGTATGGGAGGAGAGGTTTGGGAAAGGGAGGTGTAGCATTTTGGTACAAATCTCACAGGTGCCTGAAGATTCCAGAAGGCCCCTGAGCAAACTGGTGTGCTGACTTCGTGGTATCCAAGCACCAACGAGGTAAAAATTCATCTTGGAATGAGGCTCACCTTGTCACAGAGCCAGCCCTCAAATGTGGGAGAAGAGCAAAAAGTCACCCTCCCAACAAAGCTGCTCCCCCACCAACTCCAACTGTCTCCTCCATCGAGGTCTCCATGAGAATGGACTCTCCCTCCCGCCTTCTGGAGGTAAATATTTTTAAGTGTTATAGCTTAACTTCATATACGCACAAATCAGTTGTAAAATATAGTGGGAAAAACACAGTGAAAAGCAGAACCACATTCAAAATATCTATAGCAATTACAACGCATCTAAAAATGTGTTTAACAAGAAACATGCAAGCACTTCCCATGAAAATGTACCAAATGGCATTTTTGAAAGACCTAGGATGAGAGATACGCTTGTTTGTGAAGATACACAATGTACATTTCTTTACCTTTTCCCACATCGATTCATTAATACAATGCTATTTTGATGAGAATCCTAATAGCTATTTTAATTTAACAAATTGGTAATTAAAGTCACCTAGAAAACAAATACGCAAGCATAGCGAAGACATATGTAAAAGAATAATACTGAGGAGAACTTGAAAACAAGTTCCAAATGCTGAAATTTATATTAATCTAAAACAACTCAAAGAGTCCAGTATGGATCCAGTCAGAGGGTAGCCATACCAGAGACCACAGGCACCCAGGAGGAGGACCCAGGAAGTCAGAAGGATGAGCCAAAATGGCAGCCTAGGATTTACAGAGAAGATTGCCCTTACAGTAAGGTCCATTTGCTGAGTCTTTTCACAGGTCTCTCATCCTATTTACATGTGTAATGGAGAAAGAAAAGAAAAGAAAAGAAAAGAAAAGAAAAGAAAAGAAAAGAAAAGAAAAGAAAAGAAAAGAAAAGAGAAGGAAAGAAAAGAAAAGAAAAGAAAAGAGAAGGAAAGAAAGAGAAAGGGAGAGAAAGAAAGAGAGAGAAAGAAAGGAAGGAAGAAAGAGAGAGAGAGAGAGAAGGAAGGAAGGAAGGAAGGAAAGGAAGGAAGGAAGAAAGAAGAAAAGAAATTCACAAACTCTCCCTGTCCCTTTTTTTTGGGGGGGGGGGGGCGGGAAGATGGTAACAGCAAGGAGACAGGCATAGATCAGTGTAACAGAATGTAATACAAAGAACACTTATTACATATGATAATTTAATTTTTTTGAGTGCAAAGTGGCTGTTCAAATCAATGAGGAATAGACTCACACAGGGTGTTAGAAAAATTGGCTATTGGTTGGAAAGACTGATGAAAGATAGAAACAATTCATAGATAGGGTTCATACATACATATATACATACATTCCTATTTTACTTCACACATAAATGTTCAGTGGGTTAAAAATCTAAATGTAAAATAAAGAACTCTAAAACCACCAGAAGGAAATATAAGAGAATGATAATGACTTGGAGGTAAAGAAGACCTTTTTTTAAAAAATGTTACAGAAAACCCAAGAGCCATTAAAAGGGGAGCGAGAATTAACAAATCTGGCTATATAGAAATGTAAAGCTTCTCCATGTTAAAATAAGTGCCAGATTAATGAAAAATATTTATAAAATGTATAACCGGAAAAGGATAAACATCCGTGATATGCTGAAAGTGTCTACAGATAAACAATAAAAAGATAAGCACTCAACTTTAAAGGAGTCAAATTTTAAGTAGGCAATTCACAAAAGAAAAAATAGAAATGGCCTATAAACTTGTAAAAAAGATTCTCTTTTTTGGCCAAATCTTTTTATGGTAGAATAAATATATATCAAAACAATATTTTCACTGAAAATAGGTTGGTGTGTTTGTGGAAAAACAGTGCTCTCATCCTTTCATGGTAGAAATTGAAACTGATGAAACCTTTTTGGAAGGCAATTATCTAATATCTATTGAAAAGCATATCCTTGAGCCTGCATTTTATTTCTAGGGATTTCCCATTCAAAAATATTTCCTCATATACTCAGGGATATGCTGCCACATGATTTGTAATAGTGAAATTTTGGGAGCAAATATATATTTATGTACATGAAAAATATAATAAATATTAAATATTAAATTATACATAGTTCCACAAACAATATTATAAATATTAAATATTAAATTATATATATTATATACACATGAACAAATTGTGGTAGAACCATATCATGGACTATTCTTCAGCCAACAGAAAGCATTAGTTACATCTAAGTAAAAATTTACACACACACACACACATATATATATATACATCATGTGTATGGTATGGGCATAAACCATGTGTATCCCATGGGCATGCGTATATATGCATGTACACTGACTGACACTTCCAATTTGAACTCAAGACTGGGATTTGCACACAACCACTTTTAAATTACATCTGTGTCTTCTCTCTTCCATGCGAAGAATAATTCTCAAGACCCGGGAGGTGATAAAACACGAGCAACTCCTAAGTATTCATTTGCATTGTTGCATGTGACATACATAACAATTTCAGGGTATCAGTATCAATACTGCCATCATCGATATTGAAAGTTAAAAAGAAACTGGTTTTTTGTAGTTTAGCTACTCATTCTTCTCCCATTTTTATAGCTGGACTTTTATTTACGCTGTCAGAGGATGTAGCTGCTACAGACTATTCTCTTTCCCATTAATTTTGTTATTTTTGTTAGTTCCGCAAGTAACTATATACTTCACGCCTACCACCGTTTCTTATGTTAATGTCTTGCATGTGATGTGGGCAGCCTGAAGCTCATTTGTCAGTAGAGTCCTCTCTACGGTCTCAAAGGAGCTATATTCTCTGAGTTCTTACACACATAACAGTCCATTCTCTTTTATACTTTGAACGTCACTGTTGACGGACATAAAACCCTTGGCTCACATGTGTTTCCTCAAGTATACTAAACACACTACTCCATTTTGTCCTGGAATGAAGTAGCACTTTCTAGAACTCTGACGATGATCTAACTGTATTTCCTTTTAAAGTTATTAGCCCTTTGGACCTAGCTACCCAAAGGATTTTTCTCTTTTTATGACACAGTAATTTTATTAGAATGTGTCTTGTGGTTGGTTGTTTTGTGCCGATATTCTCAGGAACAGGGTGTGCTCTTTCAATTTGTAGTCTTAAATCATAGTTTATTTCAGAAAAGTTGTATTGAATTATAGCTGGGGTGTTTGTTCTGTTCTTTCATTCTGTTCTCTTTCTTTGTTTTTCAGCTCCAGGGCCTCCTATTGCCCCTATGTTGGATTGTCTTTCTTATCTTCACATCTGCCTCTCTCTCCTGAACGCTTTTTATGTTTCCATTTGTCTTTGATTTTTAATTTCTTCTTTTCACCCTCTATTTCTAATTAAGATACGTGTGGTGTTTTTATTCTCTTCTGCTCCTTACAGTTTAGTCTTTATTTCTATTTCTCATCCTTTCCTAGCTCCATTGCTGTGTTTCCGTTTTTCTAATTCTGATGTATAGATTTTTTTTTTTTTTAATTTTGAGAGAGGGAGAGAGAGAGTGCGTGGGGGAGGGTAGCAGAGGGAGAGAGAGAGCTCCAGGCTCAGAGAGGAGCCCGACACAGGGCTCAATCCCACAACGCTGGGATCACCACCTGAGCCACAATCAAGAGTCAGATGTTCAACCGAACGAGCCACCCAGGCGCCCCTAGAATTCTTTCATAGCCTGTAGCATAATGTCTTCTACCCATTTGAAATACAGAGTTATGCTTCTGTTTTGCGGTACATCTCTTGGTTATGCATAAATGTCCTTCTGTTCCTTATTCTCTTACGTTCTTACAACTTGACATTGGATTTGGTCTTGATTTTTTTCTGTGGCCCATTCGTATGTGAAAGTAATCTCCCCAAACTTTTCAGAGGCATCGTTCACAAGTTAGAAACATTAACCTCCCAAGGATCCTCCTTCTATTGTTTCTGCAGTGTTTGTGGCTTGCTTTCTGACATCTCCTGGTCCATTCTCTCCTGCCACAGTCATCCAGACTTTCTCTGTCTCTGTCTTTACTGTCCCCATCTTGCTCAATTTTGATTCCATAATCAACACCTTCTCAAGGGCATGGGCCCTGTTCTGGAAAAGAGTGTTGGATGGGTAGTGTTAAAAGGGATAGAAATCTAATCCTTAGGGCTTCCCTTGCACTCTCCCACTATTGGATTGAGCATAATCTTTGCACAGCAGCTGGGTTCTCGAATCTGTCTGCTGTGTTCTCCAGTCAATACAGGAGAAAGGAGTAGCAACCCAGAGTCTTCTGAGGTTTTAGCTATGTTTGGCTTATTTCCCCCTCTTTAACTGTATCCTCTATGCATATAATCCCTGCTGTTGTTCTGAGTCTCAAGATTTGCCTGGCAACTTTGTCAGGAAGGGTCAGCAGTGAGACCATGAAGACAGCTGAGATCTCATCACTCACTAGGGAAAACCACAGGGCCACCAGCATCTTATCGGCTCTGCAGCTCATTACTTAATGGCATCCCTTGGTAAGGTGCAGATGGCTGACATAAATCGGTTTGCACATTCCGAGGGCACCTGGGTGGCTCATGGGGTGACTGGGTGGCTCAGTCAGTTGAGCATCTGACTTCGGCTCTGGTCATGATCTCACAGTTCGTGGCTTTGAGCCCTGCATCTGTGCTCAGAGCCTGGAGCCTGCTTTGGTTTCTGTGTCTCCCTCTCTCTGCCCCTCCCCAACTCACATTCATTCATTCATTCATTCATTCTCTCTGTCTCAAAACTAAACATTAAAAAACTTTTTAATAAAAAATTTTAAATAAAGAACTTGGTTTGCATATTAGGAAACACCACACCTTCAACCAAACAAGTGACTTTCTAACAGCAGGGTCTCAGGCACCATGGCAGGTCAATAAAGAGATGGATGCCACGTCTGCCATCTTCTGACACTTACTGACTAAAGCCCAGGTATCCAAGCCAGATGAGGGGGTGGGGGCTGGTCTGGGCAGGAACCCCCACAGAAAGAGGGTGGAGGTTGCACGTTGGGAGCAGCGAGGACGGATGACTTGGGTGGGGGTGAAGAGTCCTGGATCCTCAACTATGGAGACAAGCAGACCATCTCTGACCTTCCAGACCAGGACAGAGATGCCTTGAAGATGGAAAAATTTGGAAAATGTCATAAAGTAAAACCAGAAGCCAGCGCAGGGAGCTATGTCCACACTCTTCCGTAACCAGCTGCAGGAGACTGGCCAGCAGAGGCAAGGCACAGGTCCGTTCCCGGCTGTGACTGACTCACAGGGAAATAAAAGGCAGCCAGAATTACGTTCCTGGAGGGCAGGGGTGGGGGTGGGAAGGTTGAGAGTGGAGAGGCCCTGGGGGAGGAGGGCGTGGAAAGTAGCATATCATTACAGGGATCACTGAGCATTCTCTACCTGCCTAACCCTATGTTAACAGCTACTCATCCAAATCCCAAGGAACATCCTTAATGATGTCATCCTCACATTTAAGCTGAAGAAATAAGACTCAAAGAAGCCAAGTGACCTGCCAAGGGTCATATGATGAAAACTCAGTTGGTGACAGGTTCAAATCCAAGGTGTCCTCCAGCTCCAAAGATTTCGCTGCTCACAACTGGACTTGAGTTAACTTCTAGCTCTATCACCGAGTGGCTGTGTGACCTTGTTTGATTGCTTGGCTTCTCTGAACCTCAATTTCTTCGTCTCGGAGATGGAGAGAATTCACAGAATTATTTCAGAAATGAAAGGATTCATTCGCGTCCCATGTAGGTCACGTCCAGGACGGTGTCAGGTGCAGGGTAAGCCCTTGGCCTCTATGTGCCAGCTCTCTGTCCATCATCAGCTGCCATCTGCGCATCATCTTTCAAGAGACCATTAATATGCTGCCATTTTCCACCTTACCTGCTTCATCCTCTTCATTAAATCTATAGAAACTGTCTCGCAGAAAGAGTTATATGGCATTCGGGGAAAATACATGGGGAAGGATTACAGTCTCATCAATGAATTCCAATGATTTCCCCCCATGACATTTCAGAGCAGGCAAGAAATTTGCTTTTCCTAGAGAGTCAAATGACATTTAGAGAATTATGTTTTCTGTCTTATCGCAGGGAAATAATCCATCTAACCCTTCAATGTCTGATAGTCAATAAACCTCAGGAAGAAACCAAGTGAAAGGTAAACCCTCCAAAACAGCCCCCAAAGCCTTGTCTAGAAATCGCACCGGAGACCTGGCTGTACTGTGGAAGGGAGAGTGTAGGAGGGACCCATGAGGACTGTCACCAATGAATTCTCAGCCTCGGTTTGAGAGTCAGAGGGGCTCTCAGAGATGTTCTAACCCATTCTTTTGTTTTTCTGTTTTTAATTTTACTATTTATTTTGAGTGAGACAGGGACAGCGCCAGTGGGGGAGGGGCGGAGAGGGGGTGGGGAGAGAGACAGAGAATCGCAAGCAGGCTCCGCACTGCCAGCACAGAGCCCAGTGCAGGGCTCAGACCCATGAAGCCACAAGATCATGACCTGAGCCAACACCAAGAGTTGGACACTTAACGCGCCCCTGTTCTAATCCATTTCTATACACTTCACAGATAGGGAAATTGGGACTCAGGGAGGGGAAGTAACTTGTCCAATTAACTGCTATGCCTGAAACTTGCACCCAGGTCTCCTGACCCCCAGTCTGAGGCTCCTCCTGGCACATTCAGCAACCTGGCCTTTGGGTACTGGGATTGGCCCCAAATCATAAGTCCTGGCTCCACCACTTAATGGGAGAAGGAGGGGGCCCTTAGCAGGTGGGCTGGCCTTCATTCCCTCACACGGTCAAAGGGGAATGCTAAAGTCAGCCTCACAGGATGAGAAGAGGTGAGGATGTGAACAGCCTGGCACAGACAGCTACAGCAGAAAGACCAGGTGAAGAAACGGAGAAAAGACGGCCACCGAGAAGCCCTTAGAAGAAAGCCAACCTGCAGATACCTGCATCTTGCCTCCAGAACTGTGAGAACGAACTTCTCTTGTCGAACCCCGGTGCCACACCCACTATTGATTGTGGTTATCTCTAGGTTTGGAAGCTCCAAGAGGTGCCCCAGCGCATCCCCTGAATTCCAGTTATACTCTTTCCTGCCCCCATTATACAGCAACAACCCCACCTCCCTGTGGTAACCAGTCATTCCCCTGCCGGGATTACAACTCCTTTCTCTGGCAGCTGGGGTACCTATGTGAGCCCAGTGTGACCAGGCAAAGGCTGTCACTTTAGGGGAGTCCTCACTGTGCCCTGAGTCCAGGAGGGCATTAAGTTGCAGGGATGGAAAGCGCACAATCCCCAGACGGCCCACTGGGAGTGATGGGGAAAGAATCCACCCCTGCTTCCACCTCCTGTCCCCAATCCGAGAAGCCATATCATCCCCGGCTGCAACCCAGCCACCCTCTACTTACTGGTGGATCTCACAGGCTTTGTGTCAGTGACTGAGAGCAGTTCCACGATCCGTCAGCCCCCACCTTCTTCTGTTAGCATGCCATGGATTGGGTTCGGGGAGGGAGTCAACGGCCTGAGCTGCCATCTGATTCAAAGCAGTGTTTGATGCCTTAAATAAAATACACCCTGGGGGCACCTAGGTGGCCCAGTCGGTCAGGCATCCAACTTGATTTCAGCTCAGGTCATGATCTCACGGTTTGTGGGCTCAGGCCCCGCATCGGGCTCTGTGCTGACAGTGTCGAATCAGCTTGGGATTCTCTCTCTCCCTCTCTCTCTGCCCCTCCCCTGTAGCGCCCTCTCTCAAAAATAAATACAAACATTTAAAACTTTGAAAAAAATACATACTGAGAATACAAACGTGGTGGAATGGTGGACGCCCGGTGATGGACGGATGTGCTTTACAGAAGGAAGCGCTCCCACCCCATTCCCTGGGGGGCTCTGACCCACCACCCGCCCAGCTCTGCCAACTCTCTCCTCCCCGAGGCCGTCCTGACCTGGAAACTAGACAGTGATAGTCACACACTGATTGCAAGAGTAACATAAAATTACTCAGGTCTTATTCTTCTATCCAACGTGAAGCTTATGCATTTTCTCCTTTGCCTGTGTGAGCTGAGCCCCTGTAGGCGAGGAAACAGTGACTTGCGGATGTGAGGTCACCTGGCCCTCAGGGGCAGACCTGAGACTGGAATGAAAGCCATTTCCTCAGAGCCCCTGCTCCTCACATAAAAAGAGGTGATGTACAGGCTGCCTCCCCCTCCCCCACCCTGCTGGGTCCCCTTCCCCTTTCACTGCACCCAATGCCGTCCTACCTGTTCTTGCCAGCAAAATATATGTTCAGTTTGTCTAAACAACTAAGTTGACCCCAAAACAGCCCCCACCCTGCAGAAGGACCCCTCCCTGAGCAACCAGCTTTATGAAATCTGGTGCTGAAATCTGGCTTGGGGTGGGGGGCAGCCAAACTCCCCACAAATGCTCTTTCAATGTATAAACTTAAAAGTAGCTTTTAGGAAATGGGTGTTTACTCCAAACCAGAAACTAAACATTTGTTCCCCCCCCCCCCCCCCCCCGCTTCTTTTTGTATCTTTGAGACGGTAATGGCTGTGAAGGCAATTGGGGTGGCATTTACAATTATAAGCAGGTTGATGCTGTTCATCCACTGAGGGAGCACATCGGGAAACAGAAAAGAGCGGTTTCGGAGATGACAGGATGTCACACAGCCCCGTGTGGTTCCCCAGCCACTGGGTGGTGGGGACTGCGGGAGCTCTTCGAGAACCCGAACATTCCTTCAGCACAACGCGTGACCTCTGCTCTAGCTTCACGTGGATAAAAGGAGAGGAGATTCTGACATTCTGCCGTATTTAATGGCTTCCACAGAACCCACTGCTTAACTGTCTTACGACCAAAATAAAAAAGAAACAGTGTCCTGAGAGGTGCTTAGGCGTCAGGTGAAGGACTGGAATCCTGGGGCTGGCGTGGCAATTAGATCCTCGAGCATTTTGCTGCACAAACAAAGGGCTCCAGGCCTAGAGACTTTGACTGAGAAGGGGTAGGTGGGGTGGTCTAGAACTGCCCCCAGCTGGTTCCCGCACTTGAAGGGGCTGGGGCTGCCTGAGGATCCCACCACTCCCCCACCCCCAGCTTGAGGGCAGCCCTTCCTCAAGGACGGCTCTTGCCTACTGGGGCATCTCCCTGAGGATCTGGTTAAAATGCAGATTCTGATTCAGTAGTTCTAGAGTGGGCCTCAAAATTGGCTGGGAAGGAGAGAACACAATGAAACAAGACGCTGGGCCCAGCCAAGGTGACTGAGCACAGGTGGAGGACCACCTGACAAATGGCGGAATGAGGGGAGCTGGGGTCTGGGGGACAAGCAGATCCACACGGAGGCCCCTCTCTGCCACTTACTGGCTGTGTCATCTTGTACCAGTTACTTTCCTTCTCTGAGCTTCAGTTTCCTCTTATGTAAACTGGGAATGGCATTACCTACCTCACAGGATCTGTGAATGGCTTAGATCAGGTTCCCGAAAAGCAGACCATGAGATGAGGCTATGGACCAGTGATTTTGCAGAGAACGTCCTCAGGAAAAAGAAAGAGAGAGGGAAAGGGGAATCTGAAAGAAAGGTGAAGCAAGGATGCCGTAGCAAGGTCTTTGCTACCTGAAGTTCAGCCCAGGGATCTGCAGCACCAATCACACCTGGAGTTTGTTAGAAATGCAGAATTTCAAGGTCCACTCTAGAACTACTAAATCAGAATCTGCATTAACAAGATCCCCAGGGATTATGAAGAGCATTGGTAGAGGACAAGACCAGAGATGCCCCAGCAGGGAAGAGCCGTCCTTGAGGAAGGGCTACCCTGAGGCTGCGGGTGGGGGAGTGGCAGGAACCTCACGCAGCCCCCCTGGGCACCCCCCACCCTGGCAGCCCCTGGGCAGCCCTCTGAGGACAGGGATGCAGGTGCTGGAAGTGAAAGCAGAGGAGCAAGGGCATAGAAACAGCCACTGTGAACCAGAGGGGACAAAGTGGGACACTGACAACACCTGCCATAGGTGACCACTAAAGAGAGCAATGAATCCTTTAGGACTTCACCTCACATCTGTTCCCTGCCCTTTGTTTCCCGGTTCCTTGATGCCTTCTCTCCTTCTTTTCAGGCCATGAGCACCCAGTGGGTCAGACAGAGCCATACCGAGTACCTATTTGTCCTGGCTTCCTCCCTATGGGAGAAAGGACCACGACTGGGCTTGGCAAGTAAGGGCAAGTGGACCTCTGTTTAGGGATCATCCATTTGGTTTGGGGTCTTATCGCCCTCCTCAACTGCCTCTGCTGATGGCACCCAGCCCTCAGCTCACACTTGCAGTCTCAGGGGCTTGGAGCAGGCACCCTTCAGCTCCTTCCAGCAGGTGGCACTGGCTCCAGTCACATGGCCATGAGACAAGTCACCTGCTTCTCCCTCTCACCGGGCTTGCCAGGGCCTCTTGCCTTCACTCCTACCTCAGCTTCCCTTTCTTTCACACCACGTCGCCCCGGTGTGAAGCTCAGTCTACTGACTCAGGACCTAAATACAGTCTGCCTGGCTCTCCTAACCACCCCCTGCCCACTCTGGGCTGGGTTCTGTTCTCCAGACACACACGCTGGTCAGAGCTTTCCTCCACAGAAGAACATGGTCTGAAATACCCTGCTACCTGCCCCACTTGCTCCCCAGCAGACACTGATGCTCTATTCCCTGAGCATGACCGTGGCCATGACACTTCCTTCCACCCAGGAGAAAGCTTACCACTAGGTTGCTTCCCTAATGTCAGCCCCATCTGGACGTGGCCCCACATCCCTTCTAAGTCCTGGGGGCCTATGAAACTCCAAAGCAACAGGCAGGTCTGGCTCATGGGTGCAGAACTGACCTGTCTGGTCACACGGGTCCCTGCATTTTGGGTTGAATGCCCTGCTGTCTCCATCTTGCAAGTGTTAATTTTTATAGGGGTTTCCCATTTCCATTTTGCACTGGGCCCCCCAAATTAGCCAGCCGATCCTGATAACACATGATACCTTGCCAGACACTCCCCCAAGTGATCTAACGGACATGCTGACCCCTGGCCCAAAGCACTAGGGAGGGTGAGCATTGTGCCCCCACACTCCACACTCCCCCAGCCCTCCTCACCCCTTTGTGGCCCTGCCCCAAGAGCCCAGTAGATGACCCCTTAGCTAGGATGGCAAGATTGTCACAGGTCAAGAGTGGCCCGTGTTGGGTAGAAGAATCCATTCTGGTCCCAGTAATCTTCATCTAGAATCCCATGCATCAGAACAACTCCTTGAGATGTTTTATCCTGAAGTTTTCCCCTTTCCTACTCCCGTTCGGATGGAGAGCACTGGCTTTTAATTCCAAAGCCAAAGATGAGGGTTGCAGAGAGTTAAGAAGAGAAGGAGGGAACAGGGGCAGGGAGGCCTATGTTCTGCCCCCACCTGCTCCATGTGCCTGACACTTATGCTCACTAAACTCAGGTCCCATTAATCAGGCTAAGATTCAGGGACTCTGGCAGCCACCCGCAAAGAAAATCTTGAGCAACCTAAGATTCTCAGCCAACATTTACAGCTGCATTATTGCACCCTGGAGACAGAATTCCCAGCCCTGGCTGTATGTGCACGTCACCAGGGAGCTTTCAAACATCCACCTCCACCAGGTACCCTAACTCTGTTGGAACCTGGGTTGGAACCCAGGGATGGGGGAGTCTGAAAAGTCCCCCAGGTGATACTCAAGTGCAGCTGAAGTTAAGCGATGCTGATCCAAGGGCCGCACTGGAGGCGTTCTGAGTCTATGCCCTCCTGCCTACCCTTTCCTCCCAGCACAATTGGATCTACTTAGCTGCACTGAGCAGCCAAGCCCCATCCACACTGGGTCAGAGGTCATCCAAAGTCAGCAGACCAAGGAGCAGTCGGGGTTCTGGATGTTCTCAGGCAGCTAGTCTATTCTGGTCACTGGTTCTACTGGGACCCTGAGGCTCAGCCCCTGCTCTGCCCCAACTCTGGTCACTGGATCCCCTGCCCTGGGTACTTCCTTCTGGAGTAGCCACTGAGTATGGATGGAAGAACCCAGAGGGTTGGGACAGAAGCTCTACATTCAAGCTCCTGGCCCTGCCACTTACCATGGACACTCAACAATGGGTAAGAAGATGGTGTGAGACAGCTGTTGCTTTTGCCTGGGCAGCATCCCATATGGTCTTGGTGGGACTACAGGTCAATGAGCCCCCTCCCCAGGCAGGAGGTGGACCCTTGACCCAAATGAGGCCAATCAGACTCTCTCTCCCAAGAATGTATATCTTGGGCAGAGTGACCCAATCATTTAAGACAAATTACTCTGCCTGTTCCTTCCAGCAGAGGTCTGCTGGCTAAATCCGGGGTGCCACAGCTTCTGTCCTTTCAGGGAAGTTCCTCAGGTTAGGATGGCTATCATCAAATAACATCAAGGGAGCATCAGACAAGAAACAAGTGTTGGCAAGGATGTGGAGAAAAGAGAACCCTTGTGCACAGTTGGTGGGAATGTAAACTGGTGCAGCCACTGTGGAAAACAGTATGGAGGTTCCTCAAAAAATTAAAAATAGAACTACCCTATGATCCAGCAATCCCACTTCTGGGAATATATCCAAAGGAAACAAAATCAGGATCTCAAAGAGATACATGCACTGCCTTGTTCATTGCAGCATTAGTCACAATAGCCAAGGTATGGAGACGGCCTAGGCATCCATCTGCAGATGAATGGCTTCACACACACACATGCACGCACATAAATACATGGAAATACTATTCAGGGGCGCCTCAGTGCATCAGTCGGTTAAGCATCTGACTCTTGATTTCAGCTCAGATCATGATCTTACGATTCATGAGTTTGAGCCCTTTGTCAAGCTCCATGCTGACAGTGTTGAGCCTTCTTGGGATTCTCTCTCTCTCCCTCTCTCACTGCCCCTCCCCTGCTTGCTCACTCTCTTTCTCAAAATGAATAAACATTAAAAAAGAAAAGAAGTATTATTCAGCCATGAGAAAGAAAGGAATCCTGCCATTTGCAACAACATAGATGGACTCTGAGGGCATTATGCTAGGTGAAATGAGTCAGAGAAAGACAAATACTGTATTACTACTTATATGTGGAATCTAAAAACATAAAACACATAGAAACAGAGGAGAATGGTGGTTTTCCACGTGCTGGGGAAGACAGGAAATGGAGAGAGGTTAGTAAAAGGGTACAAACTTTCAGCTGTAAGATGAATAAGGCCTGGGGATCTAAGGTACAACATGGTGATTATAGTTAACAATATTGTATTATATACTTGAAAGTTACTAAGAGAGTAGATCTTAAATGTTCCCACCACAAAAAAAGAAATGGTAAATTTGTGAGGTGATGGAGGTATTAACGAACCCTGGCAATCATTTTGCAATATAGGTGTACGTATCAAATCATCACATTGTATCCCTTGAACTTACACAATGTTATAGGTCAATTATATCTCAATAAAGCAGAAAAAACAAATTAGGACAATATTAAAAAAAAGCAAACAAAAAAATAGAGGAAACACAAAACTGGAGATCATCCTTTTTTTAAAAGAAATATCTGTGACAACTGTATGTAATTTTCAAGGTTAATGGCATCTTGATTCACAATAATGAAAGTCTTGTTTATCTACATATTAGTGTCCTGAAGCTAGCTTAATTTACATAATCATAAACTGCATTTCAACTGTCCTCATCAGCTTGTTCCCCATTTGATGAAAATGTAAATGGTAATTTTATTTGGGCTCAATTGCATATATACTGCATTTATGCAGCATCAGAAAATAGCATTTTAATTTAACCAGCAAGTTGGGCTCATTACCAAAAAAAAAAAGAATATTGGTTAAAACACCAAGTCAGTTCCCCAAATGTCTTTGAAGGGTCTAGTCATTGTTGTTACCCAGTGGGTTTTAATTGTATTTGCTCAATGCTGGAAAAAGCTAGGACTTCACAATGAAAATGTCCTGTAGACTCCAATCCACAGGTAGCCAGTGGACCCCAGGATTCCAAGACGGCTGGCTGGAAGGAGGCCACAATCGTGCAGGTACTATATCCGGGCACTATAGCTCAGAAGAGTGAAGCCACCGGCTTAGGTCCATTCGCGCAGCTCTAACAGAACAGCACAGACTGCCAGGTGTCTTAGCCCATTTGGGAAACTCTAACAGAACAGTACAGACTTGGTGGCTTACCACAAAAGAAATCTACTTCTCACAGTTCAGGAAGCTGAGAAGTCCAAGATCAAGGCACTGGCAGGTGCAGGGTCTGGTGAGAGCCCATCCCTGGTTGACAGACAGCCATCCACACTCTGTGTCCTTACTTGGCAGAAGAAACAAGGGGACTCTCCAGGATGTCTTTTTTATAAGGACACTAATCCCATTCATGAGAGCGTCACCCTTCGGACCTAACCACCTTCCAAAGGCCTCACCTCAAACGCCATCTCAGTGGGGTTGGGATTTCAACATACATATCTTGGGGAGAATGTAAACATTCAGTCCAGAACACCCGACCAAGGCCAGAGTGACGATGCAAGTTCAGAGGGACAGGCAGAAACTCTTTAACGTTCACTAGGAATGTCGAGCTCGGGTTCCCAGGGAAGCAAAAGCAAAGGCAAAAGCAAGTTGAAAGGGTGGCCGGGGGCAGAGCTGAAGCAGGGTTCCCTGTGACACTACCCTTCACCACTGCCACTGCAGCGGGCGTTAGCCCACACGTCAGTACCTACAGCTCCCACCTCAGCTGGGGGCTTTGGCACTGCTCTCTGCCAGACGTGGTAAAAGCGTGAGAAAGGCAGAGCTCACAGGCATATCTTCAGAGCCCCCTGAGTTCACACCATCCCTGCACTCCACGGAAGTGGGACACGTTTCTTGCTAATCAAAGTTCTGCCTGACGGCTGGGTCCGACACACTGGCCACCACAACCGTATGACCCACAGCCGGGAGCAGATTGCACTACAGAGAAAATGGCCAAACGCCTGTTGGGTGCAAGGAAGCTGTTCTCGGCTGTGGACCAGCATGTGTTCCTAAGGCACAGTGGGCAAGACCAGAGGTTTCTCTAAGCACAGAGCGGGTCAAAGTGGAGAGGAGGGATGCATTTACTTACGGTGACTGAACAGCGCGTCAAGCCCTTTAGAGAGGATTCTCAGACTCTACGGTTCTCGGTAGACCAGAGACGAGACAGAGGCTGCAAGCCCTCACAGCTCCCACGCCTCTCCGCACACGTGAGACAGTTTTCCCGTTTCACAGCGCTTTTGTGACCTGCGCACACCTATGCCTTGTTAGCACTCCACAAGGCAGGCTTTCTCAAACATGCATCTCCTGGGGAGCCTGTTAAAACCGCAGAGGCCCAGGCCCCACCCAACACCTTCTGAATCTCTGCTGCATTAACAGGCATCACAGGTGGCTCTGGGGACCCTGATGA
This sequence comes from Panthera tigris, assembly GCF_018350195.1. Taxonomy (NCBI): domain Eukaryota; kingdom Metazoa; phylum Chordata; class Mammalia; order Carnivora; family Felidae; genus Panthera; species Panthera tigris. The sequence goes on from NC_056674.1 coordinate 41,763,989, forward strand.
GAAAACAGCTCTTTATCCCTTATGGCCGGCTCAGGACCCAGGACCCCAGGCCCCAAGCAAATTCCTAGTCCCCTTGGTGCAGAAAGCCTTTGTAATACCTTCCAAGGGCAGCTTTCTCTCCTGACTTTAAAATGACAGCAAAAAGTTCTGGTGAGCAAGATCGAGGCCACATTCTCTAAGAACTCTTTGCTGTAATTTACTCTCTCAGATTTACAGGCAAATATCTGATGAGTGAATAGGACCGGGCACTCAGTGATTTCCAAGCTCCAGCTCTTCCCTTCTAAGGACTGGTAATGACCTTAACCAACACAGCAGGGGAGTTAGCCTCCACCGTGATCTGGTCTGCAAATGTCTGCAAGAATCACATTGTTCTTGCAACAAACCCTGAGCTGGGACACTTGCTTCTTGTCCCTGGACCCCCGGATCCTGTGCGTTTACACATCTATTGCTTAGGGCAGACTGCAGAGACCTTCTAGTCACTATTCAGGTGCTTGGGGGCAGCCACGTTTCCCTGCATCTGATCTGTATTCTCTCGGCACAATCAACAGCTTCCTGGGTGCCATGGCTCAGGGCTGTGTCATCTTAACCCTGGATCCCAAACTGAAACATACAGAGGCTGTGATACTTCCCGTGTGACACCATTAAACATACCCACTAGCAATAACTCAGGGCTAACGTTATGGTAGTGAGTTCCCTGTCACCGGAGGTATCCAAGCAATAATCGATCTACCATAGATCCGGAATGCCAGCAGCCACCAGCTAAAGCATTAGACCTCTTAACCAGTGGAGTCCTTCTGACTCCAGGTGTGTTTGATTCTGTGAATTTCAAATTTGACTTCTGCCAATGCATCATTAAATACATCCCAATTCTGCCCACACGGCTCTCTGATACTGAGACTGGTTTTGCACAAAGTGGTAAAATACAATTTAAATATCTTCTAAGTGTCAGAACCAGGAGAAAGAAAAACAAATTAATCCACAAAGAATTCCTTTTCAGTGGTTTTCAAGCCAGCTTGTGTCTGTCACCAAACCACAGGTGAAATGCTAATAAAACTCAGCCTGCAACAACAGCATAACAATTTAAATATGGCCTATTTTTCCAAAGAAATAGAGAGAATGTATTTCCAAACATGGCCTTTTTAATGAGTGCCAACTTTCTTATAAGAAGATGATTACAAAAGAGCAAAGGTCTCCTCAAGACTGAGATGAGGTGGAGTCCACAGTGAATGGCAGAGGGGATGACCCAAGAGGCCCGCGGGTGGGATGGAAGACCCCCCTTTAGGGGATCTAGCAGGAGGGGTCCGAGAGAAGAGGCAACTGGCAAAACATGGTGATGAAGTGGCTACACCTTTCAGCCTAATTTGAAGAGACAGGGCCGCGGGGACCTCACTCCCGCTTTGCACACTGAGCGCTCACAGCAGCACGGGAAGGGGTGTGCTGGCTGTCCCCGTCACAGGGTCAGAGCACGCATGCGGGGTCCCGCAGCACAGACGCTGGCCGCCTGCTGCCCACATCAGCCTCCCCCATGCCCTGCACCGCCTACCCCGCCTTTCTCAAACACACACATCTTTCTCCACTTCCCCACTGTCGCGCCTTCTCTTCTTATCTACCTCGGCCTTGCTCCAAACGCAGTTTCAAAAATCACCTCCTCCGTGTCGTCTTCCGTGATTTGCTGTGTAATGTTGAATACTGCCTGCTGGGGACTTAGGAGCCTCCAAATTTGTCCTCTGCCTGCCCCTTCCTGAGGGTTCCCACTGGGATGAGGCTATTAAAAGATATGCCCAAGCAATCCAGCCATTTTCCGAAACTTGCAGAGACGTGGAAACTATGCTCATGGCCTGGAAGGCAAGGACCTGGGCCTGTGCTCTGGAGTCAGGCAGGGTCACAATGACAGCCCAGTGGGCACCCTGCTGTGTGATCTCCGAGTCTCAATTCCCTCAGCCGAGACACAGAGATAACAGTTCCTCCACTGAGTTGCTGAAAGGTCGTAATGAAATAAAATCGGCGGGAGCACCCAGCAGCACGGTTCTCAATAAATGCCATTGTCTTCCCCTTCGTGCAGAGCTACCTACTGTGCGATTTTAGATCACACGGTACCTCAATCTTATCATCTGTAGAAAAGGCAGGCATGCTCTCGGCTTCTTATTTCACTGCTCAAGAGAGAAGCTTATGTAAAAAAAAAAAAAAATTATAATGGACTTCATTTATTCCAGTATTTACTGAATATTCCATTTGTTCACACTATCATGTCAGTGTGAAATAGTCATCCATTCTTCCTAAACAACGCAGGAATTACCGGCTGTCATTTCTAAGAGGATTAAGAGATCGTCACCCATTAAGGACAAGCTGTTAGCAGGGAAAAGCAAGGCCCCTGGAAGAGGCCTGGTTCCTGGGTGTGGGAGGAGGAGGGGCCCACACTCCTTCTGCTGCCCAGGGGTCCCCCCAGCTGTGTGTGTAAAAGGGTCTCACATAATCCCCACCACAACATTTGAGGCTGGTTGCATACTCCCATTTTACAGATGAGGAAACCGAGGCTCAGAAAGGTTTGCTGGGTTCAGGCTCAGAGCTCTCAGCTCACCTCTGCCGGAGCCACTGCGGAGGGATAGCTGCGCTGTAGAGAAGGTGGAAGCACGTGAGATTCTCCAGCGCCACACAAGGGACATGGAAGGACAGGAGTTCCTGGAGCACCCACCTCCCTCCACTTTCAGAGGGGGGAGGGGAGATGCACGCAAGGAGAAAAGCGGGGCTGTTGCAAACAGCAGGACTCAAGATCGGATTCATGACTCTCTCCTATAATCCTCTGCAATACTGTAGAAGCGCCAGTGTCTGAATCCACATAGGAAAGAAAAGCAAAATTCGAGTATCTTCATGCACTCATAGAAGACAATTCTCAAGGGTGTCTCAAGGTTAAACTAGAACAGTCCCAGTTTATGCAAAATAACGGTTTACTGTTGCCCCACTTGCTCTCAAGAGTATCCAGATATATAAGATCATCCCACATCTGTGGTTCTCAACCTTGGTGACACATTACAATCACCTGGGGAGCTTTGTAAACAAGATTAAGTCAAAACCTATGGAGGTGACATCCAGTCATTGGTCATTCTTTTTAAGCTTTTCCCAGCGATTTTAATTGTGCTGCTAAGACTGAAGGCCTCTGTCCCGGGTAGAAGACACGACTCCCTTCTTATGCAAAGGGGACTCAGGTGCAACGACGGCAGTTCACAGGTGGGACCCCAAGGAGCTTGGAGCTGCTCTGCCCACGGGAGAATCGGGCAGCCGAGCAGGGAGCACGTGGCTGGGTCCAGCTGACCCCCATCAGGCTACACCTGCTGTTCATCTGCCTGATTGAATTTACTTACCTGCCTACTTCTGGAAAGATCGGAAGCTCTGTGGCGGTTCCTGTTGGGCACCAGCAGATCATTAGTGCTCACCCGGCTCCCACAGAGGCAATGCGGGAAGTCACTGGTTTCACCTTGAAGTGAAGAAGGAGGACCTGGAGAGACAGATTTTCCACACATTTTGGAGAGGTTCTGCCAGAGAATTCCATCGAGGCATGTGAAGTCAGGCTACTACTGGCAAGAGCAGCGCCAGAGCCCAGGGTACAAACGTGTCCTGCACAGGGTCTCCGGAACAGATTGTCTCCAAAACTGCATCTATCCCAATTAAGGCTGCCAGGCAAGTCTCTGGCCCCTCATCCAACTCCACGGAGGTTCTTGGAGAGAAAAGGGCTGCCCTCTCCTTGTCCCCGCCACAGAGAGCAGAGTCTGTCCTCAGGCGGCTCCCCTGGGTTTTGAATCATTTTTACAGCTCTGGTATTTGCTTTCCGGACTACAAGACGTTTCCAAGAGCAGAACATAACAGGGGAGGTTTGAGAGATTTCCTCTTTCTAAAGAGGGGCAGCAAACATCACTGCAGCTAGACCCGGACGGATACATTCCAGCTACATAACACATTACACTTCTCAGCGTTTTTCAGACTGTATCCCTAACAAACTCTCTGAGAGTGTATTAGGAGGTTGTGTTCATGAAATACTATTTGGGAAGCTTCAGAGTATATGGGAAACCTTTGTCATTCGTGGATGTAACACTCACAATTTTGACTCAGGAGTGAGAAACGTTACCAAATTACTTCCCCATAAAAGTAAAACAATTTATCACACACACACACACATCTGTCTTGTGATTTTCAAACTTTCTGATCTTTGCCAATCTGGAAAATGAAAACGATTACCTCCACGTCATTATAACTCTCTTCTTTTATTAGCAAGACTGAATAATTTTTCACATGCCTAAGAAACAGTTTTACTTCCTTCTCCGTGGACTCCATTTATATCCTTTGCCCACTTTTCCATTGGGCTCATAATTCTTATTTATTTGTAGATTCTCTTTCTATATGAGAAAAACCAGCCCTTCCTCTGCAGTGTGCAAACAACTTTGCAGTTTGATGTCTTATTTTGATTTTATTTACGGTCCAAATAGCTGAGTCCATTTTAATGTAACTGAATGTATTAGTATTTTCCTCTGTAGCTTCTGGGTTTTGAAACTTTAGAAAGTCTTATAAGGAAAACAACTTTCATTGTTTCTTTAGTATGAGATTTTGATGGGACTAAGCCAGGCCTGAAAGCATTCAGCTGAAAAATATTCAAAGAAAATCATGACCAAATGTCACTCTTTCTGTGTGTCAAGATCATGGCACCCAAAGAGAAAGCCGACAAAATACATCATCCATTATCAGATTTGGTCCATGGTGGAGCTTCCCATCTGAGGGACTATTTCCCATGAGATAGCATGATCTAGAATTCCCAGCTCCTGGGCAATTAAATGCCCCTCCATACCGAGGTCCTGGTTACATTACTCTTATTTATTTGTAAGCCATTCTAGAAATTCTTCTAAGATTAGGGGGGTCTCTTTCTAGCAAACCCACAACTGCCATGTCAGTTGGGGTCTCCCAGAAGACATCAAATGGTGATAACTGCATGCCACAAGTGAGACGGGGCCAACATATATACCAGGGAGACTTCTTCTGTAGGCATTTAGATGTGCTCATCTGTTTCTAGGGATTCCACTGCTCTCCTGAGTCACCAAACCCTTCAACAGGGCTTCTGCCTCAGTTGCCTATTTGGTCTTCAAATACACCCCTGGACATGGATGCCTGCCCTGAGCATCGGCACGGCAGCTGGTGGTCTCACGTCAACCTGCCCCAGCCCACGCCACCCTGTCAGTCCTGCCTTCTCCCTCCAGCCAGCCGAGACTCTGGGTCAAAGAACCCCTCCTGGAGGCGTGTGAAGAAACACCCACATGTGGGGACAGGCTTTGCCCAACTGACTCTTACAGTGTCATGCAGATGCTGGGGAAACTGAGGCACAGGACAGGTATGAATCTGGTGGTAAGGGAGCCTAGAGCCTCTCTTCAGCATTAAAACAGAGACTCCTAGGAATGGAAACCTGGCTTTACCCTCATCACAGCACCTGTTTTCCCTTCCAAGTCCCCAAAGCCTCTGGACTTCAACCTGGGACCCAAGCATGTGACTGGGTATCCTGAACCCTTTCAAGGTCCTGCAAACAGAGCTGGTCCGTTTGCTCAGACTTCCTTGCTTGGGTCTCCAGGACACCTCCTTGCTCTTCTGAGCCCTCTCCTCAAAAAACCCTGGCCATTTCTCAAGTTTTCATGGGGTATAGAAACATCCCCACCAATTGATCTTGTGGTTAGGATAGCATAGTTCCTAAATGAGAGTACTCCTAGCCTGAGTGATCATTTATTAGTGCAGAAGAAAGTTAAAGCTTCAGAGAGGGTGAGCCTTACCCAAGGTCAAAATCTTGTTGGCTTCCAAGCCAGAATCAGAGCCCAAGCCTGCTGATTCCCAGGCCAGTGCCACTCCACAACCCGCTGTGGCTCCCAGACCAACTGTCTCCCACTTTCTTGAGGGACTCTCCTGGTGAGAACTCTGGGTGTTTTTTTGTTTATTTGTTTGTTTTTAATTCTATCTGGGACGAAAAGAGAACAGGTTGACTTTGTAATGTCGTCAAATATTAAGCTTGATTTCCCAGCTACTGACATCCAAATTGCCAGTGAGCTTGAAAGTCCCGGTGGAGGCTGCTGGCTGTGCTGATAGAATGAGGCTTGCAGCTAGGGAGGAGGGGAAGCATCCCTCAGCTTCAAGGGGAGACGAGCACGAGTGAGGGGTGGGGGGTGGGGACTGCAGAGCAGGTGGCCGCCAGGAAGCCAGGGACAGGGCAGCAGCCCATTAAAACAGTTCAGGGTAAGGGTCCTCCATTAAAATTTTAAGCCACAGGCACTTCATGACCATGCACACTTGAAATGCTGTCCCTGGGAGACGGAAGCCAAGAGGCTGTTAAGGGTATTGTGTGAAGTTGCCAAAAATTGAAACCATGACGCATCCCTTGTCCTTCGGAAATTTTTCGAAAGAAAAGTTCTCCACGATATGGAACACACTGTGCAAATGGAGGAAGGAAAAGAAAGTTTTTCTGAGAGTCACGCCAATGGGTCCTCATTATTTGAGAGGGCAGAGTCAGAAAAATGCCTGGAGTGAGAAAAATGGGCTCTCGACACTAGAAAACTCTGGATTTGGTCTCTGGCCTCACACATTTGTTTACTGGGCAGGGAACAACCCTTTGGAACCTTGGTTGCCCCATTTGTAAAATGAGGCTAATAGCACTTTCCTCCAAGGGTTGTATTGAGGAGTAAATGGACTGTGTTACAAAGCACCTGGAACGGGAGCCCACCTCATGAGCTGGTGGTGCCTCCTCTCCTTTTAGAGCTTGAAATGGCCTTTATGATGTGCTTATCTCAATGCGTTCATTTTTCATACGGGGAAACTGAGTCCCAGATGTGAAGTGACTTACCCGTGGCCCTCAGCAAGCTCCAGGCAGAATCGAAGTCAATTCTTCTGATTCTCCCGCATCAAGAAACACCTCCTCTCAAACTACCCCCTCCCTGCTTCTCCCCAGAAGTTCACCATCTCTTAAATAGTCAGCAGGAGGGAGGGGAAGACAGGTGGCTGGGTGCCACTGCCGTCTATCTTCACCAACTGCTTTCTAAGGCAAGGCTGATAGTTAACCCTGCAACCCAAGCGATCCCTGTGTGACCGCCTCCGAGAAATCTGAGTCCAGTGAGAGGAGGCATAGAAGGAAAAGAGACAGAGGGGCAGAGGGAGGAGAGACAACGAACAGCGGGGAGCGCCAGAGGGATTCCTCGTGAGATGAAGATTCGCTCTGACATTGTTTTCAAACGAGTGCAGGGGAGAGAACCACAGACAGCGATGGCCAGATATGCAGAACCAATGAGGGAGAGTACAAATGCCCCTGAACTGAGAACACATCTTCGGAGAGGAGTCCCTGTGAGCAAACGGTGCTTGCTGACGTACAAAGGGATTGGAGGCCCGGCCAGGCTTCCGACAGTGAGTGACGTCACGGTGGAGGCATTATCTGGAGTTGAGTAAGGCAAAGAGCTCTTGCTTTTGTTTCTTTCTGTCCTCTGTCTTGATGGAAATGTTCTGATCTTTGCCCTCTCATGTACAAGTAGAATTTAGCTCTTTCCACACATTTTTGTGTAGCATTGGGGGTATTTCCGATAACTAAAACATTTTCTCCTCTAAGAAGCTGAGGGATGGAGTGGAGCCATGTGCCCACCACCCACCCACACCCCGATTTTACTGCCCCGCAACCTAAGTTGGCAAAACACTCCCACGTGTGTCCTCAACTACTCTCTATTACCACATTCATGACACGTCTGACACCACGTGGGGCTTTTCCATACATCAAGTGTCACAGACTATGAGTCTGGAGTTCTCTCTTGTCCAGCAAGAGAACAGAGGCAGAACTGAATATGAGAGAGGCTAATGTCTGGGAGGAGACAAAAACCCTGAACAAGGGTTTCGTCTCCATATTTATAGAGCTTGCAAGATATTACCCATGTGGTGAACGTGAAGAAAACAAGATCTCACACATGCGAACATGGAGAAGACAATCGATCATCACCAACTTGTGTGTATAAGAAGCAAAGGGTCGGGGGGCGCCTGGGTGGCTCAGTCGGTTAGGCGGCCGACTTCGGCTCAGGTCATGATCTCGCAGTTTGTGGGTTCGAGCCCCGCGTCAGGATCTGTGCTGACAGCTCGGAGCCTGGAGTCTGCTTCTGTGTCTCCCTCTCTCTCTGCCCCTCCCCCATTTGCTCTCTGTCTGTCTCTGCCTTTCAAAAATGAATAAATGTTAAAAAAGAAAAAAAGAAGAAGAGGAAGAAGAAGCAAAGGGTCGGGACACCTGGGTGGCTCAATGGGTTGAGCACCTGACTTCAGCTCAGGCCATGATCTCCGAGTTCAGGAGTTCAAGTCCCGCATCCGGCTCCACACTGACAGTGTAGAGCCTGCTTGGGATTCTCTCTCTGCCCCCACCCTGCTTGCTTGCTCTCTCTCTCTGTCTCTTTCTCTCTCACAATAAAGAAACCTAAACATTTTTTTTAAAAAAGAATCAAAGGGTCTGGGGGGAGAGTGGAGTTTGTGATCAAAGTATAATAGTATATTGGCATCAGATGGAAAGAAATTTTACTCATGATCCCATTAAATATCTCACCAGCTAACCTCGGGCGTTTTCACCCCGTGATGGTGGCTTCCCACCCTAAGTTTTTTCTAACCCATTTATGTAAGTAGAGCCTATTCCCCACCCCCCAATCGAGCACTTCTCCGACCCCAGCTGTGTATCCTGCAATTCACGTGTCCTGTGTGTCTCCCCAGAGACAGCATCAGGTCCCACAGATTAAGGACTCAGTCCCACAAGACCGACCCCACTTCAGATGCCAACTGCCAAGTCCAGGTTGCCTCCTAGACTTCTGACCAACTGGCTATAAATGGGGGTTTCTGTGACACCCCTCCCCCACCTTGGGTTCCATCATTTATTAGAACAGCTTGCAGAACTCAGAGAAACACTCACCTATGTTTATTATAAAGGATACGATAAAGGATACAGATGAACATCCAGATGAAAAGATGTATCTGAGGTACCTTTTTGACCCTTTCTGGGTCCAGAGGGTCCTGAGCACGGGAGCTTCTGTCCCCATGGAGTTGGGGTGTGCCTCCCTCTCAGCATATGGATGTGGTCACCAACCCAGAAGCTCTCTGAACCCCTTTCTTGGGATTTTTATGACAGCTTCATCACATACACACGATCAGTCATTAACTCAATCTCCAGCCCCTCTCCCCTCCCTAGAGGATGGGAGGTAAAGCTGAAAGTTCTAAGTTTCTAATCGTGCTTAGTCTTTCTCACAACCAGGCCCCATCCTGAAGCTATCCTAGAGCCCACCGAGAGTTTCCTCATTAGATAAAAGACACTCTCGGGGTGCCTGGGTGGCTCAGTTGGTTAAGCATCTGACTCTTGATTTCAGCTCAGGTCATGATCTCACAGGTTCATAAGACCAAGCCTGATGCACAGAACCTGCTTGGGATTCTCTCTCTCCCTCTCTCTCTGACCTTCCCACTTGTATGTGCGCTCTCTCTCTCTCTCTCTCTCTCTCTCTCAAAATAAACATTAAAAAAAGAGTACTCTTATCACCTAGGAAATGCCAAAGGATTTAAGAACTCTGTGCCAGGAATCAGGGGCAGAGATAAGATATTAGACCCAAAGATGTTCCTGGTGCTCTTATCACTTGGGAAATTATAAGGCTTTTAAGAGCTCTGTGTCAGGAATCAGTGCAGAGACCAATATGTCTATTTTCTATTATTTCATGCAACCCAGACCCTGATTCCACATGTGTGAGGTATCTACTAGACCCTTCCAGGGAGGAGGCTTGGCCTCACAGAGGGTACGTTTTAGCTGGAAGGCAACGATGAGATTTGGAATAAGATTGTTTATGAATAAGAAAGAGATGATACCTAGAAAATCAGGGAATGAGGGGAAAAGGAGAGATCTTAGGAATAATTCAATCCAATTCTCCAATATTACAACAGACACGTAGTGGACCAAAGAGGAGAAGTGACTTTCCCAAGGTCACACAGCTAGTCTGTGATATAATGGAGACTAGAACCTGCGTGCCTCACCCAGCTTGTTCTCATTGGTGACTAAAAGGACTAGAGGGGGTTTCATCCATCTTCTTGTGCAGATAAGACTCTCCTCCTGAGCCCAGACCACCGCTCAATCAGAAAGAACCAGAACTTGCACGTGGGTTTGTCCTTGTCTGTCACAGTGAGCTAAAAAACCCTGGGCTACTCACTCTGCCTCCCCTGGTCTCTGTTTCTGCAACTGGACACCTAGGAGATGGCCACTTGGACCACAACATGGGCAGTCTAGCAAGAGCTAGCACCCACCACTCATTTTCCAATCCAAGGCACGGACTTGATTTTACTGTGTGTTGCGCACTATTCTCAATGCTTGAACTTGCATGTCTTTCCATCCTTGGTACAACACTATGCAGCCGGTGCTTCTCTGACCCCCATTGTACAGTTAAAGAAACTGAGACCCAGAGAGGCCAAAAAGTCTTCCCAAGACCACGCAGCTGGCAAAGGGCAGACCCATACTTAACCCTAGTCTCGCGTGCATACTTGCTATTGACAAACTCCTAATCCTCTCCCTTATACCATGTCCCATCCATTCATCACCATGACCCACCTGGGTGGTTACTGACCCCATTTTCCAGTCACAGAAACCAGCCTCAGAAAGATTGAGTGACTCACTCAAGAACAGGAAGCTCATGTCAGGCACAGTTGGGTCCAGGAATCCATAGGTATGACTCTGCGTCCTTGTTTTGAAGACGGCTGCCAATCCCAATGTGTTTTGATGCTGTGGCTTACTTCTGGCTACGGGGAGCGGGGGGAGGAGGGGGTAATGGGTCAGTAAAAGTCTGAAGCTGGAGGTGAGTGTAGGATCTGCCCGGCAGAAGCGGACAGAAGAAAACAAGGATTTGGGGACTGCAGCTCTCGACTTCCTGGTTTTGCAGCAGACATGGTATTAAGCGATAAAAGTCTGGTTGGCACATACGACAGGGTGACAAGACTCCAAATGACGCCCACGAAGTAATTACCACCATGTCCCGTGTAATGTATAACTGGGTCTCACTGTGTCCGTTAAAGTGCCACAATGGAGACACTGCCCACTGGACCTCACCCTGCCCTGTAAGACTGTTTGGAGGAGGGCTGGCGCTGCCCGGGCCACCTATGCTTTCATAAACCAGAGCTCCCCGATGTCGTATAAACATACGTGTTCTTGTGACCCGGCTTCATGGCTCTCACCTTTTACCTTAAACCAACGGAACCACCCCAGCCCCACTTCTGGTCTGCTGGACACTGGCCATAATAATGTCTACTGGCAATTGCAATAAGAAATATATTTTCTACATCAACTGAAATTTTGTGGTGAACCCACAAAGCATTTCTGACATGCTGGGTCCAGGGACCTGCAAGGAATACCCTTCATCCACAGGTCCATGACAGAGGGTGTTTTTAACAGCTGGCATTAGCACATGGGCTGGCTGGGGACTGAGGGTCCCTTCCCCTGGCGGGGGCCTTAGGACACAGATCATGCTGAAGTGGCCATGGCAGGCTGAAACCCTCAAGAAAAGACTGTCCACCAGGGGACTCTGATGATTTGTAATCAAATTGTGTTTTATTAAAGAGAAAGTATCCAGAGGTTTCCCGTGGCTGCGTTCTTGCAAATTAAAGATAATGGAGTTAACAAAGAACAACTGGAAGTCAGATACCAACATGTGAAATGAGCCCAAGGCAGCTTCATCTCTTTGGATGCTCACATGTGGAATGTGGGTCCTGCTCAGACAGGAGCCAGGCGGGATTCTATCTTTGTCCAAAATCACAGGCACCCATTAAAAGCAACTCTGGTGCCAGCTGCCTTTGACCATAGCCATCTCTGACTCTGAGCCAGTCTCTGACCCTGCCTCTCATCTTTAAAAGATGGAAAGTTTGTAGGGTGACCAATGTCCCATTTTGCCTAGCACTTGGGGGATGAGGAGGATTGGTTCTGGGGCACAGGATTCCATTGCAAGAATCAGGAAACTTCTGGACAAAATAGGACAAGTTGGCCACCCTATTGGGCCTCCCACAATCCCTGACTGTGTCGACATTCTGGGATTATTATATTATGACTGACTCTAATATCCTTACATTACAGATCTGTAAGAACCCTTGAGCCTATAACAAATGTGTCATGAGCCCAGTAGAGTTTCCAGTACACAGCAGGGACTCTCAAGTGCTGTCCCCTCCTGTGTTCCTGGCCAAGCACAGTGGCCTCTGGCTATTCTGAAACCTTGGAGTCCTGTGATGGTAAAGTCTCCAGAATGTTACCACCTGCAACCCTCACCCCAACCCCAAAGGCTGGCAAATGTCTCTGTTCCAGGTGAAGAAACAGGTGCCCAAAGCAGGTGTGTGATTTGCTCGAAGCCAAATGAACTCTGACTCCATCCTATGTCCTGTATTCTAAGCCCAGTGGCCCCTTGGCCAAACCAGGCTGCTGTGTGCCCCCCCCCCAACACACACACACTCAGGTGTGAGCCCAGGGGGCCGCAGACTGGTGAGCCCTTGCCTCTATTGTGTCTGGGTTTCCCCCTACCTAGAAGCACCTGCTTACTGCCTGCTTCTTTCCTCCAGAGCACCCCACTTCCTCTGTGCCCACTCGTAACCACACGGGCACCTTGTTACCCAGTGGAGGGAGGGGTGGTCAGAGTCCCAGCAGCCCTGTGTCCAGGGATCAGCCTCACCCCACAGCAGGAAATCCAGGCCCTCCTTATGTCACCAGGAACTCAGTTCTCGCTCCCCACTCATCACCCCCCAAAACCACCCCGGAGAAAGGGAAGGGCCTGGAAGGGTAGGCAGGCAGAGGGCAGGGCAAGCAACACCCTGCCATAGACAGGGGCTCCAGGAGCAGAACCGCTGCAGCTACGCATCCGCTGAGGCCCAACTGGGCTAGAGAAACCTGCAATCCCAGCCAAGAGGGATGGAGACCCAGGAGGAGCCGGGCCTGGGAGAAGGCGGCAGTGTGTGATTTTTAATTTACTTTTTCTTGCCCTGAGACAAAAATTAATTTGACTTGGGAAAAAAAAAAGGTAACTTTTTACTTGACTTTTGAAAGTAAAATTTCTGCAACTCTTTTTCCACTTAACAGAACATTTCCTCAACTTCTGAGGCATAATGTTAATATGCGCCAAAGATGGGGAATTCCCTGAGCTCAGCTCACATATCACCGAACTGATTTTTTTTCTTAATTTCCCAGTAATACTGGCTGGGTTATGCTAACAGGAGAGTTAACAGCTAATTTTGCTACAGGGAAGATAATAACAGGAAATGATCTTTAATAATGAATTAAACAGACTCCTTGGATCCCGATTCCTTTTATTAGATAAGGTCAATGGCATCTTAAATGAGCAAATCTATCCTAGGCTGGCAACAAGATACAGAGAAAATTGTCAAGCTGACTTACAGGGGAGGGCGTGAGCTCTGGAAGAGAATCTGATGCAGCAGTCAGAGCACGAGCTTCAGACGCAAAACTGGACGCCAACCCACACTAGCTGTGTGACTGCCCCCACCTCTCTGAAGCTCTCTCAGCTGTTCCTGGGGACAATAATCCCCACCTTCCGGGCCTTCGTGATCATTACACACTGCGTAAAGTGTGTAAAGCCCAGCACAGGGCCCGGTGTGAACAACACCACTGTATTTGCCAGCGGGTAGAGAATGTAGTTTACAAAACCATTTCGTATGCATTCTGTAGTTCAACCTTCAGAAAAAAATGGGCCATCCGGACACAATGAACCTCATTTCAGGACAAGGAAGGTCCAACATTGCCAGAGGGAGGATCAGGATCCTAAGGCAAGTCTTCTGATTCCAGTTTATGTCCTCTATGTGGTTCTCAGTCTGCCAACTAGTCATCTCCATTTTTTTTAATCAAGCAGATTTCTTAGTAAAAATTTTTTTCAGGACACAGCACCAACCAGTATTTATTTATTAGGTGTATACATGTTCTACTCTCTTGATATCACACACACTCCTCCATTCTAGAATACTCTGTTCTACTCTATTAAAAATTTACGTATACACACACACACACACACACACACACACACACACACACACACCTATGTATAGGCAAGCACACACAAAAGCAGAAGAAAAAGACACCAACTATGAACTGAAGGTCTAGTGTGTTCTTGCAGGAGAGTGAAACCACTGAAAAGGATAAAGTTGAACAAAAATCAAAATGGCTGCACTAAAGCTTCAGGGAAGCTTGATTTTAAAGGAACCTTTTTCCTCCCTTCCACAAACTTCCCTCCTCCCTTCTTACACTTTTGTTTCAGGAACCTGGCACCACCCTAAGGACAGAACGAAGGCAGCTGGTACCACATACACAATTTCAGTCAAAACCAGTTAAATCCTGTATGTCCCTATAAAACCCCCCAGCCCCTTCCTCCAGGAGGGTTTGCAGGTTTTGAAGACCTTACCCTGCTGCAGCCTCCTTTGCCCTGCAAAGCAATGAAGCTATTGTTCCTCTTTATCCCAAACTCTGTCTTTGCATTACATTTCGCCTCTGAAGAACAGAGGTCGGTTTTCAACAAGAGGGAGCTGTGCATAAGCTGGAGGGAAGAAGACAGCCAGTCTAAGGTCATGGAAAGTGGCACTGCCTCGGGGCTGGGGATAGCTAGTCCTGCCTCCTTGCTGCAACAAAGAGGAAGCAGGGGTGTGGAGATTTATTAAGGGTTCGCTCAAGGTCACACAGATCTCACCTCTCCAGGCCCCCTGCCCAGTCCCCTTTCCACTGAAGACAGTGCAGTTGGTACTGATGCCAGCAAGCCCTAGGGGAGCCACTGAAGGTGTCTGAGTGAGGGGAGGGCAAGACACATCCTGCTTCTGAATGCTTACCCCAGGAACTTCCACAGGCCGGTAGTTTCGTGCCAGCCAAAGCACTGGCTCACTCTTAGCCAAAACCCACGTGTGGAGGTTCCAAAGCCGGGAGATGTAATTACAATGTTTCAAAGCAAACAAATACACACCCAAGTGGGAGAACAGCATATTTATTTGACTAATTAGAGGGAATTCACTGAAAGGATGTACGATAACATCAGCTTTTTTTTAGTAATACTAATTGACATTTTCTTTTGACATTTTACTAGTAGCTCATCTTTATTTTTTATTGCGCTCTCGATAAGGTACCAAGGTGAAGCGTCATACTCTGGCAGTGAGCGAGTGTGAATCATGCACCACATAAACAGCAGGGGCTCGGGAGCTGAAGAGGCGCACGGAGCGCCAGCTATCAGCCTGCTGCAGGGAGGGGAGGGCAGCGCACTGATTATCGCGCCCAGCGGGAACCCTGCCAATTTGCTGCCTGGCTGCCGAGGGCGCTGGTTCTGCCCGACCCAGCTCCCAAAGGGGCCGCCGTCAGCCCTCCTGGGCTCCAACCTGGTATCGCACCCCGATGACCAGGAAGGACATGTGAGTGTGTAGACAGCCGGCACCTCCTAGCGCTGCCCCGTGCCGCTGTTCATCCCAAGAAAGAGCCGGGAAACTGAGGTCTCAGTTCAACACAGTTAACTCGTGTTCTCTGAGAACGTAGAGCACGCCCAGCTAAGGGGCTGGACACGGTATGGCTGAAGGGGCGATTTGGAATCCAACAGATCTGGGAGCAGGTCAGTCTCTCTGAGTTCCCATTTTCCATCCATAAGTGGGGATTAAATGCCTACCTCATGGGTTGTACTGAGAACTAAGTCAGAAAATTACACAAAGCATTTTACACAATGCCTGATGCATTCATGTGTCCCAGGAAGATTTGCTGAGGGCCGATGGAAAATACAATTATCATAGCTCAGGGAACTTCTCATCAGGACACACAAGTGCCCTGTCGGACCCCATAAAAACTCAGCGTTGGAGAGAGAGGCAGAAACAGAAATCACTGTAATATAGGGATGGCTCCAACAGGTTGGGCAATGGGGAGCCACTGAAGTTCTTTGAGTACAGGAAGGTGATCAGAGCTGTACTAGACAGAGAACCAATGGCTACTGAGCACTTGAAATATGGCTCGCCTGAACTGAGATGTGCCCCATGTGTAAAATACACCCTGGATTTTCCACTTGATACAATAAAAAGAATATAAAATTACTCACTAATACTTTTCATATGGATTACTCATTGAAATGATAGTATTTTGAATACAGTAGGTTAAATGAAATGTTATTAAAATAGAGTTTACCAACTTCCTTTGTGGCTACTAGAAAATTTAAGACTGTATACATGACTCATATTATGTTTCTATTGGACAGCACTGCCCAGGAGCATTTGCCGGACGTATCAGAGCAAAAAGCAGCTGGAGGCAGCAACATCTGGGCCATTTCATTCCAGCCAAAGTGCTGATGTCCTCTCAGCCTGGCCCTGCCTCTCCAGCTGCCAGTTCATGGAGTAATTAAAATGCCTTGAAGCAAAGAGCCCAGCCCTTGAGTGTGCTTGACAATGCTCAGAGTTTTGCAAAGCTGTTTCGGCAGGGAACATCCGAGCAGTGTTCTCAAACACCCCACATTATCTGGAGCAGGGATCAGGTGCCAAAGTGCCGGGCTCTCAGCCCCGGTGATCTGGTGGCCAGAGCTCACACCCAGAAGCAGCCGTTTCACAGGTAAATTAAAAAGCAACCAGCATTTTCCTCTCTAACTGGAAAACTCCACTCAAAGTGGAGTGTTTTTCTGAGAGTATTCCTCTTGTGGAGAGATCTCCAAAACCTGCAAGATTTATCCCAACAGATCCCATGCATGGTGCTCCCAGGGACAGAGAATGGACAAAGTAGCTATTGCTGCCCTGCATTCGGCCTTGGTCTGTAAGCTCCAGGCTCAGACATAAAATTAAACCAATAATGCCACTGACCTTCTGGGTGGGGACTTTGAACCTATGCCTCCACTTTTCTCCCTCGGAAAAATCTAGAAGCTGGATTGCATGGTCTAGAACATTTGGGAGGGGAGACAAAGGAAGGGGTGGGGGAGGGAGGGCCTGCCACCACAGTGGTTAAGTACCTGTGCTTTGCAGTGGGCAGGTCTCCGTTTAAGCACCTGCCCTGACACCTGCGGGGGGGCGTACTGTCTGGGGAAAATTACTTAGCCAGCCTGAGCCTCTTGTTTCTGTTTTGTAAAACAGGGATATGTATAGTGGCGACCTCATGGGTTGTCGGGATGGTTAAATTAGGGATGGGGGAAAGATGCACAGTGCAATAATTGGCACCTAGGAAGCACCAAATAAAGTCATCTAGGAAACAGACCACACAGTTTGCTGTGGAAACATTAGTCCAGGCCTCAGGAGGCCTTGGTCAGCACCGGAGTTTGACATCTCTTCCAAATGCTAACTCAGCAGAGGGATTCTGATGCTTCTTCCAGTACAAAGGGTCTGCACCCAGTAGAGGCAGGGGCAGAACAGGTAAAAGTGACTCTCTTTGGAAACCGCTGTCCCGGGCAGGCACAACTGGGGCTGGAGATCAGGAAATCTGGATAAGATATGAAGTACGATCAAGATGTAGGGGGCGCTGTTGCTCATTCACTGTGGTAAGCAGAATCCAGGGGGCTCTACGATTCCCACCCCCCTGTGCGTACTCCCCCTTCTTAAATATGGGCAGAATCTGTGAATATGGTGGGGTATCACTCCCCTGACTACATTACATTATATGGCAAAGGTGAAGAGATGTTGCAGATATAAATAGGGTCCCTAGGGCGCCTGGGTGGCTCAGTTGATTAAGTGGCCAACTTCGGCTCAGGTCATGACCTCACAGTTCAAGAGTTCAAGCCCCACATGGGCCCTGTGCTGACACCTCAGAGTCTGCAGCCTGCTTCAGATTCTGTCTCTCCGTCTCACTCTCTGCCCCTCTCCCACTCGTGCTCGCTCTCTCTCTCTGTCTCAAAAAATGAATAAATATTTTTAAAAAGTTTTAATAAATAAATAGAGTCCCTAATATGTTGACTTTTGAGTTAATCACAAGAGAGATTTTTTTTTTGGTGGGCCTGACCTAATCAGGTGAGTGGTGAGGGTGTAGAGTCAGAGATGGGAGAAGTCCGAAGGCTGTACCCTGCTGGCCTGGAGGAAGCACGCAGCTATGCTTCTGTTATGGTGCAAGGACTCAAGGACAGTCTCTCGGAGACAAGAGCAGTCTCTTGCCACAGCCAGCAAGGTAGCAGGGACCTCGGTCCTACGGCACGAGGAAATGGATTCTGCCAACCACCAGTACACTTGCAAAAGGTCCACAAGGCTTAGATGAGAACATATCCCCCGCTGACACCTTGGGTTTGGCTCTGTGAGTCCCTGAGCAGAAAACCCACCTAACCCAAACCCAGACCCCTGACCCATGGAAACTGTGAGATAGTAAATGTGTGCTGTTTCAAGCCACTAACCGTGATGATTTGTTACGAAGAAATAGAAGATGAATACTCCCAACCAGCCCATGCTGGACTCCATTCCACCTATCCCTCTTGGGTCACAGAGAACCCGTTTGGTCAACCTGATTTGCCTAAACCACTCAGCTGAATCCCATCCTGGGCGCAGGACCCAACGGGATCCCTGTGCAGCCCAGGACACCAGTTTGGTGGCTGGAGGAAGAGAATCTCTCTCCTGGCTCTGAGTGGTAGAGTGGGAGGGAATGAACAGCTACGGCCCATGAGGAAGCGGGCTGGGATAGAAGCAGGCATGTGGGGAGGGCGACCGCATCACCTCCCAGACTTGGACGCACACTGCATGTAAACCCCCCCAACTTTGGTCTCTCTGGACACGTGAGCCAATGAACCCCCTTAATTCCCCGTATCACTTAAGCCATTTTATGTTGATTTTTTTCTATTCCTCACAACCTGCAACTAAAAACCTTCTCACTGGTACAAGAGCTGTGGGAGCATGCTCTATGCAGGCCCTGACTGGACCCAACAGCTTCCTCACTCGCCCTTGGGTCCTAACAAGAATAATAATGCCTCACGCTCTACTTTGTTCGTTCAACAAGAATTGATTGAGGGCTTATTACATGCACCGGAATGCAGAGCAGTGATGCGGCACCACAGTCCCGGCCCCATGCATGTCGGGGTCCAGTGGGGCTACAAATAAGCAAGCCAGCAATTGCACAAGTCACGCATGCTGCAAAGCCCGTGACTTTGGCCGAACGGCTGGATGTCAAAACTAGCACCTAGTCCCTGCTGAGGCCAAATGACACCATCATGGAACTTACTTCTGGGATAAAAGAACAATTCTGGCATCTTATTTTAAAAATTCACTATTTTACAGGAGCACCTGTGTGGCTCAATCAGTTAAGCATCCGACCCTTGATTTCAGCTCGGGTCATGATGTCATGGTCGTGGGATCAAGCCCCATGTCGGGCTCTGCACTGACAGTAGAACAGCAGAGCCTGCTTGGGATTGATTCTCTCTTTCTTCCCCCCACCCCCACCTCAAAATAAATAAACATTTAAAAAATAAAAATCCATTATTTTACAATTTTCTCATTTCTGTTTTTGTAGTCACATTTTGAACATTAGGAACAACAATTCCTCGGAGTATTGGAGGTCAGGTGGCCCTGTGACCTCTTAGCTCACATCTGTGGTATTAACTAAGTGCTCCCTCCCAGCAAAAGTCGGGGAGAAGCCAGATCTTTGAGGGCTGCCTCACCTTTTGCTTTTTCTTTATACTCTACAGTTTTTCTTTTTTGTGGGTTTTTTTTTTTACTTTTATTTTAGAGAGAGAGTGTGTGTGAGTGGGGTAGAGGGGCAGAGGGAGATACAGAGAAACTAGGTCATACCCTGGATCCCCCGCACATCTCCCAACCCAGGAGAAGGATGGTCAAGACCCTGGAGGCCCAGCCAGACACTTCCCTGTGCCCTCCCATTCTCGCTTTCTCCGATTTATTATAAAGTAATATGGCAATTATCACAAAGAATTTAGAAAATCCCCAAACAGAATTCCTTCTAATCCTACCATGCAGGGACAACCAGGGCTACAGACTTTTTCCTTTCATGTCTTCTTTCGATACATAATAGCCATCTTCCGCTGTGAACGTGGGATCGGGCTGGACTTGTAGTTCTGGGTCTTGATTTTTCCATCTCCACGGTTAAAGTGACAGGCAGAGTGGCACACGGTGAGAAGCAGTTGAGGTTCAAAACCCCTCAGTGCACATGGGCAAGTAAGTTTGGGTTTCCATCTTACAGGGCTGCTACGTCCCGATCTGTAACGTGGTCATTATTCTGATATGGCACCTGCGTTCCAGGGTTGCTGCAAGGATTGAGTCACTCCCTGCAAAGCCTTAGAGCAGTACCAGGCCCACTGTAAATTATGATGATTATTATGTTTCCATAGCAGCAAAAATGCACCTGAGCATCGTTTTAATAGATGCATACCATTCCATTAAACGGATGCACGGATGGGTGATGTAAGTTACGTAACTACTTCTCTGTTGTTGGATACTTAGGGTCTTTCCAAAGTTCTGCTACTCTCCCCAATCTTAAACTCACACATAAATCTTTTTGCATCTGTTGATTTAGCTGACTTCCACCCTAGAAGAAAAATTGCCAGATCAAAGGGTAGGAGCTTGCTGAAATCTCAATGCACGATGCTGAATTACTCTTTAGAGAAATTGTGCCATTTTTATTCCGCGGTGGTGGGGTGAGACCATGCAGCCTGGGCATTATCAAGTACTTGTTTCATTGTTGTTAGTTTTGAATCGGTGCCAAGCAGATGGGCAACAAATGATATGCTGTCATCTTAGTTGCTATGTCTTCGCCTCGGCTACCTCAGTGAAGCCCTTCTGCCCCATTTCTCGGCACCCCCACCACTACCAGTGTCTTTTCTTCTCACACACCCAGCACAAACAAAACATCGGTCTCCCACTCATCGGCTGACATGTTTAAGAACAGCTGCTCCCAGGGGCCCGAGGTCACTGAAGACGACCATCCTGGTTGCTCCTGGGATTGGTCAACAAGAGTGGCAGAAATCAGAAAGAAGACGACGAACAACTTTCTAAAGTACCTGGAAGAGAATCTCCTGGGATCAAAGCTCGTGATAAATCAGGACCAGTAGCCATGAGGCATGTGCTTTCACTCAGGAAAGGGGCAAATGTCACCAGGAAGATATGGGTGGACAGGCAGCCCCCTCCAGGGGGCTCAAAGGCCACAGGAGAACAGGAATTAGGGGCATGACTCCTGGCCGAGAGGGGAGGTTTCCAGCTGTGGCTGCTGGGCTCCCTTGAGGCCACTTCAGAGGCTACTCTATTTTTACCCAAACACCAATAAAAAACTACCTTTTCAAAACCATGGATATAATTAGAGTGTATTCCTGATAAGACTGAGAAAATAACCCTGCTGCATGTCCTAGGTAACAGGGACTCTCAGCAAATGTTTACAGAATAAATAAATCAACAGACTAGGGAAAATTGGTTTGGGATTTGTCAAAAGTTCTGATTGAACTGAACTCTCTTGTCAAGACTTAAGAGATCATTAACGGATGCAAAAATCATTATGTTTTCACTGGCTGTTCCGTGCAAGGCACTCAAGACACGGACACAACAGAAAAAAGAAGTGGGTCCGGCCCTCATAACGGCTCCTGGACAGGGTTGTGGTAACAACGTGCCCTTGGGTTTGAGTCTCAGCTCCCCAACTCAGTGGCTTTGGAGGTACTGACTGAAGTCTGTAAGCCTCAGCTTTCTCATCTGTGAAATGGGGCGCTAACAATAACCACCTTACAGGGCCATGTGAGATCAAGGAGCCTGGCAGTGAACACACAGCAAATGTCAGGTGCTGTTATTCTACTTTTATGAAGAAGGAAGAGAAGGGGCTACTGCTCTGCTCTGTCCACCAGCCCCAGGTAAAGTCATGCCAGGCTCCATCAGTGACTGCACTTAGGGCCCATCCTCTTGTCTTTCATTTCACTCTCATCTGCAAAGATCCTACCTCCAGTAAGGTCTTATCAGCAGGTGCCAAGGGACGGGATTTGAATGTATCTTTGGGGGGGAAACAAACAGCAACAACTAGGAACACCCCTTCCTGTGGTATCTGTGTGGTTCACTCACTCTTTTGCTTCATTCCAGGATCTGCTCAACTGTCACCCCCTCACAGAGGCTTCTGGACCCACCTTAGCTGAAGCAGCCCTCCCCACGCCCTGCTCTGCTTCACTTTTCTCCATAGAACTTGTCACTTTCTTTTCTGTACATATTTTAATGTGTGTTGTTGGTCTCTCCCACTAGGATGCAAGCTCCCTGAGAGTCGGGTTTAGTCTAGCATATAGTTGGCACTCAATAAATGTTTCTGGAATGACTCAGACAGTGAGTGATGGCTGTTTAGTCGCTCTGCTGGGACACTGGGGGACACCCATGCTATGGCCAAAGACTCTTCATTTGTTTTTAAAGTTTATTTATTTATTTTGAGGTTTGGGGGAGAAGAGAAGAGAGGGGGAGACAGAGAACCTGAAGCATGCTCTGCGCTGTCAGTGCAGAGCCTGATGCGGGGCTTGAACTCACGAAGGGTGAGATTATGACCTGAGCCAAGATCAAGAGTCAGATGCTTAACCAACTGAGCCACCCAGGTACCCCAAAGAGTCTTCATTTCAAGCTGGGTAATGTCCCCCCAAAGATGTCCACATCCTAATCCCCAGAACCTGTGAAGTCCTGGAAAAAGGACTTTGCAGATGTAATTAAATTAATGCTAGCGATGGGAGATTGTCCTGGATTATCAGGCTCACAAGAGTCTGTAGAAAGGGGAGCTGTGAGGGCCAGGGATAGAAGAGACATGACAGGGGAGGCACAGGTTGGAGTCATATGCTTTGAAGATGGAGGAAGGGCTCACAAGCCAAGGAATGCAGGCCCCTCTACAAGTTACAAAAAGCAAAGAAAACAGATTCTCCCCTGGAGCCTCCAGAAAGAACACAGCTCTGCCAAAATCTCAATTTTTAGCCCAGGGAGAGCCGTGTCAGACTTCTGACCTCCAGACCTATGAGAAAGTAGTAATTTTCTATTGTTTTAAGCCACTCAGTGTGTGCTAAGTTGTTACAGCAGCAAGAGGAAACTAATAGTGACACCTTGTCCTAACTCCCCAGAACAGCTCCTCCTGAGCCACACAGGTCAGCCAGTCAGCAAGGATCTGCAGGTGAAGAACGGAGGCCCAGAAAGGTCAAGGAGCTTGCCCCAGGTCACACAGCTGGGGAGTGGCCAACCCAGGATTTGAGTCCAGTTTATCTGCCTCTGAAGTCCTTGCTTTTGCCTCAGCACCAGTGCGGAGGGTATGCACGGATCTGCAGTTTCCCGTGGCCTCTCGGCCCTGCCCCAGCTCCCAACAGCCACCCCGTGGTCCACTCAGAGACAGCCATGTGAGGAGGGTTCTGTTTCTAAATGGCTCTTCCTGGCAGAGACACATTTTGAGTGTATTTGTGGACACATCTGGTCACCGTGCAGTCCAGGCTATAGCCTGATTGTTCAGGGAGCAAGGAGAGCAGCTGGTGGGATGTGCCCAGTGTCTTCACATGTGACACTCCACAGAGCCAGCCTCCAAGAACACCCTGGAGCCCGGGAGGGGCTAGGACAGGGAGGGAACGACAGGAAGCCCCCAGGGCTCATGCACCACAGAGCATCCTCCTGCCCACAGCTCCTCTGGGTCTCACAACAACCTGCAGGGGTTCTTATTACCCCATTTTACAGATCAGGAAACAGAAGCTTGAGGAGACTGCTAATCTGCCCAAGGTTACTCAGGCTTTGCCTCCAGAGCCTGAGTAACTCTCTTAGAAATAAGAGAGTTTTGGGGGACCTGGCTGGCTCGGTCGGTTAAGCATCCGACTCCTGATTTCAGCTCAGGTCATAATGTCATGGTTCATGAGATCGAGCCCCACACTGGGCTCTGTACGGACAGTGTGGAGCCTGCTTGGAATTCTCTCTCTCCCTCTCTCTCTGCCTCTTCCTTGCTTGTGCACACATGCTCTCTCGCTCTCTCAATAAAATAAATAAAAACTTAAAAAAAAAAAAGAGCCCTGGAAAGAAACAATCCCAACTTCATACACCCACCATCTCTCTCTCTCTCTTTCTCTCTCTCTCTCTCTCTCTCTCTCTCTCTCACACACACACACACTTACCCACACACAAATGCACATACTTATATACACACATATATACACCCTAACACAAATATATTTACACTCACAGACACATACACACCCACTTACACAGACATGTCCATACATACACTTACCAAGATAACCGTATACACACGCATAAACACACATACACCTGCACACATGTACACATACACATGCGCACATGTACACGTACACCCACGTACACCTGCACACGCGTACACGTACACCCACGTACACCTACACACACGTACACCAGCACACACGTACACGTACACACACGAACACCTGCACACATGTACACATGCACACACGAACACCTGCACACACGTACACCTGCACACACGAACACCTGCACACACGTACACGTACACCCACGTACACCTGCACACACGAACACCTGCACACACGTACACGTACACCCACAAACACCTGTACACACATACACCTGCACACACAAACACCTGCACACACGTACACGTACACCCACGAACACCTGCACACACGAACACCTGCACACACGTACACGTACACCCACGTACACCTGCACACACGAACACCTGCACACACGTACACGTACACCCACGAACACCTGCACACACGTACACATACACCCACGTACACCTGCACACACGAACACCTGCACACACGTGCACGTACACCCACGAACACCTGCACACACGAACACCTGCACACACGTGCACGTACACCCACGAACACCTGCACACACGAACACCTGCACACACGTGCACGTACACCCACGAACACCTGCACACATGTACACGTACACACACGTACATGTGCACACACATACGCATACACTCATGTACACCTGCATACATGTACACATATGTGTATTACACGTATACTCATGTACACATACACATGTACACCTGCACACACCTACATGCCTACATTCAAAACACCACATGCACACATGCACCTGTACATTCATAAATGACACGTATGTGTAAACACGGAGACACATGCATACGTTCTCCCACTCCCAGACACACAGACACACACATGTGCACACTCATGCTGCACACGCACACTCCCCAACACAAGCACGCACATACACAGTGGGGCCACAGCTGCTCTTCCTGATACTCACCTGCTTGTTTATTCAGGAAGATGAAACAACCCTGGCCCATTGCTCACTCTCCTGGCAGAAAGACAGACTCATAAAATCCTCGGCTTAACATCATTTAATCCGGCCTCCCCACCCATCGATTCCCCTCTGATGCTGCCGTCAAGCTGTCTATTTCTGCGGGACATGCATCTGATCTTGGAGAAATCACAAGATTAGTCACCTGGCCTTACACGCACCCCGCTTACCCCAAATGGGGCTCTCCTGGGCCCGACACCATCTCTCTGAGCCATTCTCTAGTACAGCAGGTTTTTTCCTTCTTCAGCAGGACGAGGAACAGAGGGCTGTATGCACCAAGGCCAGGAGGGGGTCCACTGCTCTCTCTCCAGCCGCGACTATGGGCACAGATGCCCCAGGGTCCTTGGTTTCCCTTCTGTGACTTGGAGATAAAGATCCCTCCCCTCGGGATGGAGAGGAGGGATGAGGCAGAGATCCACTGGAGTCCAGAGAGCAGGACAGAAAATGCCAAAAAGCAGGTGGAGGAGGTCCCGGGAAAGGTGTGGATGCAGCAGAAGTAAGAGTGATGGCTGAATTTAATCCTGCATCTGGTCAGCTTTTCCAGAGCTGAGCATTTCCTGGGCAGTTCTAAAGACTTATCAAAGAGCCCTTTCACCGCCCTGGTTTCAGCCACTCTGGGGTTGACTGTCGCCACTTTGCAGCACTTGTTTCCAGGACCCACCAATACAAATTCCGGACATACACAGAAACTCGTATTTTTAAGTTAAACCATGCAAGACCTGTCTGCCAATGAGGTGAAATTCTGAAGCCATGCACCCTCCTGAGATGCAGTACCATGATGGTGCTTAAAATAAATGTTCTACAACCAACCCCTAGAGCACTAGGAAGACATCCCTGGCTCCTGGAAGGAGCTGGGGGCGGAGGCAGATGGATCTGAGTTCAGAGCCCAGATCTGCCACCCACCTGCCAAGTGAGTGGCCTTAAACAAGTTTTTTGCACTCTCAGTGTATCTGGCTTTCTCATCTACTAAATGGGAACACCACCCGTTCCTACCTCACAGGGTCTTGAGAGGACATGATGACGTGCCCTACACAAAGCACCAGCACAGGGTCTGGCACGCAGTGGGTGCACGTAAAGGGGAGACCCTCTCCTCTCCTCTCCTCTGAGCACTTACCAGCCAGTCCTGGTACAGGGCTGGAGTAAAGGCCAGCTCTGAAGTCAGACACTCTCTGGGCTGGGAGCTTGGCTCTGCCCCTGGACAAGTCACTTTGCCCTATCATGCCTGGGATCCCAGGACAGATGCTCTGTCTGTGATGCAGAACATGCCTCCGGGTCCACCCCAGTGTGCCAGGACCACAGACTCTCCTGTCCTCCCCTCAGTATTATTCATCTGGTCTCTTCCTGTCTGCTGTGGCAGGGATGGAGAGAACAGAAGCTCCAACATAAGTGCCTCTAGGAAACTGTCACCGCACCTCAGCATTGCCCCCTGGAGAGATTCCCTCACTTATTATAAGGCTTGGTTGCTCCTGGAGACAGTAGTCCCAGCACCTCTAACAGCTGGAGAACAGACACTCTCAAGAACAGAGAGCCCGGTGCTCCAGGTGGGAGGTCCCCGCTGTGTTCAGGAACTGTCCACCGAGGCTGCAGGTGACATCCAGCGGGCCAAGAGGATTAAGTGCAGAGCTGGGAGACCTGGGGTTATGGAGCTAGGCACTCCGCCGCCCTCAGATATCTTCTCAGGGATGCCCCTCTCTATCAGCCTGGGTCCTGACACCTGAATGGGGAGACTGAGGAATGTTTAATGAAGGGCCTTGTGTGTATTCATTTCCTAGGGCTGCCGCTAAAACAGCAGCAATTCATTAGCCCACAGCTCTGGACAGAGGCCAAAACTCCAAAATCGAGGTGTGGGCAGGACCGCAATCCCTCTGAAGGCTCCAGGTTGAAGCCTGTATGCCTCTCCAGCTTCTGGAGCACCGGGTGCTCCGCTCAGCCTTCCACTGCCACCTTCACACGGCCTCTCCCTGTGTCTCTGTGTCTCCTCCTCATCTGTTTCTTATAAGGGGTCTTGTCACTGGGGGCTCACCTGGACCATCCACGATGATCTCACCTTGAGATCTTTAACTTAATTACATTTATGAAGACCCCTTTTCCAAATCAGGTCACATTCTTAAGTTCCAGGGCTTAGGACACAGGCATATCTTTTGGGGGCCACTAGTCAATCCGTTACAGGACAATTTATAGAGGTGTAGGCAGCCTGAAGGCGGACCAACAAGGGAGGGCAGACTTGGTAGCAGCCCTAGAGGGGGAGGGGAGGGGAAAGGACAGGGCTGTGGAAAGCATGTGAGCTGGCTGCCTGGCTCAGCCACCGCTAACCCTCAGCTCAGCAGGGAGAAGCCAGGGTTCTCCCTTGTGCCCCTGGCCCCCTGCAGCTGCCCCCACTGGCCACACTGAGCCTGAAGCCAGAGGGCGGGGGAGCCCAAGGGATGCAGTCACGGCAGGCAGATCCCCGGCACATGGCAGCGTGAAGAATTCTCTAGAAAGGCAAATGTGAATATCTTGCACACCCCAGTCTCTTGCTTCAAAGTCCTCTGGTGCAAAGGCTCCTGAATGAGCGTCTCATTACAGGAGAAACATAAAAACTGGGTATCTGTTGAATTTGCATTTTCTTCAAGTTGCTCCAGACGTTACCCTCTTGTGTCAAACTCCTGAAACCCCTTCCCATGCCTGTCCTAAGTCCATGATGTCCCAGACTGGGGACCTCTCCGGGCGAGGGCAGGCCCCACCCACATCCCTGCCACACCAGACAGGGAGACCAAATGAGTAATACTGAGGGGAGGACAGGAGAGTCTGTGGTCCTAGGACTGAGTTGGGGTGGAGCCAGAGATACGTTCTGCACCACAGACAGAGCAAGGAGGCTGGAGCCAGTGGAGCCCGGCCAAGCCACTGCCAATACCACACACCAAGCCCATCTCTGCCCACCCTCGGGTGCCAGGGCAGCGAGGGGCTGCCAAAGATGAAGTCAACGGCCCAGGATCCGCCAGAAGTCCACCTTCTCACCCGATGCGGAGGCACAGAATCCTAGCCCCTGGGCCGCTGGGCCCTGCTCCGCTGAGCAAAACTCAACCCTGCAAATCACCTCCGCTGCTATTTCATCAAGCGCCATGAACAAAATACACTGCAGAAATCACAGGGAGGCTCTGTGGAGGGGCCGAACAGCCCTCCAATTACTGTCACATAACCTTCTCCAACTTGATCTCCCTTATCTTATCTATAATAGATAAATGCCCAGCCCCAGGGAAGGCAAATATTTTTAAAAGCTGAGGATACTAAACCGGAAAAGTGCCAGCTGTCACCGGCAGGAAGCAGTGCCCGTCAGTGGGCTCAGAGCAGTCTTTACGGCCTCCACCAAGCCCCTGGCCCAGGGAGAGTGCGCTCTGGAGGCCCCCTGCTCGCCAGGAAGAGCTCACTCCCAGCCAGGCCGAAGGAGAAGCGAGTGCCATGCCTGCTGTCTGCCCGCAGCTCACAGTACGGGGGAAGACTGTGTCTGAGCTGCAATCAGCCAGCCCACAGAAGATGTCCTTGTCGCCCCGAATGTCGTGGGCACAGACCCTGCACTCTCTCTCCCCGACCTCCTGTCAGTGGCTTGGAAGGGCGCGGGCAGGCCGGCCAGCAGGAAGCTTGGCTAAATCCACCCTCTCTGCGGGAGCTGCACAGTCTAATTTCGCCTTGGCAGAGATGGGGGCAGCCAACAGGCCTGGCCACCAAGAGGGACGGAAGCACAGAGCCAGCCACCAAGGGGGGAACGGGAGAAAAGGTGGCCAGTGAGCACGTGCCCATCCTGCAGGCGCCTGCTCCGAGCCACCTCCTGAGCCCTTCTGTGAGGCCGGGGACTCCGGGAGTGCAGGGAGGCCTGCCAGAAGGACCGCAAGCTTGGGGGCTTCTGCCCCGAGTCCATTCTGGGCCCCCATCACCACCAGAGCTCTGCTGCTCAAATGGTGAGCGTGGGCCTTTACACGCAGCCTATCCAAGGTCCCTGTAAACCTTCCCCTCAGGCTCGGGGACACAGGAAAGAGCTGCCAGCAAGAGGGTGGCCACCTCTGGTGGCCTGGGTCCCACTCCTGACTCCATGTCTTGGACAGGTCACCTAACCTGTCTGAGCCTCAGTTGCCTTATCTGCAGAGAAGGGCAGCCAATAGGACCCACCTGAAAGAGATGGGGGGTAAAGGGAGATGAGCTGTGGGAAGGGCACACAGTAGGTGTTAATTAAATGGCAAATGGTAGTATCGTTACTACTGTTTTATGACTTTCAAACGGGGAGCCAGGCGAGCGATAGCCAACAACACACAGCAGGGAAGTGAGGTGCGGACCCCAACCCAGGGTGCAGAGCCAAGACCACTCCCTGCTGGCCCCAGCCGGTGCCTCCCACGATAAGGCCTCCGCACTCTGCACAGACGCAGCTCAGTCACAAAGAAGATGCATTTCCGGTCATTCTGGGGAAGCTGTCAAACAGCTTACTGGACACAGCTGAGCCCAGAGCCCTCCTGCACGGTGTCATTTCAGGGAGAATCCTGGCTGTGTGACCGCACCTCTCCAGGCTGGTTCTCCAGCTACAAGGTGAGGGGGCAGAACTAGATGGCTCTGTCACTCTCTGTGACCTAACAACCAACCATCTCAATCCCAGACCCCTGTCCCCTGCCGTCCCACACCTCCCGGTCCCCAGTGAACGTAGACACCCTGGCACCATTGAATGAGGCCCTTTGCTGCTTGAGGGCAGTGCAAGAGATGTCTAGTTGCTGGAAATTTTTAAGTCATGGAAACAAATATTTCTGGGAGAGGGTGGAACACGAGCCGTTTTCAATATGTATTTTTAGGACCCTGAACAGGCCTGAAGTCCCTTTGATTAGTTTAGAACCAAAAACACGTGTGTCAGTTTTGCCTGATTTGGACGTGGGCGTGACCGGAGTAAAAACAGCTTCCCCCGCCGCGTTTTCTGATTTGTTGGGAAAAGCCAAAAGGTTCTTCAGAACAAAAAGACAGGCTTTGCCCCCCTCCTTCAGCCCATATCCCATTCTTCTCTTTCTCCTGGCCTTCCCTGCTCCGAGGGGGTGTCTGAGGGCCCCGGGGAGGTCTCCAAAGCTGGGGTGTCCAGTACCGCCCACAGCCCGAGCCCTGCCCGGCAGCTGGAGACCAACTGCTTCCAGATGTTGTGCGTGGGCCAGCAGCTGCCCCACGCAGGCTGGAGAGTCTAGGGGTGAGGGCCCCCACCCGCCTGCCTCCCTGAGACATTCCTCTCAAACCCTGTCAGGAAACCTCCAGAAAGATCAGGGTATTGACCCCAGACTGTGCCGCGCCGCCCCGGAGCCCACGCCCCATCTGGCACCCTGCCCCAGGCACGCTGGATCTGATCCCCACAGGGAGGACTCCAGCCAGCTGCAGGCCTGCTCCCCTGATCTGTCGGGAAGCACGTGCATCCACGTCGTGTGCGTGTCCACTTCATGGCGAAGCGAGGACTGTGGGTCTGTCCAGAAGGAGGCCACTAAGGCCTCCCGATCCCCACAAGGCAGCCTGGCACAGAGCCCCTTACCCGCCTTCTCTCCTTGGAACCTTACAACTGTCCCATTCAGACATTTTTAGACCACTTCCAATAAGCCCGGGGAGCTCAGAAATATGAAGGGGCTAGAAGGCAAGAGAGCCGGGGGGCGACCCAAGTCTGTGTCCCCCAGCTAAGTCCCTCAGCTATATCTCCCTCAAAGGCACACGTCCTGCAGGCAGATGCTGGGGCGGAGCAAGGCTAGCCGGCCACCTATGGGGCGGGCAGAGAGGGAGCCTGGGTGCCGAAGGCCCCTCC
Source organism: Panthera tigris (assembly GCF_018350195.1). NCBI lineage: Eukaryota > Metazoa > Chordata > Mammalia > Carnivora > Felidae > Panthera > Panthera tigris. The sequence continues at coordinate 41,794,995 of NC_056674.1, forward strand.
CACGCACACAGCTGGGGCCGTGGCTGAGGGAGGTCAGGACTCAGGGACCTACCACCCCCACGCACACACGACCACACACGTGCACAAACATCCTCCCACCCTCTTCTGCTTCCCGTCCTTCAAAGCGTCCCGTGGATGCTTTTGAAACTTCCTGCCTGCTCCTTTACTCTAAAGGACTCTCAGCCTTTCTGGAACTGGACAGCACATAAATGATGACTACTAACATGTATTCATACCCCCAGGCAGCACGTATATGGAGACCCAGATGCAGGAAGGACACAATCGCACACATACAGTTCTCACACAGGTGGACCCACAGACACACACATTCTCCCCTGCAGGGCCACCCTCCTACACCTGGGGGTAGTTCAGTCTGTGCCCCCTGGAAGGCACCAGACATCAGTCCAAAAGTACAAGGTCTAGATAAAGGGAGGGGGGACATAAGGAAAGAGACTTAGAAGGGAACAAAAGGAAAAGGAGAAGAAAAAAAAGGAAGGAGGAGAGGGCAGGGAGGGAAGAAGGAAAGAGGGAGAGGGAGGAGACAGAGTGCTGGAGCAGGCCCCCTTTTGTGCCCCAGGGAGTACACAGGGTGTACCCCATTAACCTTGAGGTCTGGAATCAGATATACAATAAATCACATTTTTTTTTAGCTGTGTGATCTTATGCAACTTACTTAACATCTTTGAGTCTCAGCTTGTTTTTCTGTAAAATGAGGATAATACAGTAGCTGTATCAGAGAACAGCACAGAACACAGAACAGTGCCAGGCACGTAGAAGGTACTTCATGAAGTTGAAAGAAAGACAGACATGGTTCCTAGAAGTGCAGTGAGGCCATACACGTCCCATGCCAGGAACATGCTCACTGCTCAGAGGATATTAACTGCTGTTGTTTCTATATTATCATCACCTTTATCACATGCCAGGCACTGTTCCAGGTGCCTTTGTAGCCATTATCTCAACTGACCCTCCAACAACCTTGCAAGGTATTATATCATCATCCCTGTATTGCAGATGGGTTAGGCAGAGGCCCAAAAAGGTTGAAAAATCCTTTGTTCAAGGACACATTGCTAGCTGGCAAGTAACAAAGCCAGGACGTAAGGAGGGCCCTGGACCCTGTCTCTCTTCCACAACACCACCACGGGGCAGGGCATCGTGAGTTTAAATTGTGCTTTTAAAAATTTAAAGTAGGAGCACCGGGGTGGCTCAGTAGGCTAAGAATCCAACTTCAGCTAAGGTCATTATCTTGTGGTTTGTGAGTTCAAGCCTCACGTCGGGCTCTGTGCTGACAGCTCAGAGCCTGGAGCCTGCTTTGGATTCTGTATGTGTGTGTGTCTCTCTCTGCCCCTCCCCTGCTCATACACTGTCTCTCTCTCCCTCTCTTTCTCTCTCAAGAATAAGTAAACATTTTTAAAAAATAAAAGCTCTGATTTTTAAAAAAAAAAAGTTTTTTAAGGAGGGGCTCCTGGGTGGTTCAGTCAGTTGAGCATCTGACTTTGGCTCAGGTCATGATCTTGTGGTTCATTGGTTCAGGCCCCACATCAGGATCTATGCTGACAGCTCAGAACCTGGAGCCTGCTTCAGATTCTGTGTCTCCCTCTCTCTCTGCACCTCCCCTGCTTGTGCTCCTTGTCTCTCTCAAAAATAAATAAACATTAAACAATAAATAAATAAATAAATAAATAAATAAATAGGAATGATTTGATACCTAACATTTATTGAGCATTTACTGCACACAGAAGCCTATGTGGAATGTTTTTGCCCTTGAATCTTCACAATGACCTCATGAAATAAGTATTATTATGCTTATTTTTTAAATGAGGAAACTGGAGCCCAGAATGGTTAAATAATTTGCCCAGGGTCACCAGCTAGTAAGTGAGGACCCCAATTCAAGTACAAGCAGGGTCCCCAGAGATGAGCTCCTAACTACTCAGCTGGACACAGATCAACCTCACCTAGTGATACAGAAAAGTCTCTAAAACCTTTTTTTAAATATATTTTAAGTCAAAAGCACGGTGCAGAACAGCCTGTCTAACGTGCTGTATGTTTAAAAGGCGACAGAAGGACGTAGACACTTTCATCTGTGCAGAGTATCTGGGAAGCCTTGTAGGAAGCTGGCCACAATTGTTGCCTCCAGAAAGAGGAACCAGGAAGCTGGGGTCAAGGATGGGGGAGATTCACACTTTTGTTCCCTCTACATTTTTATAGATGCCTTTAAAAGTATGAACGTGTCATTCCCCCGTTCAGAAAAAAATGTTTTTATTACTTAGCTTAATGGAAACGTGGTGTTAGCATGTACCTCAAGGTGGCTTGGGAAGGAGTCCCAGGCAGGGACAGAGGTGACGCCCCTGACTGGAGGCCCCCACAAAGATGAGCAGTGAAGGTGAGGCACATTCACATCCGTGTCCACAGCCTCCAAATAAGACTAACCACGGCTCCAGGGTCCTTCCCTGTTACCTCTGCTCCAGCCCAGGACTCAGATTACAGACAGAGGCCCACAGACTCTCCAGATGGAGAAATGACTTCTTCATCCTGGAGAGTACTCTGGAACTTTCTGTGGCTCACTATTGCCTTTCCCATACAAGTGGGCAATGGGAAGACCTCTGACCAGGGGCTGCCTGCCCTTCCTCACTGTTGACCTTCACAGGACAGTTTTCCCCTCTGGGCCAGCGTCCCCACCAACAGAGTGGTGACAGCCTAGGATGAGAGCTCCCTCCCAGCTGTAAAGACATTAAGGCCCAAGGATTCCAGTGCCCCCCTGCCAGCCCCAGACCCCCACAAGCACTTACTGGGGTCCACACAGACTCACACCTGATGGGCTTCCACTTACATGTGGTTACAAGTAGCCCAGTACATATCTTCAGCCTAACCCTTCAAAAGTACATTCACACACCTGTTTCAGAGGCTCATACTCTGAGTGGCCACAGGGAACTTTGAGCAGCAGCTCTCACAGCTCAGTGTCACGGGGGCCCTTGTTCAAACTGCACATTCAGGACCCACCAGGGAGACTCAGCTTCAACCAGCGGTCTGGAGCGGGGCCCCCAAAGTCCACATTTTAACAACGCCCCCCATTCTGATGCAGGTGGTCCATGGGCTTCACGACAGGGCAGCTCCACCCCGTTGGCTCTCAGAAGCCCCAAGGCTCTGTCCCTTCTCAGGGCTGTGGGGCTGAAACAGTCCCTGGAAGAGGGGCAGCCTTCTGGGGAAGAGTGCCAAGTCCGGCTCTGGACCCACCAAATCAAAGGCGCCTGTGGGGAGAGGGTATGGGGGCAGCCAGGGAGAGGGTATGGGGGCGCCAGGGAGAGGGTATGGGGGCAGCAGGACGGATGCTCCAGGCCACAGGTGAGCATCTCCTCTAAAGAGAAGAAATTTCAAATCAAATCCATATTCTTCCTTGGAACCCACAGCAAGAAAGAAAGAAGAAAAGGGAGGGAGGCCAACTGCAGGGAGGAAGAAGAAGCTAGCTCTGACAGGGCGAGGGAAGGGACCAGCGTATGGTGAGCGCAGCCAGTTCCAGGGCGCAGTGACCCTCAGAACACAAACCAGAAACTAGAAGGCCTGGAGCGGAGCAGGGGCCGCCAGGGGAGCAAGCGGCGCCACCTCCAAGATGAGCAAACTGAGGCCGCAGGAAGAACGGAGGCTCTCCCGCGGGCCCCACTTGGGGCCAGGGGCTGACGGCGGTGACGGCGTTGTGGACACGGGGCTGCAGCGGGCGGCTCGCGTAGAGCCGAGGAGGCTGCGCTCCGCTGGGCTGCGGTTCGTAAGGGCTCGGCGGCAGCACCACGGGGAGGTGGGTGGCCGGGCAGCCATGTGGCCACAGCGCCCCCTGGCGGCCATGGGGAGCAAGCGGCAGCCCCGTCTCCGTGCCGCCGCTTGGGGACAGAAGGTCGCCCGCCGCCCGTGCCCGCAGATACCCCACCCACCCCATGAGCACTGAAGTGGCTGCCTTATGGCATCAGCCCCGGGAAAAACAAAGTCCTCTCCTCTCTGTACACATATTTTTTAAGGGAAAGAAGATGCCCACTGCTAACACACACACACACACACACACACACACACACACACACACACGAGAAACACACAGCAAACACCTCACACTTCCTCAAGTGCCAGGGCTATGTAAGCACTTTCCAGGTATGCTTTTTCACATCAACCTATTATTATTCCCATATGGATGAGGCAGCTGAGGCACAGAGAGGTTAAGGAACTTGCCAGAAGTCACACAGGTAGAGGGGAAGATAGGATTTTTAACTCCAGCAGTCTTGATTCCAAAAAAGAAAGGGAAATATTAGGTGGGGGCGGTGCGTGGGGGTGCCTTCTAAGACAGGGCAATGCACGAATGCTTGGGGCCTCTGTTTTGTGTGTGAGTCCAGGGTGCCTCATTGAAAGTTCTCTGTCTTCAGGGATGCCCCCGGAGTGGGCTCACCCACAGTGAACTGCCCAGCCCAAGTTCTGGACAGCTAGATGGAGAGAAGGAGAGGGAGTGGAGTTCTGCCTCACCCCCCCCCCACCCCCAGGCCTCTCTGTCCATCTCCACTAGCTGGGGATGGTGCCTGAGGATGGAGAAGGAAAGAGGCTGCGGGGAAGAAGGGGACAAGGAGATTTTGCCTGTCAAAACAGTTTCTCTGAGCTCTTTCAAATGCCTGCAACACAATGGCTCACTGTGGCTTCACATTCAGCCATAGGCCTCCTCTCCCCTTCCCCAGGCCCAGGCTAGAGATGCTGGAACAGAATTCTCACTAGGCGCCTGATTTCTCTGTCTGGCCTCAAGCACAGAGGGCTGAGGTCTATAACTTCCAGAGCTGCTTCCTCCCTGACTGAGATCTGAAGTCTCAAAGTTTCCCCATCCAGCTGCTGTAAACCCACTCAGGTCTCCGCACGCCTCTCCCCATGGCCTGTTGTCGGCAGGCTGCAGAGCGGAGCCCAGTGGAATAGACAGGCCAGCAGGGGAGGAAGGGGGAGCTAGAACAAGGAAGAAGGGGCCAGTACAAGACTGGATCTGCTAAACTAACCAGAACCATCTCTGAGGTTGAAAAACTAACACAGGATCCACTTTCCCCTTTGTGGGTGAGTTGGAAACCAAGCAAGACCTCATGGTGCCAGCTGGGCTCCTCAGCCCCAGGAGCAAGAGATGGGAAGTTCTGGAAGGGAGGAAGACAAGCCGAGGGGGTGGGAGTAGGGTACCACTTATCCATACCATCTGTCTGATGGTTCCCTACTATTAACACTGCCCTGGAGAAAGAGGCCAAATTGCACTGCTTATTCAAACAAATCACCTGAGTTTCTCTGGCCCTCTCCCTTATGGGAACTCACCCAGCAATTCCCCCCAGAACACCCCAAAATCGAAGCAGGAATGTGTCACACTCAGATATACTCTCCCCTTTGTTCTAAATAGCTAAACCTTGGTGCAAGGCATGCTGGGATCTTGATTCTGTGGAGCAGTGGGGACAAACAATGTGGAACCAGCAGGACTAGAGGCCGGGGGGCCCCTTTGATGTCTTCTTAGAACAGGCCATACTCCCCCTGCCAGCCTCAGAACCTCTGCACATGCAGCTTTCCTGTGCCTGGACTGCTTTCCACCCACCCTCCTCACCCATTAAATGATGAGTTTTTCTTCACCTGTAGGAAAAATGTCACTTTCTCAAAGAAGCTTTCCTGATACATGTCCCCCCTGAGTGCAGTGTAAACCCTCTGGGCAGCAGAAGTCAGGTGGCTTATGGGGGTTTCCAGAAGGCACAGCCTAAGACCAGGACTGGGATTCAGGTAGTTTATTTGGAAGAAGTCCCTAAGGAGCGGGTGGGAGGGAGGGAGGGTGAAGAGTGACACCAAGAAGAAGGAAAAGACCAACAGGGGCTCTGTTGGGACCTCCAGAGAAGCAGTGAGGAGACCCCAGAATTGCCCCCCGAAGGACAGGCGCATTTATCCTCTGCTGCACTCATGAAGTGGATGCTGTAAGAGCAAAGTGACAGGGAAATGGCCGCCAGCCACCGTCACGGAGCTGAACTCCTAGCTGGCCAAGGAATGTGAGGAGCAGGTACCATGCCTTGTGCCTATCTGCTTATTTTCCTCGCCACTGAACCCCCAGGGGCTAGCAGAATGCTGGCATCGTGTGCAGATGTAATGATTACCTTCTGAATTAACGGACTGGGTGACTGGATGAATGAACGCTGTAAGACTGAACCCCAAAAGAGAAAGACTAACAGTCCAATATAAGTCATTCCAAGGCTCCCAGTCAGTACATCAGAGGATACTATCAACAGAGTGAAAGGCAACCAACATAATGAGAGAAAATATTTGTAAATCATGTGTCTGTGGCGGGGTTGTTATCCAGAATATAGGAAGAACCCCTATACCCCAACAAACAAAAACCAAATAACCTGTTTTAAAAATGGGCAAAGGACTTGAATAGAGATTTCTCCAAAGATGACATACAAATCACCAACAAGCATATGAAAAGATGCTCAATGTTACTAATCATTACAGAAATGCAAATCAAAAACCACACTGAGTGGGCACCTGGGTGGCTTAGTCGGTTGAACGTCCAACTTTGGCTCAGGTTATGATCTCATGATTCATAAGTTCGAGACCCATGTCGGGCTCTGTGCTGACAACTCGGAGCTTGGAGCCTGCTTCGGATTCTGTGTCTCCCTGTCTCTTTCTGCCCTTCCCCCGCTTGTGCTCTGTTTCTCTCACTCTCAAAAATAAACAAACATTAAACATTTAAAAAAAACACACTGAGTGGGGCGCCTGGGTGGCGCAGTCGGTTAAGCGTCCGACTTCAGCCAGGTCACGATCTCGCGGTCCGTGAGTTTGAGCCCCGCGTCAGGCTCTGGGCTGATGGCTCGGAGCCTCGAGCCTGTTTCCGATTCTGTGTCTCCCTCTCTCTCTGCCCCTCCCCCGTTCATGCTCTGTCTCTCTCTGTCCCAAAAATAAATAAAAAAAAAAACGTTGAAAAAAAAAAATTTAAAAAAAAAAAAAAAAAACACACTGAGATATCACCTCACACTTATTAGGATGGCTAGCTACTATCAGAAAAAAAAAAAAATATCAAGGATACTGAGAAATGGAAACCCTTGTACAAACTGGAATGTAAAATGGTGCAACCACTATGGGAAACAGTATGACAGTTCTTCAAAAAAAAAAAAAATAGATATTGCCATATGATTACCAGAAAACCCATTTCAGGGTAAATTTTCAAAAACAAATGAAAGCAAGGTGTTGAAGAGATATTTGCACCCTCGTGTTCATAGCACCACCATTCACAATAGCCAAGGGTTGGAAGGAGCCCACTGACATATAAGTGGATAAATAAAGTGAGACACACACACACATACACACACACACACACACACACACACACACACACACACAGGGGTATATTCAATCTTAAAAAGGCAGGAAATCGTGCCATTGGCTAAAACATGGGTGGACCTTAGGACATTATGCTAAGTGAAATAAACCAGTCACAAAAGGTCACATGCTATACGACTCCACTTATAACGAGGTATCTAATATTGTCAAATTCATAGAGACCAAAGTACAAGGGTGGTTGCCAGGAACTGGGGGGAGGGGGGCGTGGGGAGGTGTTGTTTAATGAGTGTAAAGTTTCAGTTTTGCAAGATGAAAGAGTTCTGGAGGCCTATTACACAACAATGTGAATGTATGTTACACTCCCGAACTGATACTTGAGAATGCTTAAGATGTTAAATTTTCTCTTATGCGTTTTTACCACAACTTAACAAGAGAAAGGGACCCTTGAATTATTATCCATAGACCCAGGTGAGAGGGGTTCCTGCCTCAGATCAGCTTTATAGAATGCCCCGCGTTATACAAACATCAAAATATTTGTATTTGTTTTGGTCCCTTAAGGACATTTTTTTTTTTTGAAAGTTCAGTGACCAACCAACAAATGGAGAAGAGAATAAGAGCCAAAAGGGCCACCACGGCAGAGGGTGCCAGGCTGAGGGTGTGGGTGGGATGGGGGTGTGGGGGACCGGGGAGGGTGTGAGATAGACATGGGGATGGCATCTAGTGGGGGGGTGTGGGGTGGGGGTGGACACAGGGACTGTGTGAGGAGGGCGGCTCGGCTTGAGGGGCTGGCAGACACCGAGTAAAGGGGCCAAGGTGGGGAAGCACGGGACACGTTCAACGCCAGGCAGTCTGCCCCCCCCCCGCCCCGCGCCATGTGGCAGCACCTCAAGGGCACCAGGGGAGATGCTGCTGGAAAGGAGGGTGAGGGTCAGGTGGAGAAAGACATGAGCATCAGGCTAAGGGGTGGCTGAGGTACCCACCGCAGGTTTGGACCCTGGCGTGTGAAACAAAGAAATGTATGCTTAGGTGAGCACCGCCCCCTGCTCATCTCATTTGGGGAATAGAGAAATTGAAGACAGCACGCAAGCTCAACTTTTGGTGTCTCGCTCACTAGCTGGACGAGTCACCCCAGCCTTGCCCCATGTGATAAGCAGAGGGTGGACAAATCACTCAAACCCCGACTTTGTATCTAGGCCTCTCCCTCTAACCCTGAGCCCTCCCAACACACACACAGCAATATCACTCACATCATTGTATGTGATGGGCATGGAAGGCTACACAGCCAAACCCCCAGATAAGGTGGGAAAAGGGGACATCACATGAGAACAGCCATGGAGTCAAGGACTCCTGCATAGCAGAGAAGGCTTTTTCGGGTACCACTCAATTCTAGAGGCTATTTTGCCCTGAGAGAGAGAAGTGGGAGGGGAGTTGACAAATCAGGCAATGGACAATTTGCAAGGTGTGCACTGACTACTGCAGTAACCAATTAGGAACAGCAGTCGCCAGACCTATGAGGATACTGTTGCTACACGCTCTGTACTTGAAGGGTTTTCCATCAAGAAATTGCAGATGGAGAGACTGAGCATCCCTTGTAGTTGACAGCAAAGGCTCGGACTCAGGAGAGCCAGCACTGCAATGCACCTGAGCGCGGGAAATGGATGGTGACCAACCAGCCCGACTCTTTCAAAGGCTCCAGCTCTCGTGTACTCCACCCAGCATCCCTTCCTTCGTGCCTCAGCTCTGCCCCTGGGACCCGCCCCCAAGCCCCTCTCATTTCCATCACCACCCCTTCACTCTGACCTTTCCTGTCCACTGATTCTGAATAACTCCAAGTTTCAGTTGCCAGAGCGTTTCTTGTGTGACCCCGGCTGTAAGAGCCACCCAGACGTGGCTCCCGAGATACCTGTACAGGCTCCCATTTCCAGGCTCTGTTCATCTAGGCGATGAGGGGGGGCAAATGGTGTGAGGAACCAAGAGAAACATCTCCCTTGGCCTCCCCACAGGTCCCTGAGAGGAAGATGAGAGACAAAACTCAGGACTGTAGAGAATCGCTCTTATACTCAGTCCCCAGTCTTTCAGGCCGGTCCACACATTACTAATAAATCTTCCTGTCATCTTTGTCAGAACCCGAGTTCAGAAGGCCCCTTTGGATACTGTGATGATGGCAGGTGTATTAGTTAGCCACTGCTACATAACAAATTACCCCCAAACTCAATGACTTACAAGAACAATCAACATTCATTACCTCTCACGGTTTGTGAGTCAGGAATTCGGGAGCGGCTAAGCTGGGAGTTCTGGCAAGAGGTCTCTGCAAGGTTGCGGTCAGGATTTCATCAGGGCCTCCCCCGTCTGAAGGCCTAGAAGAGCCATTCATATGCCTGACAGGCTGGTATTGGCTGCTGGTGGGAGGCCTCAGCACCTTGCCCTGTGGGCTCCTCCACAGGGCTTCTCGGGGCTTCCCCCTGAGCGAGCCATGCATGTCCCCACCCCTACACAAGCCACCCGAGAGAAGACAGCAGATGCTGCAACACCCATTTGAGCCTAACATCAGAAGTTGTACGTCGTCACCTGCCCCATAACCTACCAGTCATGCAGACCAGCCCAGACTCAGTGTGGAGGAGACTACGCAGGACGTGGATGCCCGGAGGACACTGGGGCCACCTTGGAGACAGGCTACCACAACAGCAGGGCAGAGCAGGAGAAGAGGCCCCTCCCAGGCCTGCCTGTCTAGGAAGGCTGCGGGTCATGGGTCCACACCATGGGTCTTCCCCAGGCCCGTTGTCTGCCTCTGGGGCATGTGTCTTGTTGGGGAGAATCTGCCCAATATTTGGGGGTTGTCAGGAGAAATCAGGAGAGACATCGTGGGCCAGGAGCCCCGAGACAAGAAAAATGGAGGTGAGCACCTAAACTGTCCTGCTTCTCATTCCAGAATTATGCAGAAATACAGCCCATAGTCCACTATTTGGTCACGTGGGACACAGCATGTGGGACCACCCAGGGGCAGAGACCACATCTCAAAGTCTTTTTATTCCTCTAACCCAGTGGTTCTCAGCTGGGAAAAGTTTTGTCCCCCAGGGGGCATTTAGCAATGTCTGGAGACATCTGTGTCACAGCTTGTGGGAAGGGGAGGTTCTACTGGCATCTACCGGGTAGAGGCCAGGAATGCTACTGAACAGTCTGTAAAGCACAGGACAGCCCCCACAACGAAGAACTATCTGGCCTAAAATGGGCCAAGATTCAGAACCCCTCACTAATCCTGCTTATAAATAGGGGCGCCTGGGTGGCTCAGTCGGTTGAGCATCCAGCTTCGGCTCAGGTCATGATCTCACGGTCTGTGAGTTCGAGCCCCGCGTCGGGCTCTGTGCTGACAGCTCGGAGCCTGGAGCCTGCTTCTGGTTCTGTGTCTCCCTCTCTCTCTGCTCCTCCCCGGCTCGTGCTCTGTCTGTGTGTGTGTCTCTCTCTCTCTCAAAAATAAATAAACATTAAAAAAATTCTTTTATAAAAAAAGGCTGTGACCAGGTGTGGGAAAGACACTGTGGCTGGTGTACAATGAGATCTGTCCAAACACAACCAAAGCCGCCATCAGGCTCGGCCGGCCACCTGGTATGGAGGGAAGTTTCTGTGGGCAGGCAGCCCTGCAGAGCCCCCAACACAACTTTTTTTTTTTAATTCTTCTCACTGAAGTACGGTTGACACACAAGGTTATACTGGTTCCAGGTGTGCGACATAGGTGATTTGACAATTCTGCCCATTATACAGTGCTCGCCGTGTGGGCACCATCTGTCACCATATAATGTTATCACAATATGGCTGACTATGTTCCCTACGCTCTGCCTTTCATCCTTGTGACTTATTTATTTCCTAACTGGAAGTCTGTACCTCTTCACCCTTCACCTTTCCCTCAGAAATGAGGGGAATGACCCTATGCCAGGAGATGAAGGCGGCCGTAAGGACGGGTTCCTGGGGGTACTGCCCAAAAGGCCCTTAAAACTCACCATCCGGGACCCGTCTCCCCACAGGATCCCAAAGTGCGAAGCCCTAAGGAGCCAAAATATTCACGCCCATGTGATCGTTGACCTGGTTAAAGCGGGGAGAGCATCACACCCACACGCCTACATCCGTACGGTCACAAGCGCACGGGCACACGCAGGCATACGCGGTCTCCAGGGGCAGGCCGCAGCTCCCCGCACTATTTTTATGAAGGGAACGGAGACCCAAAGGAATTACCTTCCTGCACCATTCTAAGCTGTGAAATTTGTCCAGGTGGGAAAAGGGACGCTGGTACCAAGCTTCTCAGACCGACCCCCTCTCCCCAAGACCCCAGTGCTTTCCGGGCAAAGCTCCATCTGTGGCCACAGCAGGCTGAGGGCATGACTGGCCCCAGCTACTGATGCACCCAGTTCCTTCCTTCCTTTGAGAAATACTTACTGAGCTCCTGCCTCATGTCAAGCACAGTGCAGTGAACAAGGCTGAGACTGTCCCTGCTCTCAGGGGGCGCACGCCTCATGATGGGGACAGAACTTCACAACTGGCCACACACACGAAAATGTCACTATCGTCGTCCCAACGGTAGCCGCCACCTGCCAGTGGGCAGCTGCTCTGTGCCCAGAACTGTGCCAGGTGAGTTACTATCCCGTTCAACCTCGTCAACGAGCCAGGTAGACCAAGGTGCCGCCCTCAGCTCCTTCCCCTCCATCAAGTCAACTGTCCTGCTGGTTTGGCTCCCACTCCTCCCCTCCCCCATCTCTCCTTCCCTCTGCCTCCCCCAGGTGCCCTGTCTCTGGTCCCACCCCCTCTAATCCAGCATCCACGCTTCAGTCAGAGGGAGCCTTTGACCATGTCACTGTCCCCCTCAACGTCTCGGTGGCTCCTATCTTCTAGCCTCAGCTTGTCCTGTGCTCCACAGCTCGGCCCCTACCTCCACCGCGCTGAGCTCCCGGCAGCTCCCCAACCTGCTCCACCTTCCCCCCGACACCCCCAGTGCGGCTGCAAAGCAACGGGGCTGTGCCGCATGCACGGAGCCACAGTCCTGCAAGCAAAATGGATTTAATGGTAATTCAAATCTTCACCTGCCCCTCCCAAAGACCCAGAAGAGGCTCGAAGTCACAACTGGCCCTCCTGAGGCTTCCTCAGCTCTTCTTTCTGCTTTCCCCCTTCTCTCCAAGCCTGCAGCTGCTCAGGACTTGTGACCCCGGACCCTCAGCTCTCCCCGACGCCCTGGGGCCCTGGTCATGCCAGATCTTGTAAGGCCTCCGTCCATTTTTCTTTCTGTTCTGTCTGGTCTTCATAATAAAAGCCGAGGACCCACGGGAAAGGCCCACCTGTCCTTGGAGCACACGCCACAGGGACAGGGTGAGGTCTCTCTAGCAGGGAGGAGGCAAGCTCACACCATCCGTCCCACCCTATTTCACCAACGTCAACCCACAAGCCCTCGCTGTTGCTGCTTCCAGCTCAGGGGGTCCCTCTGAGCTCCAGGCAGGCAAGTGCCCCTCCTCCACACCCCCAGCGGCTCCGTCACAGACCTCGCCTCCCCCTCCTCAGACGGCCTGTGGGCTGTCCCCTCCTGGCCCCAGGTGAGGGCCGGGCAGGCCCTGCTCCTCCCCCCACTCCCCCTACTCCATAACCTCCCCTGGGTGGACTCCACTGAAACCAACAAAGAGCCCGGCAACACCGTGAAAGCCAAGGGAAGTGTGGGGCAGGGAGGAAGCCCCCCAGGAACACACAAGTGGCTGTCAGATGAAAGGCGTCCTCATGGGTTCCCACCATGTGGGGCCACCCATGCTACAGGCCAAGAAGGGTCATTTTCTGGCTCAGTGGAAGGAGTTTCCAAGTAGATATCTGGCACCAACAGGTGTCAAAGCAAGCAAACTGGTGCATTTCTTCCCCTCTGATCTGATCTGATAAGGAAATACCTTCCTGCCTCTTCTGGGCATGAATCAGGACGTTGGCGATAGCTAAAAAATTATTATAATAAATCTTAAAAGCATATAAAAGACCTTTTCCTTATGAGGTAGGATTTTTTTTTCCTCTCTCCCCCACAGCCATCCCCTTCTTAGGATGTGGCCCCTCCCCAGGGCTGCAGTAACAGAGGGAGGCATTTGATCAAGGCAGCAAAGGGAACCCATGTGCCTTCAGTATCATCACATGGAGATATAAGGGAAGGCCAGTGTTGGCCAACTGAGCCCCTGCTCCCTGCACAGAAGAACCAGAGGCGGCTGTAAGCTTCAGGCCCACAGCAGAGACCAGGTTCACAAAGAGAAGAACACGAGGGACAGACGGTCAAGGAACCACAGAGCATGAGAGACAAGGAAGAAAACCCAAAGGAAAAGGGTGCCGTGGTCACATGTGGAGGTGGCCCAAGAGCCGAGACCAGAAGACCCACACCGGCAGATGGGGAACAAGGACGGAACAATTCTGTGTTCCTCTGGGCTCTGCGTATGCCGGAGCCGCTTGCGGAAAAGACGACTGGCAACAAAGCGTCTCACCCTTCTTGTCCCCAGGTAAGACTCCACTACAGGGGCCGCGTTTATACTTCTATTGATGGACAGGGGGCTGGCTCATTCTCACTGGGCTTACTAGAGAGACAGCCTGTTTCCCAACGGCCACAGCAATATCCCTCTTCTGCAACGTGGCCTTGGCAGTTCCGCCACTGGGAAGTGGGGTTGACTTCTGGGAAGTGGGGTTGACTTCACCCCTCTTGGAAGGAGGTTGGCAGGCAACAATGTCGACAGTGGAATACACGGAAAGGATGCTGTGCGACTTCCAAGGCTGAGTCACTATGGCCAGCAGGCTTTCCCCATATTCCCTAAGACATCCACCTTGGAGCCTTGGAGCTCTGAGCCACCATGTGAGGAGTTTTGCTACTCTGACGCTGCATGGCTGGAAGGCAGCCAAGCTACACGGAGAGGCCACAGCCAGGCGGTCTGGGTGCCAATCCTAGTCTTCTGCTCATGCCGTCCCGGCTAGTGGACAAATGAGTGAGTGAGTGAGTGAGTGAGTGAGTGAGTGAATGAATGATCCTCCAGGTCATTCCAGACCCTGCCATCAAGTCACCCTCCACTTGGGAGTGTCCCCAGCTGAAGAGCAAGCCCCGTTACTCTATCTCAGCTCCAACCCAGAGAAGCTATGAATGAAATCGAAGTACTGTTTTCCACTGCTTTGTGTTGCTGTGATTTGTCACACAGCAATACTGACTGGAACAGGTTAGGTCCGGGGATGTGCCACGTAAATCAAGAGGCTGGAAAAAACCCTTGCTATTAGAACAATCACACCTACACTCAAATTTAAGGTCACTCAGGCCAGTTGCTTTACCTCCCTGCCCTGGTTTCCTCCTCTGTCAAGTGGGAACAGCACCGTCCTTGTTGTTAGGATTTAAGTAGCTGTGAAAATTATCCCCGTGAACTCTGAGGGATGTGGAGCCAGTGCAGATGTGAGGGCTGTTTAGATTAGGACACTCAACATCAATTTGTGGGTGACAGAGCCTGTTCTGACATTTACACTGAATTGACCCAGTTCTGTGGGTAATCAAGATTCCATGGCTTCTCAGACGAAATGAAGAACCCGGGGCATTGCCCTCATGGCAAAAATCAGTGAGATTTAATTTATCTCCTGTATGCATTCTGCTTTAATTCTGCTGGAAATTTTTTTTAACGCGTGGAGAAATTCACTGTCAAAATACAGAAAAACTGTGCACAAATAAGCTGAAGAAGCAATCATGAGATAAACTCTCCGATACAATTTTTCCAAAATGGCAACTGAACTGGTGTCGCGGTTCAGCAAAGGGGCTGCTGGAATCCTGAGACTTTGAAAATAGCATGGCCGGTGTCTCAAACTGGGGAGGGAGAGAAGGTCCCAGCCCTTGGAATGGACCTGGCAGAAGGCTTGGAGCCTGTCTTTATTCCTGCCGCAGGGGGCGCCCACCACATGGAATCCCAAGTCCAGGTAGGAGAGGTGAGCCGGCACGGGAGCCCCCCAGGGAACAAATTCCAACACCAGGTAAGAGAGGCACTCTGCTGATTTCTGCATGCTTCACAGCATAGCGCATGGAGGACTCAGGGAATGGAGACCTTGAGGGGAGACAGCCTGATAAGCCTCAGCAGAGAGCTGTGAGCACGACACCACATTCCTGGGTGATTCCCCCAAGATGTTACGATCTGTAGATGCCAACAAGGTGGGCAGGAGCAGGAAGAAATTAAAGAGTGCCGTGACAGGGCAGAGAGGGACTCACACGACATGTCGGGGCACTGAGAATCCCCAGGTGAGGTTTGAAGGTCCTACTATAGCGGATGGAGCCAAAAACTCAGAGAAATAGAAGGTGGCTGCAATCACACAAACAGACACGCCCAGGAGGCTGGGACGAGACGAGACAGTCCTATTAGTGGCTGCCAGAGAAGCCAGTTGGGGGACTGAACGAGAGCATTCATTCATCTGTTCACAAAATAGCTACTGAGCACCTGCAAAGTGCCAGACACAGAGCACAGCACACACATGGCCCGGCCCTCGGGGGATGGAACGATCAGGAATAGAGTAGGCTGGTTTCCTCCCCCTCCCCCCAAGACCACATTCTCATCTCCTGGGACTCAGTCATTCTTCGGGATATCTGCTCCTGAAGCTGAGAAACAGGTGGAAAACGTGTTTCCTTTAATAAATAAAATAAAATCTCCTTCGCCTCACCCTTGCCTCCAGGCGGATGCTGGTAATACTAAGTCAAGTGGATTCTGTCGTGTATGTATGTTTTAATAAATAGAAACCATCTCCCCAGCCTCATGTTAAACAAAAATCTTCTTCAGCACGATTCCATGGTGTGTTTTCGAAAACAAAAATCCACACATTTTAAGGGCCTCTGCCATCACCCAGAGGACGGAACAGTCCCTCCCGATGCAGGGCTGATGGACGGGGTGGGGGGAATGAAGTGACCCCCACCCCACGCCACCCTAGAGTGCCTCACACCTGGCCAGATGACCCAGACCCACCTCCAACTGACGGCATCCACAGTGGCTTCCTCAAAGCCGTGTCCACGGCCCTGGTGGGTCACCAAGGGCCCCTCCGTCATCCGTGTCCTTGGCACTCTCTGGCCTCCACTTCTCCCCTGGTGCCTCCGAGACTTGCAAACAATGGGGCCAGGGCTGCACCCAGTGTTTGTTGTGATTCTTCTTTAACTAGGTAAATAATATCTCAGAGGCAGACATCTATAAAATGAGCTGTTCCGCCCCACTGAGGCTTGTCGCGAATATGAGGGCTTGTTCTTTTCAAAATACTCCAACATCCCGCGGGTATGAAAAATATAATCCCCTCTCGACTGATTGACTCAGAGCGGTGTTTGAGCAGGAGCCACAGCAGCTGACTGGCAGAGCACTTCATAAAGGACACAGTCCCGGGGACAGTCCTCCTGAAGGCCCCGCACCACGCTCCCGCTCACCCGGTGTCAACAGGCCAGCTCATTCGCACGAGGAGGCTCTGGGGGCCAGTGTCCAGGATCTCACAGCCCCGAAAAGGAAGCCGCGCTGGTTGCGGGACGTGGGCTTGACCTCCTGATGCAGCCGGACACAGGTTTCCTGTCCCAGGCTGCCTGCACACCCATTAGAGAGAACGAGGGGCCTGTTTTGCTGTAGAGAAAGCATTTAATCAGCTAGCGAGTGCCTAGCCATAGCAAGGGCTGTGATAAGGAAAGTCTCCCTTAAGACAGAAAAGGAGTGATCCTGAGGGAAAGGTCCAGAATGTGCTCCATGTCGGTGAGGACTATAAGACTATTCGTTAGCAACCACGTCACTATTGAGGAAAACCTCCACCAAAAGGAAAAAGAATTTTCAGTTCTCATAGTGATGGAGACTAATCAAAACCAGCTTCAAGTCTGAAGTGTATTAAGGATCCAATAAATAATCTTGATTCAAGCAATTACTTAAAATTGAAATTTGCTAAGTGAGGAGAATGAGTCATTCATTAGCACCGTGACACCTGTTACGCGGCAGGAGCAGGGAGCCCTGGGGGCCGAAAGAGACGAATGGGTGGAGGTTGGAGGCTGCATGGACCCCAGTGTTTCCTTCCGCAGGACCGGACCCAGGGGCACTGACGGGGACCAGGCCCGTCACAACTCACTGCTCTCAGTCTTGCCTCTTTAGAGCCCCTGGTCACTTTACCCTTGCACTGGGCTTTTAATCTGAAAGCTTTGCGGAGTGTATTAGTTTGATTCCCCCATCCCGGAAGAAGACCCTGAGACAAGGTTTCAGGTGCAAATGGTGTGCATGGTGGGAAGGTGACACTGAGAGAAAAGAAGAGAGCCCAGTAAAGGATGTGCCGGTAACCAGTGACCACAGGGATGACGACATGGGAGGCAGGGTAATGGCCCCCAAAGATGCCCGCCTCCTAATCCACAGAACCTGAGAATATACTACGCTTCCTGGGAACAGACATTTAAAGTCAGATCGCAGGTGGATTAGGCTGCTCATGAGCTTGATGTTGAGACGGGGAAATTAGCCTGGAGCAGCCAGGTGGGACCAACGGAATCATAAGCGTCCTTACAACGTGGAAGGAGAATGGTTAGCTGAGGAGCCACTTGATGTGAGCAAGACGCAACTGACCGTTGCCGGCCTTGAAGATGGAAAGGGAGGCCACCAGACAAGGAATGCAGGAGGCTCCAAAAGCCAGAAAAGACAAGGAAATGGATTCCGCACCCAACCCCAGTGCCTCCTGAAAGGTCCTGCCGGCACCACGATTTTGACCCAGCAAGACCGATTTCATATTTCTGGTCTCAAGATAGTAAATCTGTGTGGTTAAGCCACTAAGTTTGTCATGATTTGTTACAGCAGCAGTGGCAAACACAAGTGACGTTAGGAAACCCTCCTGTGCTTCCTGTATCCGCGAGTGTCCTAGTAAGATCGGGCTGCTACAACAAAGGTACCGGGGACCGGGTGGCTCATAAACGTAATTGGAATTTCTTCCTCATGGTGCTGAAGTCCAAGATCAAGGCACTAGAAGACTCAGTGTCTGCTAAGACCCGCTTCTTGGTCCTTAGACGGTTCTCTCTATGTCCTCATGTGGGGGGAAGGGGTGAGGGAGTTCTGGGGGGTCTCTTTGGTAAGGACACCAATCCCATGCATGAGCTCTACCCTCACAACCCAGTCACCTCCCAAAGTCCCCACCTCCAAATACCCACCCCCCACCTTGGGGATTAGGTTCAACACAGGACTCTGGAGAGGACACAAACATTCAGTCTGTGGCATTGTGAGAACAGGAAGACACGGGACAGCCATTCCCGTCTATGTGGCCATCCTGGATTCATTGGTGGGATCTAGGAACTTCCTGCAGGCCTGATGGCCAAGCTGAGTCCCCCAACCAGCTTTTACCGAAGGCCGTCACATGCTCACCCAGCTCATTAACAAGCCTTGCGTGTGACCCTCTCTCAGGCAAAATCCCAAGCCAGAGACAAACCCAGAGCTCGTGGGGTCGGGCCTGTGGCCAGGCTGCAGTGGAGCCTACAGGAACCAGGTCCAGGGCAAGGAGAGGGAGGCAAGACTCTATTAACAGCTTGTCAGAGACGTCCTTTCTGTGCCGTCTCATGATCCACACCCTCTTGATTGC
This sequence comes from Panthera tigris, assembly GCF_018350195.1. NCBI lineage: Eukaryota > Metazoa > Chordata > Mammalia > Carnivora > Felidae > Panthera > Panthera tigris. Next base: position 41,813,880 of record NC_056674.1, read on the forward strand.
TCCTCCCTAGCTGGCAGCCAGGAGGCCACTCTTAACTGACAGATGAGGGAGTATCTAAGACTGGATTTCCCGGACACGGGAAAGAATGTTTATTGCCAAGTGGGCCTGGGAGACACGCGAGGGTAGCTAGAAAGGTGGGGCTGGGCAGAGGGAGAAGGTGACCGCGATGTGGGGGGTTACCCTGTGGCCGCTGAGGCCTCAGCTGATTCCAGGGGAACCTTAGAGCCAGAATGGACCCTTGGATGGGATAGCCCAGTGAGAGGCCAGAGGGACCAGCCCTTCAGAATTGCACCCCTTCCTCCGTCAGCCAGGCATTAGCTAATGGGATGAGCACCTGGGGTGAGGCAGCTTCCCACGACCGAGGGCAATTTCCAGTGAAGGGTGCAGCTGGAAGATGATCCCAGCATCTGGGGAGTGGGTGCGAGGGCGCCGAAGATGCAGGGGTCTGTGCAGAAGCCCCAGCATCCACTGGAGAGGAGACAGCACGCTGGCCAAGGCAGGCAGTGGCTGGGGCCTGGATGGAAGGGGTGTCCCCTTGTCACCTCCACTCCTGGCAGAGGGCCCCACAGCCCTCCACTCCTCCCAGGATCCCACAGGGGTGCCGCCTCCCCTGTCCTCGGTCCCAGGCAACCCCAGCGAGCCAGTCTGTCTCCCCCACGGAGGTGCTAACAGAGACATCAAAGCTGCGGCATTTCATTTTCAAGAAGCTTTGAACAACACTTCTGAAATGGCTGTGCCCAGGAAGATTAAAAGTCTTCCTATTGAAGAATCAGAGGGTCTCTAGCATCAGAACAGAGTGGGTGGGTGGGCTCACGGATATAGAGTGCTTTGTGCACCAGACAGTGGAACAGAAAAGCCAGAATAAGAATATGTGGAGAACCTAAGCAATAAAGTCTGAGTTCCAAAATCTCTAAAGCAGTGATCTAAGCTGGCGGGACCCCAGGTTGGGAAAGTGAGCACCTTGCCAGGAAAGAAGCAAAGCCCTGTATTAATTCACTCAATCATTCATTCATGCAGAAATGATTAATGAGCACCAGTAAGTGCCAGGCACTATGCTAGGGCCTAGGGGTACAGAAGGAATTGTAGAGACCTGCCCCTGCCCCCAAATTGCTGACAGCCTAGTGGGGGAGCCAGCCAGACAGTCAAGTGTGAAGTATGCTGAGATGGGGAAGCACAGGGGCCATGGGACTCCAAAGGAATCAGGGAGGGCTTCCAGGAGGCAGCAAAGCCTGAGTGGAGCCCTAAAGGATGCGTAAGAGTGAATCAGGTGAAGGGCAGTGGGGAGAAGAGAGTAGAAGTGAGGAAGGAAGGTCTGAAAGAGACGTGCGGCTGAGGTGGGGGTGGGGGGGTGTGTGATCAGAACACACAAGGCCACGAAGAACACACAAAAAGTGTGGACCTTTCAAGAGGGCAGTGAGGAGCCATGGAAGGGCCTTCAGCAGCAGTGACAGGATTCCATCTGGGATTAAGGCAATGAAAACAGCCCTGCCAGCCCCTGAAGACACCTCTGGGTCCACAACCCATAGCTCTGACCCAGGATTGGAGAGGCCTGGACTCATGGGGGCAGTGGGAGCTCAGAGGATATGGATCGAAGCCCTTTATAATCTTGCCCTTTTCTACAAATCCAGCCCCTCTCACACAGCTCCCTGATTTAAAAAATGTCATGCTCCACATACCTAAGTCCTCGAACCCTCCCTCAAACCGTGTTGTTCTACTACTGTTCTACTCCTCCAGGCCTTTGCTCTGCCTCAGACCCCCTCTCCCGACCTGCCTCCCCTGGCTGACTCCTCCATGTCCTTCACCACCTGCCACAGGTAGGCCAGGCCCTTCCTCTCAGAGCCCACCCAGGCCCAGTGTGTCCCCGGGCACAATTCCCTGCTACAGCCACCTGTATACATGTCTGTGAGTCTACCGGTCTACCTGTGTATCTACCTGTAAGAGCTGAACTCCCCAAGGGCAGGGACGTCATCAGTGCAGACCCCCTGAGACACACCAGGCCCAGCTCTGCCTGGTCCTTGCAGCCCTGGAACAGGAGGAAGCGTCAAAGAACGTCTTGTCCACACCACCCTTCCAAGTGAGCATAGGAAGAGAACAGTGGTGCTGGGTTCCTACTGGTGCCAGGCCTCTTGTGGACATCATCTCTTGTCATCCTCAAATATGTCTGCCAGCAGGTGCTATGAGTTCTGCTCTGGGTGCTCAGGGGACAGGTACCAGCTGAAGCCACAGAGCCGGTCAAGAACAGACCAGTCACACTTGGCCCTTTGCAAATCCCGTCCTTCATCACTGTCCAACCCAGTTCTCATGGAATGGCGGGCCACATATCCAGCAAGCAGCCTTCTGTGTATTCACATAGACTGGTCCCACGGCCTCAACAGGGCTACAGATCTTTCAATGCGACTGATTCGGGAAAGAAAGGAAAAGCCTCCCCTTGGGCCATGACTGTGGTGTCCTGGGAGCGCACACGCCTCATGGCCTCCCAGCAAGGAGAACTCAGCATCCTCACAAAAACCTTCCCCTATCCTTCAAGGCCTGAGGCTCACAAACCCAACCCATGACAATGTTTCCTCAAAACAAGGAAAGCGGGGCGCCTGGGTGGCTCAGTCAGTTGAGATTCCAACTTCGGCTCAGGTCATGATCTCAGGGTTTGTGAGTTCAAGCCCCGTGTTGGGCTCTGTGCTGACAGTTGGGAGCCTAGAGCCTGCTTTGGATTCTGAGTCTCCTTCTCTCTCTGCCCTTTCCCTACTTTCTCTCTCTCTCTCTCTCAAAAAATAATAAATAAACGTTAAAAAAAAAAAAAAGACACGGAAAGCAAATGGAGCACTGGATAGTTCTCCGTGGTCTGTGGGACCCAGGATGGACCAGCACCCACGTGACTCAGCAGACCAGTACAGGTGCACCTGGGCCAGGGCCCTCCTTGGGGCAGCCTCTGGGCCCAAGCGAATTCTCTGCAAGAGGAGAGACATTGCCCCTTTCCATAACATTTTCCTCATGCCTGGAAAGCCACTGGGTTACAGCCAGAGGGCAAGGCCACCTCATTGGCCTAAGAAGGCCGATCGAGAACAAGAGATGAGCACTACGAAGGCTGATGGTGACCCACATCTTTCAAATTAGCTAACTCTGGGAACTGAAATCTGCTAACAGTCATAACCTGGGAGGAGCCTGGGAAAAGTCTTGAATCTTTACATTTAAACCCAGAGGTCACAAAGCACGGTGTGTTTTTACTCAAATTATGTAAGGGGCATGGCCTTTCTGAACAGAAAGAGTGGGGAAGTGAGGCCAGTCTGGTCCATGAAGGCCGATCAGATGCAAGAAATATCATGTTGCGATGTGGACAGCGCATGTTGTTCTTAATTATATTTTATTATGACTTCACGGAATGTTTTCTTACAGCTCACCCCAAATCCTTCGGGGAATAAAGCAAAGCAAACATAAATAAATACTTTAAATTAAAGTGTAGGCAAGACAGCATTCCAGTGACAGAAGCGGGTGTTCAGGTAATCAGGGAGGGGCTTTGCGTGGAGACACCAGCCCCCGAAACAGGCAGGAGCAGCTAGTCTAGATGTGGTAATACTTGCTTAAGCCTACCAGGCGTTTCCACATTAAGTCCATCCCCAGCACCGAAACGCGACATCCAGGCAGCCTGGGCGTACAGACACCCCCTCCGTCCGTCCTCAGCTCCCTCCAGGCCTGCACCATGCAGAAGGAGGGCCAGGAGGGTAGAGGAGCGTTTTGGAGCGTGGGGTGGGGCCCTGGAGCCCTCTGTCTCAACCCTGGCTCTATTTCTTCCAGGCTCCATGACTTTGAACACACCTCTTACCCTTCTGCTCCTGAAATGGGGTCAGTAGAGCACCTGTCTCAACAGGAGGGTTTTGAGCTCGTACACAGAAAGCGTGGAGCTGGACGTATAATGAGTGCTCAACAAATCTCAGGGTTTTTTTTTAGTTTTTTTATGTTTATTTATTTTTGAGAGAGAGAGAGAGAGACAGAGTCCAAGTGGGGGAGGGGCAGAGAGAGAGGGAGACACAGAACCCGAAGCAGGCTCTAAGGCTCCGAGCTGTCAGCACAGAGCCCGACGCGGGGCTGGAACCCACAAACCACGAGATCATGACCTGAGCTGAAGTCAGACGCTCAACCGACTGAGCCACCCGGGCACCCCAACAAATCTCAGTTCTAAGACCAGGGCCTGGCTGCTGGGAGTCAGTGTCCCCACTGGGGAATAAAGCTGTTCACAGCCTGAGACAGTGGGGGAACTCAGATGACTCAGGGCCACCGGGCCCGTGGTGGGGCCTGGACGCTAGGTTCGGTGGGGTCTCAGAGCAGGAAAGGACTGGAAAGTCTCAGGAGGGTTTCACAGAGATAGGAGGGCCCAGGGTGTTTCAGAAAGTGAAGAGGAGGAAAGCAGCACCCCAGAGCATGCACAAAGGCTTGGAAACCAGAGGGCAGAGTAGGCGTAGAAGGCAGTAAGGAGCCAGCCTGGCTGGGCGCTCAGGCTCAAGGCTGCCCAGGGGAAGGTGGGAAGCTGGCTATCCTGCCTGAAGGTTGAAAACTAAGCAAACAGACCAACAAGATTAATTCACACAGGCAGACAACTCAAAGCAGTGTGTGTGTGTGTGTGTGTGTGTGTGTGTGTGTGACCTGAATGTTGTGTAAATACTGGAAGAAGATGAACAAGAGAAGAATTCTTTGATTGACCCAGCTGACACGGATTCTAGAATTTCTGCCTTTTGCTTGTGTTTAAAGAACTGAAATTAGGCCTTTGCCAGAGAAGGAGGCACTCCTGGTTTTGGCAAAGATGAAAATATTAGTACTCAGTATGCCCTCAATAAATACTTGTGGAAGGAAGAGAAGGAGGGGGAGGAGGTGGGGGGGAGGGGCAGGAAGGAAGGAACTGAAAGCTCATTAAAATTTTTCAGGTGCCCCCCTCCTGCCTGCAAGTTGGAAACCAATTGTAATTCTCATCAGCTGGAGCCCCCTGGCTCCCAGCAGAGACTGAGACTGTTCTCACTGGTGTGTTAATATTGAACTTCAGCATAAAATGGGGCCTCCCAGGCTAGGAACCTCCAAGGTTAACATTGCCAGGATCTTATTAGGAACACTTGTAATTGTGAATTAAAATCTTGAAAGAAGGGAAACTGGAGTGGCAGGGCAGGGGTAGAAAGGCTCTCCAGCCGGGAGGAGAAACAGTATGGAGCCCCCAGCTCCCTGTTCAAAACCAGCTCAGAGTACGATGCACTCGCCAGCTGCCTTGATCTACGGGTTGGGACATGCCGTCTGGTTTCCCTGGTCCCTCCATGACCATTCCTCAGGCATCCCACTGCCTTCTCCCTCCACCCCCAAGGGACATGCTCCCCTGGGCTCTGGCTTGAACTCTACGGTCCCCACCCCACCACCACTACCACCTCCCCCCCCCCCGCGCCCCGCTGGAAAACAAATCATTGAGGAATGCAGTTACCAAGTTTCTACTGTGTGCCTAGCCCCGTGCTAAGTACTTTCTGTGCATTATCTCATTTGCTCCTCAGAGCAACCCTCCCAACGAGGTATTTTGAGGCCTGTTTTACAGATAAGGAAACTGAGGCGCAGAGGTCCAAGTTCACACCACTGCAAGAGTCTGAGCCAGTGCTCCCAACCCCATGAAGTGGTTCGTGTACAAGCATCGGATGTTTGCTGTATTCACGCACCACCTGCACTATTGTTTACTTAACATTTTTCTTTAAACAGACTCCCTTTATGTTTAACTGAAATGAACATATTCAAGGAAAACAACATATCACTGTGATATGTGTAAAAATAGTATCCCTCGTCAAAAATGATCGGGAAAGAAGACAGTGGGTATGAATGGCCGCTGGATCCTGTGGCCTGCTGAAAACACCCACCTCAGCCCTCTCACTCTTCATTCAAAAGGGAGATTCAGCAAAACTCAGAGGATTCACCGGCACCAAACTGTCTCCTTCACCGAGACGAGGTGGACAGAGATCAAAGGGGTCCCCTTCTCATCCTGTGACCCAGCACCGTAAATACTGTGTCTGGGCCCTGATGACATCCCCCTAGGACCCCTAGGACCCCTAGGACCCACCTGTGGTAAAAGCTCTTCCCTCCTGTCCTAGAACCCACCGATTCCCATGGCTCTGACCCCCAACATGTGTGGACAGCCCAGACTCAGACTCCTGTGGCCAACTTCTCAACAGTCAGGTTCTGAACCCTCCCAGGGAGCACCTGAGAGCCAAGCCCACAGACAGTGAATACTGACACGTACCTGACCACCCACACACCCAGATGACATCACCCTCAGCCCAGAGGCCCAAACTAGAAAGGAGGGGGATAATGTTCACCTCCTTGCTCACCCCAACATCTTACCCCCAACATCTGTCCTGTCCCTACAGAGTGCCAGGCTGTTGTGAGCTGGGTGGGGATGGGTTAGACATACCCATCCCTGCTTCGATGGGGTTCTCCGTTCAGCGACAGGTAAGTAAGAGCAGTGCATCCCAGACAGCTCTAACTGGGCAAGGAGGAGGTTTGGGAAGACAGACAAGAGAATCATTGTTTAACTTGGGCGGAGGTGGGGAGGGGGTTGAGGAAGCTCACAAAAGAGGTGATGCTCACTTAGCAGTTAAGAAAGCCTCCCTTGGAGTGCCTGGGTGGCTCAGTCAGCTGAGCACCAACTTTGGCTCAGATCATGATCTCACAGTTCATGAGTTCAAGCCCCATATCGGGCTCGCTGCTGGGCTCACTACCATCGGCACAGAGCCTGCTTCAGATCCTCTGTGTCCCTCTCTCCTCTGCCCCTTCCCTGCTCACACCCTCTCTCTCTCTCTCTAAAAAAAAAACAAAAAACAAAACAAAACCATGAAAGAAAGAAAGAAAGAAAGAAAGAAAGAAAGAAAGAAAGAAAGAAAGAAAGAAAGAAAGAAAGAAAAAAAAAGAAAGAAAGCCTCTCTTTTCTATCACCGTATGTGATTCTCAGAATAGGGCTGTGGCAGTGGGTAGTTTTATAGACGACTAAATAAAGACCCAGCAGGCTTAAGTAACAGTGTCATGCCCCTGACTGAAAGTCAGCCACCAACCTGGTCTCTCTTCCCCAGACTCCACTGTTTCTCAAATGGGCACTCAGGAAACATTCAGTGACTCGAATCCAATTCCTGCATCTCCAAACCGAGTGGCAAGCCCCTGAATACGAGAGCCACTCCTTATACTCTGTCTCCTCCACCATCCTCCAGTTCCCAATGGCGTCCTCACAGCACCAAGCACACAGCTAGTTCCCTGCAGATCAGAGGTGCTCTATCAAGTGGGAGTGGGGAGTGCTAAGAACAGGAAGAGGAGGAAGCAACAGAGCACAGTCTGTGGCTTCCTTCTTGCCGTGGAACACAATGCCCAGGGACCCGGAGCAGTTCACAAGGCAGGTGCCTCTGGAAGGCCTCCCCAGAAAGGTCATTTTGAAATTGGCCGGGGGCCGTCCAAAAACATAACTGTGCTTTTCACATTTAAGGCGGAGGCAGATTGGTGACGATGGATGGGGACATGGCTTAGAGACCACAGGGGCTCCTTCAAATACTGCCAAATATTGTCCGCCTCTGCCAGGCAGGTCAGCAGCCACACGGTCCCCATTCCATCCCCGCTTTGGGAATCCCGGATGGAAAAGCAACTGATGCAGAACGCCTCCTCTGGCTTCGAGGTGTGGGAGAGCGGCCCTTTGCAGAGAACCTGGGCTCCCTCTAGTGGCCACGTGCGGCAGTGGCGCCGGGGAGGGCGCGGCTGAACTAGGATCTGAGACCTCTGGCCTGAGAAAACAGAAGGTCAGGCCCAGCCTGAGACACCTCACACCAGAGGGTGCAGGAGTCAGGGACTGAACAGCGCCCTGGATGCCCACGGAAGTTTCATTAGCTCAGCTTCTGCAAGTTGTGAAGGTTCCCCTCGTCCAAAGGGCTTTCATAACCCATGGTTTGAATACTATCTTTGAGCAGGATATTAATAACACTACTATTGACACTAAGTGGGCTTTCAAAATGCCTCCAAGAGCTTTTCCCCCAGTTTCCCATATCTAAATAACTGAAAGTTTTTAGCAGCTATTGTTGAACCAATGGCAGCCACTTATTAAGGCACTTATCAGAGTTAGATTCTGCCTCCTTTTGCCCTGGAGGTAAGGGAGAAAGTTTTCTGGTTTTCCCTAATAACAGTGTTTTTCCAGGCAGTCTTTGCACTATTGGTGGGCCTGAGCCTCCCACCACCCTGCAGGCGGGGAGAGACAATCACAATCTGGCACAGACCTTCCCCATCGTCCACCGAGCCAAGCCGGCTCCGTCATCCCTGGTCGAGAGAGCCACGCGGGTGGCCCAGTCGGTAGGGTCCTGGTGACTGCAGGCATCGCACAGGGAGGGGCAGGAAGGGCACCTCCTGGCAGGGAGGCAGCACAAATGACCCATAAAACAGCCCTCAGGGAGAAACTGCTTTTAGAATTTCAGTTCCTTAACTGCCTAGTGGGCACAGTCCAGAAAACCTGCCAGGGGGTGATGTTTATTTAACTAGAACAGGGACAGAGAGGCCTTCATCTAAAGAGATGCAAACAACTCTTGCCAAGGCCCTACAGGTTACGGCTGTGGGTTGAGGGAGGAGGGGCCGGCGCCCTGGTGATGCATTTTCCTGGGAAACTGCTCCCACGCCTGTGCCTTGCACCAGCTGGGCACCGGAGAGCCGGCAGGGCAGGCGGCAGCACAGGGCAGCTGTAGCGATGCCCTCTGAAGACGTCCCGGAGACTGGCGCACACAGAGAGTAACTGCAGGCCAGATGCTTTCCTTACGCCTTAACGTGCATTTTCGCACTTAATCCCAAATCCAAAGCAGAGGCTGTTACTCATCCTCTTTCAGAGATGAGGAGACTGTGACTTAGAGGTTAAGGGATTTATTCAAAGAGCACGGTTCCAGAGGCAGGAGGCAAACCCACGTCTGACCACACAAAACTTCCAGATGTCAGGTGCCTGGGAGGCTCAGTCAGTTTAGCATCTGACTCTTGGTTTCGGCTCAGATCATTATCTCACAGTTGTGAGATGGAGCCCCACGTCGGGCTCTGTGCTGACAGCACAGAGATTCTTGGGATTTTTCTCTCTCCCCCTCCCCCTCCCAGCTCACGTGCACTGTCTCTCTCAAAATAAATAAACTTTAGGGGTGCCTGGGTGGCTCGGTCGGTTAAGCGTCCAACTTCGGCTCAGGTCATGATCTCGCAGTCCGTGAGTTCGAGCCCTGTGTCGGGCTCTGTGCTGACCGCTCAGAGCCTGGAGCCCGCTTCAGACTCTGTGTCTCCCTCTCTCTCTGCCCCTCCCCTGTTCATGCTCTGTCTCTCTCTGTCTCAAAACTAAATAAACGTTAAAAAAAAATAAATTTTAAAAAAATAAATAAACTTTAAAAATAAAAAGCTTCCAGATGCCAACCAGGCCCCACCCACTCCTCCCCCACCCCCAGGCTCTCTGACACACTACACACACACACACACACACACACACACGTCTCATGCCTCTGCACCCAAACTCACCACTGGCTCATCCAAAGCCACCTCTGGGGCCAACATACAGACACACCTGTTCCTAATCAGATACCCACGGTCCTACTTGTCACCATCAAAAGGGCATGATGTTTCTCATCATTAAACTTAACAACCTGCCCTCTGTGGATGGTGATCGTATTGTGTTACGGTGACTATAACTGTGTCCTGCTTACATCATGCCAGCAGCTCACCAGGGTGGGGGAGAGCTCACCCATGCTCTCTGCCCTGGGTCAGCCCTTGTCACCTCTGCCTGCACCAGCTGTGGGAAGTGTCCCACAGGCCTCATGTTAAAGCAGTCTGCCCCGTCCACTGGCTTAACGACCACCACCAACCACCACCGATGGGCTCCCGGCATTTAATCCTATGCCCCCCCACATCTTCAAATCCTCCAAAAGCTCCCCATTGCTTTCAGGATAACACCCGAGTGCTTGACACTCAAAGAATCTGTGGTGAGTTAGCAGGTAGGGAGATGGCACCACCAAGGTCCACGCAGGGTATGAGGAGGCCCAGGATGGAGTCCGTGGGGTGGGGGGAGCAGGTGAGAGTGCCCGGGCACTTGAAGACTCCCTCACCATCGTGGCTGTACCAGTAACTACAGATGAACCACACGACCTTTCTTCTTCTAGCCCTCAGTGTCTTCATCAGCAAAACGGGCTCTAACAACACAGTGCCAGTCTCTCACATCCTCCCAGAAGCTGATGAGAAACACGCGGCCCTTAATAGGACTCACTGCTACAGCTTTGGGGTTGCTTCTGTGGATGGAGGCATTCTAAGGAGCTTGGTGCCAGAGGCCCGTGTTAAACTAGGCTTTCAAGGATGAGTAAAGGGTGGGAAGATGGATGGAGAGGAGAAGAAATCTGTTCTAGTTAGGGCAAGTAATCTAGGGAGACCGTGGCAGGAAGGAGAAGGGGAAAAAAGGAAGTAAGGCCCTTCTGAGCACCTACTATATTCCTGGTTCGTTACATTCTTATTTCACACTCCCCAGATTCATCTACAATCAAAGGCAGTCAATTTCTGGTCACCAATGCTGCCTTTACAATGAATGAATAAACCAGCCACCAACTGGGAAAAAATATCCATATGCAGAATATATAAAAGAACTCCTTCACATCAACCATAAAAAGACAACCAACCCAATGTTTTAAGTGGGCAAATGACTGGAACAGACACATCACAAAACAAAATACAGGAATGGCCAAGAGGCACATGAATAATGAGGATTATTATCCATCACGGAAATGTAGATTAGAACCAGATGAGATGCCACCACACGTCCACTAAAGTGGCTAAAATAAAAAACCAGCATCACCAAATGTTGGCGAGAATGCGGAGCAACGAGAACTCCCTGGCATTGTGAGCAGGAGTTAAAATGGTCCAGCCCCTTTAGAACGTGCCTGGCGATTAAAAAGTTAAACATACACCTACCTGTAACCCAGCAATGCTACTCCAGTATCTACTCAAGAGAAATGAAGACAGACGTCCATACAAAGCTTTGTGTGTGAATGTTCTCAGCAGCTTTGGTCATCATAGCTCCAAACTGGAAATAACCCCCAAATGTCCATCAGTAAGGGAAAGGACTAAACATCTTGCGGTGTGTCAGTACAAATGCAATGCTACTTGGCAATAGAAGCAAGTGACTTTTGACATGTGCGACAATATGGATAAATCTCAAAAACCTTGAGCTGACTGAAAGAAGCAGTTATATAAAAGTACAGACAGTAAATATGAGTGTGTGGTGTGTAATTCCATTCCTACAAAATCCAAGAACAAAGTTGGCCTTGACAAAGTTTACCACCCATAACAGTGGGTGCCTCCACACGGGGGTGGGCAGGGATTGACAGAGAAGAGGCATGAAGAGTGACGGAAGTATTGTATCTCTCTCTTAGAGAACTAGTTACATGGGTGAATACATTGGTCAACAATCATTGAGCTGAATGCCTGAGATCTATGCATTGTTTTGTATTGTAAGTATCCCTCCATTAAAAAAAAAAAAAAAAAAAAAAGACTGTGTAGTCAGACCATCTAGGTTCAGATCCTAATTCCAACCCTTACAAGCTTTGTGACCCAGGCTAATCTCTGAGACTCCATTTCTCGTCTATAAAATGGGGATGGTAATAGCTCTTACCTGGGCGCATCTCAGCTATTGAGATAATGAATGTGTGTGAAGGGTCTGCCTCAGCGCCCTAGGACTTGGAAAAGCATGCAATACATGGGAAGTGAGTGAAAGCGGCTTGCACAAGGTCCTGCAGTGGTGCAAACAGACACACAGGTGAGGATGACCCTGACGGGGTTGTGGGGGGGGGGGGGGGGAACAGTCGCAGGGACGAGGACCAGGAATAAGCCAGGTAGGTTGCCCCCAGCCCATGCATTGCCTCAGGAGGGTGAGGTGAGGCCAGAAACTTTGGGGGAAAACACACAGTGCCGGGAGCCCTATGGGCACCATGGCCCCAGACATAAATAGAGGTTGGCATTATTGTCTGTGAGTGGGTCGTGATTTCTGGGTTGTTGGAAGCTGCAAGGAGAAGACAGATAGGTGCTTTCCAATGATTTGTTGTGGGAGCTCTTGGCAGGAAGAGCAGGCAGCCCAACCCTGAAAATGGACTAGGCCACGGGACACACAGACTCGGAAAGCAGATTGGAATGCAGTGTAGGGAAACTGAGGCAGATGCACTGCCTATACATCAGGGTGAGGGTGGGGAAGTTTCCTTGCCTCGGCTTCCCTGAGCCCATGGGGTGTGATTGAGCCCAGACCCACCTGCCGAACATGCAGGGGCACCCTGTGTGACCCTAAGAACACCCACCTCCTGCTGATATTAATGGGGCTCACCCCTCTGCACCGCTATGAGTGCTAAGGTCAGATGCCCGTGGGCCTGGCTTGTCCTCATCAAGCCTGTCGAAGGGTCCCTCTCCGCAAAGGACACTAATTAATGTGTGATCCCCGGCAGGGGTCCGCCGCATCCTGCATCTGCCAACCTAATTATAAGATAGCTCTTCCAGGCTGGCTCACGGCCCCGGGTGATTCCAGCACAGGCACCAACAGCTGGAGGGAACAACAATGACTACGAAAAGAAAGGATTAAAAATCAGGGCTGCTAATGATGATAACGATCATCATACTAACTTGTTTATCAAGCGCCTGTTAGGTGCCCTGTACTTTACAGATATTATCCCCAATATTCCCAGTGACCCTAAAGGTATCATCAGCGTTGTTTTCCAAACCCAGAAACTAAGATTCAGAAAGGCTACGGAATTTGTCCGAGTTCACAAAGCCAGTTAGCACCAGACCTAAGATTTGAACGCAAGGATGTCTTACTCCAGAGCTCTTGTTCTTACAGGGCAGCAGACCTCCAGAGGAGTCCCTTCCCCTATTGCTGGGGGGGAGGGCCTTCAGTCTCCCCACAAGTACACGGGGTTGAGCCTGGTCCCTCAGCCCCAGCTGCAGAAACACAGCTGGGTTTACCTTCCACATCAATGGCCAGATGGGCCCCAGTGGCAACTCAGTAAGAGTCCACTTCCTAGAGACAAGATTTGGGATCAGCACCACGGAGAACATTTTATTTCACTGGCTGAGGCCATGAGGCCTCTGTCCTGCAGCCAAATGCCAGGTCTTGAAAGTTACGTGTGTTCTACACCATGATCTGTGCAGCTGTGAGTAGCTAAGCACCTAGTGCGCACCGGTCAGCCTCCGGGTGCCAGGCACCACGCAGACTCGTGGAAGCGAACAGTATGGAAAAACAAACGTGGGAATGCACAAAGGTAAAAGAGGGTAGACTGAAAAGTTGCTCAGGATTCAGGACAAACTGTCGTGGGAGCATGAAAGGAGAAGGGGTTTCTTCCAGCTCGGGAAGCTGACGGCTGAAGCAGGTGCACTGTGCACCTAGGACAGGGAGGAAGCATGTAATCAGGGCAGGGCAAAGAGCAGGAGAAAAGGTCCAAAGAAGATGGGTCTATTCCACACAAGTGCAGGAATGATTCACTCACATGGTCAACAAATAACTGACCCAGGAAACTGAGGGCACGTGAAGGGAGAGTGACTGCCAGGCCACATGCAATCTGGCCCCGGGGCCATGCAGAGTACAGAAGGGTACTGAGCAGGCAACTAGGACCGTGTAGATGTTGCATACAAGGACAAGACAGGTGGTTAGAGAAGCTGCTGGAGGGCGCAGAGGACTGGTCTAGTTAGGGTGAAGCTGAGCTTGTCATCCTGCACCCCATCAGCCCCTGAGCACCCCCTTCTCCTTGACTACTCCCAGGCAGCGGCCCGGCCCTCGAGGCAATGGGATGGCCTATAAGCCACAGTCCCGTGGCCTACACCAGGTTTGAAGTCTTCACTTCTTAATTCCTGTAAATTATCGATTTTTTTCTCTCCACTCATTTACTTGATGTCTCTGACACCTGTTCAATGGAGAGAAAAAGAATCTGCAAACAGAATGGCACAGCAGCATATCATATTTGAGCATTACAAGAATAAAACTGACGCACAAAGAAAAGCTGTTTTGAAGCCAGCACGAGCACACACACTCCCTGTTTGCAGAGCCTCATTCCTCCCCTGGGAAAATACGGGTGTCCAAGAGGGGCCAACAGGAGGCTCAGAGAGTAAGAAGGGGTGTAGAAAGTGCTCTAGGGGAACAAGGTGGGCTCCGTGGCCAGAGACTGGGGTGGGGGAGGCGGGTAGTTAGGAGACACAGTGAGGGAGTCTGGGATGCTCCACATTTACTGGGCACAGCCTGGCTCCTGCCTTCTCAACCCCCTGACTCTCAGATTTCAGTGACCCTCACAATCGCCTGGGCAGCTTATTGACAATGCATATTCCCAGGTTCCCAGACCTCCTCTATCCAAATCTGAGGTGGGGCCTGAGAACTGTATTTTTAACAAATTCCCCAATTCATCCTGAATGCCCATATCGATTTGGGAAGCACACTCCAGCCCTGCCTCCCAATCAGGTTTTGCTTTCTCCTTCCTCCCTGGGCCACTTCCGGGGCCCCTGGGGGTCCCTAACTATAGCCCCCAATGCCTTATGCTGAAAGCCCTGCTCTCGGGATGAGATCCTGCCCCACAAGGTTATGGAAAATTCCATCTCTGTTTCTTAGGGTAGAGATGGGAGTCGCCTTGTGTAGGCTGGGTGGCAAGAGCCTCCTGGCCCTCAGAGCATTCTTACTACCTTGAGTTCACGGCCTGTTGTTCAACACGGGGAAGTGGGGGTAAGCTGCCTCAGGTATCCCACAAAACCCATTTCTCTTAGGTCCAGCTACCTCTCCCTTCCCCCAAAATTCTATGAGCGGTGCACTAAAAACACGATGCCCTGCCCAGTCCAAGAAATCTCCTCCCATGGGCTACACCAGTCTACTCCACTTCTACCTGCCAGAATATTCTTCCCTCCATCTTCTCCTCCTCTTTCCTGGACACAGGGATGGGCAAAGAAGACACCAAAACTGGCCAATTTTTCCTTACTGACTTAGCTTTTACATGGGCACGTTTCTATTTCTTTCTCTTATTAAGGATTTCTTTTATTAATGAAGCTCTTCTTAATCCACCAGTTTCAAGTGAGTGACTTAAAATTCAATACCATTGGAAAAATGAACCTGGACCACTTTCTTACACCATACACAAAAATTAAAAAATGGATGAAAAACCTAAATGTAAGACAGGAAGCCATCAAAATCCTCGAGGAGAAAGCAAGCAAAAACCTCTTTGACCTTGGCCACAGCAACTTGTTACTCAACACGTCTCTGGAGGCAACGGAAACAAAAGCAAAAATGAACTATTGGGACCTCATCAAAATAAAAAGCTTCTGCAAAGCAAAGGAAACAATCAGCAAAACTAAAAGGCAACCGATGGAATGGAAGAAGATACTTGAAAACAACATATCAGATAAAAGGTTAGTATCCAAAATCTGTAAAGAACTTATCCAACTCAACACCCAAAAAACAAATAATCCAGTGAAGGAATGGGCAAAAGACATGAATAGACACTTTTCCAAAGAAGATATCCAGATGGCCAATCGACACATGAGAAGATGTTCAACATCACTCACCCCAGGGAAATACAAATCAAAACCAGACTGAGATACCACCTCACACCTGTCAGAATGGCTAACATTAACAACTCAGGCAACAATAGATGTTGGTGAGGATGCGGAGAAAGAGGATCTCTTTTGCACTGCTGGTGGGATTGCAAACTGGTGCGGTCACTCTGGAAAACAGTATAAAGGCTCTTCAAAAAATTAAAAATAGAACTACCCAGCAACTGCACTACTAGGTATTTATCCAAAGGACACAGGTATGCTGTTTCGAAGGGGCACATGCACCCCAAGATTTATAGCAGCACTACCCACAATAGCCAAAGTATGGAAAGAGCCTAAATGTCCACCGATGGATGAATGGTTAAAGAAGATGTGGAGTATATATACAATGGAGTATTACTTGGCAATGAAAAAGAATGAAATCTTGCCATTGCAACTACATGGATGGAACTAGAGGGTATTATGCTAAGCGAAATTAGTCACTCAGAGAAAGACAAATATGACTTCACTCATATGAGTCCTCATATGAGGACTTTAAGAGACAAAACAGATGAACACAAGGGAAGGGAAGCAAAAATAATATAAAAACAGGGAGGGGGATAAAACATAAGAGACTCTTAATTTTTTTTTCAACGTTTTTTATTTATTTTTGGGACAGAGAGAGACAGAGCATGAACGGGGGAGGGGCAGAGAGAGAGGGAGACACAGAATCGGAAACAGGCTCCAGGCTCCGAGCCATCAGCCCAGAGCCTGACGCGGGGCTCGAACTCACAGACCGTGAGATCGTGACCTGGCTGAAGTCGGACGCTTAACCGACTGCGCCACCCAGGCGCCCCAATAAGAGACTCTTAAATACGGAGAACAAACAGGGCTGCTGGAGGGGTTGTGGGAGGGGGATGGGCTAAATGGGTAAGGGGCATTAAGGAATCTACTCCTGAAATCACTGTTGCACTATATGCTAACTTGGATGTAAATTAAAAAAATAAATTTAAAATAAATTTAAAAAATGCAATGCCACTGAACACTCTTAACCCAATAAGCAATGATGAAACAAGGACTCTCATTTGTGGAAGGTCTGCCATGTGCCAAACTCTGTAATAGAAGCTCCCATAGGAAGGAAGGACTAGTGCTTGTTCTTAGCTGCACAGTGGAATCACCTGGCAGTTTTTTTTTTAAATGCTTCTGTCCAGATCCCATTCCCAGAAATCCTGATGAAATTGGTCCAGGTGGGACTCAGGGTGGACCCCGGCATTTGGTACTTGTTTTAATCACCCTGGTGATTCTAAATACACAACAAGGATTGAGGACCACTGGCTCGATTCTGGCCAGGGCCCTTGTTGGTGGTGTCTCCATTATGCAGATGGAGAAACTGAGGTCTTAGGAAGAGCTGGAGGTGGAAGGAGGGGATACGGAGCCAGGGGGTAACAGACTGGGTAATTGGTCCGGTGGTGGGGGTTGGGGCCGGGCAGGGGGGAGCTCTGCCCCCACTCTGGCACTGTCTAAGCAGATCCTGTCCGGGGGTGAGGATGCCCTTGGACCACTCACAGCAAGTCAGTAGTAGGTGGCTGCAGGTAGGGGAAATGGGCTCCAGCCAGCAAGAAAGCAGGAAGCCTAGACAGGTGCTCCTGACTGCTTATGCATCAACCTCCCCATGGGAATGACTGGAAGTCCCCCCAGACAAGGACCAAGTGGGTTCCTCTCCTTCCCCCAGGGCCAGGCTACCACAAGAGATCACAGCTGCCTGGGTGGGGCTGACTGAGGCGGAAAAGAAGAAGAAATTTCAGATAGGAGTGAATTTTGCAATAACCAAAAAAGAAAGCAGCCCTGTGAATAAAATAACATTTGGGGACTGGGGTGGCGGGGGGAGGTGGTGGTTTTCCCAGCCCCAAAACCATCCTGCTTCATTCCCCACAACCAGCAGCATGGCAATAGCAGGGATATAGAATTAGCAGCTGTTATTACATTAGCTTGTGGGATGCATGCTGATGAGATGCCTCATCCGGGAGGGGGCTTCAGGCCAGGAAGGCGGTCGGAAGATGGGGGGTGGGTTGGAGGATCCTCCTGGCTCGGCCTCGAGGCCTCTCACAGTGGCCAAATCACACCCGGGACATCCCGCCCACCCCCTCCCGCTGGCCTCCGCCTCTGGGGACTGATCTTTCTCCACGAGGATGAAGCGTGCCCTCCTGCCCCTCAGCCTGGCAGATCGACATCCGCTTCCCCCCAGAGCATCACTGCGGGGCCGACAAGGACACTTAATATTCCCCATCAAGCTTTCGCAAGACGTTCCGCGTGTTAATAAATTCAGGACACTTTGGGATTCTGAGCAGCTGGTTATTTCAAAGCAGCACTAAACACGGTCTAACGGCAAACCCTGCCCAGAGCTGAGACCAGACGGGTCTGGGCATCGGAGCAACTTCTCCTGGTCTACTGGGCTGGGGCAGGCTCTTTCTCAAAGCTACCACTCCACCAGTTAGTAGAGTTGAGCCCCAGAGGTTGAGAGAGGATCCTGGGTCTCCCTTGGGTGTGTCTAAGCCATGATTCTCAAAGTGTCTTCCATGAGCCACCCGTGTCACCCACGGTGCCTGTCATCAGGCAGATTCTGGGGTCGAGCCCTGCTGAAATACTTGGGAGGGCCTGGGAATCTGTATTTTTAGCAAGTTCCCCAGATGATTTTGATTCACACAGAGATTTGGGAAGCCCTAAACTGAGGATGTGGTAACAGGCCACAGGGTTGGTCACCAGTGAGGACAAGCAGATGCTGAGAGGAGACTTGTCCGAGGCCCAGGGCCCAAGCTGCTGCAACGTGCCAGCCCCTTTACATACATAGTCTTGCTTATGCACATACAACATGGAGGAGGGGGCTCCATCACCATTTTACAGACTAGGAAACTGACTGTCACAAAGGTTCAGGCCTCAGCTCAAAGGTGTCACTTCCTTCCAGAGGCCATGACCTCCCAGGTTAGCATAGCTCCCAGTCATTCCCTCTCACCGGATTTGACCACAACACTTTAAACTGTTCAAAATTATTTTGTTTGGCAGTGTGTCTGTGCCTACAGTGACCTTGACAATAGTGTTTGTCATTACGACCCCAGTACCCAGCACCAAGCCTGGCAACCAGTTGACATGCACTGGATGATGGAGGCAAAGAGGTCAGGGGTCACACCCAGGTTTGATGACTCCAGAGGCATCCTGAGACGGTGGCCCAGAGCAAGGTCATGGGTAGAATGGGGTGGGGGGAGGGGCGGCAGGGCAGGCACCCAGACCCTACTCTGAGCCAGGCACAAGTCAGCAGGCATCTCCTCTACCTTCATGGTGCTGCCAGTCGAGAAGCAGGTTTAAAAGCACAAAGAAGGGTAGGGTCAGCTCCTGGTATGCAGATGAGGAGCCTGATACTAGAAGGTGAAGTGAGGGACCCAGGGCTTCCCAGCACAATCTCATCAGGCATGCCCCCCTACCCCCCACACACTGTCCTCCTCTCTCTTCTGCCTGGGGGCAGAGTGCTCCTCCAGGGGGGTTTTGGGGGCCCAATCCCAAGTTGGACAGAGGTCAGCCATCACCTAGCCTTGCAGGGTCCTGAAGGGTCTGCTGAGCCGGGGCAGGGTGGAGAGGAATGTGGGCAAACAGCCCGGTCACGTCCATGGGCCAAAGACAATTGCAGCAGAGCCTCTTTGTCGGAGAGACCGGTATTTATGCTGCATGTTAAGCAGCTGCGGCAGCTGGTCCACAGCGAGGCCTTCAAACCCGCCCCGCCGGCGCCTGCTCGGGACAGAAAATGGACTTTGAACACGCAGCAAATGAACATGTCAAGCCCAATCATTCCACAGCCGGAGACCAGGACTGTTGGGGGTGGGGGACAGCTGAGGGACGCTGACCTCACGGCCCAGCTGTTCCCGCTAGTGCTGGCTCCCCCTTGGGCTTGGTAATCTGCTGACCCCACAGGCCCTTCAGCCCCATCCCCACACCTCTCAGCCTGGGCTGAGGGGCATCTGTCAGGGGAGATCTGGGTGGTGACACAGGCAGGGAAGAGGACAGGCTGGTGTGGGGGAGAGGGGGGGAGGCTCTGGGGGTGGGCAGGGTGGAACAAGGCCTACCCAAGGCTTAACTGGGCAAGCCTATAGCCCAAAGGCAGGGAGGTATTAGCCCTCTCCACCCCACTCCAGGTCAGTAGGGGCCTGTGCTCTCTAGGCCGTGCAGAAAGGCTTCAAGGGAAAAGCCCTGCTTCAAAGTAAACCATCAGAGCTCTTAATGACTGTTTATAAATGACCCAAACCCTCCTGAGAGGCTCCCCTTAGACAACCCCACTCTGCAGACTCAGCATCAGTTACTGAAGGTGTCAGGGAGCCACCACCCCCATCCCAGTCCCACCTCTGCCCTAAGGACTCCAACATCCCCTGCAGCCTCCCCCCAGCCCCAGTCCCACCTCCTCCTGCAGCCCTGACCTCACGGCCCCGGCATGGGGTTGCCTCTCTGTTTAGATCAGAACTTCCTGAAAGGAGGATGGAATGTCCCTCCTACCCCCACAACGCATCCCTAGGCCTAACCCCAGCCAAGTCTCTCCTGAATGAAGGCAGGAAAAGGCACCAACTGCGTGGCAGGGATCAGGCTGGGTGCTTTACCTCTGCTGAGCTCTTTAGATGCTACACTGACCTGGACAGGAGCTCCCCAGCATGACCACTTTATCAGCAAAACTGAGGTCATGGGGGCCTAGGAGACTCACTGAAGTCACACACCACATACACATGGCATACACAGGATACCCCAGGATACCCCAGAAGCAAGCAGCACCCCCAGGACACCCCAGGGCACCCCAGGAGTAAGCAATACCCCCCATGACACCCAGGGGCACCCCAGGAGTAGGCAATACCCCCCAGGACACCCAGGGGCACCCCAGGAGCATGCAGCACCCCAGGACACCCAGGGGCACCCCAGAAGCATGCAGCACCCCCAGGACACCCTGGGGGCACCCCAGGAGCATGCTAGCAACCCCCGGACAACAGGACTAGAAGCCAGGTGTCCTTTCACCCACCACAAGGTTCTTCCCACCAGGGAGTCTGGCCTCATCTCACCACCAAGGGCTCATTCAGGCATTTTGTCTTTAAGATTTCAGCAGAGGACAGCTTCCATTCCTTTCATATAGAGGCGTAGTCCCTTTTTAAACCAACCATCAGAAACCAGCCCCATTTGTGCAGGCTTTTATTCCTCACCTGCTCAGATTCCACAGTGACAAACCCATCCACCCCACCCACCTGCCTTGTCACCCCTCACCCAAGCCTTGACCTACAGCCACAGACCTCAGCCAGATGCTGTCCCACAGGCAAAGGCAGCAACTGGCTGGGAGGATGTTGCCCACATCTGGATCTCCTGCCAGATGGCCACCAGATGGTCCTTCTGAGACCTCATTCAGGGACAACAGCCCTCGGTCTGCCCGGAGATGTGGCCTGTCCCTCGGCTCCATTCTGAAGGAGAGAGGAGAACCCCATGGACCGGGATCAGGCATGAAGCAGGCCTGGGACACTCCAGCACAGATGGACAAGGAAGGGTATGTCTCTAGGTCCCATCGATTTCTGGGGGCTATATGGGGTGCAGGCGGTGTTGGAGACCTCTAGAACCCCTAGAGTGGAGCCAGCTCTCTCTTTTACAGACTGGGAAACTAAGGTGAGAAAGGGAGGAAGAGGGCCCATCCAAAGTCACACAGTAATTTAGTGGCCCTGGCAGAACTACAAACAGCACACTGAGGCACAGCTCACAAACACCCACACACTATCCCACCAACTGGCTCTGAATAGGGGGCCTGGGCTCTACCGCCCACCCCAGCCCACACGGCCCGGGCTGCAGCCAGCTCTGGCTCTCCCAGAGTTACTAAGGGGTTTTAAGATGAGTACTTTCAGGGCACCTGGGTGGTTCAGTTGGCTAAGCATCTGACCTCAGCTCAAGTCATGATCTCACAGTCCATGAGTTCAAGCCCCACATCGGGCTCTGTGCTGACAGCTTAGAGCCTTCTTTGGATTCTGGATCTCCCTCTCTCTCTGCCCCTCTGGCACTCATGTTCTCTCTCTGTCTTTCAAAAATAATAAGTATTAAAAAATGTTAAAGATGAGTACTTTCATCTTTTTAAATTGAGATAGAACTGACATATAACATTAGATTTGTATCAGGAGTTCAATGTAATGATTCAACATTTGTATGTATGGCAAAATGATCACCACAATAAGTCTAGGTGACATCCATGACCACACAGTAACAAATTTTTTCTTGCGATAAGAACTTTTAAAAATCTACTCTCTTAGCAAGTTTCAAATATACAATACAGCATTATTAACCATGCTGTATTATATATTTGAAACTATTATTATGTTATTAACTATAGTCACCACACTGTACATGACATCCCCAGGACTTATTCACCTTATAATTGGGAGTTTGTACCTTCTCACCCCCTTCACCCATTTCACCCACCCCCGCCTCTGTTTTCTGCATCTATGAGGTTGGGGTTTGTTCATTTTTTAGATTCCACGTATAAGTGAGGTCATATAGCACTTGTCTTTCTCGGTCTTATTTCACTTAGCAAATGCCTTCAAGGGCCATCTGTGTTGTTGCCAATGGCAAGATTTCCTTCTTTTTCTTTCATCTTTAATGAAGAAAGAAATTGAGGTGCTAGGCCGGGCTATAGAACTCAGCGAGGGTTCCGAAAAAAGGACAGGCAGCGCTCTGCCTCACAGCCAGGCGCCAGTCACTCCCGGGGCCTCAGTGATGCTCACACCAATCCTAAGGGAGGCAGGCAGCACGTCTTTGACAACCTCATAGAGGAAAAAAAGTGGCATTACCTGAGTAGGGGTGTCAGATCAGTATATAAAAATATAGGATGCCCCATTACATTTGAACTTCAGATAAACAATGAGTAATTTTTATAAATGTATTAGCTTCCTAGACTGTTGTGACAAAAAGCACAAACCGGTGGCTTTATTTATTCTCTTACAGTTCTTGAGGCTGAAAGTCTGAAATCAAGGTGTCACGCTCCCTCAGAAGGCTCTAGGGGAGAATCTATTCTATGCCTTTCTTGTAGCTTCTGGTGCTACCATCGATCCCTGGCTTATAGACACATCACTCCAACCTCTGCCTCTGTCATCACATGACATTCTGCCCGTGTGTGTTTTCCTGTGGCCATCTTCCCTTTCTGTGGCTCTTTGCCTCTTAGTATAAGAACAGTCATATTGGATTTAGGGCCCACCCTACTCCAGCATGATCTCACCTTGACTTCATCACTCCTGCAAAGATCCTATTTCCAAATAAGGTCACCTTCATAGTTATCAAAGGGTATGACAGGAACCTATCTTTTTAGGATACACAATTCAACCCACAACAGTAAGTTTGCCTCAAATACCGCACGGGACATACTTATTTCTGTTGCAGTCCATTCCGGGCTGCCGTGACAAAATACCATAGACTGGTGGGCTTACACAACAAATGTTTATTTCTCACAGCTGTGGAGGCTGGGAAGTCCAAGGCCAAGGTGCCAGCAGATCTCTCTGGTGAGAGCCTGTTTCCTGGTTCACAGATGGCTCTCACTGGGTCCCCATGTGGCAGAAGTGGCAAGGTCGCTCCCTGTTATAAGGGCGCTAGACCCGTTCATGAGGGCTCCACCCTCATGACCTAATCACCTCCCAAAGGACCCACCTCCAAATACTATCATCTTGGGAGTTCAGATTTCAACGAACTGGGGTGGGGGGAGGACACAAATATTCAGTCTATTGTAGCAACTAAAAACCTATTTGTAATTTATCTGAAATTCAAATGTAACACAGCATCCTATATTTAATCTGGCAACCTTATACCTGAGTCCTATGATCTTGCCCAAATTCCCACAACCTGGTCCTGGTTCTGCCCTCTAGAAAGTAAACTACTATAACATAGGGAGGAATGGGGATGAACAAAAGGTTAGTGTCCAACTTTTTCATGAACAAAAGGTTAGTGTCCAAAATCACTTAAAAATGCTTCCACCAGAGGTGGAAGCAGGGGTGGGGGGGCAGATATTCACGCCTGCTCCACATCCCAGATCTGTGCTGGGTGCTCCAGACAAAGATGGGGGAGCAGGGCAGGGTGGGCACTGGGTCTCAAATGGCCAGAGGCCATGCAGAATCAGAAGGGTGCTCCAGGCACTGCACCGGCCTGGGACCTGAGCACGTGCTTGGACAGAGCATCTCCAGTCCTGACATCGGGGTCATTAACACCTTAGACCCTCAACTCTGCCCCGACAGAACATCCCTGAGCCCTGTTCCTCAGTCTGTGTCTTTCTCACTGTGATGCATGTCCTGGAAAACGCACCCAGAAGTCCTCAGTTCCACGTGGTCCTCAAATCCAGCTGAGCAGGATCATTGAGCCACACTCATTAGGCTGGAACCTGCCTAGGTTTCCCTTTGGGTCTCTGTGAGGAGTGAGGACTGGCAGACAGCAGGGGGGACAGACCTGGATCCCTACCTTGGAGGATGGACACTTCTAAGTGATGCAAGACTCAGCACATGATTCAAGTTGATTAAAACCTGCCTGAGCCACCGCACTCTAGGTGAGGGTAAGGCTGACCTCGCCGGCAGGAGTCTTGGGGGCTGGCTGCAGTTTCTCATCTACTCAGGAGGTGAAACTGAAGCCAGTGGGAAGAGTAGAGCCCTGGGCGCAGAACGAAGAGCTGAAAGCTATAAAGGAAAGCAGTAAGCTCGCTGACCTCCCGCACCAACAACCTTTATTAGGGACCCAATAAGCAGGTTGGCGCCATGATAACTCTGAGCATTCCCTCTCCCTCTAAACTGGAAGAGCTGGGAGAGTCAGGAGTGCCCAGAATATTGCTTTGCTACATTAAAGGGCAATTATCAGAGTGACCAGGTAACATGGGGCCGGTCTTGAGCCACGTCCAGAATAGACCCAGGTGACAGGTGGGCACGGCCTGGATGGTGTGAGTGGGGCTCCAGTGCCCCCCACCTCTCAGAATGGAATGTGCAGAGCAGCGGGGGCCTTTGCAGCCAGGCTCCTTGGCAGAGGGACGCCGCTTGTGTTTCCAAGCTCTGGGTGAAGACAGCGTGCTTGAGACCAGACAAGCAGGACAGACGCGGGAAGTTGGCACTTCTGCCTCTAAACACGGACCTGGCAGCTTGTAGCAGAAAGAGCCGACTGTTCATCCTGCAGCGTACCTCCCCCAGGGTCTTGCATCCAACCAGGCACACTCTGACCGCTTCCCCACCCGCCAAAGACCCAGCGTCATGGGCCACGGACCCACACACGCACACACACTCACGTACGCCGTCCCACCTATCTGTGCGCGCACGCACAGATCCACACTGAGGCACACACACACACTTGCCACAGATAGATGCAGGCGCATGTGCGTGCACACCCTAGCCCACTACCATAGTTGGAAGCTATGGGCTCCAAACTACGGATTTACACACACACACATACACACACACACACACACACACACACACACACGGGGCTCTCACACCATGCCCAACTTCACAACCACACCCACGGCGTATATTTAAAGCGTTTCCTTGGCTCACCAGTGGAAAATACATTTCTTTTCTCACTTTCCAGATTTTCAATCCTCAACCTGGTGCCAATTTCCATTTGTGAGATGACACCCAAGAAAGACCAAGAACCTAGAAAGGGAAATGAATCTGAGCCCAACAGGTGCTGGCTTCCTGACAATGCGGCTGATGCTGTTACAGCCCCTCTTTGTGGCTGAGACTAAAGGGCACCGGCCAAGGGGAATATCTGAACGGGAGTACCAAACTGCTGCTGAGGCCAGTCACCAGCGGAAATGAAAGGGGTGAGGGCTGACAGGAGGCGGTATCGGGGCAGTAAAGCCAGCAGGGTAGAGGGAGGAGAAGGAAGAGGGCAGGGTGGCAGGAGAGCCCGTGAACAAGCACAAGGCTAACTTGAGCACAGCCACACAGGTGGTGCCACTGTTGAACTACTTAAGACAGCGGGGCCGGGGGGGGGGGGGGGGGGCGGGGGGGGATGCCAAACAGTTTTCCAGAAAGTAGTGTGACAGGCTGGACTCAAATCAAGAAGTAATTTCTACCCCTGTGTGGCAGTGCAGGCAGGATGAAAAGAATGACATGGCTTGCCCAAACTCAGAGCACTGAAATGAGAGCAAACAACGTCCTGATAAAGTATTAGCGTTCTAGGGCTGCTGAACAGAATCACCCCACACTGGGAGGCTTATCCAGCAGAAGTGGACTGTCTCACAGCTCGGGAGGCTGGAAGCTGGAGATCAAGGTGCTGGCAGGGCTGATTCCTTCTGAGGGCTGGGAAGGAAGGACCTGTCCCAGACCTCTCTCCTTGACCTGTACACCACCATCTCCTCCCTGCCTCTTCACACCGTTTTCTTTCCATGTGTCTCCGTGTCCAAATTTCCCCTTCTTATAAGGAATCTGGGCACACTGGAGGGGGCCCACCCTAAATAGCCTCACTTTAACCTCACTTCCTCTGCGATCACATTCTTCTGACAGACAGGGTCGTGGGGGAGGAGCTGGTTAGGACACTAACTTATCTTTGGGGCAGGTGGGACACAATTCAGCCAATATCAAGTTGAGACTGAACCACCATAATAACCGAACTAACAAAGACCCTGGGGTTCAACTTAACACTGAGGGTCACGACTGAGTGGGTCGGCAATCAGAAACATGGACCCCAATTATAGGGGACCTCTAATGGCAGAAAGCCAGGACTCCGCACCATGTTTCAAAGACTGCTTTCAGTCACTTCCTTATTTTTCTTGCAGAATAACCTTTCTACGAGAATGAATGGCTTTATCTGTGTTTGCAACCGGGCTCATTAGAAGTGGATGTGCAAGGTCCACATATGGGCTCATCTTCACAAAGTTGGTGAGTAAAGCATCCTCTTACCAAAATCATAGTTTACAACTATGTAAAAGTAAATAAGTAAATAAACACGGTTTTCTATAAGCATTCTAACAAGTTTCGTTTTCTATAATAAATATTCAGTCTCAAATGTTAACAGTCCACAGCCCTTGGAACTATTGAAATAAACCTCTCAATGTTTCAGGAACACTCTGTCCCCTTAGGAAACACACTTGGACAGAAAATCAACTTTATGATGACAAGATACTGGACAAATACAGATTTCACTTGAATTTCATAGTAACTGGATGTAAATATTTGTTGCACTTCTCTATTGCAAAAAAGGCTAATGCTTAATCCAGGGTCTGGCATTCTCAAAAGTGCTCTACCCTCTCAGGGCACCTGCTATGGAAGCTTGAAGCCTCTGGCCTCAAGTTAATTTTTTTTAAAGTTTATTTGTTTATTTTGAGAGGGAGAGCATGAACGGGGCAGAGGCAGACAGAGGGGGAAAGAGACAGAGAATCCCAAGCAGGTTCCATGTTCACAGCGTGGAGCTCGATGCAGGACTCGACCCCAAGAACCGCGACACCACAACCTGAGCCGAATTCAAGAGTCGGATGCTTAACCAACTCAGCCACTCAGGCGCCCCTCAACTTAATTTTAATCAAGTCTGATTTTAAAGTGTTTGGAGTTTATAATTTTTAACTCTGTATAGCTCCTAGGAAACACTTTCAGGGCCCCTTTTTCAAAAATCATGACCTTGAAGTGGTCTTGGGGGCAACGTAAGTAAGACAATGCCTGGTTCATGAGCAAAGACTTTGGGGCTGGTCTGCTTGGGCTGGACTCCCAGCTCTGCCATGCACTAGCCACATGGCCTTGAGCAAAGTGTTAACTTCTCTGAGCCTTGCTTTCCATTTGTAAAACTGGGACAATAATACCAAGTTCTCCCAGTCACTGTGAGAACTGAACGAGATCACATATGGGCGGTGGCTGCTGTGGTGTGCCTCTGCTCAGAAACACAAGCCTCATTCCCCAGCTGCCAGGCACACTGCCAGAACACAGCCTTCAGCTGTCAGCCCTCTTGGGGGGGTTGCCTCAGCTGCAGAAAACTGCCCGAGGTCACATCTCCTTCCAGGGGCGACCTGCGTGAATAACTGATCGATGTAGGGCTGTAAAGACTCGGCATCCTTGTCTCCACTCAGGCAACTCTGCAGCACCATCCCAGTTCCAGGGCTTCCCATGGAGCTGCCTGACCCTGCCCAACCCTGCAATCTGTCCCCTCCCTTCCCTGTCCCGGTGTTGACCCCAAGACCCTCCCTCCAACTTCATAAACATCCTGAGCTCTAATCTTTGACTCAGAGTCTGCTTCCCCAATAAGAACAGTATGTGACCATATGTGAGGCGCTCAGAAAAGTTCCTGGCACATAGTAAGCATGACCTAAGGGCCTGTCAAATAAAAAGCTAGAAGAACATAGTGACCAGAAGTTGTTCCCCATGCCTCGGAAGTCAAGTGGTATCTGGATCCAAATCTGCCTTAGAGGCAGAGGTCTGGGGATGACCTTGTAATGGGATACAGGGGACATCATCGGACTGCACACCTCTGGGCCAGGGGAGGTGGGGGCATGGGGGCTTTGACACAATACCCTGGGAAGAAGAGAAGGTAGGTAAGATTTGAGGATGCTCTATATCTCCCTGCCTTGATGCTGTCTGCCAGAAAGGTGAGAGATGTGGAACTTTCTTCCTGAACTTTTCAAATTCTATTTTAATACAAGATCTCCAGATGCTTTCTACTATTTATACAATATTGTAGCTCAATATTGTCCCAGAGCAAGAACATCTGGGACAACCAGAAGAGCAGAATTCAGACCAGAGCAGAACAGACATCTGGGATGGCCGTTAGCCAAAGATGCCTGGGACAGTGTGAATTTTTCATTTAAAAGTTAGAAACGCCCAGCTTTGAAAGGGAGCATCTCTCTCCACTGTGATATAGGGCCAAATCCTGCCAAGGAATAAACGGATGACCATGTAGACCCTCTTAACCACTGGTTGACTTAGACAAATGTCCATTAACCTCCACTGAAAGCAGATATCAAGGGCATGAGACTGGTGCTATGCCAAGAAAGGGCTTTACATGCAGTGGAAGCCCAGTGGAAGACAGAGATTAATTCTGTCTAGAGCAGGAAAGGTGGGCTTCCTAAAGGAGGTGATGTTTGAAGTGGCTTTTGAGAGATGAATAGAAGTTCTCCAATCACACAAAGTGCAGAGGGGTTTCTAGGTAGAAGGAAACAGCACAAACAAGCAGGGAATGCTCAAGAAAGATTTAGGTGATTTGGTTTGGCTGGAACTTGGAATGCTTGGGAAGAACTGGCTGGAGTGGGGATTAAGGAATCACACAGGAAGCTGAGGAATCACAGGATCATGGCTGGCCCGGGATCCCAGATCAGAGAACTTGGATTTTATTCTGAATACGGTGAGGCACCCACAGGAGCTCCTGAGCAGGGGACTTTCCAGCCCAGACATGGTTTCTGGAAATATAATTCTTGTGGTTAGCCTGGGGAAATGGAATGAAGGGTGCACCCGGCCACAGGGCACATCTTTCCAGTTTGCACTGCTCAAGCAGGAGGAAGCAACCTGGGTTTTGCATTTCCAAGTGAAAACCAGAAGACACACACGGGTCTGGAAAAGACAGAAGGCCCACAGTTGGAGACAACCAGGGAGCTGGAGCAGTTTCCTTCTAAACAGCTGTGGTGTACAAGCGTTTGGATTTGGCTTGATTATTTAAATGGAATGTACTTCTCACTGCCTCTCCTTGTTTTATATCAACATCTGAGGTGGCCGCAACAGTATCCAAATGATCCGGGGACTTGCTCAGCACATAGCAGACGCTCAGCCACAAGCCACAGCTGGAGAGCCCATCTTTCTATGGAATTTCCAGTCATAAAAAAGACCCAGATGTTCTAAGATGATTATCTTGGCGCTGAAAAGATGCCAGGTCTTAGCAAAGACCTGCCAAGAAGATGGGTGTCTTAGAGTCGGTTCCCTGGAAACAAATTCTCGGATGGATACTTGCATACAAGAGGTTTAGTGGGGAGTGTTTTGGGGAGATACACCCTTTAGGAAGGCAAGGTTGAGTGCAGGGAGAGCCCCACTTGCAATGCAGTGGCAGTGGAGGCCTCAGCCAATCTTGTGAGAGCTCTGGGGCTGAGAGGGCCCCGAGGTGAGGCAAGGAGGCAGGACTTGATTTCACTGCCACAGGCTTCTATCTAAGAGGAGCATAATGTTGTATACGAAGTTTCCACAAGCCAAGGGTAAGTCTCAGTGACTGATAGAGCTATTAAGTGATGTACTCAGCAGCTGAGGGATGGGGGTATGAGCCCTGAAGTGGGGAACTGGGCCAAGCACTCCAATACCCTGCACGGGGGGATCTAAGTCAGCCTCCCAGCCCATAAGCCTCCAAACGATAGATTGTACAGCTAGAGCTGGATTCAGGAACAAGCCACATTCAAAAGAGGGGACCCTCTGCCCAGTTCAATCCACAAACTATGACCTCTGCAGTCCTCTGGGTCAAAAAAGTGACATCCAGACTCAGGGGCTGCCCTGTTGGGCACTGATGCCAGGAACCTATGGGCAGCCACAAAACCAGGCTGAACATCCAAGATTATTCCCAAGAGCCAATCCTACTGTGAACAATCTACATGGGGTAGTGGGTCTAGACAAATGTCACCAAGTTTCCGATACTGATTACATGTC
The DNA here is from genome assembly GCF_018350195.1 of Panthera tigris. Lineage (NCBI taxonomy): Eukaryota > Metazoa > Chordata > Mammalia > Carnivora > Felidae > Panthera > Panthera tigris. The sequence goes on from NC_056674.1 coordinate 41,844,035, forward strand.
TATCAGGGTACCACCGGACTCAAGTGTGAAACTTTTTAAATATGCACATGCTCCCCCACCCTGTTCCTGCTTCAGAAAGTCTGAGTCTGGGATGAGCCCAGGAACCCATACATCTCAGAAGCGCATGGTTGATTCTAACGTGCAGGCCTCTTTGATACCTCTCTCCTAGACCAACCTGGACCGCCTCGTGCACAGACCTGTGTCAACCTGGGGTCACAGACTCAAAATCTGCCCCCCCAGAGGGCATACGCAGGTATCCCTATTGTGTGAAAGGAGCTGAATGAAGCCATCATAAATGCAAAGTGGAGAGAGCACATGCCCCACACAAGAGGAAATCAGGACCCAGTCCCAACTGATAGTTGCTAAATGGGAATGGAGTCTCACGAAGGCCATGCGCCTTCCAGATTAAAAAAATAATAATAAAATAAATCCAGATTTTTATGAAAATCTTCTGATTTTAAAATGTTAGTAATTAGCTCAAATATTCTTAAACATTTTGTAAGCCACATAATACCAATCTGTAGGTCTGGTTTTGTTCTTGGGGCACCAATTCATGATTTCTGCCCTAGATCTTCCCAGATCAAGCAGGGTGAGGAGTCCTATATATAGAACAGTATAGACCAGGGGGTGACCAATATGGACAGTCATGAACCAGACAGGCTGGCTATCCTGGATTTGACAGCGAGGGTAGTTTTGGATTAAACTGTGCAGACCAATGAACGTGAAAACACAGTAGTACTGGATTGGAGAGTGTAGACTATCTTGGATTTGACAGCAGGGACAGCCCTAAGTTAGACAATATAGACCAGTGGTTCTCAAACGGGGGTTATTTTATCCTGCAGGGGATACTGTCAATGTCTGAAGACATTTTCACTGTCACAACTCAGTGGGGAGAGGCACGTGGGCATCTAGTGGGTAGAAGGCAAAGATGCTGCTAAATATCCTGCAATGTATGGAACAGCCACCCTCAACCCCAGCAAAGAAGTATCCATTCAAAACGTCAACAGTTCCAGGGGCTCCTGGGTGGCTCAGTTGGTTAAGCGTCCGACTTCGGCTCAAGTCATGATCTCGTGGTTTGTGGGCTCAAGCCCCACATCGCGCTCTGTGCTGACAGCTCGGAGCCTGGAGACTGCTTCCGATTCTGTGTCTCCCTCTCTCTCTGCCCCTCCCCGACTCATGCGCGCGCTCTCTCTCTCAATAATAAATGTTAAAAATTTAAAAGAAAAAAAAAAGTCAACAGTGCCACCATTGAGAAACAGACAATCAGACCATCCTGGATAAAAGCATGGATAGTGCTGGGTAGAACAGTGTGGAACCATGCAATCCAAAATGGTAGCCATAGTCACATATGACAATTGATCATTTGCAATGTAGCTAGTGAAACTAAGGAAGTCAATGTTCATTTTATTTTAATTCAATTTATATTTTATAAAATCTCAATACTAATCAAGGATTTCCAATGAAACATGAACACCTGAATTAAGATGGGCTATAAATATGAAATACGCACCAAATTTCAAAAATACAATCCAAAAAAAAGGTAACATTATCTCACTGATAATTTTATATTGATTATATGTTGATAATAGTTTTGATCTACTCAGTTAAATAAATATTATTAAAATTGATTTCACCTGTTTCTTTTTACCTTTTTGAATGTGGCTACTAGAAAATTGTGAGTATGTGCACACATTGTATTTCTATTGGACAGAGTGGGAATACAACATCTTGAATTCTCTAGAACAGATGGCCCTGGGTTGGACAGAACAGACCACCCTGAATTTATTAACATGGATTTGCTCTGGGTAGGACGATGCAGACCATCCTGAATGGGGAGAGGGGGAGGGGAGGAGGAAGAGATGTACGGAGATGACATAAGGAGGTCACGAGAGAGTAGGTCACACAAGGTAAGGCAGGCTCTGATGAGAAGTTTGTATTCCCTGTGACCTAAGTGAACAGGGAGGCCCCGAAGGGTTGAAGTGCCTGATGTAATTGGATTTGTGTTTTAGGACAATCCCTCTGGCAACAGAGTGAAAAGTGGATTAGAAAAAGACAAGTCTGGCTCTTACATAGAAGATGCCCCAGCAGATTCTATGACTGCATTTTGCTCCCCCATTGCATCCCTCATGCCACCTAGCACATGGGTGACACCAAATAAATTCCCGAATGAATCAATTGATCAATCGATACCTTTGGTATGCTATTCCCTAGTTCAAGATCAAGCAGGTAGTGGATGGAGCCTTTTTCCTACCTTCTCTGAATACAAATTAATTCCCAGCTCCCACACTCCTACATGAAAAAAGAGGAGAGTAAAGAATATCGTTTCTTGGAAAGAAAAACCTCTCTGTGGCTGTTTTCCTTCTTCAAATTCTAAAGTGAGAATATATTATTCAGAGAGAGAGATAAAAGGCATAAAACCCAGCCTCCAAGTCCCCTAAACAATTTGCTTCTTTTCTGTACACAGGGAAGAGAGAGGATAGTGTGGGCAGCCGGAATCTCCAGCAGCCGGGGAATGGGTAACTGGAGAGACACAGGGAGAGGGAAGGGCCCCCCAGCCAGGGTTGGGGGGGGGAGGAAACAGATGCTACCTGAGGGTGACGCCAGGGATGGGGTAGAGCACTGTCCCAGGACCCTAACACCAAGCCCAGAGCAGATACTTTCTAGGCTGTGTGACCCTGGGCAAGTCTGCACAACCTCTCTGGGCTTGCCTTGCTCTCCAGGGGAGTTGCCTTAGCACAGGTGGCAGCACTGAGGCTGCTCTGACAGAAGTCACTAGAGCCCATAAATGCACTGATGGCAAGGCAGTGGGCACAGGGATGGCAGACAGAAGCCCTGGCTCTATCCTAGCTCAGATGTGCAGCTGTGTGGGCCCCCGACTCACTGGGCCACATTTTCCCCAGAAGGAGGGGGTGACTGGGATTGTCCCTAAGTCCCCAGCGAGGCTGAGCAGGCACCAAGATCTCTGTGAGTGCCAGACATCTGAAACCCAGGAGAGACCAGCGAGCTGTAGCTGCCTCTCCTGGAGGGGATACGGGCTCCTCTGGAGGCCCAGAGGGACCCCACTTCCCACAGGCAGTCAGACAAGGCCTCCGCCCCATCCTCCATTAAGTGGTTGACAGCCAGGTCTGGTGGCAGGAGTTTGTCTCCATTCCACTTCCTAGGGCCCAGCACTGCCCACCCTACCCTCCACCCATGAGCTTCGCTTAACAGCAGGCAGGACACTTTTTACTATAACTCAAGGGCAAGGGGGAGCAGACCCTCCTCCACATAACAAGGTCTGTGAGAAATGCCAGCAACGGCGTGAGAGCTCTGTTGGTTTTCAGATACTATGCCATGAAGTGGGCACCCGTTGAGGGGTTCTCCCCACCACCATCCCACCTCCACCTTCAGAATCCAGCCCCCCACAACACTGCCATCCAGCAGGGGGACAACAAGAAACCCTACGTGGGGCTCAACTCAGGAGAAAATGGGATCTTAGGAAGAGGGGATGAAAGGGAAAATATGATGGACGGACAGAGGAGGCCAGAAACATTGTGCCCACACTTAGAAGAGGACGGAAGCCCCACACCCAACACCAGAGCCTGGGAGATGCTGAAGGGACCAGAGAAGTCACCCTAGCAGCATGTGTGATCTTCAGGTGGTGACCCATGAAACTGGACTGGATAAAAGTGATGTTCATTCTCTGCGACTTTTTTTTTCCCTTCCACAATAAGAGACAGGCCTAGAGAACACACACCAAAATATTTACTGACCGCTTCCTGTGTGTGCCCCACCCGGCCTCCTCTAGGAGGGTCCTCTGCCATATTCCAGAGATGGCTCCCGGGCCTGCAGTCTCCTCCACTGGCCTCTCTGCTACATTCCCCGGGGGCCTTCGAGGCTTTCACAGGCGCCTGGACCACCTTTCCCACGGTGCTTCCCCCAGCTCACAGGACTCCTTTATCTGAATGCTTATTGCTTTTTAGACATTTACCAATTGTTCACTTTGTAAGACATGTGCACAATGAAAATCCTGTTTTAATCATCATAGCAAGGTTTTGAGGCTGACTGCACCATTAGTCCCACTTTTCAGATAAGGACACCGAGACGCAAGGTGGCAACAGCAAGCAGTTCATGGTGGCTAGAAGAGACTCGCGCTGTGTGTTCCTCCTCACTGTCACCAGAATTGCCATCCCCACCGTCTGAGCAGGAAAGAGCCCACGCAGGCTGGCGTGCTAAAGAGAAAACGTACAGACTTTGGAGTTAGACCTGGGTTCGACTCCTGCCTCTGCCGCACACCAGCTCTGTGATCTGGGTAACTTGCCCCATCTGCCAGGGACTCAGAAGTCTTAACTGCAAACTGGGATCCTGTCATCCCAGTCCCATCAGGTCGCCAAAAGGAGAAGATGAGGCTGTGTGGACAAGCTCCTTGCCGGGACTGGTAAAGAAGGCATTTTGTCATCACCACTGCGACGGCATGCCACAGGTGAGGAAAGGGAGGCCCAGAGATGCCAAGCCATTTGCCTAAAATACGAGGAAAGACAGCAAGCATCTGAGCAGGGTGGCAGCCTTGAGTCTCCTGACTCCAGATTCAGGGCTGTTCTTCCTCATTTTCTCACTGAGCATGGTTTCAGAACAAAGCAGGCTGAGTACCCAGAGCCCAAGTTCTGCAGAGACAACAAACAGGGATTTTCAAATGTCTTGGACTTGGATTTGGCTACAGAGCAGCCATGTGCCCCCCTTCCCCTCAGCTCAGGCAAAGCTCAGTACAGATGGTTCTTCTGCTCACCCCCACCCCCCCACACACTCCCCCACTCCCACCCCTCCACCCCCCTCACCCCCCCCCCCCCCAGCCCGAGGCTGGCTGGGCATGGGCCACAAGCGGAACTTTGGTAAGAGATTCAGGAAGTCACCATGCAGGGAGCATTTAGGAAGTGCTGGGCATTTTGTACACATTGCTGCCCTCTAGTGTCCTTGTGAAGAAGGTTAGTAGCTTCCAGGCTTGGTGGTCATGGGCCAAAAGAGAAAATAAAAAATGAAGGGAGAGCCAAAGAAGAGCTGCTAATGCTTTATTATTTGGAAGAAACAGGATTGTACTACTTCCACTGCTTGAAATCCTCTAGTGCTGCCCTCTAGTGGTAGATCCAATGCGGTGGCCATTAGTCGCAGGTGGCGATCTGAATTCAAATTTAATTAAAATAAAACTAAAATTTCAGTTCCTCCGTTGCATTAACCACATTCCAAGTGCTCCGTAAGCACATACAGAAGTGGCTACCATACGGCGCCTGGGTGGCTCAGTCAGTTGAGCATCTGACTTTGGCTCAGGTCATGATCTCAAGGTTCATGGGTCCGAGCCCCAAGTGGGGCTCTGGGCTGACGGCTCAGAGCCTGGAGCCTGCTTCCGATTCTGTGTCTCCCTCTCTCTCTGCCCCTCCCCCACTCGTGCTCTGTCTCTGTCTTCCTCTCTCTCAAAAATAGATAAACATTTAAATTTTTTTTAATAAAACAAATAAGTGCCCACTGTATTGGACAGCTCAGATATACAATGTTTCCATCATCACAGAAATTTCTGTTAGTGCTGCTCCAGCGGCTCCCCACTGTTGTACCTGAGATGAAATTCCTTCTCCCACAGTGCCCTACAGGTACCTTTCTCTCCAGCTTCATCTTGGGCCACGGTCTGCCTCTTTCACTCTCTGCCTAATGATGTACGTCTCATTACCTCCATTTGGCAGATGAGAAAGTGAAGCTCAGACAGGTTCAGTGATATTCCCAAAATCAGCGCAGCTAATAAATGCTTCAAGTCCAGACTTGAAACCGTGTCCGGCCCATAAGCCTTCACCGTCTCTCAGGCTCCTTATTACCCCACAAGATAAGGAAGAGCCCTTCATTCTGCCCTTCCAAGCACAGCTCGACCCCCTTCAGGCTCCTGTCCCAACAGCCTCTACATGGCAGGAGCTGAGATTCTGCCCGTGACCGCGCCAAGGTCAAAGGCAGAATATCCAGGGTGTAGCCAACAAGAGATTTGCCCTAGTTCCTGGCTTTTATTGGCCAAGAGCCCAGAGTGGACAGAGGAGTAACAGGGGGAATTCTTTTCAGACAAGAAAACAGCTTTGAAGACATTTCCCGATGACAATACATGTAAGCACATGTTCACAGGCAGGAACACACACAGTGGCCGGCACAAACTCACACACGTACACACACACACCAGCTGGCACACTCTCACATGCGTACACAGATGAGCATATCCAAGGATGCATGAGCTTCTTAATACAGAAGGCAGGGTCCACACTTTCTGAAGCAGTTCAGAAAGACAGCCGGGAAAGTGTGCCCCAACTTAATGCTGAGCTGTGTCTCTGAAGCAGTGGCCTTCCAGTTTTGTCTCTGATGAATCTCCATGCTCCAGAGACAAGCACCTGCAAAGGCTGTTCAGAAGCACATAAACGGCCATAAAGATTGACTGACAGCCAGAAATGCAGGGTACAGTGACAGTGACAGGGCAGGAACACCCTGGTGCTGAAAGGGGGCCCACAGGTGACAGTCTGGGTGGGGAACGGCAATGACAGCACACAGGGAAGCAAACACACCAGTCTGTCCAGTGTTCTGGCCACAAAGCAGATGCCAGAGCCCCCTCTAGGCTTCCCTGGGTTAGGCACCAGTCCCCACGACATGGTTATGAGCCCGATTAAAGCCTCCTAAACGACAGCAGCCAAACAGGGGCCACAGGGCAAAGAGGGGGAGTTGGTCAGGTTGGGTGTGCAACAGGAAGTTTCCAAAGCTGATGAACGGTTCCAAAAATACCCAGACCAAGGAAATGCTGTGACCTTCCATAATAGTCCCAAACAGGAAAGACCCAAAGTATCCATCCATGAAAGAATGGACGTGGTATATTCCATGTGGAATACAATGGAATGTTACTCAGTGATTAAATAAGCAAGTACTGACACACACAACAACATGAACGAAGCTCACAGGCACAACACAGAGGCAGAGAAGCTAGCCAGAGAGGGAAGCAGACTGCATGACTCCCTTTTATAAAAGTCCATAATTTTATGGACAGCAACACTAACCTGTGCTATTAAAAGCCAAAAGCGTGGTGGCCTCTGGTGGGGAAGGAATTAGATACACACTTAGAAGGATCATGAAAGAAATTTCTGGGCTGCTGGAATTTTCTTTCTTTTTTCCCACTGACCTGTTCATTTCAGAAATGTAGCCATAAGTATACATGGTATATACTTCAACAGTTTTTCTAAGGGAGAGGGAAGGAACATGCTGGCCAGCCGGTGAGTGTGTCAGAGCCAAGGCCCTGGGGCGTCCCCACAAGTGAGGGCTGTTACACCTGTTGGACGGACCCCTTCAGGGGGTGCTCTTCCTGCCCACTTGATCCTGCCATGCCCTCATCCCCAGAGGCATGTGAACCTTAGCCCCAGCAGAACTCACAAAGGGGGTCTTGTAGGAACTATTCCAAGTGAGGATGGACCCCACCCCAGCCCAGAGGTGTTCACACACACACACACACACACACACACACACACACACAGCACCCTGCTGGGGCTGAACTGCAGGGCCCACATACGGCCCACATAGGGGAATGCAGTCTTGAGGAGGGACAGAGTGGGTTCAGTCACACGGAACTTCAGGGCATCAGGGTCAGGAAGAGAAACCGAGCCTCCGCCTCCACCTCAAGGCAGGGTCCCTACAGTGCGGCCCCACCTCCTGGAGCAGCTCTCAGCTCCAGGACCCTGTACTCTACCTGCTCCTGCCTCAGCCTCCAGGGCTTCAGTTCTCCTGCTGCCTCTTGGGGCCTCAGCTTTTCCCATCTCTAAAATGGGGTCCTTACTCCCTTGAAAAATGGCTGTGAGGACACAGTGTGGCCCAGCACCTGGCACACAGAACATGCCCAGTCCAGATGTCTGTCCCCTTCGGTCTTCCCCCTTCCCTTGCAAACTGACCAGTGTGACAGGGTCTCCTGGGCTGAGAACAGAATCACCTGGATCCATATTACCCACGAAGTGGCCTCCCAGGCCCTCCCAGAAAAACCACCCTCACCATTTCTGACTCCCCCTAAGTGAGCTGCTGACTCTAGGGGATGCTTGCCCACATCCTCTGACTTTAAGCCCATTGCACGCTGTGAGGCAATAAGCATCGGGGCTGCATTCTGACCTCCACGGGTCCTCAGGGCTTTTCCTTCTGTGGGTACCTTCCTCCAGAAAACAAATTGTTAAAACCATAGTTTACAACTGCCTTGGTACAAAGATGAATATAATCCAGTCTGGGTTACATTTACTTTTCTTCTGATTTAAAAAGATATTAGAGGGGCACATGGGTGGTTCAGTCAGTTGAGCATTTGACTCTTGATTTAGGTTCAGGTCGCAATCTCATCATTGATGAGACTGAGCCCCGCGTCATCAGGCTCTATGCTGACAGCACAGAACCTGCTTGGGATTCTCTTTCCCTCCCTTTATGCCCCTCCCCCACTCATTCTCATTCTCTCTCTCTCTCTCTCTCTCTCTCAAAATAAATCAATAAACATTTTTTTTAATTTTTAAAAAGAAATTAGAACATGTCTGTGGGCTCATGTATTCATTTCCTATTGCTGCTATAACCAGCTACCACAAACGTAGTGGCTTAAAACAACACAGATTTATTATTTTACAGTGCTGGAGGTCAGAAGACCAAAATGGGTCTCAGTGGGCTAAAATCAAGGTGTGGTCGGGCTGCAATCTTTGCCAGGGGGTCTAGGGGATAATACCCTCCCCTGCCTCTCCCAGCCTCTAGAGGCAGCCACACTCCTGGCTACGGCCTCTCCCCCATCTTCAAGTCCACCTACACTCCCGCCCATCTAAGGACCCTTGGGATGACACTGGGCCCCCCAGGATAATCTAAACTAATCTCTCTACTTCGAGGTCAGCTGACCAGCAACCCTAATTCCTCTGCAACGTTAGTTTCCCTTTGCCACATAGTATAATCACAGTTTCCAGGGATTAAGACATGAGACTCTTTGGAAGGCCATTTTTCTGCCTACAGCCCCTGCTTTAGTATCTTGGGCTCTAGCCGCTGTCCCTACTAAGCCTAATGGGAAAATCGGCCCTGAGCATCAGTGTTCCCACTCTGTAGCTGAGAAAGCTGAAGCTCAGAGAGCACAAGCAATTCACTAGCAGTCGCACAGCGTAGAGCTGAGAGGCCAGCTCAGACATGCCTGCCTCTGAGTCTGGGAATGGGGTCAGGATCTGGGGGAAGTCCATGCTGGGCCACTAAAGTCGTCTGTACCAACAGCACCTGGAAGGGCCTGGCTTCAGTGGGGAAGGGGCCTGGATACGAAGGCAGACCTAACTCTTTGAAGCTCCCAGCTCTGAAGCAGGAAGGCAATGCCTGCAGGCACTGACAATGTGGGGGAGTGGGGGGCGGGGGACGGGGGTACCAGGGGCTCCATGATTCACGGTCCAGCAGATGCCTCCCTGTACCAATGTGCAGATTCTTAATAAAACAGATTCATTTATCTCTGACATTTATGACCAGAGACAGAAATCATGTTGGGGGAAATGTATTACTTTTCAAATACACGTTTGTTTTTTCCTCATCACCTAGCAGTAAGCAGGTGTGGGTAAGAGTTATTTATTTGAGGTTCCTATTAACCGGTATTATAGTTACTAACACACTACGAAAAATGCAGTTGTGCAGGTGAGAGCATCCTCTTCAGGACAGACAAGCCAGGCTGCAGAACTGGATGGAGACCCTGCCACATTCCTGCAACATGGGGACTGTGACCCAGTGAGCCCGGAGAGGCCAGCAGCAGGTGGGGAGTTGTCCAGCGGAAGTCAAGGACCCTGAGCTCCGAGAAGGAACTGAGAAATGCTGGATCATCCTGGGGCCACAGCAGGGCTGGAAGCAGGACACGAGTGTGGCGAAGAAGAAGGGTCCAGGACGTGAGGGTGGGGTGCCAAAAAGCCCATTAGTGCACACCCCAGAATAGTAACACCTGCTGTTCACAGAGTGCCTACTGTGTGTTGGGTATTTGGCAGATGGCCGCAGGGCACCTGGGTGGCTCAATCGGTTAGGCGTCCCACTTCGGCCCAGGTCATGATCTCGCAGTTCGTGAGGTCGAGCCCCGCGTCGGGCTCTGTGCTGACAGCTCGGAGCCTGGAGCCTGCTTCGGATTCTGTGTCTCCCTCTCTCTCTGCCCCTCCCTCACTCACACTCACACTCTTTCTCTCTCTGTCAGAAATAAATAAACTTCAAAAAAAAACGGCAGACAGCCACTTTAACCTCCACAGTGTGATTGCCACAGCTGACAGGTACTGGTGTGCTAACTGTGGTGGTCCCATCCCTGTGTCTCATATGATGCCTGCCAGAAGCTTCCCCAATTTTCCAGGTGAGAAAACCAAGGTGCAGAGAAATTAATTCACCTGCCCATGCTGCCAAGCTCAGGGGCTGAGATTCATACTTAAGTGGGTGGGCACCAAAGGCCAGAGGGGCAGGCCTCTCCCTGCTCTGCCCGGCTGCTCTGAGCACCCAAGAGTCTCAAGGAGGCCCCACACCCTCCCCACTTCTCCAAACCGACCACACACATCAGGCAGCCCAGCCTAGGTCCTGTTGCTGCCGTCACCCGACTGCTGACAAGGGACTCAGGCTAGGAACAGAAGGGAGGCAGGGGAGGGAGGCAGGAATCTCCCCCCTCCCAGATGCCTGCCCCAAACCCCTCACAGATAATTTTCTCTGATGTTTATTGCCTTTCCCTTATTTATTAGCCAGGCTGTCTCAAAATTTATGCCAAATCAATGTCGTAGCAACAGCTCAGCTGCAAAGATTGATTTCTTCTATGTAGGGTGAAACTAGTTTGGTGTGGAGGCCCCAGCAAAATCCTAAGTCTGCTGAAAAGAAGCTGTTTGGCAAGAGGATTCCTGGAAGGAACCCCAAACCTGGTGCCCCCTGGGAAAGCTGCCAGCCTTCAAGGCTAGTGTTTTCCAAGGCAACACCATCAATGCCAAGAAGGACCAAAGAGCAGGAACCAGGGCCACTGAGGAGGACACTACCACACGCACCACCTCAGAATGCCGGGAAGGGCGTGCCTCCTCCCCTCCAATTCCTAAATGAGGAAACGGACGCACAGAAAAGTGGAGAAACTCAACCAAGCCACCTAGCGCTACGTCTAAATATATGGTCCTTTTCTGAACCTGGTGACTGAGAGAAGTTTCCCCCAAAGTAAATTCTCTGAGTTTCTGAAACCACATCATAAAATGAATTGTCATAAAGCAGGACATGCTTTCCCACAGAAATGCTGTAAGATATTCAGCTTGGGTTTCTGATCAATGACTGGGCATCCAGTGCATCATAAATATGACAAAACCTGTATCATAAATATAAATGTACAATAACTATAAATGTCTCAATAATCAACTGAAATGTAAAACCTAAATGGTCATGTAAAATTTGTCACAAGCCCTAAAACTTGGAAATAAACACAGTGTACATGTTTGTCATAGGAGAAACCCTGAAGGATTATAAATAATGCATACAGGCAGTGCGTAAAAAACAGAGTTCTCCCATATCATACACTTGGTCTTAAAGTAATAAGTTGTTTTGGCAGAATTATAGAATTGCAGAGGAAGGGGAGACCTTGAATTGTATTTATCCTAGTCCTCATCTGATGCTGAGATCCTCACCACAACAGCACTGCCAGGGCCTTCTGGCCTCTGCGTGAACATCCCAGGTACAGGGAACCCACTACTTCCATGGGTTCCTAGTCCACTTTAGGTTAAACTTCCCTGTAGCCATCCCCCATACATCCTACAGTTACTTGAAAGGAATGAACACAGCACACTCCAATCAGAGTCTGGCCAGGGTGGAGCCAGCAGACCTCAGGGGGAGGTCCTGTCCTTGATTAAAGCTCTGTCACCTACTAGCTATGTGACTCTAGGTAAGTTACTTCACCTCTATGAGCCTCAATTTCTCCATCTGTTGAATGGGCACTGATAGTAGTATCTACATCATACTTTGTTGTAAGGGCACAATAAGATCATCCAAGTTAGCTATCATTATTTTTAATATTTTTATTATTATCCCAAACATTGACCAAGAGCCCTCAATTTCTCTCATATGTCTCCCTATCTTTGGGCAATGGCTCCTGATCTGTTTTTTAAATGTCAGTGCGGGGCGCCTGGGTGGCTCAGTCGGTTAAGCATCCGACTTCGGCTCAGGTCATGATCTCGCGGTCCGTGAGTTCGAGCCCCGCGTCAGGCTCTGTGCTGACTGCTCAGAGCCTGGAGGCTGTTTCAGATTCTGCGTCTCCCTCTCTCTCTGCCCCTCCCCTGTTCATGCTCTGTCTCTCTCTGCCTCAAAAATAAATAAACATTAAAAAAAATTTTTTTAAATAAAATAAAATAAATGTCAGTGCAAGCAAGACCTTCAACGCATACTTGTAATGTTACATAGTGTTATTCTGAAATACTTCTTCACCCTGTCAAGACATCCTGACCCTGCCACCCAATGCACTCCCCAGTCTTTCCAAGTTGGAATCATTCATTGGGTTGATTAGCAGACAATCAATGTTTTCCTCTAAGTCACTGATGAAAAATGCTGATCTAGATGGACTTGCGATGGAGCCCTCTGACCACTGGAGATCTGCCTCTGGCATGATATCTACCGTTTCGAGGCTAGATGGTTTATCTTACAACAGCATGAACCCTTAGATCTCATTTTTCCACTAAGATTTAATTTTACATGAGTTGTACATGACATGAAAAGATGTTCAACATTACTAATCATTACATATACCTAAATCAAAACCACAGTGAAATCCCATTTCGCACCCATCAAGATGACTACTAAGAAATTAAAATTAAAATTAAAATTAAAAAAACACAGGAAATAACAAATGTTGGTGAAGACATGGAGAAACTAGAAGCCAGGTGCACTGCTGGCAGGAATGGAAAAAGGAAAATAGTATGGTGGTTCCTTTAAAAAAGTACAAATATGATTACCATATGATCCAGCAATTCCACTTCTGAGTATATACCCAAAGAACTGAGGGTAGAGACTCAAACAGATATGTTATACACGGTATTTGTAGCAGCATTATTCACAACAGCCAAAAGACAGAAGCAACCCAAGTGTCTACGGACAGATGAATGGATAAGCCAGATGTGGTATACATATATACAACAGAACATTACTCAGTCTTCAAAAGGCAGGAAGTTCTGACCCATGCTATAACATGGATGAACCCCGAGGTCATTCTGCTGGGCAAAATAAGCCAGACACAAAAGGATGAACACTGTATGATTCCACTTCTAGAAGGTACCTAGAGTAGTCAGATTCCTAGAGACAGAAAGCAGAATGGTGGTTGCCAGGGGCTGAGGTGAGGGGAAGGAAGAAAGGGAAGTTAGTGTTTAATTGGTATAGACTTTCCATTTTGCAAGATGGAAAGAGTTCTGGAGATGGATGATGGTAATGGTTGCCCAACAATTGTGAATGTACTTAACGCCACCAAACTACACACTTCCAAATGACCTGCCTGTAGCCAGTCACCCCCACCTTCCTCAGATGCTTTATTTCTCTCAATGCCCCTACCCCTGGTGAAAAGCCCTGCCACTCCAGCACCTGAGAGGTTCCAAGCATTTCCTGGGATGATCCCACTGGAGCCAGCAGGACAGGCAGCAGCCATCGATTCTGACTCACCTCTGTGCTCACCTCTTCAGATCCTGGACACCAACTCCAAGAGGCTTCCCCCTCCCCAGCCACTTCAGCTCCCCCAACTGGGGGCACCACCCCCTCCCCACCTCACCTGCCTCTGCTAAAGCCTCTCCCAAGGCTGACAACAGAACTGCTTAGACCAAAAGAAACTGAGTACCCCAAATATGCTTCTCCCACTGATGCCTGAGACCCAGTACCCCTTTCAGACCTGACCCACTAGAGATACCTGTCAAATGACCCAGTGACCAAACACAGGTCTGACAGCCCCGAGGGTGGCTCAGCTTTCTTGCCCCAGTGCATCTCCATCATTTCAGATTCCTCTCTGCTTCCCCTTCCAGTCCTGCCTGGGACCCAGATTCCCCAGTATTAAATATATATACAGGGGGCGTCTGAGTGGCTCAGTTGATTAAGCGTCTGACTCTTGATTTCAGCTCAGGTAACAGTCTCACGGTTTGTGGGTTTGAGCCCTGTGTGGGGCTCTGTGCTGACAGCATAGAGCCTGCTTGGGATTCTCTCTCTCCCTCTCTGTCTCTCCCCTGCACGTGCACTCTCTCTCTCTCAGACACATAATAAACACTGTATGTGTGTGTGTGTGTGTGTGTGTGTGTGTATTTTTTTCTGACACTTGCTAAAAATGGTAAAACAGACTCTATGTAGGACCATCATGATAGTTATAGGGACCGCTGCAGTGGGGTTCTGGAGGATAGCAGGCTCAAATTCAAACACAGCAAGGACGAGAGAGAACTTACAGCCAAGGAGCAAGCTGAGTGGGAGGCAATGGATGGGAACTTACTAAGAGAAACATCAGGGGTAATGGGGATTCTTGCTAAAATGATCTAAACAGGACTCTTGCTGAAGGCAGGCCAGGGAGAGGGGGGATTGAGGGGGAGGAGGGGGAGGGACCTGACCGGATATCCAGGGTCAGGGGTCTGGCTAAGCTGAATTGGCAGGGCTCTTGCTAAAACTAGATTTCACAGAGAAGTACACAGATGGGCCTGGGAGAAAGTCATGGAACCTGCCCACAGTGCAATCAAGAAGACAGTCTCCTCCCCAGCCTCTCTCCGGCTTTGTGAATAGACTTTCATCAACAGTGTTTAAACACGAAGCCTGCCATCATTCCACTATTCTTTTCTCAAAAGATGTCTTTTAGAAAGATGGGCCCAAGTCTCCCAAACACATCTGTCTTAAGTAACTGTAAATGGCAGCCTTTCCTCTTCCCTATGTGTCCCCTGAGAACTGTTAGAAGTCCTGAAGATGCTCACTAGTTCTCATCAATGGCCACTAGATGGCAACATTATGCACCAGTTAAAATTTCCCAAAGCGCACAGCTAGAGAAACCAACAGAGGCTCTAAATTCAGCAAAAAGTAATGAATGGGAGTTAGAAGGGGAAGTGGAAAACGGGGACTTTAAATTCCAGCTCCCCCTCCTTCTGCATGGCTACATAACCTTGGACATGTCCTTTATCCTCCCAGAGCTTCTGCACCTATAAAATGGAGTTGTGGGGGCACCTACTCCTAAGGAAGTGATTAATGCCCCTTTAGGTGCATCTTAGGACCTTCTGGGGAACTTTTAAAAACTGTGAAGTCCAGGGGCACCTGGGTGGCTCAGTCGGTTAGGCATCCGACTTCAGCTCAGGTCACGATCTCGCGGTCCGTGGGTTCGGGCCCCGTGTCGGGCTCTGGGCTGATGGCCCAGAGCCCGGAGCCTGCTTCCGATTCTGTGTCTCCCTCTCTCTCTGCTCCTCCCCCGTTCATGCTCTGTCTCTCTCTGTCTCAAAAATAAATAAAAAGATGTTAAAAAAAAAAAAAACTTAAAAAAAAAAAAAAAACTGTGAAGTCCAGCCTCTACGAAGTCCATTTAAATCAGAATCTCTAGGTGTGCCTTCCCCGCCCCCCCCCATGTGGTACTTAGAAAAACAAACAAACAAGAAAAGCCTCCCCAGACAAATGCAGTGAAGGCCTTTAGGGCAGTAGTTCTCTAAGCTTGAGCACATCAAAATCACTTGAAGCTCTTAAATAACACAGATTGCTGGCCCCACCCAAGTTTCTGATGTAGCACGAGTAGGGTAGGGCCCAAGAACTGGCCGATGCTGCTGGTCAGGGCCACCCTTTGAGAACCATGGCCACGGAGGGAGAAAGTGAGATAATGCATATACAGCACTGAGCCCTGCACCTGGCACAAAGCAAGTCCTCCATGAATGTCAATTTACTCTTTTCCTTAACCCACTGCTGGGGTTCCAATGGTGTGTGGGGGTCACCTTGGCACCCACCTAAGCCCAGCTTGACACTAGACACTCTGCCATATACTAGCTATATGCCTCAATTTCACATCTGTAAAATGGGAGTGAAAACTATCTTGTCAGGATGTGATGTGAGGAAATAATATATGTAAAGTACCTGACACAGGATAGGTCTTAAGAAGTGATAGCTAATATTCATGACCATGGATTAGGGAATAGTTTCTTCAGTTTGATACCACAGGTACAAAAGACAAAAGAAAAAAACCTATATAAACTGGACTTCACTAAAATAAAAAGCTTTTGTGTTTCAAAGCACACAATCAAGAAAGTAACAACAACTCAAAGAATAGGAGGAAACATTTGCAAGCCACATATTTGCTAAGGGACTTATTTCTTGACATGGAAAAAAAACTTCCAATACAACAACAAAAAAAAGACAACCCAATTAAAAATGGGCAAGTGATTTGAACAGACATTCTTCAAGAACAAAAGATACACAAACAGCAATAAGTATGAAAAGATGCTTAACGGCATTAGTCATTTGGGAAATGTGAATTAAAACCGTGTTGAGATAGCACTTCATACCCACTAGGACAGATATTAACAAATGTTGGTGAGGGTGTGGAGAAACTGGAGACCCTATATATTTCTGGTGCAAGCGTAAAGCAGAAATACCTCGACGACTAAATTTAGAGATTACCATATGACCCAGCAATCCCACTCCTAAATATATGCTCCAAGAGAATTAAAAAAACATCCTCATGCAAAAACCTGTACACAAGTGTTCATAGCAGTCTTATTCATAACAACCAAAAAGGGGCAGCATCCCAAATGTCCACCAAGTGATGAAAGAATAAACAGACATGGACTATCCACACATGAGAATATGATTCAGCCGTGAAAACAAATGGCAGTTCTGATACATGTTAAGTGAAAGAAGCCAGTCACAAAAGGTCACATGTTGTATGATTCCATCTGTATGAAATGTCCAGAATAGGCAAACCCACAGAGACAGAAAAGTAGATTAGTGGAGGCCAGAAGCTGTAGGGAAGAGGAATGGGGAGACACTGCTAATGGGCACTGGGTTTCTTCTGGGGTGATGCAAATGTTCTAGAATTAGATGATAGTGACTGATGTACAACTCTGTGAATATACAAAAAAGACCAAAAAAACACATTGAATTGTTTACAGTTCAATTTACAAGATGAACTTTATAATCTATTAATTATATCTCAATAAAGCTCTTATTTTTTTATTATTTTAAATGTTTTTATTATTTGAGAGAGAGACAGAGAGCAAGCAGGAGAGGGGCAGAGAGAGGGGGTGACACAGAATCAGAAGCAGGCTCCAGGCTCTAAGCTGCCAGCACAGAGCCCGACACGGGGCTCGAACCCACAGACCACAAGATCGTGACCTGAGCTGAAGTCGGTTGCCCAACCGACTGAGCCACCTAGGTGCCCCTAAAGCTCTTATTTTTAAAAGGGAAGTATCTATGGGTACCTGGGTGCTAAGTTCGTTGAGCATCCTACTCTTGATTTCAGCTCAGGTCACGATCCCAGAGTTGTGAGATCAAGCTCCACACTGAGCTCTGAACTGACCATGGAGCCTGCTTAAGATCCTCTCTCTCTCCCACTGTCCCTTTCCCCCACTCGAGCACTCACACACTCTCTCTCTCTAAAATAATAAATAAATAAATAAATAAATAAATAAATAAATAAATAAATAAAATACATAAATAAATGGGAAGTATCTATATTCTTTACTGGTATTGTTTGTCATGGAGAGAATGACATTTGGATTGAATTTCAGGGAGTTGGAGGGCCTGGAGGTTCTTGGGGAGATGGAATCCAGGCAGTGGAGATGTCATGTGCAAAGGTCCTGTGGCCCAACAGAGAGCACTGTGCTTGTAGAGAACTCAATCCTCCAGCATGGTTGGAGCTGAGAAGTAGGGAGTGGGGCTACAGGGGCATCAGGGTACTGAATGCCAGGCCCAGGAGCTTGGACTTTGTCCCAAGGAGTAAAAGATGGTGGCTGTCATGCAGGAACTGGCACCAAACAGCAGACCAATGGGAATAGAGGGGGAATGGGTTGGAGGGATAGGGTGAGGGACAGTAGGGGTCCCAGATATGAAGGCATTTCAGGGCTGGTCTTTGGGGCAGAAGTGGAGACAAACCATCCCCTATCAAGCCTTCCTAGTCCCCAGGAGTCTAGATACTGCCCCCCCCCCAACCCACTGCCCTGACCCCAGCCTCCCTCACCCAGGCTAAGGACCACCATGTTTCCCCACAAGTGCCCCCAGCCAGGACTCAGAACTGGAAAGAAACTTTCCCAGAAGCACAAACAGTCCTCTGGGAGCTGTTCTCAGGATGATCCCTCAGCCCGAGGCAGAGGCAGAGGAACCCCTAACGGCAACCAGATTCTCAGACGCAAGGAGGTGCAAAAACAGCCAAAGGTTTTGAAGAGCTGTCCACATAGACAAAAGACCCCCAGGTTCCTCATCTCCATAGGTTTGGCTGCCCCCGCCCCCCAGAGAGGCCCAGTTTGAGTGCCACAGCCCCATCCTGTCCCTCCCATGCCACCAGGCTTGTGAAAACAGTACATAAACACAGAGGCAATGGGTCAGAGACACCCTGTGAGTATGAGCTTCAGCGCAGGGGCTGGGGAGGATTTCTTTCGGCTGGTTAGTCTCTTGTTTCCCTCCTGGTTCTCAGTGGCATGACAGGTGGGTGAAGCCAGGGGATCTCCAAGATCTCTGCCAGCCTGAGTGATTAGTCCCGTCCAATCCGCCCTGAGTTCTCTCCAGCAGCCTCCTTCTCCAGGATCAGCTGGACTGTGCCCAGAAGACCTGACTCGGGCCATAGGGGATGGGGAGGGGAGCAGGGGGCAGTGTGTGCTGAGGGGTGTGGAGGTGGCCTGAATAAGGGATGGACCTGCACGGGCAGGAGGCAGACGTCCCAGGTCGGCCAGGTTCCGGCTCCGCTGCCACACTGCTGGGCCCAGAACTGGGGCCGGAGCCCTGTTGGCCCCATCGAGAGGCAGGACTGACCTGCCCCTGACCCACCTTCCTGCCCCACAGATGGCAAAGACTCTGACCCATTGTTCTCCAAGACACTTTGACGGAGGACACAAGGAATGTGCGGCCTGGAGACAGGAAGTCCTGGCTTTCAAGGGGCCAGTGCTCTGCCAGACTCAGGCCTGCCCCCCAGACAGGGAAGCGGGGGCTTTAGTCTCCACCTTTGAGCCAGGCTTTGACTTCTCTGGCCTCCGCAGGAGATAAGGGTGCAGAAGGACTGGTCAATGGGATAACGTGGCAGATGATTCCAGATGATGGGGGAGGAAGGTGCTGCCCCAAGGCCTGGCCCTCCCTTGGGCAGCTGTACCCACTCACGCACCCATAAACACGTACACAGTCAATCCAGATGGGTGCCTTACATGCTCTATGTGCGCTCTTACACATACACATGCAGCCACCCGGCTGCCCAGCAAACGCTATGCTCATGCGGTGCCCCGCCCACACCCTCACGTGTGTCCCACTATCAACTTCTATGGACATCATTGTCACGACTAATGTTTATCAAGCACTTACTGATGCCAGGGACTGCTCCATGCACTTTCCACCAACCCCATGAGAAAGGCATGCGATCACCCTCATTTTACAGAAGGAGAAACTGAGGCACCAAAGGCTGTATGGCTCAGCCGGGATCGGCAGGACAGTAAGTGGCAGGCATTCTCAGGACATAACCACGGGGACCCTTCGGAACCCTCACCGACTGCTCTTTGGTGCCCTCAGCCCCAAAGCACTGGAGCGTGGCTTCCTACCAGCGTCCCCCGGATGTTGTGGGAGAAAAGTGAGAAACATCTGGGAAAGTGCTCGGCGGATAAGGTATTGTTCTCACTGTCGGGAATTCAATTCCTGCTCAGCTAGTCCTTTCCTGGCTGAGGAGAGGCTTCAGTCGGGCTCCAGCAACGGCACCTGCACAGCAGCGGCGGCCTGAGGTTCCCCAGCCTGCAGCCTCTCCCTGGCCTGACCGCAGGATGCTACCCTGGACCGGGCAATTCTCCTAAAATTCAGGGCTCTGCAGGTCCCTGACAAGTGAGAGGCCTCAGGTGTGCCCCTGCCCAAGCTCCTCAGGGAGGCAGGAGCAGCTCTCCGCCACTGGCCTCATCCAGCCAGTCCCCGATTCACCCTCACAGAACCTCAGTGCTTCCCTCCACGGGATGGCTTCTTGCCAAGGAGGCCTCCGCACCTTTGACCTTAACCATGCCCTCTGCCTGGCCAGTCCTTCCTCCTGCTCTGTGCTTGGGCAGCTCGTGCCTATCCTTTCAACATCTTGGGGACTCCCATCCTCCGCAGCTCCCCAGGGCCACCTCCAGGCACCCTCGGCATGGGGCACACACCTCTGTTCCCACCCCGGCCCCACCCAATGCAGCTCACACTAATGTGAAACATCAAAGGCAGGGACCAAGCCTGGGTCATGTCTGCATCTCCCATGCCCAGCACAAAGCTAGGCAAAGACTGGACACCATTAACAGTATATTTTAATAATAGATGAGCATAAAACATTGTTACCCAATGACAATTCGTCAGGAGTGGGATGGTATCAAGTGAGCACTAAACTGGGAACCAGAAGATGAGCACTGGAATCCTGGCTCTGCTACTTGAGAGCTGTGTGACCTTGGGCAAGTTCCTCAGCCTCTCTGAGCCTTGGCTCCCTCTTAAGAAAAATGGGCCTATGAACAGCATTGACACCTCTCAGGGCTATAGTGAGGAATCATTACACAAGAAAACAGGCAAGGGGCCCTACAGGTTTTGGAACGGAACAAGTGGGGGGCAGGTGGAGTGGAAGCTTCCCAGGGGGCATGACGCTCCCAGAATGGGAATCTAGGCAGGCTGGATGGAGGGGCAGTATGTCTGAGCTGGGCACTGAAGCGCTGGGCGGGAGGTTTGGGCAGGCAGAGCTAGGAAGCGAAGAGCATCCTCGGAGGCAGTGGCTGGAGCAGCTCAGCCTGAGATGGGATGGAGGCAGTGGGGCAGGGCTGGCACGCTCACGGGAGCCCTGGTCTGAGCCAGGCGCTGCCATGCTGGGCCACGTACGTGATGCTGCAGCAGGGGCAGAGCCATACCCCCCACACAGGGCCACCGGGAATACTGAAAAGAAAGCACAGGGCCTGGAGCGGAGGTGGCACATAACTGGTGCTGAGTTCACAGCAGTGTCGGTGACCGCAACGGCTCCACCCCAGACTCAGAGTTTATCACGGGCTGGCCTCTTTTCTTCCCTGGGTGCCCACCCGGAGCCAGACACAGAGCTGTGCGCCCAGCGGGGTTGAGAGTTGGATGGATGGATTGAGTCAGTGCCTCTTTGAAGGCTTCAAGAAGAGGCCCCACCGTGTGCCGGGATATACCACAGAACACAGGTGTATACCCAACCCCGCGCCTTGTGTCTGCCTCAACATGCCAGTGGTCGTTGACCCATTCCGTCCCTCACTCATGTATTCTTTCATTCAATGAAATGGGCGGGAAAGCCTGAGCATGGGGGAGGGGTGGGCAGCGAGGACATGACCTCTGGAAACAGAGGCCCTGGGTCAGAATTTCCATTCTACCACTGACAAGCTCTGATCGTGGAAAGCAGTTCATTCCCAGTCTGTTTCCCCCTCTGCGTAACGGGGATGACGACAGTCCTGCCCCTCAGGGTTGCTCTGAGGACTGAAAGAGGAGTCCCTGGAAAGAGAGCTCAGGGCTCTGAGGACACGCATGCCGTGACTCCCAAACCTGAGCATCCAGAGAGCTACAAATGCATCGCAGGCCTCAGGGCTCCACTGCCAGCCATTCTGACTCCATCAGTCTGCATGTGAGGGCCAGGAATCTGCATTTTCAACAAGCGCCCCCCACCCCCAGGTGGCTGGGAGGCAGCTGGCCTGAGGACCACACTGTAAGAAATTTTACCTGCTTGGTAAAATGCTTGTCCCTGCAGTCATTTATTTATGCTGTCTTATTTGATCCTCTGGACGGCCCTGCCAAGTGTGGACTGCAACCCATTTCACAGGTAAAGAAACAAGCTCAGAGCGGCATGTCAACCACCCTGGGTCACACAGCCAGTGAGAGGCCAGGGTAGGATCTGAACCAGGTCGGCCGACATCCAAGTCTGAACCTCTCCAAGCAGGACACCACAGGACCGAGTCTCCAGTCAGCTTTCGTCCTGGCAGAGGCTAGGTGGGTGTCCCCAGGCCTCACTGCCACACTCCCAGTCCACCCCACCATCCTGATTGTCGCTTCCTCCTCCACTGCTAATCAGGTCTCACAGACCATCCCGTTTCCTGCCGGCCCACCGGCTGCCTCCTTTGCTCCTGATGGCACTTCCTGGCCTTGTGCCTTCCCAGTGCCTCTTGTGCCTCCAGAAGGGTTGGAGCAGGTGCTGGGTGGTGGCAGAAATCGGACATGAGCTCCCCAGGAGCCCCAAGGGCACTAGCCTTCCTCCCATGGCCTGGACTACCTCTTCGGGGTGACCACATCCCTGCCCCAGGGCACATGCCTGGATAGCCATCCCTTTGTTTACAGATGACAGGAACAGCAGGCTTCGGGGCAGAGTCAACTTTCCTGTGGACTGGGAGTACAAAGGGAATCAGCAGATGGTGCCAACACAGACCCTGTCCCCATCTGCCACCAGCGACAAGTCTGAGACCCTACGGGAAGTGAGGCCAGGCCCAGCCCGGTCCCACAGGCACGTACGCCACAGAGCAGGCAGAGAGCCCAGGCTGGGGCGTGCAGAGCCAGGAGCATGGGGCTGAGGGACCAGCTGGCCTGGGGCCACATCCACCCTCTGGCTGGGGAAGACAGAGTTAAGCCTGTTGGGGAAGAAAATAAGAAAACGCTGCGCCTTTGTTTGTTCATTCCACCAAAAGTGATGGAATGTGCTGGATCCTGTGCAGAGGCCCGCCTTAGGACCCTTCTCCCTCCACAGGTCGCTCTTCTCCCTCCAGCATCATCTAGAAGTCCCCTCCACACAAACACAGCTTTAAACACACACTCACACTCACACACACACACACACACACACACACACACACACAGAATCTCTCCCATTTCTTGCTCCTGTTCACTGTGAAGCTGTGATCACACTCATCTCCCCCTCTTCATCCCTGTTCACCAGCCCCTCTAATCTGCCTTGTCTACCCCATTCCATTTAACCTGCTCTGTCCAGAGCTGTCTGTGACTTCCAGCTTCCAAATCTGCCCTCCCCTTACCCAGCTGACACCCTGTCCTCGTCTTTGCCTGCTCTCCACAGCCCTGCCCTCTCCCGGCTTTCCCTTTTCCCTGCCAGGCTCTCCTAGAAGATATACAAATCTCAGATGCCAGGGGCCTCCCTCCCTCTAAGTTCATCCACTCCCACAGCCTCACGGAAATAAGCCATAAGTAAGATCAGAGCTTCTAAACCTCATCTCCAAGCCACCTGCATGCACCCGTCTCCAACTGCAAACCCGGCATCACCACCTGGGTGTCCAAAAGCCATCTCCAACTCAACATGCCCCAAAGAGACAGATCTTTATCTCACCTTCCCAAAAATCATTTTCCCACCCCGTTCCCCAGCTCCATGCCCGTGTCCGCAGACTTACTGAGTGCTTCTGGGCAAGACGTTCTCCCTCTCAGGTCTCTGTCTCCCCCGTCCCGTAAAGGAGCACATTTGGGACTTCCCAACCGCTCGCTCAGGGGAAAACGAGAGCAACCATTCAAAGGACACACTCCCACCACCCTGGAAGATTCCCAGTCAGTTGAGCTGATCAGGTCTGTTCAGTTTATAAAAGCTCCTCCTAGGACTCTCCAGGTTCACAGAATCTGTGCCCCTCCCGCCCCCAGCTGCTTGGTTCTGATGGACCGGATCCCGCCTACAGTTTCATTTTGACTCTCGCTGATCCCAACACCCATGTGAGTTTGAGGTCTGATTATCCCCATTTACAGATGAGGAAACTGAGCATCGGGCCAGGGAGGGAGATGTGTCTGGCTCCAGGTCCCATCAGGAGCAGACATGAGGGCTGGGACTGGGATCCGACCTGAGCGTGCCAGGCCCCGTCCAGGCCCAGGCCTCCACGAGCACAGCCCGGCTGGGCCGAGGCAGCCGCCCACCACAGAGCCTGCCTATCTGCAGCCAGCCCGGCCCTCACAAAGGAACAATAACAGGAAACCATCCCAGGGGGAAGTGGGCCAGGGCCAGCTGGAAAACCTGAAGGGGCGGCAGCCAGGCCTCCCTCATAGGCCGGGTGTGGCTCCCCTCGAGAGGCTATCGGCTGAGCTCCACGGAGCTCCACAGCAGCTCAGCCAAACGGACAGACGGAACCAAGACACCTCCCGGTCCGCGAGCTCGGTGAGTGAGGAATCCCCGCCCCTACTCCACCCCAGACGCCTCGCCAAGCGCCCGAGCCGAGAGGGCGCTTGGCTGCCCCATCTGTAGAGCGGTCGTTGTTGGGGTCCCGGGGAAGAGCCATTCCTTGGGGGCGGACCGAGTCTCCTCCCGGCTCAGAGTGGTGAGCTAGTGGCGGTGTCGTGGGTACAAGCCGGCATTCTCAGGACTTGGTGGGGGAAGTTCTTCCACGTGTAGACCCTCCAACTCCATGAGCCTCGAAGGCCCACTGGCTTCCATCCACGCCACGTTTCAGAGAGCACGGGGGTCTGAGTTGCCAGCACTCAGAGGCAGAAGAGTGGCACCCGGGCCTAGTCTCCTCTTGGGTGGCCCTCCCCCACGGGAGAGGATTTACCAAAGCCTCACATCATCCCTCCTGCCAACGTTCTGTTATGGCATTGGGAGAGGAGCCCTGGAAGCAGAGCTCTGAGCCGCGGCCCCTCTCTGTCAGCCAGCGCCGCCATTTTTAGAAAAGGCAAGCTGAGGCTTGGCTCTGGGCACCTGAGGCCCTGCCTATGGATCCCTCCCCTCCCTGCCCCGGACACTGCAGGGACCAGGTACAAGCCATGGGAGCTGTGGTCGGCAAAGCGGCCCACCCTTTCTCCCCAGACGCCCCAAGTTTGGGACCCCACAGCCCTCATGTTTTGCGGAAGTTCCCCCAAAACGAATCGAAGGCAGGCAGTTTCGGGTGGGATGCCCAGCTCTATCACTCCTTCCCATGTTACTCCGGGAAAATTACTCAGCACCTCCAAACCTCCATGTTCTCCAAACCTCTGTGTATTTGTCTGAACAAGAGACAGTGACTCTACAAGCCGTTGTGGGAACTGCAGGTGATACAGACAAAAGGTTCTCTTTTTTTATGTTTATTTTTATTTTGAGAGAGAGAGAGAGAGAGAGAGTGAGAGTGAGTGGGGGAGGGACAGGAAGAGAGGGAGAGGGAGAATCCCAAGCAGGCTCCGCACTGACACGGGGCTCAATCTCACAAACCATGAGATCATGTCCTGAGCTGAGATCGAAAGTCAGATGCTCAAGCAAATGAGCCACCCACATGCCCCAGGATAAAAGGTTCTAACTGAGGGAGCTCTCGATTCTACTATTGCGAGAGTTAGATGAGTCCTTTCCCCATTCCGCAGGGGGTGCGACTGAGATGGGTGAGACTGGGCAAAGTAAGAGCGGGAGTGGGGATGAGAAGCAGGATCTGCACCCCAAAGCCCAGACTCTTTCCAGCACCATGCCTCAGCTTTCTCATCTGTACAATGGAGGAAGCAGTCTTCTGGTGAGCCTAGTGAAGAAGGCAATGTACACACCCAGCACTGGCTCCAGGAACGGCTCAGGGGAGGGGTGCCTTCAAGAAATCACAGCTGAATTTACCCGCCACACCAGAGCTGTGAATGTCCTCAAGGTTTTGACCCCCCAAGGTCAGCCATTCCATGGCAGGTGGGAGCGAAGAGGGCGCAGGTGAGAGGATGTTGACTCAGCAATTCCTCTGGCAAGCACTCTGGGCCCCGGGCTCACTCCCCACCCCAAGGACGGTGCTGCTGTGTGAAGGGGGCAGACAGGTCCCCCAAGATGTGAAGGGTCTGCTGGGGGAGGCAGGAAGCCTAGGCAGCTTGGAGGATTTGGGGAGGCTGACTGGCCACAGGGTTTTTTGGAGCAGGTAGTGCCAGAAAGGCTAGTGACACTGGAGGCCATGAGTGCCAGGACCAGGAGCTCTGGCTCCCCGTTAGGTGGTAGGGAGCAGCAGAGTCCGGCCACCTTGGGAGCCCAGCCCAGAGGGCAGCAGGTGGCCTCCAAGGGGCCCAGGAGCTGCTGAGCCCCCAGGCAGCCCTACCAATTCCCACTGACTGTTGCAAGGCAGTAGGGAAGGCGTGCACTGGCCTCGCAGGGGTTAAGCTGCCCACCCTGCAGTCTCAACCTGACCAATTGTGCTGCTAAACAAGGGCCGGACATGAGGGCAGGAAACCAGAGGGGCCACACTTATTTTCTTCCAAAGTTGGCTGACTCACAGTTCTGCTGCTGCCTCGGGGACAAGAGGTGAACACAGTGGCCACTTGCTCTAGAAAAATCTTGGGCCCCTCCCCTATGGGGATCCATCCCTGCTACTTCTGGCCGTCTCCGCACCCCCTCGGCATCCTTGAAGCTGCTAAAAGAAATCCCATTTGACAGAGGAGACCATAGATGCTGAGAGAGACCAAGCAGCCAGTCCCAGGCTACACAGCAAGCATGAGATGGAAGCAAAAATATGAGTGAGGCCAGCCCCTTCTGACCCCACAGCCCCACCACACTCCACCGTGAAGCTTGGAGAGGAGAAAAGTCAGAGAGGATTGAACCTGACAGTTCAACCCACAGAAGCAGGCACGAGGACAAGCTAGGAACCCAATGATCCTGGGAGGAATGTTGTAGGAGACAGGTCCTACCCTGAGGAGCTTGGTTTCTGGCTAGAAATACTAAAAAGCCCATCCTGACACAAGCCCAAGCAGATACTGGGTGGAAAAATCCCAGCAGGCTTCCTGGAGGAAGAGCAGGAGCCCAGAGGATATTGAGAGGTATTTCTGGGCTTCAGTCTTCTAATCTCTCTGGGCAGGGGATGGATCAAATGGTCCCTAAACTCATTCAGAGACCTCCAGATTATCTGTCTTGGGACACAGTAACAGTCAGATCCTGGCAGGAAGGGAAAAAAGGGACCCCAGGGACAGGTAGGCAGAGAAAAAGATTTCCTTCTGGAGAACAGAGGGGTGTAGGAGGTGGGCCCAGGGCACAAAGAGGAAATGCAGTCAGGTATGAGTTGTCCAGTCAAGCCCACAGTCACCAGGCTGGAGTGGGTGGGCACATAAGGGTCAAGACACCTGCATACTTACTGAGCACCTACTGTATACCACGTTTCTCACCCATGACCTCATTTAATCCTCCTCAATAGGCAGCTATTGTTGCCTCCATTATAGCTGAGTGAGCTGAGGCTCAGAGAGGGCAAGGAATGGGCCTGAGGCCACACAGCTTTTGAGCAGCTGGGCCATTACAAACAGGCAGGTGTGTGGGCCTCATTCTGTTGCTCCCATTGACAGCCTCAGAGCCCCAAAGTCACAAAGCCCACAGAAGGCTGGAAAAGTCTCCCTGGTGTGGGTAAGGGGTGTTCTATACTTGAAACCTGAAGCTGCCCCATTAGAAGACAGGGGTATAGACTGGATGGCCCTAGAACTCAGAAACCCAGCAGGAAATTGTTTCAAATCACAAACTACTTTTGGTGAATCGCTAGTATCTACTTGAAAGATTGTATTGAGAATTCAGGGGCTGAGTTCAAGTTCAGTGGGGATGAATACTGTAATACCGTGATCAGTGATGTCTCACAGGTATGGAAAGGGGTGAGTGGCAACTGATGAGTTTGTCTTGCCAGCCATATGTAAGAGGTCCTCTGCTCAGGGATAGGTGTGTGTTCATGTGTCCCCATGCAGGGGAACAGCCTGTGCAAAAAGCCTGCTGGAGAGAGGAAGAGCAATGTGCCTTCCAGAAATGTCTACTCTCCTCATGGTTGGAAGGAGCAGGGAGATGAGGGAGAGAAAAGCCAGAGAGGGGGGCAGGGGACATGCTATGCTGGGCCTTGAACACAGGCTCAGGAGCTAGGCTTCATCCTGCAAGGATGGGGAGCCAGGGAAGAGAGGTCAGCAGGGGAGCAGCATGGTCACCTCGAAGGGAAGTAGAGGCAGGGAAGCTATTAGCAGGACCCCAGGGAAGGGGCTCAGGTCTGGGACCCACAGGAGCAGGTCCCTAGGCCGAATTGGGCTGCAAACCAGGAGAAAGCCCCAAGAGGCCAGCTCATAGCTGCCTAATTGCCCCCAATACACCCCATGCCCAAGGCTCACAGGGCCTCACCCTTCATCCTCCCAGTACCCATGGCTGCGAAGACCCAGCTGTAAATGCTGAGGATCAGGCAGACAATGTGGGGGTCCCTGAAGGAGTCTGTTCTAGACTGAGGCTCAAGGTGGTGGCGTAGGAAGGCAATGAGGAGAGCCATCCACGGCCACACAGGGAGCGGCGGGGGGGGGGGGGGGGGGGGGTCCAGCACTTGCCCCTCCCACAGGCACAGCCCCCACGTGTTCTGGGCCTTCCTCCCAAAGTCCAGCCCCTGACCCCTGACCCCAGGCCTCTGGGCTAGAGTCCAGAGCCTGTGGGAGGTTGGGCTGGAACTGATTGTCCTGTCCACCCTGAGGCTTTGCCTGGGGCTGGGTTCAGCTGCCAGATCTTGTCCCAGCTGATGGGGGTATACTGCACGGGTGCAGAGGGGCCGCTCTGCATAGCAGAGACTCTTCAGGAGCCGGCGTGGGCAGATGAGTGGACACAGGGTGTGTACTTATGTGGACGTAGGTGAGGGTGTTGTGTGTCCATGCAGCGTGAGGATGTCATGTGTGTATCCCTGACCTGCAAGCTTCCTCTACCCCACTCCAAAGGGCCCTCCAGCTTGCCTGATTACCCCCTCAAGCCCAGACTCAGCTCCTGAGCCTCAAGCTTGAGCAGAGCTCTGGTCAGGTCAAGAAGCAGGGGTCTGCCACTGGCTGGGGGCAAGACGAGCCCAGGGACACCTGCCAGGCTGGCTCACTGAGGGGCTCCCAGCTAGATCCAGGCTTCCTAAGATCTATTTCGCTTAAAAAGGACCAGCTCCAGCCCCTCCCCTCCCTTTGTCTCCCTCTGTGTCCCCCTAGCCCTTTTCAAAATCACAGAGCTGAGTGGACTTCACAGCCCCTTCAAGACCAAATCCCAGCGACAGATGGGCCCATAAACAGAAAGGGACCAAAGGGATGTTTGTCTAATGTCTCACAGCAGCTCAGAGAGAGGTAGGACTCACTCTTGGACTGAGACACTCAGCCCAGTCTGGACCCTGCTGGCCCCCACCTCCAGCTTCCTACTCGTCTCCATCAGCACACCTCACAATTTTCAACTGTATGTTTTTCACCAAGCGGTTAGTATACTCCCCCATGGGAGTACAGCCTGTGTTTGCTCCCCGCATGTAGTTCAGTGCCTGGCACACAGTAGGTGTTCAATAAATGTTTGTTGTGTGGCTATGTATGCCCAGGGCTCCAGAGAAAGCTTCAGAGAAGCGGTGACATGTAACTAAATCCAGGCAGAGGAGACAGAATGTCAAGTGCAGAGGCCGGAAGGGTGTGACCAAGCCCAGGGGGTGTTTGTTATTTTAAATGTTTATTTATTTTTGAGAGAGAGAAAGAGAGGGGGGTGGGGAGATGGACAGAGGATCTGAAGCAGGCTCTGAGCTGACAGCAGTGAGCCTGATGCAGGGCTCAAACTTGCAAACCACGTGATCGTGACCTGGCCAAAGTTGGACGTCCAACCGACTGACCCACCCAGGTGCCCCAAACCTGGTGGGTGTTAATGTCCTACAGGCTGGGGCTGCTACTAGAAGCTCACCAAGTACCCTCAAGACCCAGACAGGTAACTGGAGAGGAGCAGACAGAGGCACAGGCACCCGCACTTGGCCCAACCTTCAGAGCCACCCCTCAGTCCTCAGACTCAGCCCAGGCATCAAGGTTCTGACATCAGCGGTCCCACCCACTGTGGACAAAAAGCGGGATCCGAGAGCTCTCTGAGGCCCCAACCTCCCATCCGGGCATAGGTGAGCCGGCTGTCCCCCCAGATTCTCCGAGGCTCCTCTGCCCCTTCTCCTGGGTTCCATGACTGTTCACCTTGGACCACACACTCTGTCCTCTCATTTTGGGTCTCTAAGACCTTCCCAGACCAAGTGAGAGTCCAGTGGGCCCACTCATACCCAGGAGTGCATTTGGAGCTGCCCCTAAAAGCCTCTAGAAAAGCTCCAGGGATGGGGCATGGTCACAAATCTTGGATGACAGGGACATGGGCAGGCACCTGGCCTCCGTGTGCCCACCACACACATCTGAGCTGCCAAGTAGATCCCCTTTCCCCTCAAGGCTGTCGTCAGGCAAGTTCCTGGGGCTGCTCAGCTGGGAATTTCTGAGCACAGAAATCACCTCCAAAATCCTCAGACCCTCTGCTCATCTGTCATACCCCAAATCCACCTGGCAGCATTACGACCACTCCAAAAATTTAGTGAAGGTAAAGGGCTTGTGGGGAGGTAAAGGGCTAAAATAAACCTGCCCCCGGTTGTGGCTCTGACCACACCTCCTGTAACGTGCAGAGGTGCGGCCAAGGGAAATTCTGTTTCCAGCTGTGGGCATGGCAAATCCTGCCAGCTGACTTCCTCTCCATGAACAGTGGGAAGAGAAACAATTGTCTGATAAAACCCTTCTTCTCAGCCCCCATTTTGGAGGCCAAATTCCTAACACAAAATGCAAAAGACATAAATAAATGTGGCTTTTCAGTTGGAAAAGTCCCTCAGGTCCCTCTGAGTTTGGGTGTAGAAGGAGCCCAGGATTCAGAGAAAGAGCTGGGTGAGGGTTCTAGATCCATCAATTGTTTGGGTCTGTGCCTCAGTTTCTCCCTCTGTGAAATGGGGGCGATAATTCCTATAGCCTGGGGATAACATGAAAGCCAAGCGTGGAGAACAGTATTTTATTATCATGCATGTGAATGTCCCCACAGAGACGGGGGGGGGGCATGGTAGGGAAAAGCAGTATTTGGGGTGAAAGGCAGACTAAGTTCAAATGCTGGCTCCGTCTCTTGCCGCTATATGACCTGGGATGACTCGCTCCACCTCTCTGAGTCTCACCTGTAGAGTGGGGTTACTGCCAACTACCTTGCAGTTTGCAAGGTTTAAATGAGATAACATATGCCACTGAGGAGGTGCTCAGGGATGTCAGCCCCCCTCCGCCACCACAGGCAAGAAGGAACGTCTTCAGACGGCGCTCCAGGGTCACGCATGGAGACATCCTATCTGCTAAAAGTCCTTTTGCCATAAAGAGTAAAACATTCGCACATTCCAGGGATTCAGACATGGACATCTTTGGCAGGGGGCGGGCATCACTCAGCCTACCACAGTGACCTGGTCACCTCTTCCTGTCCCCCGCCCCCTAATGCTCATTTCTACCTGACCCGGGGGCACACCAACCATTTTTCCACCCCAGGGCCTTTGCACATGCTGGTCCTTCTGCCTGGAATGCCCTTCTTTCCCCTGGCATTCCTAGGACTAACATTCAGATGCTGGTTGAAATGTCCTCTATCTGAAAGGCCTCCCTGACCTCACAGTCTCAGTCAGCAACACCCTCTCTCTGTCGCACCCAATGTATCACTAACTGGTACTTTCCCAATTCACTTATTTTCATGGTGTTCCCACCACAGTGTGCACTCCCTGAGGACAGGCCCCACGTGCCTGTTAGCTCAGTGCATGGGCTCTCACTCCATCCTGCCAAAAAGCCTGAGGACTCTCTCTCTCTCCCTATTTCTTGGTTTCACTTCTGTTTGTATTACTTTTTCATTTTTGAGTCACTTCTCACTTGGGAGGAAGAAAGAACCAAGATTCGCAGTTCCTTTGTAGGCAAAGAAGGAAATGACCCGCCAGGCCTGGGCCCTGCAAGGCTAGAGCAGGGGCATGCCGGCCACCTCCCCTGAGTCAGGAGCAGCTTCCCAGCCAGGATGCCCAACCTCTCCAAGCCTTTGTTCACTGCCTTCCTTCCCTCCTGCCATGGCCACCCTCTCTACGTCCTACCTCAAAGGACACCAAGCCTCCTCCAGTTCCACCACCTCACAACTGAGGAAACTGAGACCCAGAGCCTCTCTCCAGACACATGGCACGTGCATTGTGGGGACTTCCTCGGAGCCCTGTCCCACCCAACCCTGGGAGCTCACTTCCTCCCGCACCAGCAGCAGGGCCCACAGGGTGGGGATCTCAAACGCTAAGATCAGCAGACCCAGAGGCCAGGCTAGCCCAGCGCAGACACCCTGGGCCCTCACTGAGGACAGCCTGGCGCCAACGTCTCAGAAGAAATGTTACTAGAGTTTAGAGACCTCCTGTAACGTGCAGAATCCAGGCTCTCCCATGGGCCAAGGTGGGGGATGACCAGGGTGGTGGCCTCCCATCCAGCATCTTGTGGTCCTTGTCTCTCTCTAGGCAGGCGCCCGGGTTCCCATTCCCATCCACCTGCCCTTTGCCCCTGAACCATCCCAGGAGCCACAGATCAGTGACACAGGGACCCAGCATGAGTAGACTGATGGGGTCAGGGTTGAGAGGGCACAGGGCCAGCAAGGTCACAGCCTGCACCCACCATGGGGCAGTGAGGAAAATCCCTCTTCCTGAAATTCAGGATGAAGCCAGGCCCTCATTTCCAGGTGACCCAAGATCCTGGTCCAGGCTGATCCCTGTCCCAAGAGCTCCCTTCCAGAGCGAGCAAGCACACTGGGCCTGGCACATGATGCCTGCTTTCATGGTCTTCTGTCTCCATCTTGATTGAAATTCTTTTTTTTTTTTTTTAAGTTCTTTAATGTTTATTTATTTTAGAGAGAGGGAGACAGTGTGGGCAGGGGAGAGGCAGAGAGAGAGGGAGACACTGAATCCCAAGCAGGCTCCAAGCTCTGAGCTGTCAGCGCAAAACCCGATGCAGGGCTCAAACTCACAAACCACAAGATCATGACCTGAGCTGAAGTCGGACGCTTAACCAATTGAGCCACCCGGGCGCCCCCATCTTGAAATTCTTAATACTCTTTGAACAGAGGGCCCCACATTTCCATTTTGCACTGGGCCCCATCAATTATGAAGCCAGTCCCGTGAGACCAGCCTTTCAATCCTCCACCCTCCCCCACCCCTGCTCTTGTGATAGTTCCTCAGCTGATCACCAACTGTGAGCTCTGGGCCTAGTGAGGGCCTGACCCTCTGGGTTAAGACATTTGGGTTTCCCAAGCACTTTCTGAAGACAGCATCAAAGCATCTTGCCACAGGGGCTCTCGTGCTGGCCAGGGGGCATGTTTGTTCAGAGGCGTCTTGAAGTCCCACCCCACAGCAGCTGTGAGGACAAGAGAGGCCAGTGGGAAAAAGCTTGAACTTTGGGGCCAGGCAGACTGGGTTCAAGTCTGGCTCCGCCGCTCCCTGCCTAGGTGATCTCAGGAATGTGAACTGAACTCTTCTGTTCCTCGGCTTCTTGGCAAAAGGAGCATGATAATTATATCCACCTGAAGGGTTACTAGGAAAATTAAATGAGATAACACACGTGAAGTGCTTGGAATGGTGTCATGCTTGTCATAAGTACTTGATAAGTGATAGGTGTTGAGGTCAGACACCAAGGCTCCATTCCCAGCCCCCCCACTCGCTCCAACGTGAACTTAACCTCATGTGTAACATGGGGATAACTGGGGTCCCCGCTGCGCAGGACTTTGGGAGCCACCATCAGCATCAGCCTCACCCTCTCCTCTAGAAAACCTTCCCCGTCGGGAGCCCTCCTTGGGGCTTCCACGCCAGCACATACGACACTTCGGGAGGAGTTTCTGCGTCTGCCTTCCTCTTCCAGACCGAAGCAATCTGGGGGCAGGAAGAGTATCTGGTTCTGCTGGTATCAGCAGAGAGGGAAGGATGACAGAAGGAAGTTCAGTCGTCCCTGGGAGCTGCTCAGACCCCAGGGTGGTGACCACCATGCCCTCATGGTGTCCCCTCTCTTTGCCCAGATTGGTGCCTCTCGGGAAGATGCAGGTGCTGACGGTGCTGCTCGCCTCGGCAGGCGTGTGCCTGGGCCTGCTGGTGGCACCCGCGGAAGGCACTGACCTTGCCCAACCGGCCGCCCAACCGGCCGCCCCCCGGCGCCAGAAGAGGGACTGGATTTGGAACCAGATGCACATCGATGAAGAGAAAAACACCTCGCTGCCCCATTATGTGGGCAAGGTAAGGCTCAGGCCCCCGAGCAGGAGCGGCATCAGCGGTGACAGTGGTGGTAAAGGCGGTGGCAGATATTGCGGTGGGTGCAGGGGCAGGGACGACGGCTGTGAGGGGGAATGGTGGCAGAGCTGGGAGATGCGGGAGAGGCGGTGGCGGTGGTCACGGTCACAATGACGAAGGGAGAGGCGGTGGGAAAGTAAAGGGAAAGGTGAGGGGGCCGTGGTGGTGATGGCAGTAGAGGTCAAGACGATTAGGGCAATCATGATGGCAAAGGGGAAGGGGAAGGTGCTGGCGGTGGTGAATGCTCTGGTTCATTTTCTCCCGGGCCTTGGTCTGTGAACTAAAAATCACCAGGGGAAGGGCCCACCTGCACACAGGGGGCCCACCTGGCCTGGGGGTTCAGGGCTTAGGGCAGAAGCAGCCAAGACTGCCATTAAATTCTCCCATCCGAGAAGTCCGGAAGCCCTGAGAAGCCTTCTACAAAAAAGTGCTGGTGACAGAATTCATCATCCAGGCCGCAGGTGGCCAGCCTGGTCTAGCTCTTTAAACCCGAAAAACCCCCTTCTCTCCGACTATCCCTCCCTGGCTCCCTGTCACTCCACACAAGTCCTCAGATTCTAGGACACCCATAACATGGTGCCTGACCCAAGCCTGCCCTCCAAGGCAGCACCCAAGGCTCTAACCCTCACTTCCTCCCCCTTCAAAACCTGTTAATCTCCAGCCACTGTTCTAGGGCTTGGAGCCAATGTGAGTGGCCACTGAACGGCCTTACTGGGTCAAAGTACTACTGATGTCAAATCCATCCATTCTGATTCAAACCAGTGGCTCTACTGGAGGAGTTCCACAAACAGTGGCAGACGGCTGGCCCAGGTATTTTGAGAGTTTTTGACATGGAGAAAAACTTCTTACAGGTGTATAAACTCTCACCGTGTCAGTTTCTTGGAATCTGAACACGATCCACTAAAGAAAAAAATAGATCAACGTG
Source organism: Panthera tigris (assembly GCF_018350195.1). Lineage (NCBI taxonomy): Eukaryota > Metazoa > Chordata > Mammalia > Carnivora > Felidae > Panthera > Panthera tigris. The sequence goes on from NC_056674.1 coordinate 41,879,102, forward strand.
CCAGTAAGAGGAAGCATGGTGTCAAGCATGGGAAAGACAGCAGTGGGCAAAGACAGATACGGTCCCTACCTTTGTGGAGCTCATGGTCTAAAAGCAAAACTGGCAGAACCAGTTCACTGCCTGGTTTTGTAAAGTTTCACTGGAAAAGAGGCAAGGCCATGTACAACAAATCTCCATGGCTGCTCTGATGGCAGAGTTGAACAGCTGCGACAAACACCACATGACCCACAAAGCTGGAAGTGTTTACTTCCTGGCCCTAATTTATAGGGGCAGCATATGTCAGACAAAGAACCCCACAAAAAGCAGGGTTGGGGGATCCCTCTGGTCACAGAGAAACAGGCTGGAAATACCCTTTGATGGGGGAGGGCGCAGCCTGGCCTTGGCACCAGAAAAGCCACAGCAGCCGGGGGCAGGGCCAGCTGGGGAATCTCCACTCACAGACTGCCCACAACCGACTGTGCCCACGGGCTCCTCCGGCTCCCTAGAATGGCTGGGAACTTTAAATGCCTCACTATGACCGCTCAGAGAGAAAGATGTTTGACCAGGGTCACACAGGGAGACCGGGACAGAGCCCGAGGAGAACCTAGTCCTAGGAAGGCATAGGGTTCCTGACTCCCAACACAAATGTGAACTGTGTCAGAGAGGAAAATGCCGTCAATCCACCTACGTCTTTCCCAATGGGATAACTGTGCCATGAATCAGCCACTGATGAGAATGGCCGGCCCCGAGAAAAATCTGCAGGGTGAGTCAGGAAGAGTCAGCAGAAAGCAGAGGCCACCTGCATCATGCGCAGCCCCGACACGGAAACCTTTAGAGGGCTCTCCCAAGGGTCTTCGAGCAGCAGGAAGAGCGTCAGGCCTGCCATCATCTGCCAACAGCATTTACTTTGCACCTGGCATGGGGCCAGGGGACAGAGGAGCTACACGCAGTCCCCACCCCGAGAAGGAACAGAGTGCTGGGGAGAGCCAAGGACAGGGCTCCAAGGATTACCTCCTCACTCCCAAAGACGTAATCTGAGGGAAGGAAATCCCTGTTTATCAAGGCCACAGTCCGGAGCCTTTGTTTACAGACTGGTTGGACAATGGGAGGGAGCCCTTGTAGCCTTTTGAATCCACAAATATGGGTCACCATGGTCTGCGGCATTAAGACATTATGCCCAAATATAGTGATAATTTAAAAAAACACTGCTCCCCAAAACCCATAATCTCAGTCTGATCAGACAAATTTCAGTAGAGAAGCACCCTACAAAATACCTGACCAGTACTTGTCAAAATGGCCAAGGTCATCAAGTCTGAGAAACACTCAAAGTCTGAGAAACTGTGACAGCCAAGAGGAGCCAAAGAAACGTGGTGACTAGATGTAATATGGTGTCCTGGCCAGGCTCCGAGAGCAGAAGAAGGAAAGGAAGCAAACACTGAGGACATCGGTATGAACTATGGCCCCCAGTGACTACTGATGTATCAGTATTGGTCCACTAATTGTAATAAAGGCACCATACTAACATAACATTAACATAAGATGGTGATAACAGTGGAAACTGGGACAGGATATATGAGAACTCTCGGTACTATCTTCTCAATTTGTCTATAAATCTAAAACTATTCTAAAAAACGTAAGCTGGAGGGAAGGAGCTTATACTCAAATGGAATCGTATACAGAATTCCAATACAATAGATCAAAGCTCCATTGGTCCACATCACTACCCTTGCCCATGTGGGTCCTAACACACCCACCCAGAACCAAGTTTGGAACTACCATCTAACCCTGAGTGACTCACACAGAGTCCCAGACTGTCCCTTCTCCTTAAACCCCCACTGTCACCCCACACCGCAGGCTGCAGAGCTCAGGCATTTGCTTCTCACCTCCTGACCCACTATTCGTCATACATCCTGGCCCATGGGTCCTGGGAACTCCTTATGAAACCACCTGGCCCCTGCACACCACACCTCTGCTCCACCCAAGGCAGAGGGTCCTGACTCCTTGTCTCCACTTCCTCACCTTGTGGCCTCTTCTCCAAGCTCTGTCATCTGGCTTCTCACCCTACTCCCCCACCCCAGCCCGGATGCTGCTCCCACCAAGGGCTCCAATGTCTACACTACTGCTAAACCCTAGGGATGTTTTCCAGACTCATGGGATTTTTTTTAATGTTTATTTATTTATTTTTGAGAGAGAGAGAGAGAGAGATAGACAGCAAGCAGGGGAGGGGCAGAGAGAGAGAGAGACAGAGAATCCCAAACAGGCTCCTCGCTGTCAGCACAGAGCCCAACGCAGGGCTCAAACCCATGAACCATGAGATCATGAGTTGAAATCAAGAGTCAGACACTGAACTGACTGAGCCACCCAGGCATCCCCAGACTCACGGGATTTGACCACACCCTTCTTGCTGCTCCCTCTCCTGTCTTGAGACCGCTCTCTCTTGATTCTCCTCATCGGATACCTTCACTCAAGGCTCTTATCCCTGAATCCTTAAATACTGCCCATCCTAAGAATCTCAGCTTCTGGGGCTTGGGCCTAAGCCCTGAGAGCAAGAATGGGGTCTGGGTTACCTCTGTGCTTCCAGGGTGCTGCTTGGCACCATATAGGTGTCCAATTTATATATTTTTAATTGAATTGAACTACATTTTTTGAACATTCTAACCATCTGTGAGAGTACCACTGCATGAAATAGGATTCTCTGAAGTTCCTAAGAGTCTCTGCTTCTAAGATTCTATAAATGAAATAAATGTTCAGCACTCTTAACCTAATATCTTTTAACATGGATCTATCATAATAGCCTGTGCAAGCTGCTTTACGTATATTAGTTTCCAAATCTTTTTCTAAATCTTGTTCCTTAGGGCACTAATAGTATGTGTTACAAAGAAAATGGGGTCAGTGGTCTAAAAAGCATGGGAAATCCTGAGTTAAAGCTCATTAGAGTTTTTTTCTACAGGACTACACATTATAAATCTCCAAGAAGAGAACATTTTACGTGGCATTCCAAAACTAAATTGACCAGAACCAGTGGTGTGCTGATAAATGTTTATCAACCTGTTCTCCAGGAGAAAAACTCCTGATTCATAGCATTTGCTCATTTCCATGGTGTAAAATACTTTCGCCGTGTCTGTTTTAAGCTCCCAATTTGATGTCAATGAAGGCAGAGTTGTGAAAAGATATGCATTAACCCAGCACTGTGTGGTATTTCCATCGTTCAACACAGTAAACATAACCTCAAGAACACAGAAAAATGCAGTATGATAACGAGGAAGCAATGAATTTTGGGTATGCTACCTTTGTTTTTTATAGAATTCATTTAATTTATAAGTTTACATAATTGGATTTTTAATAATGGCTGTGTTTAACAACCAGCTCACAAACATCCCTAAACATGTAAGTTGGTTCTAGAGATCCAAGCCAGTGGAAGCCAACTCCCAGTTCCCTGGGACCCGATTTTCATGTGGTGCAGCAGAAGAGACTAGCATGTCCCGGAATTCACTCTCAGAAGCGCCGTTCTGCTCATGAGAGCAGCTCAACATCCAAAGCAATATTATCTCCATTTTACAGATGAGGTCACCACAACTCAGAGAGGTTAAGAGACTTCCCAGGGGCAAAATGCCCCTTGCCTTCCACTGGCACCAAGTACACTCCTTCACACACACACAAAAAACGTTTTATAAGCACCTACAATGTCCCAAGCACTGTTGGAGGCATATTAGGGCAGTGCGCCGAGCAAGTCCTATCGGTGTGGTGTTCGCAGCAACCTGGCTGAGAACAACGTGCTGATGACCAGTCAGAGATCCCTGTAAAAACTGCAGTGTCGCATTCAGGACCCCTGGCCAGCACTGCACGTAAGTGCACACACACACACACACACGTGTGCATACACACCGACATAACCTACACGCTTGCACGCTCACATGTGTGCGCACACATTCACACACGCACACAGCCACCCCTGCCCATCCGCAGCTCATGGCACCTCTTCTTTCCTAGATCAAATCAAGTGTGAACCGCAAGAACGCCAAGTACCTGCTCAGAGGAGAGTCTGCCGGCAAGGTCTTCCGGGTCAATGAGGACTCAGGGGACGTGTACGCCTTTGAGAGGCTGGACAGGGAGAAGATCCCCGAGTACCACCTTACTGCCCTCGTGGTAGACAAGGACACCAATAATGACTTAGAGTCTCCTTCCAGCTTCACCATCAAAGTTCATGATGTGAATGACAACTGGCCTGTGTTCACGCACCGGCTGTTCAACGCCTCTGTGCCAGAGATGTCGGCCGTGGGTATGTGCCCTGCTTGTCCCTCTCACTCCTCCCCTGCTCATCTCCAGCCTGAAGGTGCCTCTCCTATCAGCAGCTTCACTGTCGGGGATCAGGATTCAGTGAGTTCAGGGTGCTTGAAAGAAACTCTGATCCCTAAAGACTAAACTCTGACCTGGCCCCACACCAAGCCCTGACTTAGTCATAGACTAAGCCCTGACCCCAGTCATGGACTGAATCCTGATCCTCATCATGGACTGAGTTCTGACCCCAATCATGGACTGAGCCCTGACCCTGATCATGGACTGAGCACTAACCATCAGAAACATATACATAATAATGTTCTCATTATTCTTTGGAGCAAACCCCACCCACTTCTCTGACTCAGGACTGGCACTCTAAGAGTGCCTTTGCACATGAAGAATACCAACTCTGCCACCACAGCAAAAAGACTCCTCTCTAGGACCCATGCAGGAGTGGAGGGAGGAGACTACAGCCCTCACCCCAAGATGTGACACCAGCCTGGAGCCCAGGCTTCTTGAAATTACTACTTCCTCAGTTCTACCCCCAGCCTCTAGGAGGTAACAGAAAAGGATTCCCTTCCCCACCCCTTGGTCCAGGGTTCCTGGCTAAGAACCTGGGAGATCTTAACAGACCTCCCTGTTAAGTATGGGGATGGGGGTCCCAGAGTTCAAGAGAAACAGAGATGTGACACTCACCCCTGTGGGGCACCTTCCCATTCTTTTGTTCTCATCTTCCAGAAGAAGGAAGAAGCAGCCCTTTCCTCTCCTCTCTCTCTCTCCTCATGACCCTAGCCTTCTGCCTCCTGCCTCACTTCTCCTGTGACTAAAAACCACCTGTTTTCTTTGCCTCCTTCCAAGATGACCAGGCTGAACCTTCAGCACTTTGCCCCTTGCAGGCTCCTCAGAAAACAAAGCAGTCTTTTCTCCCCCAGGGCCTAAGGAAAGTGGGTTGAGGGAACAGCCTGAGCCCCACCTGTCTGCATCTGGAAATGGGGCACAGGGCCGACAGTCACAAGGCAGTAACCCTGGATTGTCTCTCCTCAGGGACCTCAGTCATCCGTGTGACAGCCGTTGATGCAGATGACCCCACCGTGGCAGACCACGCCAGTGTCATGTACCAAATCCTGAAGGGAGAAGAATATTTTGCTATTGATGGTTCTGGTGTGTGTCACTAACCCTCTTGGGCAGGCGCTGGCTTGGAGCCGGGTAGGGACAGATATCCAAGGTGCAGGCACTGAGGGAAGTCCAGTCTGACAGGTGTCAGCTACCATCCAACCACACGATCCCATGGAAATGGTTCTTATACACACGAAAACAAGGTGGCTGGCGAGGGGAGAAGGAAGCAGACAGCTGCCAAGACATGGACTCCAGTCCAGGGAACAAAATCAGGACCCAAGCAGTGACCCAAGAGGCAGAAGAGAATGCTGGTTAGCAGCTCTGGGTGTAGAGTCGGACAGATCTAGCCTCCAAACCCAGTTCTGCTACTCACTCCCTCTAACAACCTGAGGCAAGTCAACTAGCCTCTGCGAGCCTTAGTTCTCTCACCCTGAAAACAGGAAAATGTATGTTCGTTTTGCATAGCAGCTGTGAAGTTTGAATTACATAATGTATAGAGAACACATGGCCCGCAGTAATTATCCACTCAGTGTGACTTCACAAAAACTGTAAGGACAGAGTCTGGGGAGCAAGACAGAAGTCCAGGTGGTCAGACCTGGGACACACTGTCTTTCAGGGGGGTGGCAGGTGCAAAGTACAGGTACCACCACAACCAATGATGTGCCAAGGCAGGCATCGCTAATGAGTCACAGCACTCTCTCCACGCTGAGCCCGGATGTGGCCTCACACTCTTTCTCAACACCATGCTCCCAGCAGCCAGGACCAATCTTGGACCAAACCGTTTGGGCAGCTTTGGTCTAGCAGTGCAGGGTGTGAAGGTGGGTGGTGGCTGGCCGGTGGTTCTCAGCTCTGGCTGCACAGTGGAATCACCTGGGGAGCCTTTAAGTCACATGTTAAGTCACCTTATTTGCATCAGCTTTTACGTTAACTCTGGATAGGGCCCAGGCACCAGTGTGTTCTAAAAGCCCTCCAAGTAACATGGCTCCTGCTGGACACTTTTTGCAGGACTCATTTTCACTACAACCAAAAACTTGGACCGAGAGACGCAGGCCAAGTATGAGATCGTGGTGGAAGCACGAGATGCCCAGGGCCTCCGAGGGGACTCAGGCACAGCTACGGTGCTGGTCACTCTGCAGGACGTCAATGACAATTTCCCCATCTTCACCCAAAGTGAGCTTCTCCTCCAGGGCCCTGGGGAGGATGGGGGTTGGGATACTCCAGACTCAGTGGCCTGGGGGATCTTGTGGAGAAGCCCAGAGTCCCTCTACCTCTCCCTAAGGCCCAGAAAAGTCATTTTGGTACAAGGAGGGGGTCTTCTCCCCATCCCTGCACACATTCCCAAGGCTTTCCAAATACCACCTGCCATGGTGCCTTCACAGGCCACAGGGAAATCGCACTCCCTGCTGTGTGCCACCACTTTGCCCAGAGTCCCACTACCAGATAGGAACAGTTTCACCCAGTTTCTATGGGCTCGGAAAAATCCAGGCCCTAGCTAGAAAATCCCTGTGAGCTGGTGAACAGGGATACAGCAAAGTTCCATATCCAGAGCTGAGGCTGAGCCCTGAGCCCACATACAGACTGCTTCTCTCCCCACAAAAAAATGTCTGACAAGAGTTTTTCACACGCCCCGGTTAAGGGTGGGAAGGAAAGTCAGACGGTTCATCACTTGTACCCTCCGATGCTGAGGTGTAATTCAGAGGCTCAGCCATCCCAATGGCGGTGGCCTCACTCTATGTGGCAGAAGCTCCCTCACAGCAGGACTTGTCTCTCTTGTCAAATGATAGGTCCCCTAGCAAAAGACCCAGCATACAGTAGGTGTTCAATAACTATTTGTTAAATGGACAGAGGGATGGAAGGATAGATGGAGCAGAATCTCTTTGCCTTGAGACCCAAAATTCCTGTGGTGGTATTACTACTACTATTATTATTATTATTATTATTATTATTATTATTTTGTCATGCTGATTTCCTGTATAAAAATGCATTAGGATAGCATGAGGGACAATCACCTTGTCTATCTCATTAATCCAATGCCCTCGGGGGCACCTTATTTGCATCAGCCAAGTACACATTTGCGGTGCCTGAAGACATCCGTGTGGGCAGCTCCTTGGGCTCTCTGTTTGTTGAGGACCCAGATGAGCCCCAGAACCGGATGACCAAGTACAGCATCGTGCAAGGCGAATACAGGGACACCTTCACCATCGAGACGGACCCCAACCACAACGAGGGCATCATCAAGCCCATGAAGGTTTGTAGGCATGCAGCAACGACATCAGATGTGGGGCTGAGGGCTCCTGGCATTTTCAGGACTCACCCAGAGGCTGCTCCAAGGTCAGAAGCCATTCTGGGTCAGCTTAGAGCTGGCCACGTGCTCATGAGCTTGTGACCCTGGAGCTGGGAAAGGGAAGCCAGGAGAGAAGGGTCAGTGCCTTAGGCTGAGTTATTCCAGAAGCAGACCTTAAAGCAAGGATTTGAGTGTAAATAATTTACTTGGGAAGTGATCCCAGGAAGTCTCAGGAGCAGTGACACATAAGAAAAAGGATACAGGGGCACCTGGATGGCTCAGTTGGTTGAGCACCTGACTCTTAATTTCTGCTCAGGTCATGATCTCATCACTCATGAGATCAAGCCCCACATGGGGCTCTACACTCACAGTGCAGAGCCTGCTTGGGATTCTCACTCTCACTTTCGCTCTCCTCTCTGTCCCTCCCCTATTCGTTCTCTCTCTCAAAATAAATAAATAAGCTTTAAAAAAAAAAAAAAGGAATGATACAGGTTCCTTAACTGTCAGGTTAATAGTGCAGGCAAGTGGGGCACAGTCCCACTGGTAACACCCAGGGCACAGGGTGAAATATGCCTCAGAGTTGCAGGGGCTGAGAGAGGGAGCTGCAGGGTCGTCTGAGGGCCCCAGAGGGCGTTCACTGTCACACTTTCTGGCCTGCCCTGGGCACCCACCAAAGTAGAGCCCTGGTAGTGATACAGGCACTTGGAGCAGACAGCCACAGCATGTAAGGAAGCAGGGAGGACTACAGGGGTGGGGGTGGGAGTGGCTACTGGCAGTGGCTGCTGCATACAGACAGAGCAGTCAGGCCAACTGAATCTGGAAGAGGAGGCAAGAGACATAAAATGCCTCTAGAATGGTCATGCAGAGGACTGGGGGCCCTGGGCCAGGGATGACCCACCTCAAATGGGACATTCTAGAACCCCTCTGCCTGAGCTGGGCCATTCCTGCAGCAGAACTCTCCTGAGGCTATCCCCGGTCCGGCCCCACACTGGGGACCAGAGGCACCTAGGTGAGTCCCATGGCCTCCACGGCACCAAAGCTGTCAGAGAGCGGGGCAGACGAGCATAGATGAACAGGGTAGCCGCGTGTAAGTGCTCCAGCAACCCACGCAAGGAGCAATTACCTGTGTCAGGGAGGCAAGATGGGTTCTGAGAAGACATGTGGCCTCTTGAGTAGGGATTGTGAAGTGGGCAAAGGCAGGAGAAGCATCTTGAGCGAAACCACAAAGAAAAGGCACATACGTAAGGACCTGTGGCTAGAACTAGTAGCTGTGATCTCCTAGAGAGCAGGACTGTGGCTCGCCCACTGTGTGGCCTCAATGCGCAGAACAGGGCCAGTCACAGAGTTAGGGCTGGGGGTGCCCTGAGGTTGTCGAGATGCAGTGGAGGGAAGTCGAGGACAGACAGAGAGCCCTAGCCACTCTCTTGATGACCATGGAAACATCACTTCCCCCATCCGTGAAACTGGTGTCATCCCAGTGCAACCTTGCAAGGTTGCCGCGAAGATCACGTCACGTGCTTGGCTCAGAGCAGGCGTTCACTGCACTTTTCCCTTCCACAGCCCCTGGACTATGAATACATTCAGCAATACATCTTCACCATCGAGGCCACGGATCCCACCATCAACCTCCACCACCTAAGCAGCGCCTCCACCAGAAAAACTGCCCGAGTCATCATCAACGTCACAGATGTGGATGAGCCCCCCAGCTTCCAGCAGCCCTTCTACCACTTCCAGCTGTGGGAGAACCAGAAGAAACCTCTGATCGGCTCAGTGAGGGCCAAAGACCCCGATGCAGCTCGGCGGAGCATTGGGTAAGGGGGTAGAGGGTGTAAGGAAAATGATGATCACGATGATCCTGGCACCTGCGGGACTGACAATAGGGCCCAGGTGGGGAGAATGGCTTCTCCTGGCACACACACACGGGACGTGACAGAGGCAGGACGGGAAGCCCAAGCTCTTCCACTGACCCCCATGACCAGGCGGGACCCTGTCTTGCCCAGGCACCTCTGCCCAGCTCAGTCCTGGCCATCAGAGCTGTCCGCTGGCTGCGCTACCTTGGAGGGGCTATTCTTTGGAATAACTGGCTCTCACAGGTCCATCTAGGGAGAGCTGATGGTCAAGTGTTCATTTCACACAGTAAAACAACACAAAGATCTGCAAAGAAAACATCAGTAACCCCCACTTCCAGGTAACACTCATGTTTGTGGCTTGATGTTGTTCTGTCACCCCTCTTCTTCCTGCCCACACAAACATCTACTTACGTTTACAGTAGATTTGATGGTTGCCTGTCTGTCTGTCTGTCTGTCTCTCTGTTCGGGGGTTTTGATTGTTTTCAAAATTTGGGGGGTCATACCATGCCCATTTCATCACCACCTGTTCTTCATCTCCACTAGACTCCCAGCCTCTACCCTCTGGGACCAAAAATATGGTTCTAACCCATGCATTCTAGAGCCATGTAACATTTGATTTTAACACAATCTCATTTTATTCCAGAGGGCTAGCCAATTGTGGCAGCACCATTTATTAAATAAGTCATCACTTCCCCACCTTTGTTATACACCTGAATCCATTTCTGAATCCTCTGTTCTAGCCACTCTTCTGTGGCAAAGCCATTCTGTTTATTGTAGCAGCTTTACAAAAACCTAGTAGATACAAGCCAAGTCCCTCCCTCATTGCTTTTTTAATTCCTGTAACTTTTATGTGTTCTCAAACATTCACTCTTTCACATGAACTATAAAATTAATTTATCTGTTGTTTAAAAAACATTGGAATTCTTTTTTTTTAATTGTTTTAATGTTTATTTATTTTTGAGAGAGAGAGAGACAGAGAGTGTGAGTGGGGGAGGAGCAGAGAGAGAGGGAGACACAGAATCTGAAGCAGGCTCCAGGCTCTGAGCTGTCATGAGACAGAGCCTGACATGGAGCTTGAATCCACAAACAGTGAGATCATGACCTGAGCCAAAATCAGACACTTAACCAACTGAGCCACCCAGGCACCCCAAAAACATTGGAATTCTAAGGAGAATTGTTCTATATCGATTTGGGGAGAATTAATGTTTCTAAGAAATCAGGTCTTCTTACTAAGGTAAAAAAAAATATGTCCCCAAAAATGGAGATTTGGGCCACACTGCACAAGTTTTGGGACTACTGTTTTCATAGCCACACTATTCTAAATAAGCTATAATGATAGTTTTTATTTCTTTATTGAGCCAAGAATTTATTTTTTTAAGTGTATTTATTTATTCTGAGAGAGAGGGAGAGCACAAGCAGGGGAGGGACAGAAAAGAGAGAAAGAGAGAGAGAGAGAGAGAGAGAGAGAGAGAGAGAGAGAATCTCAAGTAGGCTCTGCACTGACAGCGCATAGCCCAATGTGGGGCTCAAACTCACAAACCTGTGAGATCATGACCTGAGCCAAGATCAAGAGCTGGACACTTAACTTACTGAGCCACCCAGGCACTCTGATTCAAGAATTTATTTAAGAGATTGATTTGATTTTTTTCTTTTCATTTACAAGTGGTAGGGTATTTTTTGGTTTTGCTTTAACTTGCTCTGTGATATAATACAACTGTATTTGCATCCATTTTTTCTAGAATATTTAAGATTTTGCTTTATATATTTCAATTTTTCTGTTTACAAAGGTTCATAACTATTTTACCTTCATTACAACTTATAACTTTTATCCTTATGAAATTACCCAACTTGTTCTGCTAAATACTTTGCCTTCGGTTCCACCTTGCCTGATGTTAAGTTTGCCAGTCCTGTTTTCATATTAGTCTTTGCCTGATAGAAGTCTTCCAACCTTTGCTTTTAACTTTTCTAACTTCTGCTTTTCACTTGGCATTAAGTTGTCTCTCAAAATTAGAATGTAATTGGCTTTGCTTTTTAATCTAAACTGAGATGCTTTGGGTTTAACTTATTTACATTTGTCATCAAAAATCATAGGTTTGGGGACGCGTGGGTGGCTCAGTTGGTTAATCGTCTGACTTTGGCTCCGGCCATTACCTTGTGGTTCCTGGGTTCAAACCCCACATCGGGCTCTGTGCTGACAGCTCAGAGCCTGGAGCCTGCTTCAGACTCTGTGTCTCCCTCTCTCTCTGCCCCTCCCTCACTCACATTCTCTCTCAAAAATAAATAAACAGTTTTAAAAAATGATAGGTTTGAGCTTCCTGTTTTAAACCTTGTTACACATTTCTCATTTCTCAAACTTAATGGCTTTTTCCTTTCCTCCCATATATGCTAGAATCTTTTTTTTTCCTTTTTTTTCTCCTAGAGATTGGAATGTGATACATCCATTTTTACTTCTCCCAATGAAACTTACTTCTACCTGTAAAATTAAAAGTGTTTTCCTGGACATTTTCTACTTTGAAATCTCTCTCTCTCTCTCTCTCTCTCTCTTTCTCTCTCTCTCTCTCTCTCTCACACACACACACACACACACACACACACACACACACACACACGATTGCTTTCCTATGTACCATAAAGAAATCAATCATTTCATTTACTTCTTCTGAAAGCAGGCTGTTTTTGGTGGGGCACGGCAGGGATTAGCAGAGAGAGAGGGAGAAAGAGAATCTCAAGCAGGCTCAGCACTGTCAGCACAGAGACTGATGCAGGGCTCAAACCTACAAACCATGAGATCATGACCTGAGCCAAAATCAAGAGTCAGACACTTAACTGACTGAGCTACCCGGGTACCCCATCAGGCTTTTATTTTATATTGAGACATTTCTTAGTTAGATGAAATTAAGTTTTCATAAAAATTTTTCAAGACCCTATTTCTGTGCATGATATACTTCCTGAGTTCTTGTATACTTACAAATACCTTAGTTCTTTTGCCTTATGTTAATACCAGATATGCTCCTATAATTTTCAGTCTATAGACACTTCCTTTAAAAATACTATCAATGGGGGCGCCTGGGTGGCTCAGTCGGTTGAGCGTCCGACTTCGGCTCAGGTCACGATCTCGCGGTTCATGAGTTCGAGCCCCGCGTCGGGCTCTGGGCTGATGGCTCAGAGCCTGGAGCCTGCTTCCGATTCTGTGTCTCCCTCTCTCTCTCTGCCCCTCCCCCGTTCATTCTCTGTCTCTCTCTGTCCCAAAAATAAATAAACGTTAAAAAAAAATTTTTTTTTAAATAAAAATACTATCAATGTGTTCTAGAATTTAATTTTGTGGGGATATCTGAGATAAGTCTGATTTTCTTCACAAGAACACATTTTTCTGTCTGAACTCTGTTTAGTTCCTCCATATAGCCTTAAAATTCAAAAGTGTCATCAGGATATACATAAACATTGATCTCTTTTAGAAATTATGCCTCATATTAATGACCTCTTTTAATCTTTTAATCTTAGACTTGTGTCTTTCTTTAGATCGGAATGTTTTCTCTTATTATATATTTTGTTACTACTTCTGTTCTATTTGTTCTGGAATTTTCCTAAGCAGTAGCAAATATATACTATATACCTCATATATATATATCTCATTTCTTCATACCTTTTTATTGATTTCTGGAAGAACTTTTCCATTTTTTACTTCATAAATTTAATTTCTTTTCGATTATTTCCTATCTATTCCAGCTCCTTTTTTACTTCTTCCTGGCTCTTGCCCAACCACCTTTTCATTAATGACAAAAACCAACCCCAGCTCTGGTGCACCTGATTAAAACTCCTCCTGCCACAGCTCTCAGAGTGCCACTGATGGAGTCTCAAGGCACCACCTCCAGCCCAGTCAGGGCAGCACTGCTAAAATCGAAGGGGTTATCGCACCTCCCTGATTCCCTCTAGGTGGTCAAACACAATGAGCAGTGAGAGGAGGATGGAGAGGACACAAGGGTTAGACCACGAGGGGTCTCCCCAGCAAAGAACAACAGAAAGTCATGAATTTCTCTCCCCTGGCAGATACTCCATCCGCACGACCAGTGACAAGGGCCAGTTCTTCCGAATAACCAAACAAGGGGACATTTACAATGAGAAAGAGCTGGACAGAGAAGTCTACCCCTGGTATAACCTGACAGTGGAGGCCAAAGAACTGGATTCCAGCGGTGAGTGGTCCCAGATGCTAGGGGACCTGGGCTTTTCTCCTTTCCCTCATTCCTTCAAAAGAGGCATAATCTGTCATTTTGGGGCTCTGGGGGTATCATAAGCTCCCGCTGAAGCACTACTTGGCTGGGATACTATAGAGCCTCTATCCCCAAGGTGTGGATGGACCAGCAGCACCCACATCACCTGCAACCTGGTTGGAAGGGTAGAATCCTGGGCAACCCCCAGACCGAATCAGAACCTCTTGCACATTACAGCTGAAGAAGCACCGTCATAAAAGAGCCTGCTAGATGTCCCTGTGATGAGAATCACTAAGGCACCTTTTAAACACAGAGCCTTTCCTAGAGGTTCTGGTCCAGTGATCCAGAAATGGGGCCAAGGAATGTGTATCGAACAAGTACCACATGATTCTTATTACCATGGATGTTTGGAAAAGACTGTCTGGGGGGAAAGGAGGGGGACAATTTATATGCCAGTCAGTGGGTTGAATTCAAAATATGAAGCAGCTTCCAACTTCAAGATTATTAGGTTCTCCAGATTAGTGTAACTTTTGCCAGAGGGAAAGGCAAGTGTTGGGATTTTAAAAATTTTTTTTAATGTTTTATTTTATTTTTGAGACAGAGAGAGACAGAGAATGGATGGGGGAAGGTCAGAGAGAGAGGGAGACACAGAATCTGAAGCAGGGTCCAGGCTCTGAGCTGTCAGCAGAGAGCCCGACACGGGGCTCGAATTCACAGACCATGAGGTCATGACCTGAGCCGAAGTTGGAAGCTCAACCAACTGAGCCACCCAGCCACCCCAAGTGTTGGGATTTTATATCCTTTACTTACATGAGAAAAATCACAGCTCCAGGAGATAGATTAATATCCTCGCCTTACCCAGGAGACCACCAGGGCCTGGGCGGGGGCTGTGACTTGACCAAGGCCCCACTGGTGCTACCCTAGAGTGTCCCCTGCCTCCTTCTGGGCTTCCCAGACTTGGTCATCACCCCTGCCATGGCACACAAGCTCCAACTGTGATGGACTCTTGCGGGTTTTCCAGATCAGTCTTTACCCCTTTCTTCCCCATCTAATCTCATTCGCACATTTTTAAACGTTAAAGTAATGGTTTGTTGTTCATTTTACAATATGGGATGGGGCGCCTGGGTGGCTCAGTCAGTTAAGCGTCTGACTTCGGCTCAGGTCATGATCTCACGGTCGGTGAGTTCAAGCCCCATGTCAGGCTCTATGCTGACAGTTCAGAGCCTAGAGCCTGCTTCGGATTCTGTGTCTCCCTCTCTCTCTGCACCCCCCACCACACCGCTCGCATTCTGCCTCTCTCTCCCTTAAAAAATAAATAAACGTTAAAAAATGTTTTAAATATGGGAAAAACTGAAAAGAAGAAAATCATTCCCCTATAACCCCACCATACAGAGATAATTACTGTTGACACTTCAGTGCACTTTCTCTGGTCTTTTTTTTTCTATACATATTTTCATGTAAGTGAGACCACAATATTTATATAAAAAACAGATCCTGCATTTTTACTTAGCCTTATTTCACAGCCATTTTCATATAATACTAAAATATCTTTATTACATTTTTAAATGTAATTTACATGGGCATTGTAAATAGCCACATGTTCCATTCTTTGAAAGTGGTTTAATATGTTAACCCCAACTCACTTAGGTTGTTTACCTTTTAATTATTTTGTAATAAATTAATTTTCTTTATTTAAATAAATTATATTTGTTTAATTTAATTTAATTAAAACTTTCTTTAATTTGCTTGCATTGTTTACCTTCTTGATTCTTACAAGTAACTGTTTAGTAAACATCCCTGTGCATGAAGCTGAACGCCCTTCCCTTCCTCTCCCAGACCTTTCATCCAGAACACCAACCCTGGCCCCTCTTCCAGAGGTCCATAGCCCCCTCTTCCTGCAAAAAGGTCACCCCTCCAGGACTCCCCATCCACATACTTTCTACCCCTGGGACTGGCATCAATCTGAGTCAATGGCAGTCAGGAGCCCTTTCTCCCTGCAGGGTACTCCACAGGCAAAGAATCCATTGTCCAAGTCCACATTGAAATTATGGATGAAAATGACAACGCTCCAGAGTTCGCCCAGCCCTACGAGCCCAGAGTGTGTGAGAATGCTGCCCAGGGCAAGGTGAGTCCATTCAGCTGGGAGGGTGAGGCACGCTCACAGAAGATGGGCTGAGAGGCAGCACCTCCCACCCACGGTCAGCTGGCATTTCACTGAGCTTAATGTAACCTGCACAACAGCCTTGAGGAAAGGTGATGTTATCCCCACTTTATAGACGGAGAAACTGAGGCTCAGGGAGAACGTATGAAGAATACACTGGTGGGGAGGTTGGTCCAAAGGGTGGCTTTGTGGAGACTATTTAGGTTAGTGTTGCAGAAAAGATGCAGCCACGGTCAGATCTGATACCAAAGTCACCATCACTGATCCCCCAGCCACCCCAACACCACCACTGACTGCCCCCCATTTTCCACATTCCAGCTGGTCGTGCAAATCTCGGCAATAGATAAGGACGTAACGCCGCGAGATGTGAAATTCAAATTCTCTCTGAGCACTGAGGACAGCAACTTCACCCTGACAGATAATCACGGTATGCATCAAAGTAGTCAGCTTGGCTACTGGCAAGGGCAGGGGCACAGTTAGTTGAGTCTTGAAGCACCAGGGTCAAGAACCAAGCCAACCAAGTGGGGGCAAGCCCTCACTGGGGTCTTCAAGTTACAGGATATTTTGTACAACTCCTTACGGGGCTGTGCAATGATCAGAGCTAATCTGGCCAAACTGCCAAGTCCACATTCTCCATAAGATGCTCAGGTCAGCAAGGAATATAGAATAGATATGGGGTGCAGACGCTTGCTCAGTTCACGATCTAGCCAGTGGAGTCCTTCCCACACTGGATCTCTATGCTCAGCACAGCTGCAAATTCTCTATGAATTCTGAGGTCACTACCAAAGAGTCAAAACTGGAAACGTGAAATCCAAATGCCAAGAATACAGTGAACTTTGTCTTATTTCAGCTACAATGACTACTTACCACCAGGTGGCCCCAGGACAGGATCTGGTCCACTCCTCACAGCCCAGAGTCTGTGATATCAGCAGTGCCAGTCAGAGCTTCTGATGAGCATACACTTACAAGAGTGACGATGCTGAGCTGACTGAATTCCAGGCAAAAGTAGGCATGCTTCCGTGGCCTCAGTGGCTTCCTGAGGAAAACAGAAAATCCCTCTTGGGTCTAATAGAGCAATCCTTCACCCAGCACAGAGTAGCGTTCCTGCCTTTCTCTGATGGCAAAACTGTGGCGGATGAGGATTCATTCCTGTATAGAAGAGCCAGTGCCACCTGTGAGGAAGGTCAGGGTCCCTGAAGGTGGAAGGCAGACCCAGGGGATCAGCCACAGACTCATCCTTAAAGAGCCATTCTTAGAGAAAAGGTGGCCACGATGTGTTGACGGTCAATTACAAACCATTCAAACGTTCAGCTGTCTTTAGTAGTAAACAATGTGGCAAAAATACTTGTCACCCCACCCCCCATCTCCACCTCAATCCCACCTCAGAGGGGGTCTGCATTGGCATAGAAAACTTAAGTGCCACCCCAAAGACACCCCATGTACAACCAGGAGGGAAGCCTGTTGGTGCCAGATTCACTTACAGCATGAATGTCCTGTTATGATATTAAGTGAATGTAGTGAGAAATCTCTAATTTCTCTCAAAGTATCAATGGCCATATAGCTATTATTTTTAATTATAATAGACATGGTTACTTAGTAGCAAAATGTAATGAGCTTTCATTTGAAATCTAAAAGACAGACCCCTTTGCTTTGGGAGCTGACCCAAAGGGAGTCAGCTTCCTGAGGAAGCTCACCCTGCAGGGCTAGATAAATCCTGGAGCAGGGAATCCCTAGACCCTCTGGCCACCAGCATCATAACCTCCCAGAAGCCTACAAAAGGCAGATTATCTGGCGTCTGATCATGAAATGTGGGTGTGGGAGATGGGGGGAGGGGTAGGAAAATGGCAGCGAAGGGGGAGCAGGGCTCTGAAAATCTGTTTAAAAATCTCCCTGGGGGATTCTTCAGTACATGGAACCACTGACCGGAGCTGGGAGGGGCAGCCAATATTTGGGCCAAAGCGTATGTGCAGTTCCAGCCTGCCTAGGACATCCTCAGTTACTGTGTCATTCCTTTGGTGCCCCAGGGAACATGTGCATTGTTTTCACTTTCTAATGGATTTTCAGGAATAGCAGAAACAGCCTTCAAAGTTAGCCCAGTGCTGAAAGACTTTGAAAAACTTTATTTTTCCCCATTGTCAAAGCTTGCAAAAATGCATTAATTGAGCCCAAAGAGAACCACCTGTTATTGCAGTAGGGTTAGGAAAGAGGAGGTGGGGGTCAGACGTATCAGTTGCCCACAGAAACAGAAGGCAAGGACTTTACATTTTGGCCAAGCCATTCTTTTTTTTTTTTTTTTTTTTTTTTTTTTAACATTTATTTATTTCTGAGACACAGAGAGAGACAGAGCATGAGCATGGGAGAGGCAGAGAGAGAGGGAGACACAGAATCCAAAGCAGGCTCCAAGCTGTCAACACAGAGCCTGATGCGGGGCTCGAACTCACAAACTGTGAGTTCGTGACCTGAGCCAAAGTCGGATGCTTAACCAACTGAGCCACCCAGGCGCCCCCTGGGCGAGCCATTCTTAAAAGCTATGTCAAGGCAGCTGCCCAAAATATCCCCTCTCTGGAGGAACAGACCTGCACTCAAATGGCTGAAACATGAGGCAGGGGATACAAAGGGCAGAGAAGCAGACTGCCCATGGGCTGGTGCAGTCACGGAGGGTCCCCTGGAGGAGGCAAGCCACATCATCAGTGTGCACGAGGGGACAGGCACTCTGGAAGCCAGAGCCTGACTCTGCAGCCCCGGTATTTCCAGATAACACGGCCAACATCACAGTCAAGTACGGACAGTTTGACCGGGAGCGTGCCAAGGTCCACTATCTGCCTGTGCTCATCTCAGACAACGGGAGGCCGAGCCTCACAGGCACCAGCACACTGGTCGTGACTGTCTGCAAGTGCAATGAGCATGGCGAGTTCACCTACTGTGAGGAGATGGCTGCCCAGGCAGGTGTCAGCATCCAGGCGCTGGTAGCCATCTTCCTCTGCATCCTCACCATCACAGGTCAGTGCCTACAATGGGGGAGGGAACGATGGTGGGGAGCGCTTCACAGGAGGAGGAAGAGACCAGGGATCCAGGCGCAAGCCTGCTTCCAGCCCATATCCCACCCTGGGCCTCAGGGTTCCGTAGCAGGACAGAGGAATAAAAGCTCTAGCTCCCTGGATGCCAAAAGGTGGGGGTAGATGTGGGGGGAAAGGGAGAGTTCAAGGCCTTTCCCTTACTTTAAAATACCTCATATATGACATCCATTCATTCATTCATTCAATTTATACGTTTTGAGCACTTACAGCATTCTAGGCACTGTTCTAGGCATTTATTTCCATGAAACCTATTTTGAAAAAAAAATCCTCTTCGGGGGGAAAAAAATAGAAAATTTAAAAAATTCCAGCTTAGATAGCCACTAGTGGCTTCCTTTCCTTTTTTAGGATTCCTCCAGGCTTGAGGAGGAATCCTTTTTTTTTTTTTTTTTTTTTCTCTTGTTTGGGCCTCAGAAATTTTAGGAGCATTTTAGGCCTTGCCTTGGTTTGGGTTACTCAGGAAGCAGACCCTGGGACAAGGACTGGGGTACAAGTGGTTTATTTGGGAAGTGCTCCCAGGAAGCCCTAGAAGGAAGAGAGGGGAGTGAAACAGGGAAGGGAGGCAGCTGACGAAGGAAGCATTGTCTCACAAGTTACTAGTGAGGGTCACTGGAGCTCCCTGTCACTGGGGATGGAGAAGCAGCGGGGCACTGTCAGCAAGACTTTATCCACCAGTTCCCCTCAGCTGACGGTGGGGGGGTTCCTCCCAGTGGAATACATTCTCCTGCACCAGCCCTGAGATGGGGCAGGGGCCGGCCCTCTAGAGGAAAGTTAGAGATCTCCCTGTCACTGAAATGATAGGCCCTGGGGGTGAGGTGGGGTTCCCACGTTATGTCCTCCAGGCTTTTCCTGCCAGTGGCTCTCCTTAGAGGCCCCCTGGGTGTGCCACCTTCCTGAGGCTTCTCTGGCAAAGAGTCTAGACTCAGAACCCCTTTTAATAATAATTAGTAATAATAATGACAATGATATCACCACCACACGTAGAATACACTTAATCTCACAAGTACCTTACCAAATATAAACAAAGCAGGGAAGCCATCACTTTTATCAACAAGGAAACTAGAGCTCAGACAGGGTGTCCCAGCTTCTCTTACATACGTAACAGTTTGTTAAGTAACTCAAGGCCAGAAGGACAGAGTCTGGGGGATGCTGTGACCTAATTTTAGGAGCTCTCTGTGCCACATGGACCACCCATCCTCAGGGGTTGGTGACCCTCGCAGTCACACCCCTCAGAGCTCTGAGCAGGGTCAATATCTACACCACTGCCCAACCACCGGACCCCAGGCAAGCCACTCAGCCTCCCTGAGGTCAGTTTGTTTAAGGGTAAAATGGGGAGAATAATACCTGCCCTGAGTGAAATAACACGAGAACGTGTCCAGTATGGAGCCAGCACATATCCAATAGGTGCCCAAGAACAGCTGCCGTGAGAGCCATGGGCAGCATGCCTGCCAGCACCACCGTTATCCAGCAGCAGCAGCAGCACGGCCATCAACAAAACAATGGTTCGGAATCTCCGCACTCCGAATTTCAACTCCATTCCCTTCCCCATTTCTTCTCCAACCTCTGGCCTCCCCACCTTTGCACACAACATAGAAGGATCTGCCACAGTGGTAGGGGGAGACAGGAAATGTGGACGTAGGTAGATGGGGTTGAGACTGGCAGGAGAGAATGAACTTAGGGGAGTCCCACTCTGTTCCTCTTCCCCCACCTCCACCAGTGGCTATGACAGCCAGTCAGGACCAAATCCCCAGGGAAGGAGGGTCTGTCCCAAGGGGGCAGGAGGCACGACTCTGACCCACGGAGGGCGGAGGTTGCGGGGGCGGGGGGGGGGGGGGTACCCACAAGGTGTCTAGACCAAACCAACCTCCGCCTTGGCCCAGGTGTCGCTGGGATGCTGGGCTGGCCCGGAAATTTCCAGGGAGGAGGGGAGGACGCAGGTGAGCCCGAGGGCCAGCTGGGCCGGGTCTGACTAGCTCTGGCTCGCTGCAGTGATCACCCTCCTCATCTTCCTGCGGCGGCGGCTCCGGAAGCAGGCCCGCGCCCACGGCAAGAGCGTGCCCGAGATCCACGAGCAGCTGGTCACCTATGACGAGGAGGGCGGAGGCGAGATGGACACCACCAGCTACGACGTGTCGGTGCTCAACTCGGTGCGGCAGGGCGGGGCCAAGCCCCCGCGGCCCACGCTGGAGGCGCGGCCGTCCGTCTACGCGCAGGTGCAGAAGCCTCCGCGGCACGGCGCGGTGCACGGCGGGCCGGGGGAGATGGCCGCCATGATCGAGGTGAAGAAGGACGAGGCCGATCACGACGGCGCAGGCCCGCCCTACGACACGCTGCACATCTACGGCTACGAGGGCTCCGAGTCCATCGCCGAGTCCCTCAGCTCTCTGGGCACCGATTCATCCGACTCGGACGTCGATTACGACTTTCTCAACGACTGGGGCCCCAGGTTCAAGATGCTGGCCGAGCTGTACCGCTCAGACCCCCAGGTGGAGCTGGTGTACTAGGGAGACGTGGGCCTCCAGGTCTGGGGACCCAAACCTCTGCAGCGCGGGCCAGTCGGACAACAGGCACTGAGCCCGCAAATTGTAGCACTGACACCCTAGCCCAGCAGCCCTTCTTCGTGGGTCCCAGAGAGTTCACCACCTCGGGTAGCAAACTCCAGGTCCCTGAAATGTCCAGGAACATACTTCAAGTGATAGCTACCCCCTAAACTCTGGAAGATCCAGGCTGGTGTTCTGTCTCGGCTTGGACATCCATAACCCTGTCACCTGGGACCACGGGTCCTACTCAAAGACTTGCTGTGGCTCCTTAAAGCAGCTTATGGTTCAAAAGCCAGGGGGAGATCTTCCCCAACCCCCTCCCCCCTCCCCCTGTGAGGTTGGTGAGATCCTGGTGCCTGTCTGCCTGGAGCAAAGGGCATGGCCTGTGGGGCAAGACTCTCTGCAGCCCAGTCCCACCAGAGACTGGAACCATCCATCATGCCAGCCCTGCTTCAACTTCCTCACGCTCTCCCAAGTCCCCACCACTCCCAGCCTCTCCCCAGGTCTGTCAAGAAGGATGAGTGGGTCCCTTGACAGCTACCAAACTTGGGTCCCGAGGTGACCTCGCTGGCCTACCACACCTGTAACTGCTGTACTGAGCACTGAAAATTCAACCAAAGTCAGGAAAACGGCTTGTTGAACTTTGAAGCAACTGTGAATCCATCCTGGAGGGACAGTGGAGACCAAGTGTGACAGATCATATGCTGAGGGCCGCCTGCACACCCACACCCTCGGGAGAGGGCCTGGAGTAGCTGTGACCCCAATTTGAGTCTCATCGACACCCCATCAGTTTTGCCTGGGAAGTGGAGCAGATGTTCCCCAGAGCAGAAGACCTCTCCCCTTATCTTCCTTGCCCAGTCACTCCTTCACGCTCTTTCTCTGTCTCTCTCTCCATCTACTCCTTATCTTTTGACTTGAAGGCCCTCAAGATGTGACCCTCAGCAACTCTGGTCAAAGTCCAAACCCAAACATGACTGCACAACAGAACTGTGTCATTTGCCTTTACGCACCTCGTTTGTTGCCACATCTCAGGAAACCCTGGCAGGGCCTCATCCCTCAGGCACACCCTGCCTTGCCCATGCCCTGTGGTCATCTGTGCATCTCCCACTTTCAGATAAATCTGGAACATTCCACTGCAAACACACCCTGGGGAAGTGGCATCACTCAACGGGAGAGGGCAGGAAAGGAGGCAAACTCTCCAATTCACGCTTGGTCATGGACTGAGGTTCCCCTCTGGGCAAGGGCCCTCACATTTCAGGAGACTGTAAATAACACTTGACTTTTTTTTTAAACCAATAACTACTATATATATATATATATATATATATATATATATATATATATATATGTATTTTTTTTTTACTAATAATACTTACATATTTCTAGCTCTCACAAACATAGAATAAAGGTTTTTGCATAATAAGTGGGTTGCTATTTAGGTTAACAATTTTAATTCAGATTTTTTAGTTGGATGAACAAATTCCTGTAACCTTCTTTTTCCTATCATTGTAGTTATTGCTCTAGTGATAATAACTATATATTGGCCACACTGGTGCATGGGACGTACTGTATTTTTTTATACCTAAATAAAGAAAATTCTTGAAATCCTTTTATTTCTAGAGCTGAATAAGCTCATGTGAAACACATACACACATACACATTATCACCACCACCACCTTCATCAAAAAAGGAACCCAGGGTGCAAGGGGATATTTGCAATTAGGATTTCAGAGACACTCACTCTGTATTGCAGCAAAGAATAATAACAGACACCTAATCCAACCCCCTTTCCTCCCAGAGCCCAATGCCTTCACTTGGCGTCTGTACATGCCCCCCAGTCCTATCTCCACCCTACACAGTAGGCAGGGCCTGTGGAAGCTGGAGCTGCCACACCATTTCCATGATGGGGTTAGTGAGAGTCATCAGCAGTGAGGGAGGAAGACAACCTCTAATTGGCTGATTGACAGGAGTGAACAGGTGGCACTTTATTGGGGTGTCTGGGCCCAATATTGGGGTCCTGCCTTGAAAACCTCACGATCAAAATGAGAAGAAACGTCCTTGTCAGACTCAGGTCTTGAATTGAGGAAGTGGGGGTTGAAGTTCACTTCATCAAGGCCTCTGCTCCTTGACCCCTACCAGCAGGGATTCCTGGGGATTATTTCTTCCAGGGATGGTATTTTGTAAACTGTGCTCTGGATAAACTCTAGTTCCTGGAGCTCTCAGGGGTCAAGTTGTCCTAATTCCAACTTTGCTCTTCCTTTGTGATTGCCTTTTTGATCCATTGGTTATTTGGAATGCATTATTTAATTTTCACATATTTGTGAATTTTTCAAATTTCCTGCTATTATTGATTTCTAATTTCATTCCCTCATGTTCAGAGAACATAATTTTCATGATTTCAGTCCTTATAAATTTATTGAGGCTTGTTTTATGCCTTAACATGTTTCATCCTGTGCAATATTCTGTGCACCTGAGAGGAATGTGTATTCTGCTGCTGGTAGTGGAGTATTCTGTAGCTGTTAGATGTACCAGTTTATAGTGTTGTTCAAGTCTTTTACCCCCTCACTGATCTTCTGTCTAGTTATAGTCTATCCATTATTGAAAGTGGGGTGCTGAAATCGCCCAACTATTATTGTTGAGTTGTCTGTTTCTCCCTTCAATTCTGTCAGTTTTTGCTCCATGTATTTTGAGTGTCTATTGTTAGGAATGTAAAGGTTTCTAATTGTTATATCATCCTGAAGGACTGACGCAGTTAGCGTTGTAAAATGTACTTTTGTATCTGGTAACAATTTTTATCAGTCTATTTTGTCTAATATTAGTATAGTCACTCCAGCTCTCTTTGCTTAGTTTACATAGGATATCTTTTTCCATCCTTTTACTTTCAACCAATATGTGTCTTTTAATACAAAGTGTGTCTTCTGTGGACAAAGTATAATTGGATCATGGCAATTTATCCATCTTACCAATCTCTGCTTTTTGGTTGGCATGTTTAATCCTTTACATTTAATGTAATTACTGATAAGGTAGGATATATGCCTGCTATTTCCTTTTTTTTTTTCTGTCTCACATCTTTGTTTCTCTGTTGCCCCATTACTGCCTTCTTTCATGTTAAAGAGGTATTTTCTAGTGTACCATTTTAATTCTCTTGTCATTTTTTTACCTTTTTAAAAATTTCTTTAGTGGTTCCCCCTGAGGATTATATTTAAAATCTTAAAACAATTCAGTTAGAATTTTTACCAACTTCAATACTGTACAAAACTTTGCTCCTATATAGCTCTGCTCCCTCTCCCCTCCTTTGCACTGCCCATTGTTGTACATATTACATTTTTATGCATCATATGCCCATCAACATAGATTTATAGTTCTTGCTTTAGGCAGTTGTCTTTTAGATCATAGAGGAGGGGGAAAGTTACAAACAAAAATATATATATTTAAATTTTTATATCTACCTATACAGTTACCTTTACTGGTGATCTTTATTTCTTCATATGGTTTCAAGTTACTGTCTGTGTCTTTTCATTTCAGTGTGAATGACTCTCCTTAATAACTTTTTTCTTAATAAATTTTTTAATGTTTATTTATTTTGAGAGACAGCATAACCAGGGGAGGGGCAGAGAGAGAGAGAGAGAGAGAGAGAGAGAGAGAGAGGGAGAGAGAGAATCCCAAGCAGGCTCCACACTCAGAGCAGGGCTCAATCCCACAAACTGCAAGGTCATGATCTGAGCCAAAACCAAGAGTCAGACATTCAACTGACTGAGTCATCTAGGTGCCCCTCTCCTTAGTAATTCTTGTGGGGAAAGTCTGGTAGTGAGAAATTCTCTCTTATTTTGTTTATCTGGGAATTAACTTGTCCTTTATTTTTCCAAAATATAGAATTCTTGACTGATAGCCTTTTTCTTTCAGCACTGTGAATGTCACCCCACTGCCTTCTGGCCTCCCTGGCTTGATGAAAAATTGGCTGTTAATCTTATTAAGGAAACTCTGCATCTGATAAATCAAATCATTTCTCTCTTACTTAAGGCTTTCAATAGTCTCTCTGTCTTTAATCTTCCATAGTTCCATTATGATATGTCTAGGATAAATCCTAGGACTGTATCTTACTTGGAATTCCTTGAACTTATTGGATGTGTAGATTAATATTTTTATCAAATTTGAAAGTTTGGGGCCATTATCTCTTCAGATATTCTTTCTGCCTCTTTCTTTCTTCTCTGGGACTCTCATTATGCATATAGAGTATGTTTACTGATGTCCAATAGCTATCTAAGGCTCTATTGATTTTCTTCATTCTTTTTGTTGTTGTTGTTCCTCAGACTAGATCATCTCAATTGACCTATATTCAAGTTTACTGATCTTTCTTTAACTCACATCTGCTCTTGAGCTCTTCTCAATTTTTCATTTGTTTATTATATTTGCAACTCCGGAGTTTCTATTTGTTTTTTTTTTTTAATATTTATTTTTGAGAGGAGGGGAGGGGCAGAGAGAGAGGGAGACAGAATCCAAAGCAGGCTCCAGGCTCTGAGCTGTCAGCACAGAGCCCGATGTGGGGCTTGAACTCACCAAGGTGAGATCATGACCTGAACCAAAGTCAGGTGCTTAACTGACTGAGCCACCCAGGTGCCCCTTGGTTTTTGTTTGTTTGTTTGTTTGTTTGTTTTAATAATTTCTACCTCTTTACTGATTATTCTCTCTTTGGTGAGACCTAATCTTCACATTTTTCTTTAGTCTTTAGACATGGTTTCCTTTAGTTCTTTGAATATATTTTAAATAACTGGATTAAACTCTCTCTAGTAAGTCCAACATCTGGGTTTCTTCAGGGATAGTTTCTATCAATTACTATTTTTCCTATGACTGGGCCATACTTTATGGTTTCCTTGTATGTCTCATAATTTTTTTTTCTAAAGTTGGATATATTTTTTTTTTAATTTTAACACTTATTTTATTTATTTTTGAGAGACAGAGTGCAAGATGGGGAGGGGCAGAGAGAGAGGGAGACAGAACTTGAAGCAGGCTCCAGGCTCTGAGCTGTCATCCCAGAGCTCGATGCAGGACTTAAACCCACTAACTGCAAGATCATGAACTGAGCCAAAGTCGGATGCTTAAGTGACTGAGCCATCCAGGTGCCCCAGAAAGTTGGATAGTTTAAATAATACAGTGTGGCAACTGTGGAAACCACACCCCCTTGACCTCCAAGGTTTCTTGTTTTTGGTTTTTGTTGGTGCTGCAGTTTGTTTAGTGGCTTTCCTAATGCTCTAAAAGTTGTACTATTTGTTGTGTGTGGTCACTGAAGCCTCTGCTTAATGGTAGTCAGGCAGTGAGTGCTCAGATACCCTCCTTAAATGCCTGGAACTGGGGCGCCTGGGTGGCTCAGTTGGTTAAGCATCCGACTTCGGCTCAGGTCATGATCTCGCGGTCCGTGAGTTCGAGCCCCGCGTCGGGCTCCGTGCTGACAGCTCGGAGCCTGGAGCCTGTTTCAGGTTCTGTATCTCCCTCTCTCTGACCCTCCCCCATTCATGCTCTGTCTCTCTCAAAAATAAACAAAGGTTAAAAAAAAATTTTTTTTAAATAAATGCCTGGAACCAATAAATTTCTCAGCACTTGCTAAAAGCCTCTGTGTTTATGTTGTAAAACTCCTTCAAAGTTCAGGCAGGCAGTTTACAACTCAGCCTTAGCCTTCCCTTTCTGATTGCACAGAGCCTTAAAGTCAGCCAGAAGTGAGAACTTAGGGTTCCCCCCGTCTGTCCTGGGCATGTGCAGAGCCCTACACAAGTGAGTGGCCTTTTAGATTTCCAGGAACATGCCAAAGTTTTTCAGAGCATTCTGTGGATAGCTCATTCCCCAACTTTTCCTTTTAATATTTTTGGTCAGCTGCTTGTTTGTCCCAGCTGTTATCACCACCTCAGGCAGCTGTGATTAAAAGATTATCACTGATTGTTTTCAACAAATGCCCTCAGGAAGAAAAAAGCTGTTTGCACTGAGCAAATTTCAAGTCAGGTGAAATAAAAGCAAGCTTTCAAATGAGGCCTTCTAGGGACCACCAGACAAGTCAAATAATGACAGTTACCTGAGAATTGGGCTTTGGAGGAGCTCTAACGCTGTTCTGCCCCTTCCAGTAGCTGCTATGCTGCTGATTTTCACTCTGATTGTGGGGCTATTGGGTTTCAACGCTACCATAGGGCTGAAGAGAGGGGAACGGAGCTAGGGCAAGTTAAAACACCACAAAGATAGTTGTTTTTACCAAGACTGAGCTGCTTCTCTTGAATAAATACTCCCAGAATTGTTGAAAGACTTTGGTTAATTTTCAGAGTTCCTAAAAAGTTGATTTTGGCAATTTTTTCCAGTGTTCTCATCACTTTTATGGAAGACAGGACTCCTTATTCTGTCATTGCTGTCGGTGTCAACCACCCCACCACCACCACCACCACCACCCCGGCTGGTTTTTGAGCTCAGTTTTCTTACCTGTCTGATGTCCAAATTCAGGGGCCTGCCCTTTGAACTCACAGTTGCCCAACCCCTGGAGCTCATGAGATCTGTACACTACCTTTTCCTCTAAGAAGCCTCCCAGGCTTCAAGTTAGCTCCAGATCAGGCAGTTCCTATTCCTCCAACCCTCCAGTGGTGGGGCCTGGCTCTGAGCTCTCAGCCACTCTAGCCACCTCCTCTCTTTGGTCCCTGTTTACCCTGAGGTTGGAGGAGTGATCTTTGTGAAGGCAGGAGGCTTGCCTCTGAATTTGCAACCTCTGGTGGACACCACAGTAGGGCAAAAACCCAGTACTCCCTGGATTCTGCTAACCACACTACACATACTTGCTCCTGCCAACCCTAGGCCCCGGACTGGCAAAAGTGGGCAGAAGCAAGAGAGGCTCAGAGCCCTTCCCTTACCCCAGGTCAAATCTGAGGCTGACATGGCCTTCCTCATTTCACAGAAGACTAAAGTGAGGCCCAGAAAGGGGTGCAATGTGACCAAAGCCACACAGCAAGTTAGAAACTAGAGCTAGAACCTGCCTCCTGACTCCTCCAAAACTGTGAACCTGCAGGAGACTTCCCCAGTCCTGGGCGCTGAAGGCTGGACCAGGAAGCACTATCCAGGTCTATTGAGCTGGTCATGGAAAAAAATGACCACTTAGGGGCACACGACACAAACAAATGTTCAGCAGCAACCCCAGTACAGCACACCCAGGTATCCTGATGTGAACCATAGGCTCTGAGAGTTCTGGCCCTTGACAGAGAACCTGGATCACAGAGGCAGCCAAAAAGTCCAGTCCCACAACCCATGTTAGGCTCCCACTCTGTCCCTCCCCTCAAGCCAAGCTCTGATGTGGGAGAGTCAAGGACCTAGTTCTCCACCTTCCCAAGGAAATAGGACACGTACAGCTTCCAGCAGTCCTATTGCACGGAGAATCTCAACCCACAGGAAGATGCTAGCCCTGGCTGAAACAGCCTTGGGCTTGTAAAGGTCACAGTACACTGCATAATCCCTCCGGGGCACCAGGGACCCCTCCTCAGGGTCCACACCCAGCCCTCCTGCTCTGCCCTGGCCTTTCACTAAACCAATCCTGGAGCACAGACTCTGGGCCACAAAAAGCGGCCATCCCTGAGTGCCCTGGTTCCAGATACCTCCCAGGTCAAGAATACTTAAAACAAATCCTACTGTCCTCAAGGTGTTGAACTGAGTCTCTGATCCTCACAGCCAAAACCCTAGTCCACCCAGCAATCTCCCTTCCAAATATTAGCCAAGATGCACACATAGGGTGCCACAGTGTTAATTTCTGGTTATATACAAGGCAAAAAATTGGAAACAATGGAAATATCCAACAAGAGATTAGTTAGGTAAATTATGGAAGATCCAGTATTAAAAAAATACTGGACAGCCATTAAGAGTCATGTTGTCACATGGTGATCTTGAGCTGAACTCAAAGTCAAGCAAAAAGGCAGAATCCAATGCATTATTTATAGTCAGGTCCCAATTTGTTTTTTTACTAGTAGATATTCTGGAATTATGAGTAATTTTTTTTCTTCTTAATTCTTTGTTTTCCTAATTTTCTCTATCAGCATGCAATACGCTTATAATCAGAAAAGATGTTACTTTAATGTTAATTTGCAAACACTTTCTTCTAATTGCAGATATAATAAGCAGTTTATCTCCAAATATCATTATTTACCATTGAGTTTTTGTTTTAAAAAAATGTTTGAGTTTACTACTATTAAAGCAACACTTTTTGTTTTTTAAATTAACCAAACTGCTTTAAAAACCATTGCTTTTGAACCAGACAAAACTATTGCTGCAAGGTTTATTAATTTTATTGGATTTTTTTTTTTATTTTGGAAGCATTTATTTGAACTTGGCCATGTGGGACCTGCACCTCTTAGCTTTTGGAGTTTTTTAACACCAAATTTCTAGCAACTTTCTGGATCAGAGCAATTACAGTCCATAAATGAGGAAAACCTGGTTTTCCAGTCAGGTGATCCTCGTGATTCTGCAATGCATAGAAATACCCTACAATACTCTTTCTCAGAGATATAAGAAAAAAAGTTGGGACCAACTTTCCACAGCCCATCCAGAAACCACCTGGGGATGTCTGGGAGAGCTGAGTGTGCACCAGCACCCAAGAATTTCACACGACTTTGCAATGTGCTTTTCTGGCTTGGGGTGTTTAAAGCGCAATTAACTTATTGCGCTCCTGAGTAATGGTTGCTGGAGGGATGTTTAATGATGTTGCGCAGGAAGCTGTGCAAGGGAGTTTTGTTTACTGATGGGACTCTGAGCAGGAAGTGAGTCTTCCTATCAAAGGGAAAAAAACAGAAGTCTACCTTTGAATTCAAGGAAATAGGGAAGGCTTTTTCTGACTGAGCATAAGGAGACCTTCAGGCATAGAGTGCTCTGCAGGGGAAAGAAAAGCCCCACCTGGGGCATCATATAAAGCAGCTAACATTTTGCAGAGCACACAGAAGAATGAAAAGTGATCTGGGGCTCCTCTCTCCCTCTCTCTCTCTCTCTCTCTCTCTCTCTCTCTCTCTCTCTCTCTCTCTCTCTCTCTCTTTTAAACCAATTCTGGTACAGACATATAACAAATACTACCAAGTAACAAAAAGGAAGGAAAAATTGATACGTACAACAACTTGAACAGATCTCAGATGCATTATGCTAACTAGAAGAGGATAGACTCCAAAGACTACATATTGTATGATTTCATTTATACGACATCTGACAAAGGCAAAACTAGAGCAAGAGAGAACAGATCAGGATTTCCAGGAGTTGGCAAGGGAGGAGGATTTGACTAACAAAGAGAGGTTGCATGAGGGACACTTTTGGGGTAATGGGACTGTATCTTATTTGTGGCAGTGGCTAAACAAGTCTATGTATCTGTCAAAATCTTAGAATTCTACTCTCCCCAAAAAGTGAATGTTATTGTACGTAAATAGAAATTAAAAAAAAAAAAAAAACAAAAAACAAAAAACAGGGGAGGTTGGGTGGCTCAGTCAGTTAAGCATCCAACTTTGGCTCGGGTCACGATCTCGCAGTCCGTGAGTTCAAGCCGCACATTGGGCTCTGTGCTGACAGCACAGAACCTGGAGCCTGCTTTAAGTTCTATGTCTCCCTCTCTCTGCCACTCCCCCATTTACTCTCTCTCTCTCTCTCAAAAATAAATAATCATTTAAAAAAATTAACAATTTTTTTAAATGGAGAGATTTTCCATCAGGATCTCATTTTAAAAGTGATTGGTTATTGGTCACATCATTGGTACACAAGGCCCAAGTGCATATACTTATTGACTTGTTCATTCTTTCTTTCAAAAGGATCTGTTGAATACTGTGCTAATGGACAAATTCCCTTGATTCTATTCCTGATGTCTCCTGAAGTCCTCTCCTCTAAACTGTCCCAGGCTTAGTCGGGACCCTCTTCATTCTGTACTATAGTACTCCCAAATTTTCCAATTGCTCTCCCTATCTCTAGCCTCAGCCCCTACCAGCCATTCTCCTGCCATCACTGAAATTATTTTTCTAAAATGCAACTAATATCTTGCACTTCTTTATCTTAAACTCCTCAACAGAATTCTTCAAATTTTCCATGGCTCTCTGCTGTCAGATCACAGAGTCCAAACTCTTCAGCCTGGTACCCAAGGCCCTGAATGATCTAGCTTCTCCTTAACATTTTAATCTCTTTATTGTCATATCTGCCCTCATGCCAAACACTGTCATTTTTTTATAATGTTATTTATTTAATTTATTTATTTATTTATTTATTTATGAGATTGAGAGAGAGAATCAGAGTGTGATCAGGGAAGGGAAGGAGAGAGAGGGAGACACAGAATCTGAAGCAGGCTCCAGGCTCCAGGCTCTGAGCCTGTTTTATTGTTTTATTGGTCAAAATATGCACTGCCCCTCTCTGTAGGAGGATTACACATCCCTAACCCATTGATGTCAAGCTTGGCCAGGTGATTTTTTTTTTTTTTTTGAAATTTATTGTCAAATTGGTTTCCATACGGCCAGGTGATTTAATTTGTTAAATAAAATATGGGTGAAAGAGACCCTTGCCACTTTGGAGCACAACTCTGAGAACCAGTTCATGGTTCCACCATTCTGTTCTCTCTGCCATAGCAATGAACATATAGCATCAGTGAAAAATAAAACTTCATTTTGCAAGCTGCTGAGATTTGTTACCACAGCATAACTTAGCCTAAGCTGACTAAAGCACTTCATTAAAACATAACTTAGCTTAAGCTGAGGCACTCCATAACTGTTCATTTTGTAACCCCTATGCATAGTACAGACACATGGCTGGCGTTTGGTACATATTTGCTGAATGAATGGATATGGTCAGTGAATGAATGAACACATGACCTCTGGGCCTTTGCACATGCTCTCTCAGTAAAGAGTGACCACCTCTGCTTCTGCACTTGCCCAACTCCTCCCCAAGTCAAACCTCAAAGATACCCTCTTCCAAGAAGACTTCCCTACCCATCGCTCTCCCCTCCCTAAGAAATATGTGTATATTTCTGCTTTCATAATAACTGTCCATCTTCTTGCCCTGATGTAAGACCCTTAAGCAAGGCCAGATACCCCTCACTTTGGTGGCCCTGTGCCCAGCACACAGCCTGTCCCACAGTAAACGGGTGGATGAATGAAGAAAGGAGGAAAGGAGTAGGGAGCTTTCTACTTCTTCAGTCAGTCACAGGCTTTCTCCACTTCAGGACTTTTGCACATGCTGTTACCCTTCCTGGAAGATCAGTCCCGTCCCTATTTGCTAGCCTAACCCTTCTAAATCCTTTAGGGTCACCTGCCCCATCCATTGCACATCCCTATCACAGTTAAGTCATTCACTCCCCCTTGTTCGCACAAACTTAATACATCCCTTCAACAGAGCCCTTATCACACGGCACTGAGATCTCCTGCGGTCTGTCTGTCCCTATGAGCGGTGTGAGGGCAGGGCCTGAGTCTGATTCAACCCTATGTCTCCAAACCTACACAGACTTAGTAACAATGACAGCAACATGAAAAACAATAATAAAGATAACCAGCCAAGGTGTATTCTGGTCAGATAAACAGATGAATGAATATTTGAGTGAATTAATTAATTAACATGAATAGGTCCAGGCATGTTCTCCCATTGTCCCTCAGAAAGCCCAGGCTCATAACTAGAGGAGAACTCTGAATGCGATGAGGGCTAAGTTAACTGATGCTTTGTTATCCTAGCTGACTGCTCTCCTAGGCCCCTGCTCCTGTCCGCAACCCCATGGGCCACACGATCCCATCAGTGCAGGACACTGTAAGGATCAGCACATGGTCCCATTTTCCAGTCCACCACTGACTGCCTCCTGCGACCTGGCAGAGGTGTCCCAGAGTGTGACTCCAGGGAAGTGTGTACACCAGGTCTGCAAGCCCTGGAGCCTCCTCTAATCTGTCACCAAGAGGGGACAGATGGAAGAGGGGAGGAATGGAGAACAACTTTCAGAAAAGGAGGAACAAGAGGGAATCTGCATCCATTCCGAAGTCAATATGCATGGCAAATTGCATGATTGACTGTAGATGTGACCAGGAACTCTGAATATGATGGTGAAAACCCAAGGTCAGGAAACACTGATCACCTCCGCATAATGCTTGCTCTCCTCTAACTGACTCTTGCTCCAGAGGATCCCAAGGGAACCAAGAAGACTGAGAGGGGAAAAAGAAAAAGCAGCACTTCTCCAGAACTCATCCTAAAAGCAGACCTTTAGGAACTTCAATCTTCCGGAAACCGACCAGGAACCAGAAACAAATAAAAAGCTTCTATGTAACTGATCAGTACTCATCAGAAATGCCAAGGTCATGAAAGTAAAGAAAGGAGAGATTCTTACAGACTGGAGGAATGTGAGGAGACACAACAACCAGGAGCAAGGTGGGATTCTAAAGCAGATCCTGAAACAGAAGAACATTTGAGAAAAATGGGTGCAATTCATATAAGGTACAATAATTGCATTGTTGGATTGTACTACTGTTAATTTCCTGGTTTTGATCACTGGACTATGGTTATCATGAGGGGAAACTGGATGAACAATATACATGAATTCTATTTCGCAACATTTTAATAAGTCTAAAAGCATCTTAAAATAAAAACTGTGCTTTGTTTTGCTTTTCAAAGGACTTGTACACAGGCATCAATCTCCTGATAAGTCATTCTCACCAAAACTAGTTTTGCTGAATTGTCTGTGAATATAGCTTATTTACTTAGCAGTCACGGATATTGTTCTCTTAAGACACCTACAGTTCTCCTGTGAAGCTTTCAAGTATCAAATAGGAGGAGGAAAGCTAGAAATGACACACTGAGACTAGGCAGGGAGACAGAAAGAGCTACAATGATGCCATTTGGAGCCATTTAGCGCCAGGGCAGATCTGCTTGTGCACCTGAAGGACCTCTGGAGGCAGCTCCTTATCCCAGTTCAGTGGCTGGTGTCTTCATGATTTGACTCCATTTGTGCAGCAAGTGTGTATGGAGCCCTGAGACAGACCCGGAGCTGTGGACACAGTAGTCAACAAAGCTGGGTCCTGCCCTCCAAAGGCTCGCAAACAGGGCCTGTTAGGGAACCCCAGATCTCTAACACAAAGCAATTAATTCAACCTCAGAGAAGACACTGAAGAAGAGGGTGTTTGGATGTTAGAGGCAGCTGGAGCCCAGGAGTTGAGGTGGAAAGTGATTGGAATAGAACCTAGCAAGGTGGGCAGAAACCAGATCAGAAAGAATCTTCACCATCATTTCCAGTGTGGATTTGACTCTGAATAACAGGAAGCTATTGAAAGTCTGAAGCAAGGCCATGGGTTGATTTCAGGAAGCTCCATGGTGGCAGTGGGGAGGGGCATCCTTCCTTCAAGACTGAATTGAGAAGTTACATCAAGGCCACTGTGTGCCCTGCTTTAGGAGGCGGAATGCCTGCGTGAGGGTGAAAATGAACGAGGCAAGAGTCCAGAGATGCTGAGAAAGAGCTCCTTCCCCACAGGGCTGAATTCATAAGGCTCTGCTGTCCACCAGGCTGCCCTGCCTTTCCCCATGTGTAAAGGCTCAGCTGCTCCAGGCTGGGGTGTGAACGGTTCATGCTCTGTGCTGCATTCGGATGCATGGTTACTGTACCGCTAGGGGACAAGTTCTCCCGGCAGCATTTCAAGTCCATTCTAGTCAGCTCGAAATGAATAGCAGCCAGAATGCCTCCCAAGGGAGGGAGAAAGAGGGGCCCTACCTCTCTCTGCCCATCCAGGCTTCCAGCTGTCTCAGCAATCCTAAGTCCCCAAGCTACTGTGCCCGCTTAAGAGGGGGCAGATGCAGGGGGGCAGCAAAGACCCCAGAGTGGTCGAATTGGGTTCTGGGATTCCCTGAGTCTTGTGGATGTGTGTGGGTGATATGGAGGTGTTCCTGAGTCCCCAAGAGTCACCAGAAACTCTGGGAGAGAGGACTAGGACAGAAAAGAGAGGCAGGGTTAAGAATCCCCTTCACACTTGCTAGCTGCCCCAGCAGAGGGGGCCATAAGCTGAAGATGCTAGAAACCCAGGTCCCAGGCAGGGCCTGCGTAAGACCCTTCCGCTAGACCAAGTTTCCGAAGAGCAAGTGATTTGCCACAGGAAGCACAGCAGGTAAAGGGCAGAACAGGAATAGAACTCAGGTTTTCTGGCTCTAAACCCAGTCCAGAGTGAACTTCTCTGTGCTTTCCGGAACTTAGAGAAAGCAAAGACCTCACGCAACCCCCTGTGTTCCAGCCCTATCTCCCACTGGCAAATGCCTCACAAATGCATTGGGCACCTACTAAGTGCCAGGCCAGCCCCTCCTGAACCACGCCTCCTCCCTGTAACTATCCTCTAAAAAGGATGGTAGAAATGCCTGACACGTACACAGGTTTTCTATAAATGTTTTCTGCACCACTGGTTTATTCATACACCATCTTCTCCCAAAGAGAATCAAAGCCACTTAAAACACACACACACACATACTACGTATAATGTTTTCTCTAACAAGTGAGTAACTAGGAGTAAAGGAAACATACACACATCTCAATTTTTTTTAAATATGTAAATGAATCAGGACAGGAGAAACACACGCATTACAATATATTTTTTTTAAATAAGTGAGTGAATTGGGACAAAGGAAAAATAAGGATAAGAAATAAAAGAAAAAACTGAGGATGTCACTGAAAGACAATTCCTGCACTTGCCAGAGGTGGACCCCAAAAACTGACTGTAAGTAACAGCCACCGTAGAGTGAGACACCCTCTGTTGTAAGATTTACAATATTCAAGAGATTATTTTTAAAATATACAAAATGAAAAAAAAATTCGTTTAGAAGTGAAACTACTTCTGTGACTAAGCATGGAAAGAAAGTTCACTCATGGACTGAATAAATATTAGCTCCTTCCCTTTGCCCCTCTGCCTGGAATCCCAATTTCTTTTCCACCTTCCAGCTGGGAACCAGCCTAGACCGCCTCAGATGGGCAGATGCACAAAAATGGGGCACTCTTTTGCTTTTTTAAAGACTTTTTCTCAAAGCATAATATACGTACATTGAAACACACATCAGTGTACTGTTCCATGAATTTTCACAAACAAAATATACCTGTGTACCCAGCACCCAGATCAAGAAACAGCATTACCAGCACACCTAAAGCCCCCTCCCAGCCAATACCTCGCCAAGGGCAAACTGCCCAGACTCCAACACGGTAGATGTGCTTTCCTTATTTTGGAACATTATATAAATAGAATCATTCAGTGTCTGGCTTCTCTCGCTCAGCCCTGTTTGTGAGTTGCCCATACATTTCTTGTGGCTATAGTATGTTTATTCTCATTGCTATAGTCCGTATGTGGCTATCCACAATTTATTCTCCTACAGATGGACAGGTTCATCCATTCTTGGTCAGAAAAATAAAGACAATCACAGGTTTTCCATGGGTATTTTTAACTAAGTTAACTCTGTTAATAATTTAAGTGCTTGAGTTCAGAAGATGCCAACGTTATTTTTCTAAACTTTTAAATTAGACTCAAATGCACCATCTGAAAACTGTCAGTCTGGCAGCTGACATTATTTTGATCACTGAATTCTATTTTTGTAACCAAAGATGTTTCAGTCCAATGGCCAGGGAACCAAAAAACATATAGAAAAGCCATATAATTTTTTTTTTTTTTGCTCTTTTGCAATTAGACATTTAGCATTTGTAGGCAACATTTATTGAGACTTCACTATGTGTCAGGAACTGTACTAAACATTTTTCTTGTATTATTCCTTTCAATTCTGACAATGCTGTGAGATAGTTTCACTTTTATTACTCTCATTTTTCAAGCTTTGTCCTCAGCACCTAGTGGAGGATCTAGGGCACACCAGGTACTCAATAAGTGCTTATTCCACAAGGCAATGAATGAATAATCACAGCTACCATTTATACAGCTTATACTTTATACCAGAAATCGTGCCAAAAGCTTACATTCATTATCCTATTAAATCTTCCCCCAAAACCGAGATAACATAGGCAACACCTTTGGAAGTCTTGTCCAACTCACAAAACCCCATTTTCTTTGCAAACTACCCCCTGCTTATGCATACGCCCACAAGCTGGGGTGTTTGTGCTAGATGACCCCACCCCTTTGGTCACAGGTGATTGGACCAGAGGTAGACACCTAATGCAGCTCAGCCAATCAGATTCTCTCTCAGGAATTCGGACTTGTGATTGAAAGAAGGTCAGTTAGTTTTGCTTGTGGCCAGAATTGAGGTGCTAGGAACTCACCCCCAAGCCACAGTGTGGACTTTTTATGGAATAACGGAGAAAGAGGAGAGGGGTACAGAGATGAGAGGTGGGTTCCCACCTGTTTCTCTATTCTCCACTCCAGGACCTCAAAAAGCCCAGACTTGGATCCTAGTAAATGTTCCTCTTTTTTGCTTAAAATAGTTCAAGTTCACTTCCACTAATTGCTACTAAAATATAAATTCTAAACTAAAATAGATAAATATTATTTCTCCTTCCACATATGAATAAACTGAAGCTCAGAGGAAGTAAAGTGACTTGCCCAGAGTCACAATCCAGTGAGCGGAGAGCAAAGATTTGAACCCAGGTCTGCCCAAGTCTGCAGCCTGAGCTATTTCCCTTTCCACACACTGGTGTTCCTTGGTCCAGATCATTGGGACCCTCCAGATCAATCTTTAATACCTGTTGCAAGGGTGGGGTCATGCTGCAAGTTTTTTGAAGGCTGGGGCTACATCTGACTCACTGTAGCATCTCCACCTGGACTGAATACTGTCAGGTGTCATCGGCCAGTCACCAGGATGGAGATTTCACGGGGCCAAAGGAAACATCGTGGTGTGACGGATGGGAAGTTAATGGATTTTGTGAATACAAATTATAGAGGCAGAAAAGTGGGGCATGGAACTGAGATACTTCCTAATGACCTTGACAGATAAGCCAGTGAGCAACTGATGAAAGTCCACAGAAGCCATAAGCTGGAGAGGGACTACCACAAAACTAAAGACCATGGTGTGGGGATATGGTATGCCACCCTGAAAAATAGAGAATACCTAAATCTTCCTCATGCCACAACCCTCAGCCTGGCTCCTTTGGCAAAATAGGTGAAGTGAAAATTGGGCTCGGGCCCAGGCCAAATGTGGGGGCCTGGCCAACCCCAGGGGCTGAACCAAAAGCACATCACTGGCCCAAGTCCTCATTCTGCAGAGACTGGACCATCTGATCCCCTCTGCACACACATATTCCACCCCATCTTCCACAAGGTAGCCAGAAAGATCTCCTAAAACACCAACCTGATCAGGTCATCCCCTCCATAAAACCCTTATGTGGCCCCCAAGGCCCTCAGTCTGTCATTCAAGGCCTTTACGACCTGCTGTGGTACAGTGAGAAATATATTAGGTCTTTGGCTGGGTTCCTGGCATAAAGCTCCTAAAATCCTTGTAATCTCAGGGTGTTAAGAGCGATAGGAGCATCTTTCGTTATACTGGGTTTTGTACAGAGCTCCCAAGAATCTTGGAATTTCCTAAGTGGTAGGAGTGTCTTTTGTTAGTATTCATTACAAGCCCTTTTGATCACACCTAAGTATATGCTAATGAGGTGATTTCAAATGAGGCCTCTACAGAGCCTCAGAATGAGTATGGTCACCAGAAAGACCAAATGATTACAGGATTGGAACTTTGAGCTCCACCCAAGGACCTATGGGAATAGGAGTGGGGTGGGGGTGGGAAGGTGGGAAGGAAGAAGACCTAGAAATTAAGCTATGTAAAAACTCTTGAACAATGAGATTGGATGAGCTTCCTGGTAGGTGAACATGTTAACATGTCAACATGTTCTGGCTGGGAAGGTGATGTTCCCAGAGAGGTCATGGAAATCACACACTAATCCCCCAAATACCTTGCCCTCTGCATCTCTCCCGTGAGGCTGTTCTTAAGTTGTATTCTTTATAATAAACTGATAAACATAAGTAAAATGTCTCCCTGAGTTCTGCGAGCTATTCTAGCAAATTATTGAACCCAAGGAGAGAATCAAAGGAAACCTGTAATTAGAGCCAGAAGTATAGCCTTGTGATTGGGATCTAAAGTGGTGAGCAGTGTTGTGCTACTGAGCCATTAAGTTATAGAGTATCTATGCTAATACCAGGTAGTTAGTGTCAGAATTGAATTGAATTGTTGGACTAGCCCAGTTGGTATCTAGGAAGTTGGAGAATTAGTTGTTGGTGTTGGAAAACACTATGGACCTGCCATTTCAGTCCTCTCATAACATGCCACTCACTCACCCTCAACTTTGCTCCCAACATTCCAAGTTGCTCCATCCCTGACAGTTTAATGGAACTTTAAACTCAACTCAAGGAGCAC
Organism: Panthera tigris; assembly: GCF_018350195.1. Classification (NCBI taxonomy): domain Eukaryota; kingdom Metazoa; phylum Chordata; class Mammalia; order Carnivora; family Felidae; genus Panthera; species Panthera tigris. The sequence continues at coordinate 41,918,910 of NC_056674.1, forward strand.
AACCTCAAAACAACCTATTATAACCTCCTCACATTGGGTGAAGTATCCTTCCTTTGTGCACATCTGGCACAGAAAATATACTGCTCTGTGACCATTGGTTCACACATCTGCCTCTCCTAACAGATTGCAGGCTCCTTAAGAACAGGGACTTGGTTTTCTACATCATTTTCTTTCTCTTTCTTTTTCTTTTCTTTTCTTTTCTTTTCTTTTCCTTTCCTTTCCTTTCCTTTCCTTTCCTTTCCTTTCCTTTCTTTTCTTTCACCAGTACACAGCAGAGTGCTGGACCTAGAGCAGGAATCAATAAGTACGTATGGTTAAAGGGATAGGAGGGAGAATAAGTGGATGTGTGGGAGAATAGAGGCAGGGGGATAAATGAGAGGAAGGTTAGATGGATGATGGATGGATGGGTGGATGGGAAGGTAGAAGAAGGGATATGTCGATAAGGAGAGCATAGAGGGGTGAATGAGTGGATAAATGGGTAGATAATCGAGGATGGGAGAAAGGACACATGGATTCATGGGAAGATAGATGGATACATGAGTAAATAGACGGTACATCAGTCAATCCCACGCCTGAGTATCTAAGCCTGGGGTTCGGTCCTCAGGTTATCTTTGTGGCCTAGACTGCTCTCAGAGTTCTGCTACCTACCAATGATTCCTAAAATTCAACATGTATAAAATCAAATCCATATTCATCTTCCCCAAACTTCCAGCACTCTGCTCCTCAATGAATGGCAACACCATCCATCCAGCTTCACCAACTAGAAATCCAGGGATGATCCTTAACTCTACCCACTCCTTCAACCCCCATACTCAAGACGTCACCAAGTCCTGTTGACCTTACCTCTGACAACTCTTGCCAACTGGTCCATCTCCTTCCATCTCCAGGGCCACCATCACTTCTCTCCTGCGCCAAGGTGATCATCACCTCACCAGCCTTCCTGCTTCCATTCTGTCTTGCCCTCAACCATCTCCACACTGCCAATAAAGCTGCCTTTTCAAAACTCAGGTCTGATTATGCCACCACCACTCCTCCAATATTGTTTAAAACATTCTAATGCCTTCCATTGCTCTTAGGACCAAAAGCAATCCTGACTCCTGCCCATTTCTTCTGTCTCATCCCACACCCTTACAGGGTCATGCCTCCTATAACACTCTCTCACAGGCTTCTTGTGGCATGTCCCATCATTGCAACTTTACCTCTATCTCTGTGACTCAGTGGTCAATGTCTGTCACACCCTCTAGGCAGTGAGCCCTACAGAGGAGGGACCATGTTAATTTTGGCTTTACTTGTTTTGGGGGTCAGGCAGGCTTGGGTGCAAATCTGAGTTCTGTCCCTAATTAGCCATGTGACATTGAACAAGCTACTTGACCTCCATAAGCCTCTTTGCTGTACATGAAAAATCAGAAAATATTGTCCCCCTCTACAAGACACTGGAGGATGAAATTAAATAATGCATGTAGTGTGGCTAATAGAAGCTCTGGTCTCTATGAGGACATGTTATGACTGTATTGGGAGCAGCGGCAGAAAGGTCTCTTTGCAGATCCTGCTTGCTCCTCAGCCAGTTTGCCCTTATCAAGCTCTACCGTGAATACAAACCTTCAAGCAAGCCTAGAATTAAGTCCCCCAGAGGAAGGGCTGGCTGCCTTTTATCCTTCATCACCTGGAGACCTCTCTCAGGGCTCTGGAAGGGCAGCTTTCATCCTACAGGGGAGACAGAGAGGGACAGCCTGTCCCAGCCCCTCCAGTCAGGAGAAAGGGTGGTCAAGGCTTAGGAAATGCCCAGAAGAGTTTAGGAACCCAGAAACCAACCTTCTTGACAGTCCATTTCATTAAGTCCCTTCCTCCCACAGGAGCCTATGGTGGCTCTGTTGCCTACAGCATCGGGTGCAGCTTCCTTTACCTAGGCTCTCCCTGCCATCCCCCCCCTCCCCTGCTGGCACCTGGCGCCCAGAGCCCACCCTTCATTCAGACAGGCCTCTTTACCAGCCCACAAAGTCCTTCCTTACCCTGGGCTCTGCCCTTCCTCTCTAAATCCTTTCCCCTCTTCCAGAAAGCCCTCTAGGATTGATTGAGCCCACACTAATTTCTTTCTCTTCGGAGGACCCAAGGCCCTGATGCCTCCAATTAAAGACAAAGCTCTGGTGTAAGACCCATCTGGAAGCAACTCCAAGCTCACTATCCATAAAGGATACATTTTTTTGAAGGATAAAATCATGACTGTTATACCAACATAAATGAACACTCATCAAAGACTTTAACTCATTCGTTAATGAGGGAACCAATAAGATGTTATACACAATTCAAAGGCCAATCCAAAGCACGGCCACATGTATAGCTTTTAGCCCACCCCTAAGATACCAATTGACCTTACCTGATGACATTCATGTGCCTCTCAATAGACAAGAATCTTGTGCATTACAATCCGTTTTCTTCAACTTAAGAAATAGGAAAATAGCTCAGAGACAGTGAAAGGCACAAACTCCTATAGAAACAGATAACCACGTGTGAGGTAACACCTAATGTTCAATTTAAAAGACACCCGATCATCTTTTTGCCTATTTTTGCATCTTACTGGGTGCAGCTTAAAGAACCGTCCAACTCTAGGAAGTTGAATTCAGAGGACCTCAGTCTCCTCATCTGTAAAGTGAGGTGACAGTGCAGACTCCTCTGAGCTCCCAGCAGGGAGCAGCTCCAGAAGTACATGCTTCAGGTTTGGCACATAGCCCTGACCCCTGAGCTTCCTCCCTCTACCTCAGCACCTGAATCTGAACTTGTCGGCTCATGGACCTTAAAAGGGCCCTGCTCCTGGACCCCACCCCCATGGAGCAGGAACCCAAGCCTCTTCCTTCATCTCTCTTAACACCAGCAAGACACAGTCAAGGGGGCCTTTAACAAGAGTCAAAGGAAAAGAGGAAAAGTCTTTGAAAAGCTGGTGGGATAGGTTTCCCTCCCTTACCTCCTTTCTATTAAAAAAAAAAAATGTTTTTTTACATTTATTTATTTCTGATAGACAGAGAGAGACAGAGCACAAGTGGGGGAGGGGCAGAGAGAAAAGAAGACACAGTAACCGAAGCAGACTCCAGGCTCTGAGCTGTCAGCACAGAGCCCGATGTGGGGCTCGAACTCAAAAACCGCGAGATCATGACCTGAGCCGGAGCCAGACGTCCAATCCACTGAGCCACTCAAGCACCCCCTCCTCTCCATTTTAGAGCATGGTGTGCTCTCCACCCCACATAGCCAAGGCAATCCAGGGAGCAGGGCCCTTTGTAATGTAATTCAAGGCTGGGAAGATGCTTTCGGCATAATTCTGTATAAAGGATACACCAGCAAGAGAACTTTCCCGAAAGGGGTAATAGATTTTTAGACAGATACCCACACACGAGCCAGACCATTCTGACAGATTTTCCCCCTCACCTGCACAACCCTAGTATCAAAAGATTTCCCCCAATAATAGAATCAATAAGTTGACCATAGTCTATGAGTGACAGGGGTAATACAGAGCACACTGTAGGGCAAATCCCCTTAGCCTGGCTCTTGAGGACTCTCTGGGTACTTCACTGTCACTGTGTGACTTCTGAAAGCTTCCTCCCTCCAGCCTCCCTACCCCTCCCCCTTGGTCAAGCAGACTATAAACACCACTGTGTTTCTTTGGTGCCCAGGAGATGCCCCTCTTGCAAGTCTGACCCCATCTAGGAGAAAGCCTCAAAAATCTATGGATATATCCATTGAACTAAAGAATAATCATGAACATGCACAAACTTACCCATGAGGATGTTCATCGCAGTATTGTCTTGACATGCAAAAAACTAGAAACAAACTAAGCACCCAGCAATAGAGGATTGGCTAATTAAGGTATAATACAACCATCTGATGCTAAGGAGCCATTAAATGTGTGATCATGGGATAAGAGAGGAGAGATAGTGAACAAGTTCACTCCATTTAAAGACACTTCTAGAGTTCTACAATGACAAGGAAAGAAAAAGAAACCTCAGTATTAACAGTGACCACTTCTTATGTTCTTCCTTTACCTTTTGATGTTTCACAAATGTCCCACACTAACATGTATCTGTGGATGCAAAGCTAGACTCAACACCACTAAGCCCAGGGGAAACCAGTTCTGGATTCCAATGTGAAGAATAAGCCAGATTTGTCAGACCACGTGTTCAAATGGAGGGTGGAGGGGAATGAACTCTTAAAGGTTAGAGCCTTCCACAAGTTCTAATTCAAAGTGCCACCCCACAAGACACATACACATAGTCTTGCCATTGGACAGCTCACAGGTAAAACCACTAACAACCAGAATATCCATCCTGCAAAGATCATCTGCAAGGTGTCTGCTCAGGAAGGTCAAGGTCACCTTTATCAGGTTGTGCAGTGGGCACAGTCCTGGCCTGGAAGTCCTAGAACCTCCAATCCTAGCTCTCGGCCCTGGCCTGTCCCCTCCTTTCTCTAGTCCTTTATTTATTCATCCATAAAAATAAATGCAGGCGGTTAGACAACGGGACTCTCAGTTCCCCCTTCTTAATACTCTCAAAGATGTTTCTCTTTATCCTGGTTCCATCCCCCTCCCATAGCACATATGCCCCCATAACAGCCCCAGAGAAGCTGGAATCCCCCAGCCTGGGTCCTACCCTCTCCTTGTCGGGGGTGGAGGGGTAGAGTAGGCAGAGCCCAGAATAAACAATTACCAAAGAAGACTGGGAACTGTCCTTATAAGGGAAGGCACTAGATCATATAGGTCCCTCTGCCCCTCCACCCAGGGATGCGCAAGACATGACGGGTAGCAGAACTGGGAGTGAGGTTTGTTTTCTCCTCCAGAGCCTGCTCTGTCCCCACCCTTCTGCAGTACCAGTGGGGCTTGGCTTCTCTTCAGAGCTATCCCATGGCTCCTTCACTTCTCCAAGTTTGATCATAAACATGTATAGCTCTTTTGTCCTCATGTTGTCCTTTTGAGAACCACTTTCAAGCCACCATCAACAAAATGGGAGTTTGTTGAGAGTTATCAACAAGGTATTTCATTAATTCATTCATCAAATTTAGAGTGCAGGCTCTGTGCAAGGACCCCAAGGGTTTCCCTCCTGGGGCTCCCAGTCAAGCAGGGGAGATGTAAATAACTAGAAAGCACCACAAGGTAGCAGGGGTGCAGTAAACAGGAGCTCTATTGTAATGAAATCAGGAGGATGACCCGGACTTGTCCAAGGCCCCAGAATACGGTGTGGACAGAGCAGGCACATCTGCTCTGTGCCTGGGTTTGCAGGGAGGAGGGTACAGAGGGCACGGAGTGGGGCGAGGGGCGAAGGAAATGGGCAAGCTGATGGCTCAGGAGAGGAAGGCTTCAGCCGGCCCTACCTGACATCCCAACATGCCTCAGAACTCATCTCCCGTCAACTGGGAGCAGAGGCCCTTCCAGTCTAGGCTGCCCCTCCCACTGGCTGTGACAGGGTCCCTCCCCACCACCACCAAGTGCCCAGTTTCTCCTCTGACCAAACTGTTTGGCTGTCCTTCCCTGCACATGCCATTGTCTACCCTTCTCTGCACATGTCTGTGTGTCTGTCCTTCTCTGCTCCCACCTGTCTGTATGTCATTCTCTACACACGCCTGTCCGTCTGACATGCTGGTCTCCCTGCCGCGCCCGTCCCGCCTGCAGCTGCGTGGGTGTCGGGGTGGCTGCGCACAGAGGGGCGCGGCTCGGCGGTTCCCCCTCCCGCGTCCCCCCATCACAGGGATGACCCGGGCCGCGGCCCAGAGCTGCTGAAGCCCCAAAGCCGCCACACAGCGCTGCTGAGGCCAGGGAGGCGCGCCGCCTAGAGGGCCGGGGAGCGGACAGCTGTGGCTTGGGCGGCGGCGCAGGGCCGACGGGCAAGCGGGCGGGGCTGCGGCAGGACAGGGCTGGGACTGGGGCTGAGAAGCCGCCGCCGCCGCCTCCGCTGGGGATCGCGGGCAGCAGGTCCGCTCGGCCCGGCCCCGCCCCACCCGCCCCGCCCCTGCGCGCCGAGCAAGCAGAGGCGGAGCGGCGCGCCCCCCGCGACGCCCGAGCTCGAGCCCGAGCCCGAGCCCGAGCCCGAGCCCGAGCTCGAGCCCGAGCCAGAGCGCAGAGGCATCCGAGCGGGAACCAGAGCAGGAGCGGGAGCGGGAGCGGGAGCGGGAGCCGGAGCCGGAGCCGGAGCCGGAGTCAGAGCCGGAGCCCGAGCCCGAGCCCGAGCCGGAGCCAGAGCGGGAAACCGAGCTGGAGCCGAAGCTGGAGCCGGCACTGCGGCGCGCGGAGCGGAGCGAGGCGGCTAAGCCGAGTAAGGGGCGTTGGGCCGGGGGCGGTGCTGGGGAGGGGCGGGTAGGGGGTCCCGGCCCCCTCCCCGAGCTCTGTGGCGGCCCCGGCGCACGCACACAGCTGGGGCGCCCCGCGCGGAGCCTTGGCGCGCCAGGAGGGCGGACCGGCGGTCCGAAGACGAACCGCAGCGCGCTCCGAATGGGATCCCCAGACTCCCGCCCCCGGCCCGCGCGTCTCCGGCCGGGCCAAGGCTACCCCTTGAGCACGCCGGATAGCCACAGGGAAGGGAGGGTCTCTCGGAGCATCCACCTCCTGTGGGGGGGCATAAGAGAGCCTCCCCCGTCCCGCACCCTCGGTTTCAGGACCCCTGAGCAACCCACCCAAGAAGGGGAAACTAGGACGCACTTTTGGACGGGGTGGAAGAGGGAAGGGGCTCCCGGCTTTGCGGAGTTTGAAGCTAGAGCCAACCCCCACCCCTGAGCCAGGAAGTTTGACCCTCCGACGGGCGGGTCACCCCCTGGCCAAGCCCCCGCTTCGACGCCTATCTCAGCACCAAAGGTGGGAGAGGGGGCGTCCCCGCCGCACCTTCTCTAGCTTTGGGGCAGACTTTCGCTTGCGCGGTAAATGGGACTCGAGGCTGAGTCCGAGGCGGCTGCTCTGGCTGGCTGCGCAGCTCGAAGGGCCACAGTCGCCTCTCCCCAAGAGCCCTCGGAAGCTGGGTAGTGCCCACCCCACCCCCCGGCTGGCTCGCGCAGCCTTTCCTCCCCCCCTCCCCACTCCCCCCCCCCCCATCGGCTCTGCGGTCTGGAGGCTGGCGCAGAAGACCTAGGGGCTGCCCTCTTGATCCCACGCGGGTGTCAGTGGGGGTGGCGAAGCAGGGGTGGCAGGGAAGGCGACGGCATAAGTGACAGGTGAGAGGCAGGGGCTTCAGGAGACTGATCCTTGGTCTAGACCCACACAGTCCCATGGGCACCTGTCTTGAGGATGCCCTTCTAGACCCTCTCCTCAAACACCCTGACTTCACTTCCTGTGCCTCAGTTTCCTCCGCTGACTAGTAGGCAAGATTCTGTTGTGAGCAGAATGTTTAAGGGCTCTGGTATTACAGTATGGTCTTGACTGACTTCCTATTCTTAGCTGTGTGACCTGAGACAAGACACTTAACCTCTCTTGAGCCTTAGTTTCCCCATCTGAAACACGGGGAATGCGCGTTGAAAAGATTAAATGAGATGCTGCTGGCGGGGGGGGGGGGGGGGGGGGGGCGGGCGGGGGCGGCGGCTACCATGGTGCTTGGCACACAGCCAGGACTCAAGTCAGGTTGGCTACAGGTGTCATTTGATGAAGTGTCCAGCACCAGTAGATACTGAAAACAGTGAATTCGCCTGAGATGGCGGGGACTAGACCCCTACCAACCCCCCTTTGCGGAGGGCTTTGAATCCCCTCAAGGCCTTGTTGACATCTAATTGTGATGCAAAACTTGGGGCCTGCCCTTTCTCAGACATTCCCTCCTCCCCAAAGCTTTCTACTGCCTGGCCGGGCTTTCTCCTCCCTACCACACCATATCCATCCAGGATGGAAAAGACTGTATCTGACTGGCTTTTCTTTTGCCCTTGGCTGATGTCTGCTGCCCCGGTGGAGGGCTTCTCACGCATCTCTCACAGTGGGTGCAAGGGAATTCTGCACACCTCTCTCCACTCTGCGGTTTGGGAGGGGGTGGGGCAGGGAGGATTGCTTTCCCTGAGGAGCCATCAGGCTGTCAGGTGGCATGGATGTTCCAGTAGTGATGGTTCAGACAGGCAGCAGAAAGCAGCAGGGGGAGCAGCCGCCAGGGCAAGGAGACAGCAGGTCTGAGGGGTCCCAACCCTGTTTCCATGCTGACCATCCAGCCCATTGAGCCAGGAGGCACCAGAAATGATGAACCTTGGGGAGGAAATGGAGCCAGTGGCTGACCAAGAGGTTAGAACTTCAGAGCTGGAAGGTCCCCAGGAAGAGATCTGCCTGTCTGTGCAGCTGGGGTCTCGGGTTCAGAGTAGAGCAGGCGAGGCCCAGGATCTAGGGGAGGATGCTGGGATCTTTCAGGTGGCATGGAGGGTGTAGGTGCCAGGAGCACTGTTGAGAAGAAAACAAAGGTCCAGCTTGTGGACATCCATGCTTGTCCTGGCCACCTGTGGCCCATCTGCCCAGAACAGGGCAGGGGAGGGTGAGTCTGTCCACACGTTGCCTGATGGGGACTTGGTAATATAGGGAGAATGGGCTCCTTCTCTACAGAAACCCCCTTGCTCTTCTTCCTATGTACCCCGCCCCCATTCGCCCACTTGGGTGTCACATCCCTGCATCTTCCATAATTCTCACTCCTCTTCTTCCCCAAAGAGTTAATCAGGAACTGATTAGGAGGTGAGTATCTCCTGGTCCACCTCAGTTTTTGGATCACAGCCCACAGGGAACGTGATGGAGATATGGACATTATCTTAAGTCTTTGGGAATAAACAGACACATTCTGGCCTATTACCTGAAGCCTTTGCCCTGGAAGTGCTCAGAGCACAAGGTAAGGGGTGGGAAAGTCTAAATCTGCTCTCAGCCTCCTAAATGTAGAAACTGAGGCCAGGAGGGCTTCTGGAGCCCCTGGGCAAGTGAACACAAAATGGAGCTATGGCTGAGAACATGGCTACTTGGACCCAACTGCCTAGGCTTAGAGCATAGGATTCTGGGCAGAAGATTTACCTTTCAGAGCCTCAATTTCCTCTTGAAAGTGGGAACAAATATTACGTACCTCCCATTACATTTGTGGGGACTGAAGAAGTAATATACAGGAAACACGTGGCAGTGTCAGATGGACCATTCCCAGTGGCCTTGCTGCATCTGCATTATGAACATATCCTGAACACATACTGTTTTCCATGCCTAAGCACTTCTCTTTGGATTCCGACAACAGTCCTCTGATTTAGGTACTGAAATTGTCCCCATTTTATAGATGAGAACACTGAGGCTGGGAAAGGTTAAGGGCTATCTAACGTTGCTAAGTATAGAATACTTAAAACATCCCTATGACTCATCATAATTTTATGAGTTTATAAAATTGATAATTAGCACATTGTATCTTAGATGATGTGTAATTAGTTATTGGAATGCTTCCTCCAGGGATATCATCAATCATTTTATACCTCATGTTAACTGTCCACGGGCCAGAGAATTTTTAGAGACACCTTCATGTTTTGTATTCAAACAGTAATGAAACTGATTTAAAAGAGCAACCCCCCCCCAATTTATTCCCTATCACTCTTCTCTCCATTTTTTTCCCGTAGCACTATCACCTCTAACACCTCTATATCATATTCATTTGTTTATTGTCTACTCTCATCAATATAAATTCCCCAAAGGCAGGGACTTTTAACCATTTTGTTCATGATGATATCTCCTATATTCAGAGCCTAGAATAGTACCCAGCACTTAGTATGCTTTGCAAATTATAAAGTGTTTTACAAACAGAAGGTCTATTGTTATTATTTTTGCCAAGTGTATAGCTTGCCTGAAAATAAAACATTAAGGTTTGTGGCAGAAACCATTCCCTCAAAAATTTGGCAAATAGGACTTGCTCAAGAGCCAGGGAAATTTTGATGAGGGTTAAAAAAAAAAATGGAAATTATTTACCTAACATTTTAATAAAGCTCCTTACCAGTAAGTTCAAAGACAAGTTATTTTTTTTTTAATCTTTACAATAACAAATGGCATGGTCAAAGGCAATTAAGTTAGTTTTAAAAATTTTCAATTAACTATCACTGACTTATCACTTAATTATTCTTTGTTAGCATGAAAGGTTTTTTCAAATCTTCATTTTAATGATTTTTCAGATTATAAAACACATGTTCATTGTAGAAAATTTGGAAAATCATAAAAAATATAAAACACAAAAATCCTCAACCCCACCACTGCCCAGAGAGCCCAATGATGGTGAATATTTGCATCTATTTCCTCCCAAAATTTTTCTATATATGAATATTTTCTCTAGGTTTTTTTTTTCTTTTACAAAATAAGGATCATGTTGTATGCAGAGTTCTGTAACCTGCCTTTTTATATATAACCTGGGTCTTTTTTCCTTCTTAACATTCCACTAAAAGTCTTTACCTATGTTATTAAAATGTCTTTAAAACTATTATTTCATGGCTATATATTATTCCATTATAATTTTCTCAGCCTATCCTCTTATTGGACAGTGAGGTTATCCCTCGTGTTTCACTGCCATAAATAATGCTTTGTGGTGCCCTCTGTGTGGTTTTTCCTGAGCCTTAAATCATGCTTCTCTACCCACTTGGCCCGACCTATTTGCCAGTTTGTAGATGGACTGGTTTATGCAGGTAGACAGTAAATCAACCCTTAGAGGTTGTACCTTGGTGGCAGTGAGGAAGGAGGTAGCAGTTGATTCTACAGAAGGCTACTTGCCAAGTAATGTTCTTCTCCATTGGGAAAGACACCAGCTGGGTACCAGCCTCATATAAAGACCTTCCTGCAGAGGAGGAAGGTTTTCTGCCACCTGGGGACCCCCTCCCCCCGCAGCCCCAGAAATTAGCCCCCTGCCTGGTGAGGTAGATGCAACCCTTTTAAGATCAGTGTGTCTCACCACAGTCCAGAATCTCTGACTTTCTTCTGGCTCTGGGCAATCACCTGCACACCCACAGGTTCATGGAATCTCTGTTACGGCATCATTCATTCATTCAGTAAACAGTCCCTGAGCATTTACTGTAGTAAGGATAGAAAGCACCAGTAGTTATCTGGCCTGTCTAGATCTGGAGTCTCCACCTCACCCACCTCTGGAAGGGCCTCCATTTCTCCACCATCCCCCCTCCCCCCACACCTACAGACACCCAAGCAGACACAGGGAACCATCTTTAAGGCTCCCTCTTCCTCACCCTCTACATCTGATCCATCTGTCCTGCTTCTTGAATATCCCCTACACAAACCGCCCTATTTCTCAAACCCACCCAGCATGCTCCTGCCCAGGGACCTTCTGTCTGGCCCCTCCCCCTGGGATACCCTTCTCCCACATAGCCACCCAGCTATTCACCCAGCTAGCTCCCTTGCTCCAGTCTTCGCTTACAGATCACCCTCTCACCAAGGCCTTCTGCAGCCACGGTATCTAAATGTTCAGTCTCCACGTACACACTGCCTCTGTTCCTTCCCTTACTGCTATCTAACAAACACCACCATTATATGTGTGTCTCCTCCACTAGCAGGAAGCTTGGTGAGGACAGGCAGTCAGTGTTTGCTTCACTTCTCTATTCTCAGCACCCAAAACGTGGTTCACAAGGGGCTCTGAATAAATACTGTCAAACCAAAGAATGTAGCTTCTCACTTTGCTCCATTTACCATCGCCTTCATTTAAGCCCATCATCTCCTACCACAGCTTCCCTGCTCCTCTGTCACCTGCCTCCAACCCCTGGTCCCCCCTCCTCACTGAGCCCAGGGAGACCTTCTTAAAAGGTGACCGTGCAATTCCCCTGCTTAAAATCTTCCAAAGGGTAGTCTTGGGGCCGGGAGCTCATGATCTCACCCAACCCCCTTCGTTTCTCTGAATCTCAGTGTTGACATCTGCAAAATGGGGGGTTTGTTTTGAGATCCCCTGGGCTGACGACACGTGACTGCGGTAGAGCCAGTGCCGCATCAGCGTCACGGAGTCACGTGGCCTCTTCCACAGGCCAGCCCACTCCTGCGGCCCCTCGCTGTCCGCGGTCTACCGCGGTGCCGCAGAACCCTCCCGGGTCCGACTGCCGCGCATGCGTCGTGCCGCCCCTGCACACTGCGCCAGCCGGCTCCGCCAGCCCAGCTCTGCCCGCCAGGGGCGCGGCGCCGCCCCCCCTCAACCACATACGCATTTGCCCAGGTCTGAGTGTCGCAGTGGGCCCCAGACGAGGTATTCTGGGAGTGGGGACGTGAGGCGGAATGGGAGTGACGTGGACTTGCCGCACACCATTAAGCCACTTCAGAGCCTGGAGTGCCGCCGCCGCCCGCCCTCCGATTTCTAGCCAGACAATACAGTCGCAGATGAGTCACAGGCAGGAACGCGCCTCGCCTCGGATGCTGGGCTCCGAGACAGGCGGGCAGGGGGGAGACGTGACCTGAGAGTGGGTCCAAGCCCAACCCCCACTCCTGCAGTCCCTGCTCCGGAACACCTCGCCCAGCAAAGCACAATCTCAGACCATTCGTGACGAACCTGGCCATCCACTACCCCCATCACTGTGTCCTCACAGCAGCTCTGGTCACATGTGGGGAGAGCGGGGTGGGTACTTGCACACATAGATACCTGACATCCAGTTCCTTTGTCTTGATAACCCAACCAAAGCTCCACCCAAGCAGAGGGTCTGATGCCACCATGAAATGGTTTTCCTGTAGGTCCTCATGTTGAAATCCACAAGTGGGGGAGGGGAGGAGGAAACAGTAAGGTTGAGATTGCTGTTTTAGGACCCTAAAAGCCCCTCCTTTTGTTTTCCAAGGGTTTTATGGGACACACCCTAGGTGCTTGGTAAATATTTGAATAAACTGATGCAATCCAGGAATGCTGGGAGAATGCAGCAAGAAGATGTATGTGAAGCGCAGACTGAGTTACATGATGCGGGAAATGGTACCCTAGCTAACGTCAGCATCATTGTCACCCACGATGTCGGGGAGCATCTCAGTTCCTTACATGGGCGTCCTTTTCCTCAGGAAGTTGAGCATCATTAAAAGGCAGCTTCAACACTGCAGTCCTATGCTGACATCAGGCCAAGGTGGATTTGTTCTAGAATCCACATACTTTTAAATGTGCTCAGCCCCGAGGGAGTTCCCAGAGGCCACACTGGCCCTCCATACCCACAAGAAGCTAACAATCTGGAACAAGTTAGAACCAAAGTCATCCTGGAAGGATGTCCATGTGCTGTGGAGGCATAGCCAGAATGGCTATTCTGTCTCCAGCAGTCAAAGAGGACTTCACTGAAGAGGTTTCTTCAGCCGTGTGATGACAGCCACATGGGAGTTTGCCAGGTGGAGAGGAAAGGAAAGGCATGCCAAGGAAATGGCATGAGAGACCCAGTGTGTCCAAGAAGCTGGCCAGCCAGAGCCCTGGGTGGGGTGACACCCAGGGTATCAGATCTCTGTAGGGTGTCCCTGCTGTAACTGAGGAACACTGGGGGACAAGACCCCTCCCGCATAGCCCTTCCACCATCTTTTCTCTGTGACAATGGGAGCCTCAGTTTTCTCATCTGCAAAATGAAAATGGTATTACCCACATCAGGGAACATTGCAATAATGTTGATGATGTCATCTGGCGCAAGCAGGTGTTTGGTGAGTGTGGGTCACACCTGAAAAGCTGGAGTGCCCAGAATGCTTCCATATACACAAATGTCTATCTGACCCAGCCCCTTGCCAGCCTCTTGAGCCATTTGGAAACTTACAGTCTGCCAAACATCCAAACTGATCACAAAATATACAATGCGAGGGTTCTTGGCCCCTGCCCTAGGCAGCCCATCTCCCACCTCCCCCACACTCCATGCTGTCTCAACCTTCACCTCAGAATCACAGGGCCCACAAGGAGGAAAGAGGGGGTACAGGGGGCCTCTAGGAGAAGCAAGACCTTGGAGATAACCCCTTGGAGTTTAGAGGGTGGGCAGCACCCTCTACAGCGTCAGGAGCCACCACGGTGACCCTATAGGAAGTGTACATGCAGCATATTTTTATTAAGCACTCACATTACGCCAGTTCACTAGAGAGGCAGGCAGAGCACCAGGGCGGTGGAGGTAGTGGTAGAAGTCAGTTCATTTTCCTAGGGACACTGAGGATTTATGGAAGGGTTTTTGGCAAAAGAATGACATGATCCATTGTGCCTTTAAGAAAGACCTCTCTGGAAGCAGCATGAAAGATGGCCTGTCAGCCTGCTTAAGTCTCCCTCCAGACACACACGTGGCCACAGTGCACACAGGCATACCCACAAACGTGAACACAGATGCATGTACACCCATGTATTTTAGAAAGTATAGATCCCAGGCCCTGAGACTCTTCAGAATTTTCTGGTGTGAAATCACAGTTCCCCAAGCAGCCTGCCATGCCAGAGAGACTTCTCTACCGGGCCTAGGGAGATCACATCCTACCCTCCCTTCCCGCATCAAAACTCTTGTTGGTTTCTGTAGGGATGGGGAATATGGGGTTCACACCCAGAAGACTGAGCTGCAAGGAGCCATCTGGAGAGAGGGACCCCAGGGTCAGTGGCAGCAATGGCTCCCTCCCCCTGACCCCCTAGGACAACAGAATGAACATGACATACGTACCCCCCATCCTCAAAGCCAGTGAAGTGCCCTACCCTGATTTCCCCCTGAGGACACTGCAGCTCAGACAGGTGAAGTACTGTGCCTAAAGGCACACTCCAGGAAGTGGCAGGACTTGGACTTCTGATTTCAGGCTCTCCAAAGATAGATCTTGGATTCATCTATTAAATAGAAAAAGTGTTATTAATCAGTGCAATTTGGCCAATGGTCTCCATCAAAACATGGAACCCATTTGGAGGAAAAACTGTATATAATGAAAAGGGTTCCTGAGGGAAACAAGGGTGGGAATCTTGGGACCTGAGTCCTAGACAAAAGCTCTGTCCACAGTGTCACCCCCAGGATCAGGGAGGTCAACTGCCTCCTGGGACCCAGAGGGGCCAGGCTGTTTCCTGTTGGTTCCTGTTGGCTCTCCCCCACAGGAACCCACCAAACTCCACATCCACAGTTCCCGCTCAGCAACCCCCAAAGGTGCAGTTTGGTTTCTGCAAGTCTAGTGACCACACTCCCTACAAAATAACTGTATCTCCCTGCTGTTCACACAGCCCCATGTCACTTGGAGCTCGGGAGAGACAGAACCAGCACGGGAGGCTGGGGCATTTTTTGAAAATGTTTCCTCTCTTGCAAATGGGTGTTAGAGTGACCCTTGCTGCTCATTCAGGTGTCACACCAAGTTTAAGGTTGAAGGGAAGGGGAGGCAGGGAGATTGGGGAAGAGACATTTTCATTCTCTTGGCCTTTATTAGGTGCCTTCCAAGTGATATGCTTGCTGACAATGGATGGAGGCTTTGGGGTAAAAAAGACCTGGGTTCTAGTCCCAGCCTGTAATTAGAAGTTGTGTGACCTTGGACAAGCTACATAACCTCTGAGCTTCAACTTCCTTATTTATAAAATGGGAATGAAAAGAGCATCATCCCCTTAAAAGTGTTGGGATAATAGTAATAACAATAAGGTTTCAGTTAGGCAAACTCTGAATACCCTTCCAAAGCCAGCTCTAGGACCTTGAACTGGCACCTTACCCTTTCTACGTCTGTTCCCCTTCTGTGATATGAGGACATTGGGCTGGTCTTTAAGGGTCCTTCCAGGTATAAAATGCTCAGAATGCCATGATCTATTGCAATTGTCCTAGGCAGGTTCATGAGACAGGAGAACACCAGGGTATCTCTCATTCCTGTTCAAGGGTCCACCCGGAGGAGATATTCCCCCCTCCACCCACCACTGACACCCCAGCATGCATTTGCCCCACCCCTGCCCCAGAACCCCCACACTCCGCCACCCAGAGCTCCCTCAGACCCCTGCCCAGACTGGGCACATGCTGTCATAGTCACCACCCTTTCCCCAGAGGTTAACAGCCCAGGGACCTGAACGCCAAGCTCGCAGGGTCAGTGGGTACCATGCGGGCGCCCCATCACCTGTCTGTTTGTGTTTCTGCAGGTGAGCGGAGGATCCTTTTCTACAAGAAGTTGGAACTGTACAAGTGGGCAGGCTGGCTCCGCTATTTTGCTCCAAGGATTACATGTCCTTCAAACGCCCCTGCCCCTGTAAGTCTTCTCTTCACATCCTTCATGGCTCGGGGCCAGGCAAGGGCCGGGCTTAGAGTCAAGTTTGCAGAGAATGTTTCTAGGATGTTTAGCCAAAGAGCCCCAAGGGTCTGATCAGGGGCTGATGTGATATGATGGGTGGGGGGAGGGCAACACAGAAGACCCCTGACTTCTGCAAGAGACATCCCACTTTTACCAATCCCTCTGTATCAGCACTTGACAAAGTGTGGGTCAGGATTCCTCTGAGGGATATTAACGGGATTGTTTTTTGTTCTTTTTTTTTTAATTTTGTGGCCAAATGAATGTGGGAAATGCTGAGTGAGACAAGTTAAGTAGCTTTTGTTACCACAGGACTTTTCAGAGCCTTTAATGTGGTGATGTGTGTTGTGAGGCTGCCATAGGAAAGTGAAAGCCCAGTGGCCTTCCCAAATTTGACCACAAGGAGGGTCTCACAGGATGGGTGCTCCAGAACACACTCCTTGGAGTTCACTGTCCTAAGGAAACCCTTCCTGAAGCCCCTCATTTACTGATTAATTCATTTAATCTGCTGGAGCCTTGAGATGATTTTGTCCATAACATTCTTGTCTTGGCTCCCTGATGTCCATGAGTCCAGGCGATGGGCTCAGTCAGGTGTACCCCTGGGGCTCAAGGCTGCAGCTCCCTTAGTCTCCACCAGCCCCACCTTCACTGACTCATGCTCCCACCCTTACTGTGGCGTCCCCTTTACCTGTCCCCATGGCAGCCACCTGCTTTCTCTTGTGATGTCCCCTGTGCCCCCCCAAAACCATCATCACTTGGTACCACTTGGGAGGACTTGCATAACACCCCCCCCCCCGTCCCTTCTCCTTGATGAGTCAGGACTGTGAGTCTGTGTGAAATCAAGGGCCTCGCCCTAGGCCCTCCTCTATGTGTCATCTCCCCCTCTACCGTGCTCACTCTAGCTAATCCCTCACCCCCACTCACCAATGTCTGTTCAAATGTGCACCACTGGTTACATGTCACTGCTTGAGGTTGGGGTCCTCTCTTCTAAATGGTGGAAACCTCAGTTGTTAAACCTTTGAACCTCAAGGGACTGCTGCTGTGGGCGGGCACAGGAAGCTGGTGTATCCCGTTGGGGTGGGGCCATCACCAGGTATGCCGTGGGGAAGAAGGGACTGGTGGGATTCATTGTCTCAGGAGCGGTGTTGGGGGGGGGGGGCGGTATTAGTACAAGCTCAGTAAGTTACTGTTACTGTTGTCACTGCTGCTGCGGCATAATCAGGAAATCGGAGCCCAAGTTCAGGCCAGGTAAGAAGGCTACCCATTCAGGGACACGTTGGAGCCCAGGGACACCTGCCCCACAGAGGGCTAGAATGGCCACATCCTCACCCCCTTGAGCAGCTGGCAATGCAGAAGGCTGGTAAAGAGTAAAATTGGGTTGCTGAGTGTAGAGCGCATTCCAGAACTTTCTGGGGTCAAGCCAGACCCCGCAAAGCCCTGCCTGTCTGCATAAACAGAGGCCATCGGCACAGGACAGCCCTCTGCATACTCACCTCCTGAGGTTAACAGGGTGTGGTCATCGATATTCGGGGCTGTTCAGAAGCAGTTCCTACACATCCCTACAGGCCCAGTGCCTGGCATGCAGTAGGCACTCAATAAATGTCTGTTGAATGAATAAATGTATAGTTAAACACTCTGGATGAGGAGCTGAAAGCAGTGGATGGGGTAGGAGCTGAAGCTCCTGACTGTGCCATCAGATTCTCCCCATGGCTTTGGCTGGCCAGTCCTCCTTTGTAAGATGAAGGGGTGGTCTGAGGCCAGTGGGCTCTGGGAGCTCGGGGCTGCTGTGAGGCTCCACAGAAAGCAAGGGGCACATGTGCGGGCAGAACCCTCGCCCCTCCACCCCACCCCACCCCACTGCTTCAGCCAGTGCAGCTCTACTCACATCTATATATAGGTTGGGATCTGTTCAGATTTTATGGAGAAGGGGTCCCTGGCAATGGCAGGCTCAGCACTGTGGGGCTGTCCAGACCTGCCCCTTCCTCCATCATCCCTCTCCTTCTCTGACAGATTTTTCTTATGTCTTCCAGTCTGACTCCTTCCCTTTCCTCTGGAAAGTGTTCACTGCCCCTCCTTTCAGCAACCCCAGCCCACTTCAGTCTGGCTTCTGCACCCCCACCACACATCCCATTGACTTCTGTGTCACTAAACCCATTCTGTAGCTTCCAGTTCTCCCTGTTGGTCACTTTAGCTTTCTTGAAGACTTCTCCCTTGCATTCCCTGACCCTGAGCCCTCTGGGTTCTCTTCCGGCCCCTCTAGCCATCTGGTCCTCCTCTCACTGTCCACTGGTGGTGTCCTTTGGCAGTGGGGAAGGGTGGATTCTTGCCGTGCCTGCCCCGGGATGCTGGGGCCCAAGCCTCGCCCCTGGCCTTCCCCCTGCACACACTCTAGACCTTCTCATCCCCTCTCTGCTTTCAGCTGAAGCTTCTAGGCCAGCAGCTTCCAAGGCTCTTTCCCAGCCTGGTTTCTGCCCACCTTCAGATTCTTTCTTCTGCCTTTTGCTGCCTGTCTCCCCTGGGCAGCCCATACCTCTTTTTTAAGTTTTTTTAAATTTATTATTTATTTATTTTTTAATTTATTTTTGACAGAGACAGAGTGCGAGCATGAGCTGGGGAGGGGCAGAGAGAGAGGGAGACACAGAATCAGAAGCAGGCTCCAGGCTCTGAGCTGTCAGCACAGAGCCTGACTTGGGGCTCGAACTCACAGACTGTGAGATCATGACCTGGGCCGAAGTCAGACGCTCAACCGACTGAGCCACCCAGGCGCCTCAGGGCGGCCCCTACCTCTACACCTCGGATTCAGCCTGTCCCAGACACAGCTCTTCACTCCAACTGGCTTTGCTTGGTTACTGTGTTGGTTTAGGGCACCACCATGTACTCAGTCCCTCAGGCCAGAAATCTGTGAGGGACCTTCATTTCCCCTCCAACACACCCATCAGCACCAACTGCCTGAGGAGACGGGGAGGGGGTGGGGTGGGGGTCCAAACTGGGTCATCAGGTTGCCATTCAGACTCTGCCTCCGTCTGGGCCACACTTCAGATTCAACCTGGGAATTGCTGCCTCAGTAAATGTTCATCTCACAACCAGACACGTAAACGAATCAAGATGAAGCAGATGCCTTGTGGGCAGCCCCCTCACTCAGACAAGAGACCCTCACACAAGTTCTGGAAGGGACGCAGAACCACAGAACTCCAGACATCCTAAAAACACCTGACACAGGAACATTCTAAGGGATGGAACCGGAAGTACCAGGAGGGCCCTGCCATGAACACACACACTCTTTTGTAACACCTCCTTTCCTGTACTGTGAATGTAGACATCTAATGGAATTTATTTAACTTTCTTAGCTCATAAAATTATCTTTCCCAGTACATGTGAAGATACCAAGGCCCATTAAAACCTGGAAAAGTTAGGGGAGGAGCCATAGCTTGTTCCCATTTGGGTTTCCCTACACCTAATCCCCTGCCAATGGGGAAAAGTCCCCAGAAGGAAAAACAAACCCTAAAGTTTCCTAAGCAAGACCCCACTCCTAGCAGGGGGGTCCAGAGACTGAGGAGAGTGAGCGGGGAAAGGTAACCAGTGTAGGGGGAGAGCCAGGCAACAGACATGGGTCTGCCCAGTTTCCACAGCTTCAGACACTGGGCAAAGCAGGACCGTCCATTGGCCTCTTGGGAGATGAGCAGGAGTTAACCAGACCAGGCTGGGTCAACTCCTCCCAGGCACTGCCCACACTGCACACTCCCCACTCCCTCCACCCCATCTCACCCACCTTGTGGGCACTGCAGCTCATCCCTGGCTTCCAGAGACAGCCCCCTCCCCCAAGTTCTGCAGGTAAGAAGACTTAAGGCAGAGGGTGGAGGCAAGAACAGGAAGGGGAAGCTCAGTAGGCTTCGACCACTGCGAGAGAGAAGTCAGGTCTTCTGTCTGTGAGTGCCAGGCCAGTGAGCCATTTTCTAGCCTTAAGCCACTCTGTGAGCTGGAGGAGGACCAGCCTGGCTCCTCAGGAAAACTGGAGACATGGGAGTCTTCTCCATCTGCCCCCAGCTGGGCAGCATGGCCCAGGATTCACCCGGGACCCAGGTTCCAAGAACAGATGCCTCACAACCTCTTCTTAGCCCCTGGCAGAGTCCTGTGGAGCTCCCTGTGACATGGGGGTGGCCTGCTTCCCACTGGCCTTGAGGGATAGATCTGGGGAAGAAGGGGCTTTGGGGACCCCGGAGAGACTGAGCCTGTACCAAAGCAGGAAGGAGGGGGTTAGGGTTGCATCCACTGATCCACGGAGAAGTCAGCTGGGACTTGTCTCTGCTAAGCTCTTGGGCTGCCGACAGGCTGGCAGGAACTGCAGTCTGGCAGAGCCTCTGGGTGGGTTTGGGTCTCTCACAGAATCAGTGTGACGTGGTAGACAGTGCTTGGGTTCGTGTACAACCTAGTGCTGACACTTACCAGCTATTACATCTGGAGCAAGCTGTTTAACAACTACAAGTCCCAATTTGCTCCTCTATAACATGGAAATAGTCATACCAGCCTGTTTGATGTTCAGATTTAACCTGCTCCACGAGGAGAATCTAGCTGATGCCAGACACTGAGAAGATGCTCAAGAAGCTTGAAAGTCCTGTCCTTTTGACCACCTCCTCCCTACACAGCTTAGTGTTACCCACGCCTTTAGTGATAGAGCAGGGAAAACAGAGACACATGGGAATTTTGGAGGTAAATTTGGGATTTGGACCAGATACTACTATTTTCTGCTCTGCTCATTATAATAAGAGTTACCTCTGCAGAGACTTAGCTATCAATAGAAGGAAGGACTTGAGGGCAAGGAACACAAATGACAGGACACGTTCACAATTTGCCACTACTGTTCCTAGAGCAGACATTGCCCATCAATTGCAGCATTCCTTCCTACTGAGCCTGGATGCAACATGAGACTCCCTTAAACACACACAAGCACCACGCAATGATCATTGGCCTGTGGGATGAAACCCCTATTCGTTCCTTGCTGTGGCCTGACTTTGGAGTGGGCAAGAGAATAGCAGAAGTGACTTCAGGTAGACATTTCTCTCTGAGTCTCAGTTTTTTCATCTGTAAGATGGAAGTTAATTAAAGGCTCCACCTCAGAGGGTTGCTGTAAGGGCCAAATGAGATATTGTAGATAAAGGGCTCACAAGGCCTATGATCATTTCTTCACATGGCTTCCTTGAAGCAGTCCTGCAAGGGAAGGATGTGTGTGCTCATTCCACACATGAAAAAGCTGAGCCTCGAGGACAGGGGGAGACTACGCTAGGTGACACAGCTAGAAAACGATGGGGCCAGGGATACAGCCCAGGTGGGTCTTTCCAGGGCTCAATTGTAGCTAAACCACAGATGGACAAAAGGACAAGGGCGGAGTCCAGTCCAGTCCTTCATCCCCACCCCTTGGATGGAGAGTCCACTCTGCAGCAGGACCATGAATGCCCTGGCTACCTGTCCTCAGAGTTCTCTGGTCTGGCAGGGTCTGACTACAGCAAGTGCTCAGCCTCTGATAGCTAATCTTAATTTGAAATGCACATTTTATATTAGACTCCCTGGCAGAAAGGCATCAACTTCAGCTTGAACACCTAATGTGTTCGGTACTACAGGTATTCCCCAGTGTTTGAAAGTTTGAGTTATGCCACTTCACTTTTACAAAAGAGCCAAGTTAGTACCCGTTTTCACTAACTGAAAGAAATCGGAAGACAATTTCGCTTTTGTGGAAAAAGGTGAAAAGTGAAAACTGTTCAGCATTTCTTTCAAAAGCAAGCCATGGTAGAAGCAGCGCACACCCCAAACAGCAAGAGTGGGCCCACCAAGCTCCTTCCCCAGAACCACACCCAGCATCTCCTCATTCAGCCGCCATAGCTTTGAACTCTGTCTGGGAGCACCTGTGCCCTATCTTGATTTTGTGCATCCGTTAGCAAGATGTGTCCTAAGTTCAGAAAAGCCTAAAAGAGGTTATTTTGGGCGCCTGGGGACCCTAAAACCTTTTTTCCCAAGTGAATTAATGATAACTTCTTCTTCACTTTACACCATTTTGGCTATGAAAGGTTTCATGGGAACCCTTTACTTTCAGAGAGCGGGGAAAACCTGTGATGACACAGTACCCCCAGCCTTTGCAGGGCACTCACAGCTGGCAACGTTTTTGCATTTCACTGTCCCCCACCCCCCTTGGCAGCGAGCTCCCTAGGTGATGTCATCCAGCCTCATGGCATTGAGCAGCACCCATACACTGACAGCCCCCAAATTTACATCTCTGGCTCCAGACTCTCCCTGAGCTCCAGACTCATATATCCGACGGTCTGGCCCACTCAGATGTATCTCCACTCAGATGTCTGTTCAGTGTCTCTCCAGAGCATCTCAGATGTAACATGTCAAAACCTTAAATCTTGACTCCCAGTCCCCCACCAAACCTGCCCGTCATCCTCCCCATCTCCGTAAATGGCAGCTTAGTCCTTTCTTGTGCTCAGGCTCCAAACTTGGTCAATTCTTAGTGCTCTCTTTCTCATCCACCACCACTCCATTTAATCTGCAGATCCTGATGGTTTTACTTTCAAATCGGACTCCATCTTTCCCCCTGGACCCAGGCACCATTGCCATCACTTGGACCACTGTCCAGACTCTTCTGCCACAACCAGGGAGTATTGGAAAAGGAAAAATCTAAAAACTGAGCCCTAGGTTGGTGGAGGGAAAAATGGCTTCTGTATCTAGAAATCTTGTCAAGGGAAGCATGATCTTCAGAGTCATCACCTGTGGCATCACAGGGCCAAGTGCACTGGGGAGAGAGGAGATGGATTTTCCTGCAAATAGAAATGTGTAAGGACACTGCCATTTCTTTGCCAAGAGCTACCCTAGATTAGCTACCTGAAACTCAGCTCTGCCTGCACCTGGAACTGTGCCCAGGGTGACTGGGAAAAACTGGTTGTCCTCTGTGATGTCACTGCAGAAGCGTGCAGGCCCGCTTGCTTTCCAGAGAGAAGAAAGAGGCCCCAAGAGAGACAAGTCACATGCCCAGGGACCCGCCAGGGGAGGAGATAGGATTCAAAAGCAGGGCTTCTGGATCTAAGCCCAGGGCACTGGCCACACTGATCCCTCTGGGAGCTTGAGTACATTTCACCTCCCAGAGTCCTCTCTCTTCGCTTCTCTCTACATGTAAACACCACGTCCCCCATCAGCCCCCTGACGGTCGGCTTCTCGGGGCTGCTCCCTCTGCCCCTGTGCCACAACTGGACTCCATGTCTGTAGGTAATCTCTAGGCCTTGCCAGAGACAGTCATTCCAGAGCTATTCTCTGCCCATCCCCGGGCCCTTCATCCCCTGGATGATACTTGTCTCCCCTAGGAATGGGGTTAAAGGTGAGGATTGGGGAAGGGGTGTTGCAAGAAAAACAGCGAGAATAAAATTTTATCAATGTAAAAGCCAAGGTGGGCCCCTTTTAAGATGGATGGCAGCCTTATTAAGAGTTTTTGTCTATTTTTGAAATTTCAGGTTTTTGATTCAATGAAATTTAAAGGATTGCTCATGAAATAGTTTAATTTTTTTCAAAAATCTCATTTCTTTGAGATAAAAAGCGACCTCCAACATTTTAAAGTATTGACAGTGATCCCAACAGTTTAAGTACTGTCCTTACCATACATGTGGCTATTGTGCGTGCAGTGTGTCACTGACACTTCCTAAACAATGGGAGTCATGGCACCGTGGCACTCTCCTGTGTTCCCCTCACAATGGGGCAGGGTGATCAATTATACCTGCACGAAACCAGTGCACTGGCGTATCTACCAAGCGTAAAATCCAATTATCTAAAACAACATGACTCTCAAATTCTCAGACACTATGTAATTTATAACTGGATTTGTATATTCAGAAACCTGTGGAGTATTCTTTGAATTCTTTTCAAATATAAATTATATTGAGTATTAACTAAAAACACTGAACTAAATAGCTTAACCACAAGAGGGGCTGAAGTTTGGTGTATGATTCAATGAATGTTTACCCATCATTTCAGTCTCAATTTTGGCTCAGTCCTAGCACATCCACCCATTTCTCTCACGGTAGAATTTATTTTTAAGTGCACAAGAGTGAGAGGCCCAGCTAGACACCATTGTCTTGTTACGAGGGCCACAGGGACGGCCAGCTGACAAAAGGCGCGTGAGAGGGGAAAGGTGCACACGGCATTTTCCCCTTGTTCAGCAGCAGCTTTGACTTAGAACAGAACGCAAAAACATATTATAAAAACAGAACAAGGGTCTGTTTCTAGGTTTGATTGAGTCACCAAGGACTTCACTTCTGCTGCAGAAGCCATTGCAGGAGGGAGGTACCAAAGGGACACTAATACTAAAACATAGGTGATCAGAGGCACCGAAGGCACTGGTTACGTGAGGCATCATCAAAAGACAGCCCTGGGTAAATATCGCACGTTTCCTGTCAGCTGCTAAGACTTGTATTTTTCCAACCGAAAAGCAATCCTGCAGGACTTTTTACTTATCACTTGTTTGGAGAAAGGCTGTCTTAGGTCCTTTCATTGAACATGAAGCCTAGATTCCCAAGTTAGTTTTCCTGTATCACCACAAGACGTACTACACTCTGTTAACACTGTTTGACACTGACCTGTTGTAATTGACGGTGTCGCTATTCTCTTGGGTATCCCGCAAAGAACAAACCCATTAGAGGGAAACAGCTCATTGTGAAACAGTGGATTGTTCCACAAAGATGTGAAGAAGGACTCTTGCATCTTGGCATCTATTAACCACTTCCAGGCATCCATGCAGACAGGAACCTCCATGGGAAGCATTCTCCAGTGTCCTGCGCAGGTTGCAAATGATGAATATATTTAGAAAGTCTTTCACAACTTTCTTCCTGCTCCAGCCATGGCCTTGATCCTGTTCCCATCTCAGTCCTGGGCAGCTCCTTGGCCCCCTGCCCACCTCCCATGAAGCTCAAACTCCTACCAAAGATCTTTAATATAGCCCAACTTACCCATTTTTTTTTTTTATGGTTAGTACCTGTGTATCTATTTAAGAAACCCAAGGTCATGAAGATACACTGCAGTGTTTTCCTCTTGAAGCTTTACTGTTTTGCCTTTCATATTTAGATCTATGTCTAGGGGATATTCTTAAGATTTTAAGGTTTAAAATCTTGAGTCTTGAAGTAATAGAGGTTCCAAGGGGTGAACTGCTCAGAGGGTACTGCCTGCAAGAAGCAGGGCCAGGATTTGAACCCAGGAATATGTATCTTACTTAGCTAGAGCCTAGGACAAGATGCGCTGGCAGGGGAGCTCTAGGTTTCCCCCCAAGGAAGGTGGCTGAGGAGTCATCCCTTCTCCCAAAGGACCATAGGCCACTCACATCAGGATACAGAATACTGGTGAATAAAGGGCCTGATACTGGGGCTGGTTTGGCTCCTAAGACGGCTCAGGGCTGCAAAGCCATCTTGGGGGGCAAACATCCCATAATGTTCTTAGGAATTCATGTTCCATGAACCACCTGCTGAGAAACTCTTCCAAAGCTCTGTGGTTCAATGTGATGTTGACATGCAATTAAGATCACTGGATTTATCATGGCCAAGAGGTCTCTGGCTTTGCCTAGTCTGTTAGTTTTTCTCATCCTACTTACTGAAGTGACATATTAATAGATTTCCTGGTCTTAAACCATTCTTGCATTCCTAGAATAAGCCCTCTCTACATATGGGATACTATTTTTTTTTCATTTAAAGATTTTTTTTGTTTTGAGAGACAGAGAGAGAGAGAGAGAGAGAGAGAGAGAGAGAGAGAGGGAGAGAGAGAGAGAGAGGGAGAGAGAGAGAGAGAGAGAGAGAGAGAGAGAGAGAGAATCCCAAGCAGGCTCAGCACTGTGAGTGCAGAGCCTGACGTGGGGCTTGATCTCACAAACCACGAGATTATGACCTGAGCCAAAATCAAGAGTCAGATGCTTAACTGATTGAGCCACCCAGGTGCCCCTGGGATATTATTTTCCACATGCTGCTGCCCTCATGCTGGTTTCCCAGGTGCCCTTGTAAATTCTGGGAGGTGAGGGAACCTCTGTGGAGCAGGGGACAAAGTCCCATCACCTGTAACGTTTTCCAGGATCAGAACCCACAAAACCAAAAGGCCAAAGCAAAACTTGAGGAAGATGATACTGTGGCCCAAGTACACAGCCCTAGCCTGGCCCAGCTATGGTGGGAAAGCCGGGGATAATTTGCAGCATTCATAAATTTAACATTTTATCTATCAATTATTCATTGAACTTCCTGGAAAATCCATGTTGTAGTAAATGGTCGTTTTTCCAAGCTATGATTTTGAGTCTTGTAATGCAAGCTGATGAGTGGGCCAAGCCAGCCCCCCAGCATCTGCTTCTCAACACAGTTCCACGATTTCCTACTCATCGAGCATGACAGTGACTCACCTGGTGTTATATAACCCTGTGTTCTTTGTGGAAAATAGCCTAAGAGCCAACTCTAGGTGTGGACAAAAGAGGAAGGAAAATGAGGAGATCAGGGCCAGTGATGATTCTAGCAAGAAAATGAGAGTTTGGTGTGGGTTCAAGTGGAAAGCCTAATTCTGTCATGGCTTTGGTTCTGGAACATAGGCCAGTTCACCATTTCTTCTGCAGAAATAGGGAAAAGTGGTTTGTGATGCTGTTACAGTGAGTTTGCCAGCCATTAAATAATCCATCAAACCAGAGATAAAACCTTAGTGAATGATGACAAGACAGTAAACTTGCAGAATTTAGATATGTAGAAGTACATGTGAGTTAATTTTGGTGAGTTTATTTAAGTGGCATCTTAATAATATCTTACATGGTCTCTTAATAGTGGAATAAATCACTTTCATCTTATATTTATGGAACCATGAAAGGCCTGTGGGTAGTCACTTATATTTCCCAGTTATTTTTTAATGCAGTGGTTGAAAATCTTCTAGGCAGTGGAGCACTCTCCTATTACCCCTGATATGGAAATCAGATGGAAGCAGGGCTCTTCTGTGTGAAGGGAGAGCAGTGAGCTTCATCCTGTACCAGCCTTTCCCCCTCAGCACTGGGGCACCTGTGTGGGACCTCTTGCCTCCCACAGTTTGAGAGGTTCATTTTCATCTGACTCATATCATGTCTCCACTGTTTAGAACATGTCCAGGCATGGACTACGCACTTAGTATTGGTGAGTGGATGAGTGGATGGATGGATGGATGGATGGATGGATGATCAAGTGAATGGTGAGTAGATGCCTAGGTAGGTAAATACATAGGAGGATGGATGATTGGTTGGCTGAGTGAATTTATAGAGGATTGATGGTAGATGACTTTATATTCCAATCTTTCTATCTACTATAATCTGCCCCACTTGTAATGCCACAAATGGCCAAATAAAAGGTTTCAGGACCCTGACATGACATTAGCTGACTTCTTATAGAGATGTATCCTCATTATAAGAAGAATCCTGTACACCAAGTAGCCTTTTCCTCACCCCCATAATCCCAACATTCAGCTGCCATCAAGATGACATCCTACAGGCTCGCCCCAGGAGCACCTCCTCTTTTCCTGAGCTCTGTTGGCACCTCACCCCTCTGTGCACCTTCCTCCCTCCTCTGATGTTGTCCTGCTGGTTTGTCCCCCAAGACCCAGCACCCCTGCATGGATGTCCCTGACCAACCCCCGGCACTCTGACATCTCTCCATCACAGTTGCCTGGCAACCAGAGGATAGGGATCAGGAAGTGGGCTGAGAGGCCACCCTAAAAAGCAGAGAAGGAGACCCAGAAATGCCTAAGCAAGTGGGCCTCCCTTGCCGTGTCTCCTGCCCCAGCCCCTCTCCACATCCCTGCTGGGAGGCTGGGACCAGCCAAAGGCGAGCAGAGAGAAGATAGTGCCTGAATCCTCTTCTCCATATTCTGTGCAGTGACCGCACAGCCTCACCCTGGTGATGTTAGCAGTATAGGAAGAAGTACACTGCCAAGGCCAGACTTGCCAGGGAAGTAGACCTGTGACAAATGTCTTCAGACTTTTCTGTGACAGGAGTCATCAGTCAGATTTGAGTCTGTGGCCCCCCTTTCTCTTCTAGCCAGCCTCTCAGAGGGGGCGGGCAGGACTCTACGTCTAAAGATGTTAGCTTAGCACCTCCAGTGTCTCAGTGCCCTTTCTTTGTCACTGCTCCTCAGGTGGCTTCAGTCTGCAAAGACTGCCTCCCTGTACAGTCCCCAGACAGAGGGACTGTAGAGCTGCCTGTACACTACACTCAGCAAGGACTTGATAATGATCATCAGCCTCATTTTCCTTACCCTACATGTTCCCCAGACTGAAGCCAGCCCTGACCCCATTCCCCTGACACAGGACTGGATCTTCCTGCCCCTCCTCATACCCTCTGTGCTCACCTGGCTGCCACCACCCTCCCCACCCCTCTCAGACCCATTCACCCGCCCTGGAGGGAGGACCGTTTGAGAATAAGTGTCTCTTTGGACAGCTGGCAAGCAAGTCCAGAGAGGGCAGAGGCATGCCAAAGGTCACACAGCAAGCGAGTGATAGAACCAGGAACAGAATCCAGTTCTTCCACCTCCACCCCTACCACGTCCTGCTCTCTTCCCCTGCTCTGTGCCACTGTTTGATGAATTATTAGACACGCCTGGGTTCAAATCCCAGATCTTCCATAAAACTAGGGCAAATCTTCAGCTCACCAAGACCCAGTGTCCTCCTCTATAAATGAGGGGAACAAAGGCATCTGCACAGAGGAGAAGCAAGCCCTAGACTCAGCTCCACATCCAGGCCTGGGTCATGTAGAACCTTCTGACTCAGTTGTGGTTCCCAGTCCCAGCCCTGGACCAGAAGTCTGGAGGCAGAGGCTTCTGCCTGGCACAGCAGTGGCCATTGGACCCAGGCACCACCCCAGCCCCAGAGAGGGCTTTGGGACCCCATCTGCAGAGAGGGGGAAGCATCAGGCCTGTCTCTGAGGCCTGCTCTGGGCACATCAACTCGGAGAGGCAAAGGAACTCTCTGCAGTGGCCTTATGCCCATCAAGTGAGATCAACTGAGCCCTGCTCCATGCTCAGCTCTGCACAGTATGGGGCCGCGGGCCTCAGCCTCCTCCACCCCAGCTCTGTGTTCACGTGGACCCTGACTGCTGCCTCCTCACTGGTCTCCCACTTCCCACCCTGCCCCCCTTCTGCAGCCACAGGGCTCTCCTAAAACACTCTGAACACGCTCCTTCATCCATATCTCTTCTTTGCCCTTGGGATAAAGGATAACTCTTGATTCGACATTCAAGATCCCTCACGGTCTGGCCAATGTCAGCCCCTCTAACCTCAGCCTCCACCTCTCTCATGATTCCTCAAATGCACCGAGCCCTCCTTGGGGGCCCCACAGTTCTTCTATGGTGGAATTTGCCAGACTGACCATTGATCTGGAGCCCACCCCAGACCCTGACTCCTCAGGTAAGCCCTGATTTACTCCCCTATATGATAGCACCTCCTCCATTCCAACAATCTTCCAGTGCTTGTAAACAGCTGTAGATCCCGTGTCTGGGCTGGACAATTGGGTGAGTGATGGGAAGAAGGAAGGGCCAGTGGGTGAGTGAGAATGACTGAGAGCAGCTCACGTGGTCCACCCCCACACACTCAAGCACACAGAGCAAGCCGACTCTGACTTCCCTCCATGCCATTCAAATGGCTCCTGGGCTCCCTTTCTGTGCTGGCCTCGCCCAAAGCACTGGAGAAACCTGGTGACAAGACAGATAGGACGCACGTCCTGCCCTCCAGGGGCCCTCAGCCCACCAGGAACCAGAGCGAGTATTAGTGGAGGCTTGGGAATTGCATAGAACAGGCTGGATCTAAGTTCTGGCTCCACTTTGACTAGATCTGTGCCTCAGCTTCCCCATCTATAAACTGGGGGGAAAGACAACACCTACCTCTCAGGTTGCTGTGATGGTAAATGAGATAATGGTGCTTATAAAGGGTGTAGAGCCTGACCGGTCCTGATAGATCCTCAGTGAGAGCTACCATATCATTCACATTGTTCCTTGGTGGGGAAATTGCCCCAGGGCCCCTCATCACAGTCCCAAGCACACCTCTGGAACAGATGCAGAAGATAGAAGATATACAGAATAGGGGGCCCCTCCCCCAGCCCTCGATTGTTTGCTCCTCTTCCTGAATACCTGCTTGCTGTGATCTGTCTCTTCCCAACACGCACTGGCTCCCTTCTCTGGAATCCCGGTGTCTTATCAGCAATGTTCAGCTGTTGATATGCCTTCACCCTGGATAAGCCATAGGTCATAGCCTGCTTTGACTATAATAAAGTGATTCAGAAGCAGCAAAGCATCATTTTAGGGATAGGAACATTTTCATTTATCAAGATCAAAAAAAAAAAAAAAAGAAGAAGAAGAAGAAGAAGAAAAGAAAAGAAATGACTCTCAGAGCCTAGTGCCTGATAATCACAGAATAGCACCTTGGCTAAGAGCATGGGGCTTAGGCTGCCCACTGCCCCAGGTCCCTCTGTGGGCTATGTGACTTTGGGCAAGTTACTTAACTTGCCTGGGGCTCAGTTTCCGCACCTATTAAATTGAGGATCCCATCACAGTCCATCATGAGAATTGAGGTAATGTAGTGTGTGAGACCTACCGAGCATGGTGGGGGACACACAGTAAATGTCCCAGAGACAGTACCTACTCCTGGTGGTATGTCGAGCAGGGTGGGGGGAGGCAGCCTCTCAGGGAAGAGATGGTATTTTGAGGTACAATTTCCTTTTGATCATGGGCACTTGTAGAAGGAGCTTAGGAAGAAAGTTCAAGATAGAGGCAAAGCTTGCTTTATCCTCTGTCCTTGTGCAGCTGGTGTGCGGTGGGCAGAGAGGCAGAGGGGTGGGGCACAAGGGCTGTCAGAGAGGTCATATATATATCTTGTTGATAAAATGGACACTGTGTTTAGAAATTGGGAGACTTTCCCTCATAATTTAAAGCAGCACCTACCTCTGCTGGTCACGGTAACTGGAAGATTAATTTCTCAACTGGCCATGCAGGCAGGCACCTGTGCCAACTGGCTCCATCTGCAGGCACGGGTGATGCCATCTCTGTGCCCAACTGGTAATGAGACAGGCACTGCCGGGGGGGGGGGGGGCAGGGGGATGTCGAGGCTCTCATCTGATGCCAAGGCCGTGGAGGGAGGAGCATCCTCAAGGTGACCCTGAGGGGCCAGCACCTTGCTGCATGCTGAGGAGGACAGGCATGTGTGCACACATCTAACACTAGGGGTTCATGCTGGGCACCTGCAGCCTTGATGGGCCAGCTCTCTGGTGCCATGTCTGCCTTGAGTCATGGGTGACCAGTGTGTCCCAAGTCATACACACACTGAACAGGACACACTGAACAGGACAGTGTGTGGACCCCATACACTTCTACCTTCTCCAAGGAGAGCTGATACTGTGGACACTCCTAAGTCCTGCTCTTGGCTTCGGATGTGAGAGGCCACATGGTGGGGAGGAAGAGGGTGACACTGGTTGGACAGCTGGCTGGCCTGTACTTTAATGGAGAGAATATGGTAGCAGGTGGCCACTGGCTTAGCTCTAGTCCAAGCCAAAGCCCTAGCCCCCAGCTCAGGAGTGGTAGCCTGGGGCACTGAGGTCACACTAGATGAGTGGGGCCAAAAGCTCCATTTCATGCCCAGGTATAATCACTCTGTGGAGTGCTGTGTTGGAAAAGATGCTGAGGCTGCCTCCTGGACCAAACAGGAAAAAGAACCACTGTCAGTAGCTTCTGCCACTGGCCCAGCTTGAGGGAAGAGAGGTGGGCTTGTTCCATGTCCACAGCCAAAGACTGATTCCTCCTAAACTGAGGTCATACTGGACGACTGAAACAGATCTCTTTTGCCTGAGACACGGACAAGGCGGGGAGCCTCATTTTCCCACCTTTCATCTCTGGGTCTTGAAGAAAAATGGAAAACTTTAGCTTAGGGTAGCTAGCTGACAGCCAAGGGAATAAAAATAAGAAGCTGGAACTTCATCAAAACCTTAAGCCGTCACAACCAGTCAAGAGCAGACACAAAACCAAATTCTGTACCTTGTTGAAAGTGGGGTACTGAAGTCTCCAACTGTTACTGTTGCATCATGGGTTTCTCCCTTCAGCCTTTGTTCCATGTATCTTAGGACTGTGTTCTTAGGTGCATATATGTTTATAATTGCTATAGCTTTCTGATGGGTTGACCCTTTGTCATAAAATGTCCCTCTCATCTCTAATGGCATTTTTTGTTTTAGATTAAAGTCTATTTTTTTCTAATATTAGTATAGTCGCTCTGGGAGGCCTCCTCTGATCTGATCTGATCTGATCTGACCCCCTGACACGTCTGGGTCAGTTACCACTTGATCTCCCTAGAGTGCCCCAGGTAAGGTTTCACCCCGGAGCAGGAGGCCAGTGTTAGAGTCCAACAGAGTTGGTCCTCATACTTTGACCTTCTGTGCATTCCCCACCCCTTGCCAAGACCTTGGTAAGGTCATGCTGACCTTCCAACCTCATGTCTTGGTGGAGTGGAGTC
The DNA here is from genome assembly GCF_018350195.1 of Panthera tigris. Taxonomy (NCBI): domain Eukaryota; kingdom Metazoa; phylum Chordata; class Mammalia; order Carnivora; family Felidae; genus Panthera; species Panthera tigris. The sequence goes on from NC_056674.1 coordinate 41,951,542, forward strand.
CCTGTCTAGTACTGAGTCTTGGGTTCCAGCCTCAGCTCTGCCACTCGTTTGCTGTGTGGCTTGGGCAAGTTCATTGCCCTCTCTGAGCTTCTCTTTTGCTATCTGTGAGTTAGCTGAGCTCTCAGGACAGAGGCTGGAGAGGAGAGGAGGGGAGGTCAGCCGCCATTGGCAGAGGCTCCCGCAGGCCGCAGGACACAGCGCTGCTCCCTTCCTCCCTGGCATGAGAACAGCTAGGACTCAGTCCATGGGGCGGACCCCAGACGGTCCTCCATTTATTTAGGGACAAATAACTCCCAGGGCAGCATGTATGGAGGAGAAATTGTGGCCAGTTCTGTGCCTTAGTTCAGTGTCCTCTCTCTTTGTTCCCAGTAGCTCGCTACAACCGTACCAGCTATTTCTACCCCACGTTCTCAGAAAGTTCGGAGCACAGCCACCTGCTCGTGTCTCCTGTGCTGGTGGCAAGTGCAGTCATAGGTGTGGTCATCATCCTCTCCTGCATCACCATCATCGTTGGCAGCATCCGCAGGGACCGGCAGGCCCGGCTCCAGCGTCACCGCCACCGCCACCGCCGCCACCATCACCACCACCATCACCACCGCCGCCGCCGCCATCGAGAGTATGAGCAAGGCTACGGTGAGCTGCCGTCCACCCCGGGCCCAGCCTCCCATCCAGCTGTGACAACCCGTGGGGGAGGGGGCAACCCTGTCATGGTGGGGGCGGGCAGGGTGGTTGGCAGGGTATCCAGGAAGTGGTCAGGAAGAGACCAGAGGCACTCACCAGAATGCTCTTGGGGGCCTGAGAAGTCCAGTAGTCTGCCAAGGGTGAGGCTGAAGGTCAAAGAGAGGATGTGGTGCTACTCCCCAGCCTTGGCCACTGTTGGTCCAGGCTTTACTGACAGCTGGTCCAGCTGGTGTCTGGATGGAGAGACAGATGGAGAGAGGGATGGGGGAGCAGGATGACAGGAAAGATCAGTAGGGGGTAAGGACATGGATAGGTGGGGGCACTGGGTGGGATGAGTGAGTGGATGGACCAGAAGCTGGATGGAAAGACGGATGCGTGGGTGGGATGGGGGATGGATGGCTAAATGGGAGGGTGAAAGGTGGATGAATGAAGAGATGGATGGATGGTTGGATGGGGGGTGGACAGAGGTGTGGACTGGGTGGGATGTGCGAGTGCATGGATAGAGGCGATAGGTGTGGATGGACGGAAGATGGGTAGATAGGAAGGTAGAGGGATGGATAGTGGGGGGGTTGAATGGGTACATGAATAAGTGGATGGATGAATGATGGCATGAATTACGAGTGAATGAATCTATCCCCAGAGAACTGGCAAAATGCAAACAGAACTGGTCTGAGAGTTTCCCCATTAGGGGAATTACCCTTACACAGATTTGGTTGCAATTCTTTGGCCGACCCGTTCCAGAAGTGTTCATCTGGCCAGAAGGCCTGAACTTTTTACAGATTACAGCCACCTGACTCTGCCTTACACTTGGAAGGGGCCAGTTATCTAAAAGCCGCAGGAAGGAACTCAATCCATTCAATTCTCAGACCATTGTCAATGGCAGGAAAAAGCCTGCCCTGAGGCCTGATGGGACCTCTGCCGGACTTTGGGGGTGGTATATCCCCAGAGGCCACCATCACACTATACAGTAGGCAATCTGGAGGCTCCAGAGCCGTGGCAGGGCCCAAGAGCCTTCCCTCCTACAGGGCAGACAGAGCTTGAGAGAAAGAAAGAAAGGAAAAATTTAAAAACAGGTTAGATGGGATCTCATCAGCCTGGACCTTGGGAGGCCTGAAATCCACAGCCCCCTCCCAACACGCCCTGATTAGCCGGAAGCTTTGGGCCACTTCCTGTCCCTTGCCACACAGTTAACTGATTGAGGAAGGTGACACCTTTTAGCGATTAAGGATACCCACAGTTGGTGTGCTAAAGCAGGTAGAAACAGGGAGGTGGGCGCTCACTGCAGGTCTGGCCCTTCTCAAGCAGAATCTCATTTAATCCTCGCAGCAGTCCTGGAGGCAGCTGCTGTTTATTGCCTTCCCAACTCACAGATAAGGAAGTTGAGGTTGGGGTATTCAGGCTATTGTAACAAAAATACCATAAACCAGAAGGCTTGTAAACAAGAGAAATTTATTCCTCAGCTCTGGACGCTGGGGACTCCCAAGATCAAAGCACCTGCAGATTTGGTATCTTGTGAGGGCCTGCCTCTGGCTCATAGGGGAGCCTTCTCCCTGTGTCCTCACATGGTAGAAGGGACAAGCTAGCTCTCTGTGGTCTCAGGACACCGATCCCAACTATAAGGGGTCCACCCTCATGACGTAATCACCTCCCAAAGGCCCCACCCCCAATTAGTAGCACCTTGGAGGTTCAGATTTCAATATACGAATGGGTGAGGGGGTGGAAAGAAACATTCAGACCAAAGCAGGGTGGCTAAGTAACCTACCTAGGGTCACACAGCCAGGTGGACCCCAGATTTGAGCCCAGGTGGCCTGATCTGGATTCCTGCAGGATAATCACTGCACAGCACTGCCTTGGAGGAGCCGGTGCTCACGCCCCTGAGGGAGGTTGCTGGTGTGGGGGCAATGCCAGCAGGGGCCCTGCCATGAGCTCAGGGCACTGTCTGGCAGACACACTCAAGACCAAGGGGCCCTTCAGACCTGGATGTTGCTCCTGTGGCAATGCCGTCAGGAGAAGTAAAAGAGCAGGAAACTGGGCCTCTGGACAAGACACGGAGAGACATCACCGTGGCAGGGATCAGTGGTTCACCCTCACTGCCCAACAATGGAGACTAAACAGAAAAGTCAGCATTAATAAAGCAGATGTCGAAAGCTCAGCCAGCCCAGTGTCCTCTAGAGTCCCCAGAAGCCAAGGACTCCCCAAGAAGCCAAGCCAGGAGCATTGCCCAGACCAGCCTGACCCTCAGGGAGGGCAGGACTCCTGCCCAGAGAATGCCCACCCCCGGCAAGGAGCCCAGGTCCCACTCTCAGCCTCCCACTATGCTGCTGGTCAGGCCCAGGATGGCCACCCTGCCGGCCTCCCATGGCCCCACTCTTGCCGTCCCTTCCTCCAGCTTGTCCCCAAGCACTTCTTTTGTGCTCTTTCCCAACTCCACTCCTTTGCACATGCCATTCCTAGGCCGAGAATGCCATTCCCTGTACTTCCCCCACTGACAAAAGCCTGCTTGTCCTTCCAGACACAATTCAAATGTCATTTCCCTTTGGGAGCTGCTCTGGCCCCCTCATCCCTTCCAGGCAGGGTTGAATCACCCTTCCCTGCACTTCCTTGACTTACCCACACTTCTCCCAATGCTCCTGTCATGGGATGACAGGGAAAGCAGGGCTGTGTTACATCAGGGAGAGCAGGGCCTGTGAGTAGCTCTCACCCAGCCGGGCCCATAGCCCCATACAGGATCTGACCCAGAGAACATGCTCCACGGACAAGGGTAAGAACGACCTCATTTCCTCCTCACGGCAAGAACTGTGTTAGCCCATTTTAAAGACTGGGCAACCAAAGCAGCTTGTTGAACAGCCTGAAAGCACCAGGCCTGGGCCTGGTACTTAGAACATAGGAGAGGGGCCCACGGTAGATCCCAAGCTGAAGTTTGAGAGGTCAGCCTTGGCCTCGAGGAGGCAAATGGCCCGGGGGGGGTCACAGGGCCAGTGCAACACAAGCAAGGCCCTGGCCCTGATCTCTGGAGTAGGTGGGTTGACAGCAGGTCAGAGCCAGGCCAAGTCTGGGGACAGGCCTCTGCTACCGTGGGCTGACAGACAGCAGCCCTCCGTCCCTGTCACGATGGGTACCCATTTTGGGGGCTCCCGCCTCCCTGCCCCACTTCTCCTCTCATCTCTTGCCTTGGCACCTCCCTGGGGCCCCAGTGGGGAGCCCAGAGGCACTGATGCCCCCCACAGCTTCCTCCGGCCTTCTGGAGGGAACACAGAGGCAGCCAGGAGCCTTGGAAAGATGCCAAGGAGGAGAAGGAAGCCGGCTGTGGTGCGCAGCTGTGGGGGGAACAAAATAGCAGAGCACCCACAAGCACCCACCTGTTGGCACTGGGGGCCCCTCTGTCCTACAGACACCCCCTCCCCCTGGTGCTAGTGATCGAGGCTCTCCTGGTCTCACTCCTGCCACGCTGCCTGCTTCTTCTCAGACTTTTTTGTAGATTCCCATTCTCTGAGGAAAGGAATATCAAGGTCCCTCAGAGCCCAACCCTTGGCCCTGGGCCCTCTGGAGAGGGCCCTCCCCGCTCCATCTCAGCCACCTGCCAGCTTCTAGCACCACCCATCAGCCTCGGCCAGGCCCCCCCCAGGTATTTCTCCTTGAGGGCTTATGGGCTCCTCAGACCCCAGATTCCAAAATGGCCTTCAACTTCCACATCCCACTGTACAACCTCGGGGAAGTTGTTCAACCACTCACTGTGCACCACAGGTGAGTCATCTATATGATGGGTGGGTACACAGGGATCCTGAACTGTGGACACTTCCAGCCTCCGCTCGACACCCCTCAGTGGCTCCCCACTGCCCTCAGAACCAAGCTGGCCCTCCTCCGCCTATCCACAGGACCCTCCTGCAGTCTGGCCAGGCACAGAAAGAAGAGCCAATAAATGACTGAGAATGAATGAATGAATGAAACCCTATTTCCATAAGATGGAAAGATCTTGCATTTTAGGAGACAGATCTGCTCTCCTCTTACTTGCTGGGGTTTGGAGAAAGTGGCCCCACCTCTCAGTTTCTACACCTGAGAGCAGGAGATGGCCACCGTGCCCCCACGGTTGTGAGGGTGAGTGTGGTCATGAGGATAGCACACAGGAGGTGCCCATGGATGTAAATTCCTGCTCCCCACTCCCAGGTTGTCAAGGGATGTGCACTGGGGTTTGGGCTAAATCATGAACCAAGGTGTTTCTTACTTTTGGTAAAGAAAGGGATAAGGGGTGTCACTTTCCATGAGGGGGTTAGGGGGGCTTCTGGAGGCCTGGACCATCTGGATCTGTGCTGACATGGAAGATGGGGAAGGAGAAATTACTAAGAAAGTAATTTGGGGAGTTCAAATGAGGGGTCAGGGGAGTCTTTCCAACTGTTCCTCAGGAGCTCTGTTGGGAGTGAGCTGGGTCATTTCGGGATTTGGGGTCTGAGCTACGTGAGTGCCTCAGAGCAGTCCCAGTCTCCCTAAGTTGCTGAGCCCCCAGGATGCCCAAGAAAAGCAGCCAAGGAGAGAGGCGAACGAACGGCAGTGTGGCTTGGCCTCATCAGCTCTTAGGCCTACCTACCAGGGCCACTCCCACTTGGTTCCAGGGACCGGCCTCTGCCTTCCGGGGTTTGGACAGCCACAACCCCCTGCATGGTGGAGGGGGCCCTCCCCGGCACCGGAGCCCCAAGGCCTAGGCTCCACTTCAGTCTTCGCCTTGTTTCATGCTTCCTTCTTTCCCGAGTTTCTTCCTCAAGTTCTTCCAGAAATTCTCACCCTTCAGCTGCTGCCCTAAAGGGAAACAAGTCTCATTTCAGCTCCTTTTTATAGCATGCGTTATTGGGTACCTTTTCCCTAGTACAAAAGTAATATGTGTTCACCATGGAAAATTTTAAAATACATAAAATCTAAAGAAGAAAATAAGGGTCACAATCCTGTCGTCAAGACAGAGCCACTGTTAATGTGTTTGGAATATTCTCTTCTGAGAGCTTTCTCGATGTCAGTAGATAACCTTGGGATTACATCTGCAGATAGAGTTTCACGTCCAGATTTTTCTACTCACCATGGTGTCATGAGTGGGAAAAAGAAATTAGGGAAGAAAGAGCAGTCTTTATGGTTATACAGACTGCGCGGGAATTCCAGCTCCATGACCCTGAGCCTCAGCTTTTTAGTCTGCCTGTAGAATGGGGAAGGACAGTGCTGCTGATCTAAAAGAAAGGTCATGAGCCCCACCCCAGACAGATAAGCCCCGCCCCTGGTGTTGAGTCCTGCTCTCTGAGGGGAGGAGCCATCTGAGAGCCCACTGTGGGCTGGGAGACTTCATGCCTCAGCCATCTTTGCAGCTCCCACTGTCCCATAGCCCCTACTAGAACTGTCAGAAACGGGGCGATGGAGAGCTGAGAGTGAGGAGACAGGATATCCAGCTGCCCTCTGGCCCTACCAATAATTTGCCTTGTGGCCTCTGGCAAGTCACTGAGCCTCTCTGAACCACACTGGTAGAATGAGAAGATTGTGCTCTATCAGCACTTCCTAAGCAGTGTTACTAGATCTAAGAAAAGAAGATTCTGTCGTCAGATGTTGCATAAGCACAGTCAAATGTGTTTCTCAGCTGCAGGACTTCTCAGAGCCTTTGATGTGCTGATATGTGATGTGTACACACACACGCAAGCACGCACAGAAGAGAATGCAGTATATGGAGTCATTAGAAATCATAGAAGCACCTTTTCTCTTGGATAATTGCAGTGAATGATGTGTGCAGGGAGTAGGGAGGCCTGACCCCAGAGACCTCTGTAGCCCTCACTCCCTAACTCTCCAGTTTCATGCCCAGCCTTTCTCCATAGTTCAAAGCTTCCATTTCACACCACACTCTTCTTTCTAATCTCCTTCCTTGGCTCAAGCTGGTCTGTTCCCTCTGCCTTGCCTGTCCCCCTTCTCTTGGCTAATTCCTAGATAACACTCAGCTTTAGGAGCCCCTCCTCCAGGAAGCCCTCCCCGACCTCCAGGCTGGGTCGGCCCATCTCTGACACAGGACTGGTACTGCATCTATCAGATCTCATAACACACTGCTCAGTACGGAGCTGTCCCCAGGCCAGGCTGCTTACCACCCTGGGAGCCCCACTTTCTCTCTGAGACCCCATGCCCAGTGCAGCATCAGTGCTCACATTCTGGGGCTATCTCTGAGAGGATGGTAGGCAGCTGTGCTTGGCGAGGGACCAGGCGGTGAGCTGGAGAAAACAGAGTCTCAGTGGCCTCAGGTAGACACATAAGGACCTCCCTGGCCCCGGCCTGAAGCCCAGGCTGACTGTCTGTCCTCTGCAGTGTCTGATGGGACCTACAGCCGCTCGAGCCACAGGATTCGCTACAGCTGCAGCCCTGTCGAAGACTGGTCCCCGCCCTTAGATCTCAGCTCTGATGGGGACGTGGATGTCACAGTGCTTCGAGACCTGTACCCAGATTCTCCCCCAGGGTAAGCAGGCCACTTGAAGGAGGAGGCCATGAGAGGGAGGGCCATTGGGTGTGAATCCCCAGCCACCAGGGGAAATAGCAACACTTCCCCCAAATCGTGTAAATGCAGAAAATATCTTCTCAGTGGGTGTGGCCATCTCCTGACCAAGCAGGTCCCAGTGGGGCAGATAGACTCAACAGATGTCACCACAAGACACTAGAGAAGGAAGAGAAAAGTTCAGCTCCTTCAGACTGGGGTCGAGAGTAGAGGGTCCAGGCCCCAGCTCCTTACTATGCACTCAAAGCCCAAATCACACCCACTGGGTCAGGGGTCATTATGTCCAAACTGCACCCGTGGCCATGAGGTGGGACTGTCCCATTGGGGGATTCTTCTCTGGGGGGGGGGGGGGGCTTTGGATTCTCCCTGCCCCCCTTCGGCAGATCACCCACAGGTTAGTATTTGAAAAAAGAAGAGAGGTCAGGGCCTCCATCACCTCCCTACCAGGAGACCCCTCAGGCCCCAGAAGCAGCCATATAACCCCATCACCCTTTACCCCCTGGGGGGCAGTGGGTGCTTTTGTAGCCCTGCAGCTACGGGTCCGGAAGGGCCACTTTGGGGTGACTTGAGACCCAGGAGGGTCAGGCAGCCCGAGGTTGCTCCCACCAGCACTGCTCACACCGGAAGATGCTCCATCAGCAGGGGCCACGGTTGTTCTGAGCAGTCTGAGACCCAGGGTTCGGTGACAGGTCCCCCCATATCCACACAAGTTCAGGACCAGAATCCGGCCTCAGTGGTTCTGGGGTGCCTTTCCTGGGGGAGTTGAGGGTTTCACTAGAGCCGGCATGGCAGAGGCCTGGCTTGGTCCACACCAGGGCAGCTGTCCCTACTGATGGGCTCCCGGCCCTTGGGGAAAGACATCTGCACCTGCCCCTAAGGCCAGGTTCCGCAGGGCCCTGAGGGAACCTCTTCTCTTGTAGTTATGAGGAGTGTATGGGGCCAGGTGCCACCCAGCTGTACATCCCCACGGATGCACCACCACCCTACTCGCTGACCGACTCCTACCCCGTGCTGGATGGCATCATCGATGTGGGCGGTGGCCGTCACCAGCAGGCACAGAGGATCCTGGGCCAGGGTGGCCTCCGCACCGTCTCCATGGATACCCTGCCCCCTTATGAGGCTGTGTGTGGGGTCAACCCCCCATCAGGTCTGCTGCCGCTGCCAGGACCAGAACCAGGGCCAAGGAGCCCCCAGGGCTCACCCATCACAACCTGGGCCCTGGTCTCTGGCCCAGAAAGGATTCTGTGAGTGACCCAGCTAGCTAGGTCCTCCCGGTCCCTCGGGCTGAGCCACAAAGGGCGTGCACACACACACACACACACACACACACACACACACACAAGGGCATGCACACACACACATACACTGATATGCACACACAGCACTCCCACATGCACACACATATACACAGTCGTACACACACATACACACTGACACACCCATGTGCACACACACACATCCAGATATGCACCACACATGTACAGACATGTGCATACACACAGCACCCCCCCCCCAACATCCACACAAAACCATCTGCTAAGGTTTCATTAAAAATGAAGCTTTCTTGACCTCCCGTCTCCTCCCCAGCCTGTTGGCCATGCCTCTGCAGACAATGCTGGGAGAAGACAGGTGGAGAAGGGACAAGAGCTTGCTCGTCCCTCTCCCTGGCCTGTTTGCCTCTGCCCTCACCTGGCAGGCTGTGCCCAAATTCTGATTCTGCCTCCAGAAACTGCTCGACCATCCCAGGTCAGCCGCTCGCCCCCTCCACCGCGGAGCAGCGTGCCCTCCTGGCTGGTGAGACAGGCTTCAGTGAGGTTCAGCTATACACTGTACCTCTCCCTCAATTCCAGGGCAGCCACAACATCACCACCCTGCCACTTATGGGGCAAGGGACACGGGTCTGGGGGCTCAGGCACAACCTGGAGGTCCTCACCACCCACCTTGCCCCCTCCCTAACCCAGCGCCCGCAGCCTGGTTGTGCTGGCGGAGTTATTTAGGAGGCCCCCACCCCAAGCGGCAGGTGATAAGCAGGGTCCTTGGTGGGCGTGTGATGATGGTGGTGGTGGGTCAGAGCTGTCCCCATGTCAGTCCAAACACTGCCCAGGGCTGAGGGTCTTCGAAGAAGAGGAAGGCGGCCTAGGCACAGCTCTGAGGCAAAGAAGTGGCCCCTTGCGAAGTGTGCGTGCCCAGATGACCATTATGACCCAAGTGTGGGCTGTCCTCCTGGGTGGCCGCTCCTGGTTGAGAATTATGAGCCGATGTGTTCTGGTCCTGCCCTCCAGGGTGTGTGCAGACGTACAAGAAAGGGGAAGCGGGCCCCCTAAATACTAGCATGCCACCACGAGAGGCCGCATCTGGGCCTCACTGCCAGGGGCTCCACAGAAGGAGATATATGGGCATGACTGCTCATAGAGTGGCCCACAAATCCCAGCAAATCCCATCCGAGACCACGCAAGTAACAGAGCTGATTTCTGAAGACCCAGCCTGCCAGAGAGGGGCAGCCGAACATCTTCACGGAATGTCCCGCCAGCATTGCCGACGGCAGGAAGTGGAGCCTGGAGCCCACCCTGCCCCCCACCCCCATCCATCCCCTACCCACATTCCAATTCCTCTATTGAAGGGCTAAGATATTTCAGTAATCCCTTTCTTGAGAAGGAGGGTATCCAGGATGGCAATCGTGAATTTTATTTTCTGTAGAAATAGGATTTCTTCTGGTGCAGAACTGAAAGAAATCCGTCCAGAGGTTCTGTGGCATCCTGGCACGCCCGACTCCCACCAGGAAAGGGACCTTGTTTACAAGCAGTTCTGTCCGCCTCTGTGGTGTACTGTTTTCTAGGCAAAAAATATCTGTCTGTTGTACTGTATAGCCTTTAAATGCACTCCAGGGATGAGACTTTTAAGAAATGCATCCTGCTTCTGCAACCCTAGAGAGTACTGGGGGGGAAAAAAAGATTAAAATCCCTCAGTACTCATCAGTGTTTGAGGGGTGGAGCTAAACAGCTTTTCTTGTTCCTGGATTAAGCGCTACATAAGCAACAATGTATCTTTTCTGTGTTCAAAATAAATATATCGTATCAATAAAAATGTTGCAAGAAATAACATTCTCAAAGAGTGCATGGACTGGGGGGGGGGGGGTGCAGGGCAGCGGGTGGGCTCGCACCATCTGACAAAACAAACAGCAGCAAACTGAAATATCTTATTTCCCCCAAGATGGGCAGCCCTGGAAGCATCACTTTCCTATTGACATGGATATTTGGCGAGTCGGTGCCTTACACGAGTTCCTTTTTTTTTCTTAACCTCACTGAAACCGGACATCCTCTCTCAGAGACTTGTCCAGCGTAAACGTCACCAAGACAGGCCATAAGTTTTGGACTTGACTCCGGGAACACCAGGGACTGCACATCTTCCTTTCACAGCGGTTGACTCTCAGCACCCTGATGGCTTCTTCAACTCCGAGAAAGGGGGTGGGAGAATTTGTAATTGGACTGAAGTGAGTTGTTTCCTTTTCCTTGAAAAGATTCTTTCCCGTGCTCTCAGCTTTGGTGGTTGGTCCCTTGGCTGACAGAGGCTGGTTCCCTTCCACTGTCATCCTGCCCTCCCACTCAGACTCAAGCGGCCTCCACCAGCATAGTCCTAGACCCCTGAACGCCCTGAAAGCGGGTCGGTCCTGAGGAAAGGCCAGGTCCTAGCCGTCCTGCATCCAGTCCAAGCCCACACTGCCACCTGCTGGCTGCCTGCTGTCAGTGCTCAAAGCAAACATGTCGGGCCCCTGGAGAGGAGCACTTCCCTTCTCCCACTTCCAAATCTACTGACCGCGGACATTAGCAGTTGGAGACAGGACTTGGTTGGGTTTTGGGCTGGTCTGCCACCTTTGCGATGTTCCATGAGGTTTAACCATTCAAGCATTCCATTTTCAGGAGTCCCTCCTGCTCGTCAGTTTCTCTCTCTGGGCACAACAGCCTGATGCCCTAAGCCCATCTCCCCGTATGCAAAATAATTATTCCTTGGTCTGAAACACCACTGTGAGTGGCTCGGGTGCCACCTCTGTGCTCTGGGGCCCTCTCCCTGGGAACGAATGTAGCGGCCCTCATGGTGATGGTGTCCAGTCCCGTGCTGACTCCAACCTGAACCACCCCACGCCAACACCCGGTTCCAACAACACACAGGATCCCCCTGGATGGGGTGGGCTTGGCATTTCCTGCCTCCCCCATCCATGACACAGCCCGTGTCCACATACAGTGCCACATGCAATGTCCTTCTGCACACTCTTACAAGGAAACTAGCCCCCTCTCTCTGCCAGGGCCTGACAGTTGGAGCCAAAGAGCACACCCCAGGCAGTGGGCGCAGCCTGGGGCTCATTAGGGCCCCAGTGAGATCGGAGGTGACAATTCTCAGGATGGCAGGAACAGGAGGGGGCAGGACCAGACCCTGGGACAGGAGGAGGGTGCAAGGGATTGATGAGGAAGGTGACCCGGGAAGCACCAAAAGCGAGGGGGCCGTGAAACAAGGAAGGGAAGGAAGCCAATTCAGGGTGTTGTGGTCACGCGGGTCCCCTTCCGAGGGGCACGAAGTGGAGAGCACACCTCACAGCCCCCTGCCAGGAAGAGGGGGTGGATTTCTCCCACTGGCTCTCAGACTCTCAAGGGTCACTGTTGGAGGCCACCCTTTGGAGAACATTAGCCCTGCCCCCCTGTGCAGCTGAGCGGACTTCTCTGGCCAGAGAAAGTCTTCAGACAGGGGGGTTGCAGCTGCTGGCAGATAAAGTCCTCTCCACTGTCAGCATGGTCTGCCACTGTGCCAGTACCTATGGACACGGTGCGTTCCAGGGTCTCGGACAGGGCGTCAACAACATCTGCCTCACGCGCGCAGCAGAAATCGCCAGACGGAGGAAGGACCGTTGATACAACGTATGGCTGCCCGCAGCTGCTCCTTGGGACACCGACCGGCTCCACCTGGCCAAGCCCACCCGCACATACACACCCAGGGCTCTCTCACACCAAGTTCCTCGCGACACCCTCAGACACACGCCCACGTGGAGCATCACTCAGCTCCCACTACGCTTGCGCAGGTGGCTTTGGGGCACACACACTAGTGCCCCCACACTCAGAGCTCACACCCTCCGGGGTCCCACATGCACACTCCAAGGCCACCCACTCAATTCAGGCGTCACCGCTGGTGTCCACCTGATGACTGACCAGGTTGTGGGCCACGAACCGTGGAAGGACAGGCAGCTTCGATGCGTGAGACGGCAAATCTTCTGTCATGGGCTCTGCTCTGCTTGACCTCACGCTGAACCTCTCAGGCCAGGTGAACTCTCTCAGTCAGAGCCAATTACCGGGGTCAGGCCGGTATTTCCGGGCTGCAGCAGGCTGGGCACGCCCTTGCCCCCAGGGTCCCAGCCCAGCTGCGCCTGCTCAGCGTCTCTCCTAGGATTCCCGGGGCTCCAGGCGCCCAGGCCCAACGGTCAGGGCCCCAGCCATGCCACACTGACTCCCCACCCGCCTGACCCCTGTGGTCCTGGGGCCGCCCAGCCTTCTGCTCCTTAGCTTGTGGCTGCCTGATCCATGACCCACCACAAAACTGGCACTATTTGGATTACAGGGTAAAAGAAGGCGGCTTTGGGGGAACCCTCCACCCTCCGGCAAGCTCTGAGCACCGTCACCCACCCCCGTGACTCACTGCAAGAGACAGAAACCCAATTTGAAACTTCTTAAGCAAGAAAAGATATTTACTGGCTCACAGAACTAAATTGTCTAAGTGACAATTCTGACTTCAGGCATGGCCAGATCCAGGCAGTCCAAGAATATGGGCAGGTGTATGGTCTCTCTTGGTTCTGCTGCCCACCTTCATCCTCCCACAGGAGCAGTGGCTGTGGGCACCCCAAGTCTATGTTGGCAGGCTCATGATCCAGCCTCAAGGGTTATCTTACTGCCGGGCTCCGACATCTCCCCCTCCCCCCAGCCCTTCCCTTGCTGGACTGTTCCTGCGTGTCTCAACCATCCTTGCCAGACTGGGGGCCCAGGGTCAGGATTCAAGCTGGTTCTTCTCCGGGTGGTGGGCCCCGGGTGGGGGGAGGTGGCGGTTTGTGGAGTGGACAACTAGCGAGAATATTCAGTTCAATTCTGATGGAAACAGATTCCTCCCTGTGTTTCACGGCCTTGAGGACAGTAAGTACAGCGGTCCAGACCTGGGAGCCCCAGACCAGACAGCGCCCACCCCTGTTCTCCCCGTGGCCTCTGAGCTGCTAGGCTTGGCAGGGGATTTGGGAAGCTCTGGGCAGCAGGGACAGCTCTGAGGGAAGGCTAGGTGCTAGGACCCAGGATGCTTGGCTGCCCCCTCTTCTGTCATCAGCTCACTGTGTGACCTTCGGCCAGATCCTTTCCTTCTCTGGGCCTCAGGACCAGCCCCCCAACATATCCCCAGTGCTCCCCCTCACCTCCCTCTGCCCCCGGCATTGTCACCAAAGTTAGTCACCCTGGCAGGCAGAGAAAGCAGGTTCTCACTAAGCCAGTTACTCCCCGAGGGCCCAGAAAGTGTGAACACAAAGCCCACAGTTCAAGAGGCTACAGAGGCCCAGTGGGGAGGAAGCAGGCACTGGAGGAGCTGAGCTGACCCCAGCACCGAGAGCACAGGGAGGGGAATGGTTCCGGGCACCCTGCCCGGCTTCCCCCATCGTGATCTCGGTCCACCCTGGAGAGACGGTTCACAGGCACGATGGGTTCCCTGAGAACCGAGGAGCAAGATGTCCAGAAAGTGTGAAGTCGTTACATCAATAAGTAACTAACACACGGTGTGGGTGTGGTGGCGGAGATTAACTTGTGTGTACCAAGTTGTTAAACTTTGGCTATGAATAGGAAAAAAGATACAAACTGTTTTATACACACACACACACACCACCACCACCACCACCACCTTCCTCCGCCTGGTGACTGCCTCTTCAGCACAACTCGGTGGCCTGCAACTCTGTATATCCCCCTCCCCCAAATCTGCCATTTCCATTCAGTGCTCTTACAAATCTTTGGTATCAAGGAAAAAGCACGGCCTTGGGTTTCAGATAGTTTGGGTGTGGTTAACTATGTCCTCCAAAGGTGTCCAGGCCTGAATCCCCAGAACCTGGGAATACGTTACCTTCCGTGGCAAAGACCCTTCGCAGGTGTGATTAAGGACCTTGAAATGAGGCGATTATCCTGGGTCATCCAGGTGGGCCCAAGGTGATCACAAGGGTCCTCACCAGAGGGAGGCCACAGGGTCAAAGTCAGAGAAGATATGATGAACTGAAGCAGCAGGAAGAGAGAAATGAGAGATTTACACCCACTACATTCCAGAATGGAATGTAGCGGGGTCCATTTTCAAGCAGTACTCCAATTGGGAAGTGACTTCCCAACCACAGGGACAGGAATCTCTCTGGCCACTGAGCTCAGCAAAGACTGCAGGAGGCAGGGGAGCTAGAGACAGGAAGCAGAGAGCTCGCAGATGTGGTGAGCCCAGGTCTCAGGCAGGTCCAAGGCCAAGAACAAGGCAGATGCCCTTCCCGGTGACTGGAGGGCCAGGAGGCCAGCAGAGTCACAAAGCAACCTGAGGATCAAGAATGCTCGGCTGTGTAGAGAGCGTGGGTGGCTCAGTCGGTTGAGCATCCAACTGCGGCTCAGGTCATGATCTCGCACGCAGTTCATGAGTTTGAGCCCCTGTGCTGACAGCTCGGAGCCTGGAGCCTGCTTCAGATTCTGTGTCTCCCTCTCTCTCTGTACCTACCCCCCGCTTACATTCTGTCTCTCTCTCTCAAAAATGAATGAACATTAAAACAATTTTTTAAAGAATGCTCGGTGGTGTTACTACAAGGTCATAACACCCCCTCAGTGGGGCCCTCCAGGCTGCGAGCCACCCAAGGGCAGGGACTTTATCTCCTTTGCTTCCGAAGCCCCCAGGCTGGCATGGACCAGGGACACGGGCTGGCTGCTCAAGGATAGCACTTCCCCCAAATAGCATAGGAGAACATGGAAAGGGACCCCGCATCTAAGAAGTTGGGAGATAGAACGCATGCCGCTCCCTCCCAGCAACTCACACCTGCTCTGTGAGAAGTCCTAAAGCCGAGAAGCCAAGGGACCGTAATTAAACCAGCAGAATCTATTTGGCCACAGGAAACTGTTACTCCCATAAGACTGATTACAAACCCCACCAAGTGCTCCTTATGGAGCACACTTTGAGAAATGCTGACCCACATGGAAGGAGTGAGTCACCAAGTGGCTGAGTGAGTGAATGATGACTTAATTAAGTATTGGGTGAATGAATGGCAGGAAGGAAGGAAGGAAGGGAGGGAAGAAAGCTGAAGGGAAGGAAGGAAGGAAAGCAGGTAGGGAGGGGGGAGGGAAGAAGCCTGGCTCTAAATATTGCTCCCTACTCCTATCTCCCCAAATTCACTTTGCCCTGCCTGGTGGTAAGGGGCTCAGACAGTGGGGGTGAATCAGGATCCTAATGGGTGCTGCCCTATTTATACCTGGGTCTGTTTTAAAGGGAAAATCCTGTTGTTTATTTAATGTGCTTCCTCCTTAGGCAAGGCTGGGGTATGATGAAAGACATTCTAGCATGATCGCGACTCCTCCAGGGCCATAGGGCATAAATGGGATCTCAGGTCTGAGAATAAGCCAGTGAACTGTAAAAAGACAAAAAAAAAAAAAAAAAGGTGGAAAAAGCAGGGAGGGAGGGAGATTGTTCCCCCAAAGCAGTCCCAGGATTTGCGTACCGATCATCTGGGAGGCAACCCTGGGAAGCACAACAGGAATCGGGAATTAAAACAAGGGTGGGAGAAGAGCCACTCATGAGGAGGTGGGCACTCATGAGCAGGTTACTGCAGGGGACAACCGGGGATGATCCCACTGGGGACCCCCTAAGAGAGTGGAGAACACACCCCAGAACTGTCCTGCCTGGGGCAAGAAGCTGGGAGTTCTATCCACCCACCCTCCTTGGCTGGTGTTAACACCCTGGGACTTGGAGTCTGTCCCACACACACCTGCAGCCCGAGAACATTCTCAAGCATGAGGGATAAGGAGCCTTAGCTGGTGGCATCCAAAGTGGGCTGGGGTTATGGGCTGGCACGCAGTGTCGGCTGCAGAGGGGTGTAGACGGCTGTGGGCACCGCTGTCTCTGTTTCCCCATTTGTTTAGGGGGCAGGGCAAGGACAGAGCCCGATCTCAGCTCTGCTCCACTGGAAGGAGGTGGCACAGCCCCAGCAACCCTCGGGTCTGAGCCCCTCAGAGCGACAAGCAAAGGCAGAGCCGGGCTGTGTGTGGCTTTCTCTTTTGCTAGCACAACTTCCTCTTCAGCTTCCTGACTGAGCAGTGGGGCAGGACGGAGGCGGGCCAGCCTGGGCCTGGCCTAGAAAGGCCCACACAGCTCTCCTCGGCACCCAGCCCCTCGGAGCCACCATGAGCCAGCCCCAACACCCTGGGCCGGGTGAGGCTGCTCCAGAGACCCTCCTGGGTGACCTCATCAGCTACTACCAAGAGGAGGCAGGGGCCGGCCGGCTCCGGGTCTGCAGGCAAGCAGCCCTCACCCACAGGGCCCGGCGGTTCTCCGACATGGGGCCCCCCCTTCAGCTCTATCTGCCTGAACTTGTGGCCTCCAATCTGCGGGCCACTCACTCCCAGTGGGCACCCAGCCCTACCCAGCCTGTCTGCCATGAACTGGTGCAGGCACTAGAGTTCCTGGAGCTAATATCTGTCAACCTACTCCTGTTTCCCTGGAGGAAGGAAATCAGGTCCCTGAAGGTAGGCACCACCATGCCTCTGAGCAAGGGGGTCTCGGGTTGGAGACGGAGCTCTGCCTCTGGGGGAAACAGCGTGTCCATCATGCCCACTGACTTTGGTCCCATTTTATAGTTGGATAAACTGAGAGCCAAAGAGGTTAATGCAACTTACCTATGGTCACCAGCTAGTAAGTAGAAGAGATAGACCTCAAACTCAGGCAGCACACCTTCCAACCGCTAAACTCTACTGCCTCTCTAAAGACAAGGAACCAAGGAGCTCATAATAAACAGGGGAAGGAGTCTAGCTTTGGAAAGCTTTAATCTCTTCTGACTCCAGGCCAGGACTCCTGGGTTGGGAGCCAGGATATCGGAGCCTCACCCCAGCTCAATCTCTTGCTATGTGACTTGCGACAGGTCCTGTCCTGTCTCTGGGCCTCAGTGTGCCCTTCTGTAAAATGGGACAGAGGATAACATGATCATGGACCAGATGTCCCTTTGGCCAAATGCCCCAGCCCAACGGCTTCTCAGGAGCCTCCAGTGCCCCCCTGGGCATCGGCCCTTGGTCCTGCCTGGCCATTCACAGCCACTTTGCTGGGCTGTGTCCCACCTCTAATAAACATCCCTGTTTGTTCCAGACATACACTGGAAACTTTGCCTACCGGGTGCAGCCTGTGCTTTCTGAACAAACACTGCACATCATTCTGGGCAGGCTGGGCTATGTGGCCACTTCTGAGGCGGAGTTTTCGCTGGTCCAGGCCATCAGCAAGGAGGACGCCAAGCAAATGGTGTTTGAAATCTTCCTGGCGAGAGTTACATGTGAGGCCATTCTGGGGACCTCGAGCAGGCAGGTCCTGGGACTGGGCAGAGAGAAACCCTACCGCAGGCGCAGCTCCAAGAGAAAGCTGGCGAAGGCCCACAACTGCCCTGAGGGGGCCCAGCCAGGCCCCCAAGAAGGGCTGGGATCTGAGAGGGCCCTGGCTGAGGGCCCTGACCATCAGAGCACTGTGCCAACGGCCCCGAGCCTGTCCGAGGTCTCAACATCCCCCCGCACCCTCCGTGCCGGCCCCCAGCTCCCCCTGGACTCCCAGCGCCATGCCAGCACACGCTCGGACAGTGAGGAGTTCTTGACCTGCTACAGTGACCTTGTTCTGCACCGGACACCCCTGTTCCGCAGGGACTTTCCCCTGCGCGGCCTGAAGGGAGACCAAGCCCAGGGCGCAGCCCCGGCTCCCAGCCCACCTGCAGGTGAAGCGCTCACCTCCTTGGGCAGCAGCGGTGAGTGGTCCCTGGTCCCCAGTGCAGCTCCTGAGAGCAGAGTGGTCACCATCCCCAGGCAGCCCCGGCTGACACCAGGCCCCCAGTTGTCAGGGAAATCCTTGGACCCAAAGCCAGAAGCACAGCCGGAGCCGGCCACCCCTGACGCAGACACTGTTCCTCCAAACACTTCCTCGGAGTTGGACGAGCTCTGTGCACACCTCTCCCACCTCCTCGGACCCCCAACTCTAGCAGACCATCCTGAGGGCCTCCCAGGCCCTGGGGTTGAGGACACTAGACAATCAGAACCTCTCACGGGGCTAGAGCCAGCCGCTGAGGCCGGTGGCCCAGACAGTAGGATCACCCAACTCTGGAGGCCTACTCAGAACCCCCTCATGTATGAGGGCCCCCGACACTATGTTCCCCCAGGGGAGCTGGAGGGGCCAGTTCTGACCCAAGAACACCACCCAGGCAATAGCTAAAAAATGTCACCCCTGGATAATACAGGGACAGAGACCCAGACTGCTCTTCCACCAGGGAAGCGACCCCTTGGAGAGGTGGCAGATCTGGAACCCACAGCTTGTCAGGGGTAGGGATCAATCTGCTAAGCAATCCATCTGGTCTCAAGTCCCACCTACTGACTGTGTGACTTTGGGCCACTCACTCCGGCTCTCTGAGCCTTGTTTCCTCCCCTGTGTGGTCGGACCTGCTCACAGGAGGCTGGGAAGTGTCCGTGAGGTGAGGTGAGGTGGGCACAGTGCCCCTCGGTGCTTCCCTTGGCGGGGGGTGCTTCCGGTCCCTTCCCATCCCCACTAAGTGTGTGACCCTGGGCATCTCTGAGGGGCAGTTTCCTCCAGCATCCTCAAGGGAACTGTCACAGGACAGGTGAAGAAAGCTGTGTAGATAACTACACCCTTAATGCGCTTAGACTACTCTGTCAGCCTCCCTGCTCTGTCTGCTAACTTCTGGTTAATAGAGAAGAAAACCATTCCCGGGAGCGCAGGATCACACGGGGGCTCTGCATCCATGGGTTGGGGGCTCCACTCATCTGGGCTGCGGCACCCCCTCCCCCAGCCATCTCTTGCCCCCACACGTGCACACGCACCTCACAAGTGGGCACATCCAGAGGTGCTGCTCTTCCCACAGTATTCCCACCCGCTCGCTCCAAGCAAATGACCCCCATCTCTTTGTGAGCTAAAGCCAGAGAGGATCCTGTCTGAACCAAGTCCTGTGACTTTCTTGCTCAATTCTCCCCAGGGGCTCCCAAGGCCACACCAAGCCCCACAGGCCCCTCACTATCCTTTTGATCTCATTTCCTGCCTCTTTCCCCCCAGCCTACTGCAGACAAGACAAACTGGCCTCTTACAGGTTCTCAAACAAGCTAAGCCCACCCCTACCTCCCAGCCTCTGTGCAAACTGTTCCCTTTCCCCACTCACATCCCGTCTCTATCTTTCCTGTCATTCACAACTCACCTTAAATGTCACCTCCTGGAGAGGCCTTCCATGGCCACCCATCTATCACATCAACTTAGTTTTCTGCACAGACATTTTAAATGTACTTATTCATTTTCCATCCCCACCCCCGCCCTCCTAGAATACAAGCTCTTGGAGAAACTTCATCTTGTCTCATTCACCTCTGTTTCCAGGGATCCATCAAATGAGTAGAAAACTTAGAAAATACAGATGGACATAAAAACAAAAGCAGCAGTTACCATAATATCCACCACTGGGAGACACCCAATGTTAGGATGTTAACGCAATTCCTTCTGGTCTTTTTTTTCTAAATTTGGGATTGTAGTATTTACAGTGTTGTGTTCTGCTTTTCTTTACCACGAAGGGAGTTATTGTAATTAATTTTAGATTTAAAGAAAAGTTGTGAAATAAGGCAAGGAATTCCTTTGGAACCCTCACCTTGTGTCCCCTGAAAACGACATCTTATATAACTAGAGTATGATGATCAAGAACAGGCAATTAACACGAAGACAGTATGATTAACTAAACTACAAACCTTTTTTAAATGTGACCAGTTTTCCCATGACTACCCTTTCTCCATTCCAGGATCCTTTCCAGGACCCCATAGGGCATTTGTCCTTTTTCCTTCATCCCTGCCGATCTCTGCCCCAGTCTGTTACAGTTCCTTAGCCTAAGTTTTGTCTTTCCTCATCTTGATGCTTTTGGTCAAAACTTAATACTGATTTTGTTGAATGTCCCTCAGTTTGACTTTGTCTGTTTTTTTCTTTTATAGTTGAAGTGAGGTTATGCATTTTTGGCAAGAATACTATTAAAAATGATGCTGTGTCCTCGGTGCATCTTACCAAAGGGTTCATCTTATTACTGGTGATACTAATGTGCTGCATCCCTGGAATAAACCGCTTGTCCTAGGAGCCCTGGTGCCTCTTACTGGAGAATGATGTTTAGACACCAAGACCCGGGTGCCAGGTGTGCTGTTACTGGGTGTCATTGCTTCCAAGCCCACTCGGGGGGCAGTCAGGAAACATATGGATGTGTACTAACCCAGGCATATACATATGTGAGTTTATTTCCAAATCTATATAGAATTTTAAAACCATGAGTGTTTATGGATTCCTCTGATTTTAAGCCAATGGCACAGGGTTGCTTCTACCTCACCCCTTTTACTTATAAGTTCTTTCTGTAGAAGAGAATGAAACCTGGCTCTCTTAATCTACGGTCTACTTGTTTGTTCAGGTCCAATACTATAGTTTTAGAATTGCTGACCACACCTCCGTAGAAACACTTTTAAAACTCTATCATAGCATTTATGAAGACTAATTTTCACCTTCACTCTCACCGTATCAAGGTACTGTTTTCCACAGTTACTCAGGTGACTTCCTTACTTCCCCACCCCTCTGGTGTGGTCGTTTTTCACTTGTGATGCTCTTAGGGTCAGCTGTGTCTGTATTCCGTTTTCCATTCCCCCTACATCCTAGTTGATCCTGTTGGTTTATTTCGGGGGCAATGGGACACTTTTCTATGGTTCTAAGAGTCAGTTATACAAAAAGACACATTCACACAAGTGTCATTCCCTTCTCCTCCCTGCAACCACACCTCATCTTTCCCTCTCTACAGCCTCTGCCCACCAACCTATTTAGTTTCTGGATCATCCTTCATTTCCTTTGCATCTGTGTATTTTTTTAAAGTTTTTATTTATTTTTGAGAGAGAGACAGAGCACCAGCAGAGGACGGGCAGAGAGAGAGGGAGACACAGAATCCGAAGCAGGCTCCAGGCTCTGAGCTGTCAGCAAAAAGCCCAACGTGGAACTCGAACTCACAAACAGTGAGACGTGACCTGAGCCAGAGTCAGATGCCTAACCGACTGAGCCACCCAGGCGCCCCTGCATCTGTGTATTTTCTTGGGTCTCTTCTTATACAAAGGGTAGTGTACCAGAGATACTCATTTGGACGTTGTTTTTCACTCAAGATTGCTTTATGTCCTGGAAATCATAACTGTTCAGAAAGAGCTTCTTCATTCTTTTTTCCACTCCACCGTGTGGCTGTGCCATAGTTTATTTGACACTCTGTTACGTACAGGTCTTTAGGCTGTTTCCAGTTATTTTGCAGTTAAAACCAATGCTGCAATAAATAACCTTGTGCATAGATATTTTTATATTGTAGAAAGTACATATTCGATACCACAAGCAGGATCCCTGGGTCGCAGTGTAAGTGCATACGTACTTTGTCGGATGTTGTCAAACTTCTCTCCAAAAGGGTTGTACAAAGGTACACTCCCACCAACGATGTACGTGAGTACTTGTTCCCCACAGCCTCACCAGAAGAATGTGGTTTGTTTCCCCCCACACACCCCTGTCTGGTAGGTGAGTCAGTGTTCTTTCAGTCCGTCTGGGCTTTTATAACAAAATACTACACACCAGTGGCTTATACACAACAGAAATTTATTTCTCACAGTTCTGGAGGCTACAAGTCCAACATCATGGTGCCAGTATGGTGGTGTTCTGGCGAAGGTCCTCTGCCGGGCTGCAGACTGCAGACTGCAGACTGCCGACTTCTTGCTGTGTCCCCACACGGTGGAAGAGGCACGGGAGCTCTGTGGGGTTCTTTTACAACAGCACCGAATCTCTTCATGAGGTTCCATTCTCACGCCTAATCTCTTCCTCTTGAAGGTCCCCTCCTAATACCATGGCCTTAGGCATTAAGTTTTCAACATATGAATGGGGGGTGGGAGGACTACAAATATTCAGATCATAGCATCTGCTTTTCTCTGAATGAATGTGAGTGTTTTTCACATGTTTAAGGGCCATTTTTATATCTTTTTTTGTAAATTGTCTTTCACATCTTTTCCTCGGTTTTCTATTTGGTTTTTGGTCCTGGTCCTTCAATTTTAAAGAATTCTTCATGGATATTTAGGAATATTAGCCCTTTGTTACATATGTTGAATTTTTCTCCCAGTTTGTTAACTGTCTTTTGATTTTGTTCACGCTAGGTTTTATCACACAAGTTTTAAAATTTTTACTTAGCCAGAATAATTAACATTTGGTTGCCCCTGGATTTTGAATCATCATTAGGAAGCTTTCCCCTACATCAAGGTTTTAGAGACGAATTCATCCACATTTTCTTCTGGTACTTGAATGGTTCCAATTTCTACATTTAGATCCCTAACCCCTTGGGAGTTTATATGGCATTAAAATACGGATCTTTTATCTTTTTCCAAATGGTGACCTTAGCCACCATTTTTGTTAAAAAGTCCATCTTTACCCCAATGATTTGAGATGGCATCTTTATCATGTAAATTTCTATATGTATTTACGTCTATTTCTGGGCTATTTTATTTCACTCTTCTAATCTATTCATGCATCAGTTCCACACTGTTTTAATGATACAGGTTTTACAGTATGTTTTACTGTCTAGTAAGGCTAGTTCTCCATCACAGTTTTTCTTTTTCCAGTGGTTTCCTGGTTATTCCTTAATGTTTGTGTTTCTATATAAAATTTAGAATAATGTGTATAATTCCATAAAATAGACTGTGGTGTTTCTACTGAGATTGTATTAAATTTGTAATTTAATTTAAGGGAGAACAGACATCTTTACGTTGAGTCCCCCTATCCAAGAATGGGATGCCTTCACATTTGTTCGTCTTATTTGGTGTCTTTGAGGAGTGCTTTAGCATATTTCTTGTATGTTTTTGTATGTATCTTGTTAAATTTATTCCAAAGTATTTAATGTTCTTTGTTACCACTGTAAATGGGATTTTCACTACCGTTATAACCTGTTTATCATTTGCATATGCTAGTGTTGTATCCTGCTACTTCAGTAAAATTCTATAGTTGGTGTTGGTTTTATCACTGAGTCTTTGGTGTTAATTCTCTACCCCAACAGAAGGGAGTGCTGAGGCTGCAGGTGCCTTCCTGCCTTAGTGTGGGTTTTCTCAGGGATTATTTCAGGATGGGGGGTAGCTATGAGGAGCTAAACTACATGCTTCATGAGTGAAGGGAGGTGTCTGTCCTGGCCACCAGTGTGCACCTGTCAGCCAGCACAGGGCCTGGCATACGGCTGACGCAGGGCAAGTGCTGTCAAAAGACAGGGAGAGAATCGAGGCCTGCTGACAGACTGCCTGGGGACAGACTGCAAAGATGCTGAAATAATATTTGCCCCATAGCCCTGATAAACATTCCCCCCTCCAGGAAGGTACAAGAGTGTCTGGTCTCCTCTCCAGCCAACTACAGAGACGTGGAAAGGGTTTGAAGGAGCAAGAATACCTGGGGT
Organism: Panthera tigris; assembly: GCF_018350195.1. NCBI lineage: Eukaryota > Metazoa > Chordata > Mammalia > Carnivora > Felidae > Panthera > Panthera tigris. Next base: position 41,975,460 of record NC_056674.1, read on the forward strand.
CTGGCACCGCTCCAGACCCTCTGTGTGTATCACTCATTTAACTCACCCCTTTGTAGTCTGTGCAGCCTCTCTCCTTGTGAGGGAGAAAACAGAATCCCAGTGTCCAAAGGAGGAAGAAACAGAACCAGAGAAGCAAGGTGACCTGCCCCAGGTCTTGCAGCCAATAACCGGGGAAACTGGGATCCCAGCCCATATTCTGACCCCAAAGCCCAAGTCCCATCCACAAAGCCAAGTGGATCCCAAAAGGTAAGATTCACTGAACACTTAACTGGTCACTGTTCATTTTCCTGGGCATTTCCTAAGATGAGCCTGGAGTTGCCAACATCTACCCATCCCTGGCTACAAATAAACCTGCTCTGTGCCTTAGGGAAAGGGTGAGTGAGAGGTCACCTGAGCCCATGGGGAAAGAGGTCTGCCGGCAAATAAGCAAGAAAACCACTCGTTTATTGTGTAAGGAACTCCAGGGCCTTGCTGGTGCAAGAAGCAGTGTCATTTCTCACGGCCTGAGGAGCAGTTATGTCTCTCCCAGCTCTCCCTCTCAGGCCTCAGGATGCCAGGTGCAGACCCAGAGTCCCCACGAGAAACAGGAGCATTTATAAAAAGAAAAGAAAGGCCAGTTGGTTGCCCCATACTCTGCTATTCTAGAAAGGTCATGAGGCACTTTACAGAGGTAAAGTCCCGAAGGTCAGCCTCAACCAGGCCTGTGACCTGAACAGATACATCAAGGTGGTCCCAATTAATTGGTGAGAGCGTGTGCCCACGCCGCTCTGACGGAAAGTGCCAGTCACTGCAGCTGCTGCCATTACTCGGCCAACGAACTGCATTCCAGTCAGTTTTCCAGGAAACATCAGGTGAACTAACATTTATGGGACACTTACTGCCTACCAGGCCCTGGTCCAGACCCCTTCCATATGCCAGGTCAGTTATCCTCACAGCCCTGAGAAATGAGCAATGCTCCCATTTGATAGATATGATAACCAACACTCACAACACATTCAACCACCACCAAGATGCCAAGTTTTCTTGGAACTCTGGGATGTCCAGTCCTAGAAACTTTAAACCCAGGGAGTTCCCTGGACTCATCATCCCCGGGAATGGTGTTAGAAAACAGTCTCAGGCCCACCCCAGAACTGGATTCCACTCAATTGGAAACTCTGTGGGTGGACCTGGTAATCCGTGTTTTAACATGCCCTCTGGGGATTCAGATGTACTGAACCTGGAGAACCAAGAGCTAGAGATTCCCAAAGGGCACAAAAGCCAAGAGTCATCAGCAGCTTGCAGACTCCCTAAAACAGTGCTTTTCCCAATGTGTGTTCCGAGGAACCCTGGCACTTCTGGAGATTGTTAATGGATATCCCCCAAATGAGGGGTTCTACTGTCAATGAGTCTGAGAGTCCCTGGCTTACATAAGGGTGAAAAGGTGTTTTTCTCACAGGACTGCTTGAGTTTATCTAAACTAATGTATCTTGCGCATCTTAGAGAAAATACCCAGGTGGTGCTTCCCAAATTTCCTGGACTACGGAACCCTCTTTTCTCAGAACACCTGTTACTCTCTCCTACAACACCTGTGTTCCACAGACCCCAGCCTTGAAGAACAACAAGCCAAGAAATGCAGAAATTCGGGAAGAGAGCAGCAAAAGTGGATACCCACTCTGGATTCCGCAAGACTAGCTCTCTCTTAGCTTCTGTTTAATGACAGCCTTTGGCAAGCTCACTATCTTATGTAAACTAAAGGAACACAGAGTTCACTCCGCCTTCTTAGAGGAGCTGCGGGGTTGGAGTTATTAGGAAAAGAAAGCCCTGTGCCAGTGACCCTGGGGCCCTGGGTGAGTAATCCACCACCAAAGCCCAGAGGCACCAGGCGGGGTATTATTATTATTAGATTTCCAACAATGGAGGGCTGACATTTCCAAAAGCTCGTCAATTACTTTAATAACTGTAATTCTTCTGGGTGGAGAGGCCACAGGGATAAGTATTACTCATTCCACAGATATGTGAGCATTTGATGTGAGCGCCCCCATCTGGCCCCAGGGCTCTAGGAAAACAAGATGGCACAGATTCAACAGCACCCAGGGGGTGGGTAGGTTCTGGAAACGCCTTCTACCTTTTCTCAGAGTTGTACACACTTCAATCCTTCCCCAGGTCTGATGGTGGGGGTCTGGGGGAGTCCCAACTAAAGGTCTCCAACTGATATATCTCACAGGCAGGGACGGGTACACTTATCTAGGTAAGCAGCTCAGGTGGAAATGAAAGAGGACATTCTTTACCAGGAACCACGGTTTGGGGAGGGCCTCCTGAGAGCCAAGCTGTGGGAGTGCATTATACTGGTGGCCTCTGCCCTTCCCGGGCTACACCCAGCGCAGGAGGCGGGTCGAGCTGAGGACACTGTGGTCCCTGGCAGTGAGGGTGAGGTGATGTGAGGGCACAAAGGAGGGAGAGAGGGTGCCACAGCACTGACACCACATCTGTGGCCCAGCCTGTGGGTCCTGACTTCCTTCCTGTCTTTCCCCCACCTCTAAGGCCTCTAGAAAAATCCTGTTAGAACCTTCTGGCTTATCTTAGTTGTGCCTTGCAAAGGTCCTCATCCACATGAGAATTAAAGTATGAATGGGGGACAGACAATATGTCCTGATGCCTTCACTAGCCAGCGTAGGAACTCTGGCACCATCTTGGACAGGGAAGTCCCTGGAGGAAGGAAGCCACAAACCAGGAAGTTGAGCTGGGAACAGAAAGCCAGAGAGAGCCCGGGATCCCATGGCCTCAGAGCCACCATACCAGTCCTGGATCACCCACCTCTGCCCTTTTACGTGCAACAGAAATACACTTCTATCTCATTTTTTTTTTAATCACCAGGTACATGAACTATTTCTGAATGATTCTAATCATGCATTTTGCATATAAAATTAAAAATATGAAGTATAAATCAGAATTATTTCACTAAACATGCTGAGTACAAGAAGATGTATATGCTATTAAACATTTTTTTTTTTAATTACCAAGGGTCAAAGCCGCTGAGGTGGCTCTGGGGTATACTCATGCAATGCTCTACAGAACCCCACCTCAGGGTAAGAATGGGGCAACACCAATAAATCTGGAACATCACTGCCCTGGCTTGCCCTGTCAGCAATTCAAGGAGCCAGCCCCTGCCGTGCCCCTCCGAGCCATTCCTGGGAGTCCCTGAGGAGTGCCTCCCTCAGCTCTAAAAACTAGGTGTCGTGCCTACCGTGTGCCATCTGCCCTTTTCCTGCCCTGCTCCATGACTCCTGATGTCACCAGCCCTGCCTGCCACATGGGGAAGGCAAGCCTCATATGTGCAAGCTGAGCACCAGCCATTTTGTGTGACATACGTGGGCTGGGAGACTTTTGCCACCTGCACTGGACGCTGCAGGTACACGGCATCCTGTCCGTGGTGCCAGAGCAAGAGGATGGCGAGCTTTTTTGGACCCAAACCTCCTATGTTAGGAAAGATGGGGTTTAGAAAATGAAACCACATTATCCTACTGGCAAAAGGATGCTGCAGGGAGCTAAAATCACTGGCCTAGGAAGCACTCCAAAATTAACCTCAGGTTTTCAGTGAAGAATTTATTGGCTACTACAGAGCAAGATTTTATTTATTTTTTAAAATTACATTTCCCCCAAAACAGATGCTCAAATTAAGCTGTGGGGAAAACACTGGACTGTTCATCTACAAATTCCCAGAGACTTCCCTGGCCCGTCAAGATCCCCGGTAGCACAGGCTCTCGCCTCCCCTGGGCATCTAGTCAATCACTGACATTTGGGCTGAGAGGCTCATCCCCACGGGGCTGCCCCTCATCCTGCCCGCGTAGCCCAAAATTTGGTCCAGGAGTCACAGTCTTGCCCCCTTAGTGCTCCCTCTGGAACTGGACCACCAGAGCACCTGTAACCCACGCAGAGTCAGACAGCTGCACGCACAGGTGCCACACTCCCGCAGAGGCCGTGGCGAGGCCTTCCAACCTGCGTTTACACCAACCGCTGCTCAGGAGAGCTGAGGCCTGCTTCCCCAAAGCTCACAACTGGCCCTTCTCTGTGTCGACAACAGTCTTCTGATCTCCACCCACCTCCGAAATATCAGGAGTACCAGTGCTCCAAGAGCCTTTGCTTGCGAGCCCTGACCTTCTTGTCCAGACTGTCTCCTAAGAGAATGTTATTTCTCTCTACTTCCCACTGGTCTCAAGGGGCAGCTATGGCTGTGATGTATTGTTACAGCTGAGAGAAGCTAAGATATATTCTGAACCAATAAAGATGAGTTCATGCTCTATGATCCAAGGTGTCCCCTTCATGGAAAAACATTTCAAAAAGACTTAAGGCCACTCAGGCCTCACCCACAGCCCACAGACTCTCAGTAATTCCAAGGGCAAAGCTCCTCACACAGGCCATCACAAGGTAAGAGAGCTTCAGAAGCCAGGGCGCTGGTGCCCCTTTCCCCAGCTTGGCACCGGGCAAACCACCCAGGCACCAAAAGCCATGTCCCTGACATGGAATTGGCAGCAGCTCAGGCAGGCCTTTGTCACCAAGGACACCAAGCACCGTGCAGAAGTCAAAGCACGATTCTCTCCAGGACACGGAAGTCCAGATGATGAGGTGGGAAATGCCGCAGCAGCCTCATGCTGGGAAAGCACCGGACGCTGGGCTCAAGCCAAACACAGCACAATTTTGTGAAGGTCCAGGAATGCTGACTGTCCTCGAGAACTGCTCACATAATGAGAAAATGAGGATGCTGGCTCCACGCACTGCTGGCTCTCCCCACACAGACGTGAGATCTCCAGCAAGGGAAGACAGGCTCTCAGGATGACAGGCAGAGAACATTTCAGAGTCGCCGAAAGTCTGAACTGTGCCAACTCCACCGTCACTGGCTGTGTGACCCTGGGGAGTCCCTTGGCCTCGCTGAGCTTCAACTTCCTCCCTGGGATGTAAGGGCGACTACCCCACCCTCCTGCGTGGCGGGGAAGGGTTAGGGACTCCAAACCCAGCATGAGGTCAGGAGGCTCTTCCCTTAATCAGAGGGACCCAGCAGTGGGAAACCACCAGGAGAGGCACTGGGGGAATGAATGCAAGGCTACGACCACCAAAGGGCATGACAAACCCACTGGTCCCATTTGTCATTTACCTGCAAGGACCAGAGACCCAGGATGAAGACACTGGCAAAGAGGAAGAGACCATCAGGAAAACAATGTGGCCAAATATAAAGCCCTCCCGGAAGTTGATTTTCCCACATTGCTCCTAACAGCTAACTTGGCAGCAGTGGGCATTTTTCTGGCATGATCTTTCCTGTCCTATGAGCCATGTTTCTGATTCTCTGGAGTTAGTATGCGGTCCCGGTTTTGTTCAAAGAGTTCTAACATTTTCTTCCTGTCGTGGTCAGCCTCAATCACCTGGAAATTAAACACATGGATCACCGGGCTGCACTTGACCTCAACATCCTCCTCCCTTCACGATGAAGAGGGGGAGAGGTAGAGACAGGCAGGATGAAGTGGGAGAGGCAGAGAAGCCCAAGGTCACAGGCAGAGAAAATGGAAGCATAAAAGCAAAACAGCACCCGGTTCTAGGTCAATTCATATTCTCAACTGTGTTTTCACTTAAGAATCCACTACAGCTGTCCCTGTGGCCAGCCCACGAATGATGGGTTTTTTTTTTTCCCCATCATGTTATATTATCCAATCATGAGGGGGAAAAAATAGATTTTACTTCTTCAAAACTCCAGCACAGTAATATCTCACTTTTCGGCAACCTCATGGCCCACGAGCACCATGAGTAGAAGTATTTGAGAAGCCCAAACAGATGTCCCTCAGGCCATGCACCAAAGTCTGTGTGCGGCCCTCCCTTGCATCCCACGCTGTGCACGCACTCCTGACAGTCTTAGCACCCATCTGCCTGCCTCAAGAAATTCAGCAGCAGCAAATCGGAAAACGAGGGGACAGGGAAGCAGGGAAACACGGATGGGGCGGAAACAGCGACACAGTTAGAAGTGGCGTGTGTCAGCAGGAGAAAAGGGGGCGGCTATACAAAGCCAACGCGGGAGCTCAAACACGTGAGTGGTGTGGGGCAAACAGTCCTACACACCTCAGCACCTCCTAAGGGCATCGCTGGGTAACAGCCCAGGACAGCAAGTGGTGCTCCTCCAGACGCCCTGGGTCACCAAGAAAGGGGGCAGTGAGGCTCTGCGCCTGCTATCCACTGAAGAAGGGACGGCTGCATCGCAAAGACCACCAGCTCGAGTGCTTAAAGCCAAAATGCACGTCTAGAGGCTTCAGCCATGGGGGACACTCCTTCCCTGGTGAGGCTGGATAAGTGAGATGCTACTGTGGCCACCGGTGTAATGACACTGGGACAGGTCACCTTCTCTCAGGACTGTCAGCAACTAACTCTGAGACTCAGTCCAGAATGGGGACCGGGCCAGAGAAAGAGCCCTTTCCACCCTCCCTGCTTCCTCCTTCTCGATCCTCCAGCTATGAAGGAACTCGGGCTTCCCCGGACTACAGAGTGGCTGACATTCCCTGGGTCACTCCTCCTTCTAGAAAAGTCTCCTGCCCTGCCAGGGGAACTTACCAGAACAGGGGCTGCCACAGGGAAAAGGCCTCCTTTGAAGAGCCACTCCTCATAGAGGCGGTGAAGAGCATCCAAGTATTCCTGCCAGGAAACACACACACGCAGACACACACAGACACAGGCTGTCAGGAGCAGGGAGGGGGACAAACCTCTCCACCAAGGGTCTTAGGCAGGGGGGTGAATGTTGATGACCACAGGGCAGTGGCTTGGACAAAGGAGCCTACAACCGCTGACCTGGTCCAGGCGGACAGCAGTAAATGCAGCGGCTCCCTCTGGCAGCCAGCTCGGGCAGGGCAACAGTCAGAGGCTTCACTAGGGCCGTGGGCTCCACCCCTCCCTGCTCCACTGGTGCCTTACGCACACCCTCCCACCTCGCTTCTCACACTTCCTGCCACTTCTCCAGCAGCAGGGCCATCAGCTCCTTCATGGTGGAGCCCACAGCTGCCCCACAGCTGGACAGCCCAGCCCTGGGCAGCCTCTGACCCCTCCCCTCTGACCTTCCCTCCAAGAGGACAATGACCCTCACTGGCCTAGGGAATCCCATTCCTGCTGCTCCTACTCCCTAGATGACTTACAACCTGTGGACCCTCTAGACCATGAAGACCAATTTCATTTAAAAATTTTTTAATGTTTATTTATTTTTGACAGAGAGAGAGAGACACAGAGCATGAGCAGGGGAGGGGCAGAGAGAGAGGGAGACACAGAATCTGAAGCAGGCTCCAGGCTCTGAGCTGTCAGCACAGAGCCCGACACAGGGCTCGAACTCACAGACTGCAAGATCATGACCTAAGCCCAAGTCGGACGCTCAACTGACTGAGCCACCCAGGTGCCCCATGAAGACCAACTTCAGAAAGCCCCACGAGGTGGAACCCAAGGGAAAAGAGGCCCGGACATGCCCCTAAGCCATTAGTGCCTCTGCACAGGCAGGACTGGACAGCACACACTTCCACACGCACAGGCCAAGGTGCTTTGGCTGCCCGTGACCACCTCCCCAAGCAGCAATTTACTGCCAGCCCGGAAGTTCTTACAGAAACCGCACTGACAGCTTTTCATCCACCACTGAGTTCTCCCTTGGCAACAACAGGATTGTCCTATAGGCCACGTCAGAAATATTAGGATAATGGCTTGGCTAATGGCTTAGAGGGACTCCAGACTTGTCATTTCTTCAGAACATCTGTGTCACTGCACAGAGTGGCCATGCCCTACCTTGGCATGGCCCAGCCCCACTCCACTGCACCCTTCACTCCTGTCTCTGGATTTCAAAGGAGCTGCCTAGAGAGAGGCCCATGCCTTCACGGCTGGAATCAACCTTTCTGGTGCCCAAGGAAAACAAGGCTAGGCAGGCCTCAGGAGCAGGACAGGTCTTCCAGGGCCCCAAGTCCAGCCCATCCTGAGCTCAGACCCCCACGACACCCCAGTAAATGCCTGCCAGCCTCTGTCTGTGTACCGCCAGAGGCATTCGTGTAGGGCATTCAGTTCAGTACTAACTGAGCAACTCCTAGGTGCCAAGTCCTGGGAAACATGCTGGGGATGCAAAGGGAATAAGATCTAATCTTTAAAAGCTCACATTTTGATGATAGATGGGGAACAAACATACAAATAGTTTCAGTATGCTTGTCCTTAGGGCTGTGATCATAATACACCCAGAGGCTAGAGGAGCACAATGGAGGGAAGGTCAGGGAAGGCCTCCTGGAGAAAGTGACATCTGAGCTGAACTTGGAAGGCAAAAGAAACCACCATACAAAGGCACATTTATGTAACTACATGGTGAGTGTGTGTGTGTGTGTGTGTGTGTGTGTGTAGCCACAACTAGTCTCTATGGCCAGAGCATGAAAAGCAGGAAGTGGAGGGAAATAACACCAATCGGGCAGTGGGGACTTCAGCCTAGACAGCGGCAAGGCACTGAGGGCTTATGGCTGGGAAACTGCATGAATGGCATTCTATACTGGACACATCACCCAAGCAGCAATGTGGAGACCAGATTTTGGAGGGAATGTGCGTAGTGAAGGACCAGGACAAGGAGGGCAGTCCAATGGCTACAACAGTCCTGACTACAGTCCATGTAGCCCTGAGCCAGGACCCAGAAGGGCAAGATGCTGGGCAAGTCGTAGAGAAGGCCACCGCCAAGCCCAGCACTGCACTAAGCACTGGGGATGCAGTGCAGGTGGGAGGGCACGTTCTAGCGAGGACCCAGAGCTGGGCGCAGAGGCAGGTCACCTTCAGGAGGTAGTCAGGACGAGCCCTGGGGGCACCTGGACAGGGAGTGGAGAAGGGACGCCTCTGAGCACAGAGGGCGCCAAGCAATGAGTCCTGAGCCACAGGAAGTGAGGTCGGTCTGGACTCTGCACAGGGTCTCCAGCCACAGAGGAAGTCAGAGTTTACCCTCCTGCATGCTCAGTTCCCGTTTCTTCCTCTGTGACAACAGCACAGTGACCTCACAGAGGGAAGGGCCAGGCTGCAATGGACATGGTTTCCCGGTCATTTTGAAGCAGGTTAAAGAGGGCTCTTACCAGGGAAATGACTGTCTCCTCCTCCCTGCATCTCATCTGTAACCTCTGATAACAGGTCTCAGGGGTGGTCCGGAGATAAACTGAAATTTAAAAAAAATCATACATGGTTCTAATTACTCTGGTTCATGGCTTGGAAGTCAAAGCCGAGGGGAGGGGGAAGGAAGGTGTGTGGGCAAGACGTGTAGAGAAACATCCGCCAGTAGCTCTGAGCAGAAGACACAGACCACAGCCAGCTCACAGCCCAACCGCTCACCAGCTGTGTGGCCTGACAGGCATCTTGACCCTCATCCCAACTTTAATTTTCCTTCCATGTCACCAGCCCCACAGGGTTGTTGTGAGGGTGAATGAGCTTCCATGCATACACAAAGCTTAGCACAGGGTCTGGCACAGTGGGTCCAGCCAAGCGCGTCCTCACTGGGGGAGGAAGGTCGGGAGGGGCCTCTCACCTATCAAATCAATGGACACGTCGATGTTCCTCACAATCCAATCAAACCATTCTGCCAGAATCACATAGTCCACTTCAGGCATCTTCCCACTATAATGAGAGTTATTAGGGTTTTATTCATCAGAAGGACCTGTGGATGGCTTCCGTATAAAGGGCATGACCCAGGGCACAATGGTATAGCGCGATCCATGTGATACTGGGCCCGAAACACCTTGGACCCTCCACCGCTGGGGGACAGCTTATGGTCTAATGCAGCAAGAGTCATGGAACTGTTCGATGGGAGAGCTCATTTGGGATCTGAACTACAGGCAGAGAAAGGGACTCTGAAGCCTGTCCCCAGAGAACAGGGATGGCACTCAGTTTGGAAGGTGGAGCAGCGAATCAATTCCACCTCTAGAAGTTTATTTCGTGGAAATAATCATGGATGTCCACCACAGCACCCCCTAAAACAATGAAAAGCGAAACCTTGGTCCGTTGACAGAACAGCAAACCATGCAGTGACTGAAAGACAACATTGTAAAATAATACTTAATGACATGGAAAATGCTCACAATCGAATGTTCCATGAGAACGGCAGGACAAAAAACTGTATATAGTATGACCCAACTGTATTTTCACAAGAATCCGTTCACACATTATGAAAAAAGACTGTGAAGAAAAACAGCAAAATGCATACAGTGCTTTTTTCTCTGAGCTGTGGGACCAGAGGGGACTGTGTTTTCTTTCTACCTTTCTGTATTTTCCAAAATCAGCAACATATTCGTTCTCAAATCAAGGGTTGGGTGGAGGGGAAATAACTACATATTTAAAATGTGAACTGAAAAAGGAAGGAAGGAAGGAAGAATTCAAGACAACAGTCTGAGCATCCACGAGGCCTGGCGTCTCTCCCCAGCTCCAGCGGGTTTCCCGCGCCCAAAGAGGAAACCAACGGGAAGAGACAGAGGAATGGCAGCTAGAGGGCACAGGCCTGTCAAAGGCCAGGTGATCTGCCAAGGCCCAGGAGGGGAATTCTCCCTTGTAACACCCCACCTACCATCTTGGATCCACTCAGAACAGGGTCTGGAAGGACTGGCTACAGGAAAATGGTCGTGCCTGGGCCCCAGGGTGCACAGGGGGCTTCTCGTTGCCCATGAACGGTGGGGGTAAGAGAAGAGCCCAGTGGAAGGGCGGTCTAGAGCTGGCCCCCTGCCAGGCGCTGTGAATGGACTCCCACCTGATGGGGAAGAGGGATGCAGGGATGGGCATGGACAGAGATAAGAACTCAGACAGTTGGAGGGGGGGTGCTCTGGGGGACGAAGGGCACAAGCAGCCCTGCCTGGGGCCCAAACGACAGGGCATGGCACAAACTGGACAGGGACACTGCCCCTAGTCCCTGAGACACCACGATATCTTCAGGGCAGAACAGCTAGCTGTGCCTGGGGCGAGCAGCAGGAAAGTGTACGGTGCCTGAGAGAACAGTGGGGGCAGAGGGGCAGCTGCCGGTGCCTTAGGTCTTCAGGCATCAGATCTCAGCCAGGAGACCTGATTAACATGCGAGGGCTCTTGGAATGAGTGGGTGGAGGAGGGTGGTTGGAAGAAGTCCCACAACACTGCAGAGAGGACCCGAGCCAATGCAATCCAGGAACTAAAGGTAACGACTTTGTGACCACAGGCTGGTATGGTGTGAGGACAGGTGGCTGTCTCTTCTCTTATGTCCTCATAGCCCATTATTGGGGTGCCTGGGTGGCTCAGTCGGTTAAGCATCCGACTTCAGCTTGGGTCATGATCTCACCACCTGTGAGTTCAAGTCCCACATCAAGCTCTGTGCTGACAGCTCAGAGCCTGGAGCCTGCTTCAGATTCTGTGTCTCCCTCTTCCTCTGCCCCTCCCCTGCTCATGCTCTGTCTCCCTCAAAATTAAGTAAACATTTAAAAAACAAATTAAACAAATATGAACTACTGGGACCTCATCAAAATAAAAAGCTTCTGCACAGCGAAGGAAACAATCAGCAAAACTAAAAGGCAACCGATGGAATGGGAAAAGATATTTGCAAATGACATATCAGATAAAGAGTTAGTATCCAAAGTCTATAAAGAACTTATCAAACTCAACACCCAAAAAAACAAATAATCCAGGGAAGAAATGGGCAAAAGTCATGAGTAGACACTTCTCCAAAGAAGACACCCAGATGGCCAACCAACACATGAGAAAATGCTTAACATCACTCATCATCAGGGAAATACAAATCAAAACCACAATGAGATACCACCTCACACCTGTCAGAATGGCTAACATGAACAACTCAGGCAACCACAGATGTTGGCGTGGATGTGGAGAAAGAGGATCTCTTTTGCATTGCTGGTGGGAATGCAAGCTGGTGCAGCCACTCTGGAAAACAGTATGGAGGTTCCTCAAAAAATTAAAAATAGAACTAGCCTATGACCCAGCAATTGCACTACTAGGTATCTATCCAAGGGATACAGGTGTGCTGTTTCAAAGGGGAACATGCACCCCCATGTTTATAGCAGCACTATCAACAATAGCCAAAGTATGGGAAGAGCCCAAATGTCCATCGATGGATGAATGGATAAAGAAGATGCGGTATATGTATACAATGGAGTATTACTCGGCAATCAAAAAGAATCAAATCTTGCCATTTGCAACTACATGGATGGGACTGGAGGGTATTATGCTAAGTGAAATTAGTCAGAGAAAGACAAAAATCATATGACTTCACTCACATGAGGACTTTAAGAGACAAAACAGATGAACATAAGGGAAGGAAAGCAAAAATAATATAAAAACAGGGAGGGGGACAAAACAGAAGAGACTCATAAATATGGAGAACAAACTGAGGGTTACTGGAGGGGTTGTGGGAGGGGGTATGGGCTAAATGGGTAAGGGACACTAAGGAATCTACTCCTGAAATCATTGTTGCACTATATACTAACTAATTTGGACATAAATTTGAAAAAACAAAAAATAAAATTAAAAATAAAATTAAAAATAAAAAACATTTTAAAAAACTTAAAAAAAAAAAGTAGCCCATTATTTATTCAGGTCTGAGTGTTCCAGGGGAACCTGACCCCACCCCAAGCTTCTGGGGAGGCCCAGTTGGTCTAAGGGAAGTAGTGTCCTCTCACAAGCTGCACCAATCAGTACAAGGCATCCCCTGGCCACACGGGCCAAGCCTGGGCCAGTGAGACATGAGGGAGGCCTGCAGGGGTTGATAGAAACCATGCTTTCTCACACTCAGAGGAAAGACACCTACTCTGGCTAGCAAGTGAGAAACCTGGTTCTGCCACAGCCATTTCGTCACCATGGAGGAATCATATTGAGGATATGAACGAGACACAAGAGTAGGAAAACAAGGCTGGAGCCACTGAATGAAACCAACCCTGCCTGCCATTAAGATAACCACTAATGACCTCATCCTTCGGGTTACTTGGAGCTGGGTTTCAGTTAGTCGCAGCTCAGAGTATCTGATTTCAGGAAACCAAACCACTCTCTCTTCATGTGTTTTCCTTCACTGGGAAACAAAGTTTCGTTGTCCAGAACAAAACTGACTCTGAGGGAATGAGGGTTTCCCGAATGCAAGCTGCTAATCGGCCCCTCCCCTTCTCCACTAAAACGCAGACCAGATAGCCTGAAGGCACAGAACAGACTAGCAACCTAGGGCTGTGGACTAGTGAGCAGGGCCAGAGGCAGAACTGCCCAGTGCCTCCCAAGTCACTGATGCTTGCTGGACAGTCAGGTGTCATACTTTGCCCTGCAGAACTTCACATGTGTCTGCAAGGCTCAAGGCAGATTTTGCCAAATCCCAGAGCTGGGAAGATCCCGGAAGCTGGAACTGCTGAATTGAGTCACCATGCAGAACACATGCAGCACAGTGTTAACTGAAAAACCAGACCAACACTACCAGAAAAAAGGGTCACGATGTGCACGGAAGGACGCAGAGACATGGGGATGGGGCTCACATCTGCGGGGGTCTCTGGAGCCTGCCTGAGAGCCACTATTCCCCTGGAAATCAGTTCCAGATGATCTCAGGACACTTCCTGAGGGGCACAGGGGCCTCCTGGTCCCACACCAACCCAGCCCAAACTGGCAGCTTCCCCCACAGACAGGAAGAAGGATATCCCTTTCCAGCGCTCTCCTGGAGAGGTCCTCCGTGGCGGCAGCCTCCCTGCCAGCCGGGTTGGCAGGAAGACCTCCAGGAAACCCTTCCGAGATTGCTGGGAGCACTGTGCTAGGGGGTCCAGGACAACCTGTCACTGGCTAAGCTGAGTGAGGAAACGGAGGCCTGGTTCCCGTGACTCTGAGGAATGTCAGAGAGCAGGTGCTGCTTTATCCATATTCGCAGTTTTCCTCCTAGAAATTCTGCCTGGCTCCTCCTGTGTCTGCCTCTAGATTGGGGCACCCAGCACCACCAATAAGCCACTGTTTTAATTTTTTTTTTAATTTTTTAAAAAAACGTTTATTTATTTTTGAAGGAGAGAGACAGACAGACAGACAGAGCATGAGTGGGGCAGGGGCAGAGAGAAGGAGACACAGAATCCAAAGCAGGCTCCAGGTTCTGAGGTGTTAGCACAGAGCACGAGGTGAGGCTCAAATTCACGAACTGCAAGATCATGACCTGAGCCAAAGTCAGACACTTAACCGACTAAGCCACTCAGGTGCCCCCAAGCCACTGCTTTTATTTCCACAGAACACACAGTGGGCGGCGCCTCTCTACAGAAAATTCAACCACTTGACTCCCCAACAGTGGAATGGGTGGACTGAGAGGGTTTCGTGGTGCCATCCCCTTACCCAGGGTGGCAAAACCGAGGTCTTGGATCCACACAAATCCTGCTGGCTGTTTTGCTTGGCACAGTTTGCTGCTATCTTCCTCCTGAGGCCCTCAGAGGCCCCAGTTTGCACAGCACAGGCTGGAACAGAAACCTCTCATTCATATGCCAGTCTCCCTGTATACATGATTGTCTCTTGTTTTCACAAGACCTTATATGATCAATTTTAGTCCCAAATTTGCAGATGAGGAAAACTGAGGCCCAGAGCAGTGAAACACACCTCAGTCTGAGCAGGAATTAAAGCCTGGCTCTCTGTGGCCCCAAAACTCACATGCTCTGCATTACATCACTTGCCCTTCCTGTCTGTCAAGTGAGGGGGCTGTTCTGGACACTCCTGTGTCTCTGTGGCCGCAGCTGGAGGAAAGGCATGGCTCTCAGAGTCAAGACCCAGGCCTAAGTCCCCCTTTGGACCAGAGCAGGGGAAGAGTCCCAGCCCCTAGGCCAGCTAGGGAGGTAGGAGGGCCTGTTTACTGTTCCAAATGCAGGGTCTTCATCAATGTCCCTGATCTGCAACCCCAGGCGAGTCAGCTGTCACTTCTCCAGTTGGGCCCCACTCAGTTCCCCTACTTGTGTTCTTCGAAAATGCCAACCAATCTAGTAAAACCTTGGCATTCAATTATTCGGCCCACAAGGTTTGGGCCACACAATTGCCTACGTGGCCACTTTAGCTACATGAGTCCTTCTCACCACCTTCAGCTTTTCACTTCAGCGTGGTGCCCAGGCCTCACAAGTGCCTGGTTGTTAAGGAGGCTATGTAACTGGAATCTTCCTCTTCAGCAATTAACACCATGCTCTCACACCCCTAGCAGCATAATTGCACTCATATCCTGCCTGCCCCAAACTCGCTGCAATGGGGGGGGGGGTGGGGTGGCCAGAAGAGGCAGGTCTCTCCCTAGGAGAGCTCCTTACTTGTTCAAGGTCCAAAAGGCAAGGATACCTTCAAGAAATTTTGCTTTGGGGGATGCAGAATGCCAGTACGTGGCCTGGCGTACTCCCTTCCACCCAGCCCCCCTCCCCAAGGTTGCAATGGCTGTTAAGAGAGAGAAAAGGTTCAACCCCAACACCAAAGGGGCAGCAGCAACTTGTACCCGTCCCCATCAGGACACATCAGGAAGCTTTTTCCTGGAGCACCTGAGGATGGAGGGAGGCATGAGCTGAGCCAGGAGCTGACTCTCTACACGTGCCATGCTGGGGTTCCCAGTACCCAGCCGAACTCCCCACAGGTGGGAACTGAAACATCCTATTATAGGCGAGGGCAAAGGATCCAGCCAAACTCGGGTGTAGCATACATTTGGTTTAGGCTCATAAGGACAGTAATCCGTATTTGTGGGGAGCAGAAAACTCTCAAAACATCTCCTTTCTCAGTAACACTTCACTGTGGCTGACCCACTACATCAAGGAAAGCTGGGGTTGGAAGGAGAGCGACCGAGAAGAAAGCCCACATTCCACGCTACCTTGCTCTCATCACCTCGTTAGCTCCGGCTACAAACACTCCAATGTGCCTCCACACAGAAAACCTTTGGCCTATGGCTGCACCTGGCTGCACCTTTCCTGGCCCAGGAATAAACTTGGAGACCCTTAAAACAAAGAAAACACAACAAAACCCCCAACAACTAAAACTTGAAACAACAAATGTGAAATGGACAAACAGCAAGGAATGCAGGAAACAGGACCCCCAGCCCCTGCACTGAAGAACTTTCACCAGGGTGGACTGCCTGCCCCCAAGAAAGCCTGCAGGACTGGGCTCTTACTCTCCTTACCCCAAGGAAGCCACAGGAACAAAACTCTCGAGGAAAAGGGCTGGGCACTAGAGCGGAGAGCTCTTTGCAGGCTGGCTGCAGGCTTCTTCTAAAGCCTTATGCCTCCAAGCGTGCTCCTCCCAGGATGGTGGCCACCTAGGGTGCTTGTTAGAAATTCAGGTTCTCAGGCCCCACCCTGGACTCAGCAAAGCAGCATCTACATGTTAACAAGATGTACGGTGATCTCTGGGAGAAGCCCACCATAAGGCCTGGGTGGAAAGAGGCAGAGGCCTGACTTGCCTAAGTAGACTCCTCAGGGCCTCCAGCCAGTCTGAAGCCTCTGGCCTTAAGGAGAAAAATCTCAATGTCTCCCACGGCTCCCTCATAATTGCTCCCCACACAGCAGGGCACAGGGCAGCTCCCCCAGCTCAGTCACCCGCCTGGTCAGGAAGGAGCATGGGTCTTCTGAGCCCATCTCAGTTCCTACTCTGCCAAACAGGGTCCACAGTACCTATACCACAGGGCTGCCCTGAGGACTCAAAGAGGAGTATGAAGAACCAGACAATAAATGTGGCTCCTGGCCTGCCCTTCAACCACTTGAGCAAACGCCCTCATTTCCAGGGAACACAGATAACCTGGTCCGGGTCACAGCTGAATCACCCGCACTGTGGAGGTCCTACTCAGAGCCCCTCTCCTTGAGTTCCCCACCTCCAGAATCTGGGGACTCTAGGGTACGTGGCTGAGGGAGGAGGTACTCCAAACCACATGCTCAATATAGTGTTTGTTACAGATACAAACAGAAGAACACATTATAGAGCAGAATGCAAAATCCACATGAATTTTTAAGATAAAAGAGGGGACTTCAAAGCAACTTCCGGTTTGTTAGTGGGCTTCTTTGGGCTATATGGTCTGGGAGGGCAAGTGGGGAAGCAGCCACCTGTGTGAGCATTCCTCCGCCTCTGGGAGGCTTCAGTCAAAGGGTTTGAGGAGCACCACCTTCTCCGATCTCCCTGAAACCGAAGTGGCAGATGGCCTTGCCCCCCCGTAGGCTGCCACAGTGTTCCCAGCAGCCTCTGGAGTGCCCAATGCCATGCACCAACCAACAGCTTTTAGACTGAATCAAGTGATACCAGCAACCAGTCTTGAGGTTCCAACCAGGTCTTCAGGGGAACCCACGTTCTCTGAAGGCTGTATGAACTTGAAACAATTAGATCCCGAGAACAGAAACATGGACACAGTAAATTTCTCCTGTGGTTCACTGTCCCACCGAAATCCTAACCACAGATGCCAGGCATTCTGGGAGGGCCAGGGGAGGGATAAAAATAAAGCTAACAGGGCAGGAAAAGAATTTAAAAAAAAAAAAACTAAAAGCTATGGTCTTTTCCTACATTACCCACAAAACAGCCCAGGGCAAGGCCCACATTTTCTGGACCTATGACCTCAACCACAGCCGCAGAGATTAGGAAATCAGACCCACCCATCAGAAGTGCTGGAATGAACAACTATGGGCATGAGTAACCAAAGCCCATGACATCAGCTAAAACCACCTGCTGGGACAGGCAGAGACAATGGCTCCTGGGGAAACTCACTAGGCCTTGCAGCCTGCAGGTAGGGGCTGGGGGGGTTAACTGGCAAATTTGGCAAAGATCAGGGTAGACAAGGACCTACATAAGAGGCACAAACCCTAAACTAGGCAACTGTTCCATAGGCTCTCTAGATGGACGACAGGACTTAGAGATAAGAAAAGGCTTAGGGAGGTTTAGGAACTCGGCTGTGCGCACAAAGACAGCAAATTCCAGAGCCAGGATGGGATGCAGGTGCCCCGAACTCCGCACCTCACTCTCTCCCCTGGGCCTCCGGTCATTCCATTCCAGGTTACCCACTTCAAAAAGAGCCACTGGCTGCCACACAGAAATGGCCAAGCTGACAACAATTACAAAACAGAGAGCCTCGTCAGGTGAAGTCCCACCCTGCTGCCCAGGGTCCACATGTCAGAGCAATAAACAAACACCAGCAGGGCTTCTCTATTCTTTCTCTTCTCTCCTCTACCTGTCCTCCCTCTGGCTAAGGCACTGATGAGCAGGGAGCAAAGGAAAGTGTAGTGGACACCTGGGCTCCACTGAAACCCCAGGCAGCTGGGGGAGGATGGGGCTCTAGCATCAGGACCACTCCTGCTGGAAGGCTGGGGGACAAAGCCATAGTCATGACTTGCCCTGGCTGCTATCCTGACTCATGGCAGGAGTCTAATGCTCGGAATGGATGGGAGCAGAAGCTGTTGTTTTGGGGGCCACACAGGCAGACAGGCACAATACACACCAGCTCAGGACCAACAGAGAAGCCTCTTTAGTGGTCCCCTCAAAGGAGAAGATGTGAAACAGCTGGGGCCAGAGCCTGCGAAATGTGCCAGGCAGGAGACCCAAGAATGGCTGCAAGTCCCATTGCCCAGCAAGAGCTCACGATATGGCCCAGGTGCCAGCCTCACGCTGTGTGCATGCTAGGCAAGTACACCTGCCACAGGGCCCAAGGAGCTTATGGTCCAGCTGGTGGGGGTGGGCAGGGGAACCACAACAGACAACTGAACAAATACACATAGACAAAATTGAACCATGTGTAACTGCCATTTTGTGGGTCAAATTTGGTCAAAATTAATAACTTCAAACAGTTCAACCTGATCAGAAGTTGTCTCACACATTATGAAGGAAGCCCAACAGCAGTAATTAAAAATAAGAAAGAAGTCCGACCCATCCAGACAGGGTGGTTGGGGAGGGATGGGAGAGGTGACACTTAGGACAGTTGCAGAGGAGAGGGACGGGGGAGCCAGCATGTAGAGCCAGCACACAGGCCAAAGCCTGCAGCCAATCTCCCTAAGATCCCTAAAATCAGCAGTAAACTGAGCACAGAAATCAGGAGGGTCCCAAGCCTCTGAGGCCTCAGCACTGTGGGCCACCAGAAGTCCCCTAACCATGTCTATATGACAGAGTCCATACCCATGAGGACAAAAGACGGTTTTGGGTGAAAGGGTAATAGCCTGACCACGCCATTGCCCTGGGTCTTCACTCTGCCCCATATCCTCCCACTCTGCCATGTGATCCACATGGGCCCTCCACAACTCTCAGACTGGGGTCAGCTGGCGTGACCTGTTTTGGCCAATGGGGTGACAGCAAATCTGTAGCCGAGGACTGAAAAGTGCTCGTGCATTTCTGCTGGTGCCTCTGCTCTCTGCCATCACCATGAGAAGTGAATGTCCAGGCTGGCTTGCTGGTCCCAGAAGGAGGATGAGAGGCACAGAGAAGAGAGATGAGTCACCCCAGTCACCCTGGCTAGAGCCGTCCTAGACCAGCCGACCCCCAGACATCACGGACAGCAGAGCCACCACCTGGCCAGCCACCCCAGATGACTGAGCAAAATCCACGCAGAAAGCTGTCTGCCACTGAGGCTTTGTGGTTGGTTATTACACAGCAGGACTATGGCAGTACATGCAAGAGACCGTACAGGAGGTACTCAGTATCTGTCACAGGAGTAAACAAGTTCCAATTTCATTTCTAAAAAATTAAGGGTTTAATAATTTATCAACTGTGTAAACTACAGTACCTTCTATACAGGTTTTCTACAAAAACATATCTTGCGCTGTGAATCGACCGCTCCATCAATCGTACCGGTGATGTCTAAAAGAAAACAAAGTGATTCATTGACTCAGGTCAGGAGGGCTTGGAGGATGCTTGTTGCTCCCCCCACCTACGGTCTGTGCTGAACACAAGAATAGAGAAGCCATGGGATGGTGAGGCAGTCACCAGAGCAGAAATGTGGGTCTAACATGGGGCTCAGCTGTGCTCCGCCCCCGCCCCCCCCCCCCCCGCCCTCGCCACGCCCCGAAGCTCTCGGTGGCCGCTGCAGCAATGCAGGGATGGAGGGCTCATCAGCAGCAGCCTCTTTCATAGGAGAGGTGAGGCTCAAATGGATTATCAGTTTGGGGAAATGCTAGAAAAACCACCAAGTGCTGTCCAGTGGAAAGTGTGGTAATTATGGAACTAAATAGTGTGCATTTGCTTAATGTGTGCCCGAGGTAAAGCCCCGAGAGGGCTGGAGTGTGTGTGACATGCTGGGGACTCTGCCATCAGTGACTGAGGGCCTGGCTTTCTGGAACCCCACAAAGATGTGAGACCTTTGTGCCTCTGCACAGGACTGGCTGGGGATCACTGCAGACCTTTGCAAACTGGGAAGGACTGTGCCCAAGTGGGCAAACACTGCCTCACTCAGCCTGGCCCACAGCACCCACGGGACCTGGACTAGCAAATCAGAGGCATATTCAAAGCCGTAACCCAGGAATTTCCTGGGTGTTTATCTGTCCATCCATCTTCCTTTCCATTTTTTTCCATCCTCTCCTCACTTATGACCCTCTGCTACCCATATGTTGCTAGCACCCCACTCATCCAATTCTCCTTCCGTTCCTCCTTCCTTGTCTATCTTTCTTCCTCTCCCATGGCAGACTTCCTTAAACGGAGAAACACACATATGTCCCCTTATATTCAGATATATTAGACACAATTTAGATTTGCGGTTGAGTGCCTGTTCAGGAAAAATAGGGTGAGTGAAGGGGGAAAAGTGCCAACCTCAGATGCTCTGACCTGTATCACTTAGGTATTTGGGGAGACAGAAACTCATACAGTTCTGCTCATATCTTTCCATCTTTAAAAGATACAGATTTGTGGAAGGATAGCTATAGTCACAACTGCCCAGCTCTGGATCAAACCACTCAGCTGAGTAGCTGTGTCAACATAACAGGCTGTAGGGACCTCCCATCTCCTTCATGGACAGCATACATGCTGGTCTTCCACGTTTTGCTTACAATTTTGAACCACAGGTGCCGATCAGGTTCTCTTCAGTCAGCTCTCTTTTTAAGAGACTCTGTCCCTATTCACATGCCAGCTAATAGAGGGGGTCTAAGCGGCATGTTTGTGCCCTGTGATCTGTGCCAACACCTGAATGGCCCACAGGGAGACACAGGGACCAAGGTGAGCCAATCAAATTCTTTCTCCCAAGAATTTGAACCAAGAGCCAAAGGTGAAGGTTAGATCAGTGGTTCTCAAGAGTGGCTAAAATGAACAAATCAGGAGACTATAGATGCTGGTGAGGATGTAGAGAAACGGGAACCATCTTGCACTGTTGGTGGGAATGCAAACTGGTGCAGCCACTCTGGAAAACAGTGTGGAAGTTCCTCAAAAAATTAAAAATAGATCTACCCTATGACCCAGCAATAGCACTGCTAGGAATTTACCCAAGGGATACAGGAGTGCTGATGCATAGGGGCACTTGTACCCCAATGTTTATAGCAGCACTTTCCACAATAGTCAAATTATGGAAAGAGCCTAAATATCCATCAACTGACGAATGGATAAAGAAGATGTGGTTTATATATACAATGGAACACTACTTGATAATGAGAAAGAATGAAATCTGGCCATTTGTAGCAACGTGGATGGAACTGGAGAGTGTTATGCTAAGTGAAATAAGTCAGGCAGAGAAAGACAGATACCATATGCTTTCACTCATATTGGATCCTGAGAAACTCAATAGAAGACCAGGGGGGAGGGGAAGGGGGAAAAAAAGAAAAGTTACAGAGAGGGAAGGAGGCAAACCATAAGAGACTCTTAAATACTGAGAACAAACTGAGGGCTGATAGGGGGTGGGCGGGTGGCGGGGGAGGGGAAAGTGGATGATGGGCATTGAGGAGGGCACCTGTTGGGATGAGCACTGGGTGTTGTATGGAAACCAATTTGACAATAAATTTCATACCAAAAAAAAAAAAAAACCATGCAAACAAACAAAGCATGCATTAAAAGCACCTGGAGAGCTTGATAAAACACAGATTGCTGGGCCTCATCTCTAGAATTTCTGATTCAGCAGGTCTGAGATAGGGCCAGAAAATTTCTAACACGTTCCCAGATGTTCCTGCTGCTCCAGGTCTAGGCATACTTGGAGAAGAACTGAGTTAAATAATGTTGAGCCCAGAAGGAGTCAGGTTGTGAACACTCAGGCTCACAGGGACATCCCTACCAACTTAGTGGCTAGCTGAGGCTGGTGGGGGAGGGCACTAGAGGCTGGAACTCAGAGAGCCAGGAACAGGAAGCCTTGGCCCCAAAGACAGAGAAGGCTGAGCAGTGCTGAAGGTCCAGCGAGGCTTCCTTGCAAGGTTCCCCTCCCTGGAAACCATATACCCACCACGGCAAGAACATTTTCAGAAGGCTAAAGCTGAGCATCTGAATGTACCTGGGGACGAGTGTGGTGGTCCAGCATCGTGAGCTGCACATATGTCTGCAGCGTGAAGCCCCATCGACAAGCATCGCGGTACAGCAGACCCTGCAGAAGGGAAAATGCAGCACTGTACCCCAAAAACCTCGAGCTGTAGAACTCTGGTCTCTTCAGTCACTGATGGCCATCTCGTGAAACCCACATGGGGCTGTGATGGGGCCAAGGATGAAGCCAACATGGTTGCAGGGCCCTCAGGACAGTGTGGACAGACTAGAGCAATTATAGGACAACCAAGTAACAGCTGTAATAGGAGCCTATATAAAGTCGGAGGGAACACTCAGTCATTCAGTGTTTACTGAGTCCCCTGCAGTCAGTTCTCTATCCAGCACTCAAAGTGAGCCCGTTAAACCTCACTCAGCTCTTGATGTTCCTCCACTCAGAACCTTCCAGGGGCTTCCCATTGAATTCAGAATGAAAACCAAACCCCTTACCAAAGCCCACAGGGACCTAGAAAATCACTTCCATCTTCCCTTGTCTCCTACGACCCTCCCTCTGACTCAGTGTGCTTCCAACCACACAAGCCTCCTGAGTGTTCCCCCCAAACACCCAAGCACGACCCCACCTCAGGGCCTTTGCATTTGCTATGCCTTCTAACTGAACACTTTTGCCCCAGAAAGCTGTACTGCTCACTCCCTATGTTTAAGTCTGTGCTCAAGTGTCCCCTTGGCAGAGATGCCTTCCCCAACTATCTTATCCAAAAGAACAGCCCCATGCCCATCATTCTCTGTTGCCAGTATATATAAAACAGTCCATGTTCCATTTTTCATTTGCTAATAATCTTAAATTCTGCTCGTTTCCACATTTTTCCTTTTTTTCTCTCTCTCTCGGTGCTAACTAATGAAATTCCAGTGCTCCGCATAGAAAACTGCAAACTCCTACCTGCAGGTGAAAGAAAATCTCAGAAAGCTTAGGAGAAACACTCTCCATCTGAAGGCTGAACAAACATCTCCCTGCATCAGAAAGCCAATTCAGATAAAGTGATGAATTGAGACTTCACAAAACTACCAATCTTGCCCTTCTGTCCAGAGCAGAAATGTGTCTAGAAATACCTAATTCTATCATATTCTGTATTATGAAACTGTCTTTGGAGATGCTCTTTGTCCTGAGGAGACTCAGACTCTTGAGACCGGGACTGTGTCCTGTACAATGTCACCTCTGAGCCCTAACATCTATGACCTAACTATCTTAGCTGGTTCCTAAAGAATATGAATGTTTCCGAGGCTTCTTTGTTATGCCCAAAGAGAACGACTGGCATTCTATCTTCTCCCACATGCACAGAGGTGAAACTCTTTTCACGTCTCCGGGATTCTTTATTCAAAGGCTCTGAGAACTTCTGCCTTATTTAATTAATACCCTTTTGCCTGCTTTGGGTATCTTCACAGCTCCCATCACCACCTACCAAGTCACTACCGAATTGTCTTCTGCCTCCCCACACCAGAATATTAAGGCCAAGAGAGCAAGAGATTTGAGATGTCACTGCTCCAGAGTCTAAACAGTGCCTGGCACATGGCAGGCATTCAATAAATACTGGTTGAATGAACGAATGAATGAGCACCTACTAGGTGCCTGACAGAGCGCTATGTTGTAGCAAACACAGTCAGCCATATTAGACATAGTCCCTGCTGCTAGTGCAACTCAGAGTCTAATGAACCACACAAGGAGATGTCACTTGTGTTGCCAGAAATGAGGAGCCAGCACAAGCTCCCCCTGTTCCACGGGTCAGAGCTACTAGCTCTGTCATTTACCAGAGGTATATGACCTTGGGCAACTTATTTCAGCTGCAGTTTCCTCACCTGAAAAGTGAAACTAATCATCCTTACAACATGGGGCAGGAGCCCAGAACCATCATCCCTTTCTTAAGCTCCCTCTTACCAGACTCAAACTCCACCCATCTCTTTCAAGCAGCCAGAGCAGAGCCTCCCTCATGGGGATGGAAGGAAGGAGCTCAAGCACACTGTAGCCCCTGCTTGCTAGGTCCACCCTTGGGAAAGCAAGAGGTAGCTACAGCGTGAGCCGAATTCAGCCCCTGGGCATTGCCAAGTGCAAACCCAAATCAGAGGTTTACCGAGCAACTTTGTTACTTAGAGACAGGTCCTAGGGGAGACCTAGGTTCTACTGGGTTCCTTCTAGAAGAGGATACGGGTAGAATGAGCCACAGGAAATGGACACCCCTGGCAGCCGAGGCTGACCACCTGGGATAGTTTGGGATAGTTGACAGGAGGTCCCTGTGATCTACAAATGCCCAGCCAGGCCTCAGAGCTCCTTGACCTCAGAACACCAATATACTGCCATCTTCCAATTGCCCCTCCCTCTTTTCCTCCACCCCAGCTAAGAGATAGGAAAATGCCTGGGCAGGGAGGGGGCAAACTCAAACACTGGCACACCATCCGCAGCCACTTAAGCCAAAGCTGGCAGTTCACGCAGAAGACAACACACCCACCAGAGGATTATGGCCACGGACATTTCTCCACTTGGGCACTGGCTCCTGTAACACCTGCAAGGAAAGAAAATATCAGAAGTCTACTGTTCCTCAAGATTTGGGCACCCAGGTAGACCAAAATAGTGGGGCAATCCTCTCTTCGAAGCCACAACTCTATCTAGACATGGCTTTCTCAAAGGACTTCCAAAAATGAGCTGAGAACTCTGTGCATCCCTGAATACACACATACCACCCTTCTGGGTGCCCTGGGAGCTGAGGGCAAGGGAGGTTCTCTCAATATCTCCTTCAAGTGTTCCATCCCAGCCCTTAACGTCCCCATGCCAGGCTGGACAGACAGGGGATAGAAGCCAAGACAGAAGCTACTTGAGGCACTTCCGGCTGTGGTTTAAAGCCCAGCTTGCCAGCTTGGGGGCTCTCGCGTGACCTCAGCAATTTGCTCTGCCTCCATTTCCTCCTTTGAACTCTGCATTGGGCCCACTGACAGCTAAGAGTCATGTTTCATTAGTTTACTCCCTAAACTGTTCCAGAGCCTTTCTAGGGGTACAGGTATGTGCTGGAAAGGATTTAAATGGTACTCTCAGGGCCAAGAATTTGAGAGTACCCAGATCTATCTGGAGGCCTGAAAGTGCATGTAAGCAGGTTCTATAGGTCACAAAAGACCAAAAGAAAGCAATGCATGGAACTCATGAAGAGTAACATCCTCTGACACGTTATACCTCTGTGCCTTTGCTCATGCTGTTCCTTCTGCCCAATATGCCCATCTTACCTCAGTTCACATCAACTTTCATTACATAGAAAATTCCTATAGATCCTTCAAAACCCAGCTCAAATATCCTTTCCTCTGTGAATCACTGCCTGCCCCTCAGCCCTCCATTGCTGTCCTGAGTAGCATATGCTGCACCACCCAGGCCCACCAGAGGCTGGTCACAGGCAGCCTTGACCTGTGCTCAATCTATGGCACTGTCATTCAATACTTACTGAGGACTCACTGTGCCAGGTGCCATGCTAGGCAAGAACAAAAACCACCTCCGCCTCTGCTTTTATGGAACTTTAAACTTACTGGGAGAAGCAGACCTTAATCGGATCATCACAGAAATCACGTATTTTCAAACTCTAAGAAGAGGTATAAAACAAAGATACAGAGGGGCCAGAAAAATCTACACCAAGGTGGGTAACCTAGCTGGGGAGGTCAAAGAGCACTGAGCTGAGATCTGAAGGCTAAGTGAGTTCTTCCTAAAGCCACCAAAGCCCTTCTTCATGCTACAGAAAAACCAAACAAGGGTGTGGCCCCTGGAGCCAGACAGCCTGGGCTGGGACCTGGCTCTCTGCCACACACTAGCAGTGTGACCCTGGCCATTCATGTAACCTCACTGAGCCTTGGTTTCCTCCTCTGCAAATGAGGTGATAATTGCACCGACCTCACTGGGACTACTCTTATGAGGATGAAATCAATTAGATAATATATTGAAGCCTCAACACAGGCATATAGTGCCTGGCATATAGTATTATCCTCATTAGATATGAACTCCCATTGTTGTTATTTTTATTATTGTTGTCCATTGGCCCCAAGGTCCTACATAAGAACGTTAAGTGTTCCTAAAGCGCCATGTGGAGTTACACCACTCAGGTGTGTCAGGAGTCCCTAAGACCCCTGCCTCCCAAGGTTTGATGATTCACTAGGAGGACTCACAGGACACAGAATATAGTGGTAATCACAGCTGAGATTTGTTACAGAGAAAGAGTACTAAACAAAATCAGCAAAGAAAAAGGGTGAACAAAGTCTACGAGGAAACCAGGCACAAGTGTCCAAAGGGCCTCTTCCAGGGGAGTCACCCAGGAAGCACTTAACCCCCCAGTAGCAACCTGTGACAAGATGTGTGAGGTGGTGTTCCACCAGGGAAGCTGGCCCGAGCCTGGGAGTTCAGGGTTTTTATCAGAGTGCAAGCATGTAGGCAGTCTCTGGCCGGCACATCCAAAAATTCCAGACTCCCAGAAAGAAAGCAGGTGTCCAGACTAAACCATATTGCTTGCACAGACAGTTCAGGCACAGAGAGCCACTTCTATCAGTTGGGAAATGGTGGAATTCTCCCAAAATCGAAGTTCCTACACGCCAGTCAAGGGCCAACCTCGCAAACAAGCCTCTCCAAGGACAGCAGTCTTGGGCCTGTGAACTCTTTCCTGCACAAGCAAGACAAGGGCTACAGAATGTTTATTCTTTTTACCAAACCATATATATGTTTAATAGAAGTAAAAAGCAAGAAGGGAAAGAAGGAAAGAAAAGACTCCAAAGGTATGAAACTTGTAGGATCTATAGTGACAAAAAAGAGCCATAAACAGAAAAAATTACACCGCAGGTAATTACACCGGGTAGATTTGAATCTACGAGGAAGAAAAGTCAGGGTCTTAGTGTAGAGGCACTTCTTCAAGATCTGTGAGGTTATTTTGAGTGACTGGCTGTAAATGAACTAGAGATTAGGTTAACTGGCTCCCCATGGCAATACTCTGTAGCGTGCACATGGATATCACAGATGTGACACCATAATATGCTCCCCACTCTCAACAGTCTGCCTTCCTTCTCCACAGGCAGACCCCTCTTAACCAGAATGCAGGAAAGTCTATACCTGCACTGTCTGACACGGTGGCCAGGAGCCACTTAGAGCTATTACAAACTTCAAATGTGACTAGTCCAAATTGAGATACACTGTAACTATAAAATATGTTCCATATTCCAAAGACCTGGCATGAAAAACAGAACGTGAAATAATTCACTGATGATTTTTCTATTGATTACATGTTGACATAACATTTAGATTATGTAAAATTAAATATTTGGGTTTGTTCGGGTTTTTTTTTTTTTTTTTTTTAGCAAAACCATTAGAATTTTACATTACATATGTGGCCTGCATTATATTTCTATTGGATATGGCTGGTCTACACCCTCTGTAAGTCACTCCATCAAGCTTTCACAGGTTCTTTCAGAGCCGGTGTGGAGGCCGTACCTCAATCCCTGTTGTTTTGGAGAAGAACTCGAGGCATGTCGTCTTCCCACTTGCAATATTGCCCTCAACACAGATCTAACAAAAGACAAATACAGATTAGAACTGAAAGTCGAGCATCTAGGGGAGCATCAGGGAAGAATTTCTAGGGAACGGCTCACGTGAACAGCATAACTGGTTCAGTCCAAGAGTTCAATGTGCACACAGAATTCCCTCCACAGGAAATACCCAAGATCTCACCATTAGTAGTAACAAACTGATTCCCACCCCTGGTGGTCAGCTCCAGGCCCACGATTGGTGGCCGCTAGTGGCCACTGGGCCACTGCCCTCCGAGACAGACCCTCCCTTACATTACTTCCTAGGCCATACATTGCTTGCCACGGCCACCCTAGCTCTGCCCTTCCCTTGCTCAACCCCTCAGACCATCAGATTTTAGGCCTAAGGGTCCAGCCTCCTTAACAAGAGCCTAATGGCTTTGAGGTTGGGAAGCATGTATATGGTATCTAGAACTTTTTTTTTGTAAATTAAAAAAAAAAATTTTTTTTAACGTTTATTCATTTTTGAGAGACAGAGAGAGACAGAGTATGAGCAGGGAAGGGGCAGAGACAGAGGGAGACACAGAATCTGAAGCAGGCTCCAGGCTCTGAGCTGTCAGCACAGAGCCCGACCCCGGGGCTCGAACTCACAAACTGCGAGATCATGACCTGAGCGGAAGTCAGACGCTCAACCGACTGAGCCACCCAGGCGCCCCTGTTATCTAGAACTTAACTCACTGCTTTACATGGAAGAACACACTCAGCTATGGACTGGAAAGTATTCAGACTGGAGAGAAGGTTGAGCACCTTGCAGTAGGCCAGGCCCAAAGATGGGTAACATACACCGTTACCACATTTCACCTTGCCAGAACCCAAAGCAATGGGTCCTAACACTTTCACTGAAGTGAAAAGTGAGGTTTGTAGAAGGGCATAAAGCAGAAAGGACAGCTGGAACCCACACTCTGCTGACACTAACTGCAGTGGGAGAGAGGGCTCACAGACAGCCATGAGGTCACAGTGACCTTTAAACTCAGGCCGGAGGCACCCAGAGAGACGTGGCCCACGTATGTGACTTGCCCAAGGCACCAGGCTTGGCGGAGGGAAAAGATGGAATCACACCTAGGTCTGGCAGACCCCTTTTCACGACCCCAGGGAAGCCTCAATCACACCCCACATAAAACGCGGGGTCACAGTGGGCCATCTCACCTTGTTCCCTCACTATAAATTCTGCCAGTCAGCTGTGACTATTTCCTCCTGCCCTGATCCTAATGGGTATCGAGGAAGGGTAGACAATGACATTTCTAACAGATGCCAGCTCACTCCCGTAGAACTCAACACGGCAAAATGAACTCAACCGAGTGCACAAAAGGCATATCCCATTAGGGCAACTAATGGATGTGATGTTTTATTGCTGTTCTTTAAAGGAAACAAATTCTCCTCTTCCCAGAAAATGAGAACAAGCTCAGCCTAGACACTGCTCTGCACAGATTGTTTTTTTCCTGTTCACTGCAGGAAACAGATTGCTTGGATGAGACCTTCCTCCAAAAGGGCGTGTTCCTATTCCGTGGTGGTGACTAACTTCACGGTTGCAGGTCAGCAAAGATGAGGACTTGAAGCGTCCTGTCTGGTGGGATGTCCCCTGGGCACCTCAGTTTGTCACCTCCCACTACCCACATATGGCTCTTCTTCCTGTTCCAGTCCTCAGGAAAGGCTGCACCATCCACCCAGACAACCCAACACCCTGGTGTCTTCTGTCCTCACCCAGTAACTCAGCAACTCCTCTGGACCCTGCTTCCTACTCATCTGCAGAACCTGGGCCTGTCTCCCTGGCCCCTACCCTATGTGGCTGGAGTGGCTTCCCCACTGGCCTCTCTGCCTTCCACTCTGGCCCGGCAGTGGCCCTCAAGTCCACCCATGGCCCACCACCATCTCTTCCTGAGAGGCAAAGTCTTTTAGAGGCTCCAGGTGTTGGGACCTGTCTCCACGCCCCCATGCCAGCTCTCAGGGGCCCGGCCAAAGCTTTGGGCCTGCAGGGTCTCTTCCTTCTATGACTCACACTTGCAGCTCCCTCTGCTCCAACACTCCAGCCTCCCCCTTTCCTTCATCTCCCAGGAGGCCTCAAGGCTCCCCAAGGCTCCCCTCAGGCACTGTCCTCTGGACGCTCTGCCCTCTACTCACAGCCCCCAGAATCACTGCTGTTCCAGGTCCACCATGGCCCTATTTATTGCTGTCTCTCCCATCAGACCAGGGACTCACCAGTGACAGGGGCTGCTTGGTCCCCAGATCCACACAGGAACGGAGAAGATTTGAACGATAAACAATAGCCATGGGCCTAAATGCAGGCCCCATACCACTTCTAATGGACCTACTGTGTGCCTGAGGGCATGTTGAACCATACCCAGAAAGCAGCCAGGGTAAGTCTGGCTCACATCAGTGCCTAGCTCAATAATTAATAGCACAATAATGTATCAATTCTCATTCAGCTCAACATTCTACCCCCTTCTCCTTCTGTGGTGTCAGAACCCACCCCACCTCTCATTTCAACATACTTTGGTAAATCTCAAGGCTCCCAATCACCAATCCTCTCCACGTGACTTTATTCCATCCTTGGCCTTCTCCATCACCCCGAATCCTGCCACCATTCACCAAGCCACTTTCTTCCGAGCCACAGAAGCTACCGACTTCTGGCTCCCTCAAGAAACCGAGCCTCTGGATTGATGGTGACCAAAATATTGTTCCTCACCCCAGCCAGCTAAAGTCTCCAACATCCCCATGAACATGTCCAGCTTGGCCCTCCTTTGACCTTCAACCTCACACCAGTCCCAGTCCCATGTCAGAGCTGGCATCTCAAAGTCACTACACTGACTGAACCCATGTCTGTGGACCCATATGGATTCTCTCTGGTATCCCCACCCACCCACCCATCTCAGCACTGGAGGACAGGGAGCAGCAGTCAGCAGATCTTCCCTCACAGCCAGGCTGCCAACCACTAACCCAAAGTGAAATCAATCTTTGCCAGACAGGTGAGCATTCTTCAAATCCCTTTGTAATCATTCATCAAGCTGACAATCCAAATCTACCTAAAGGCTGTGAATACATGTATGCTCCTACCTGCGTAGACTCTTGATATGGAACCTCGTAAGAGGTGGCCTCTGGGAAGGGGGTCTGAGGCCCAGGGGTGAAGACAGACTTCCTCATCCCTGGAGATCCTCTTATATTTTTGTTTTTAACTGTGTGCACATATTTCTTCACTCACCTCTTCTCTCTCCTCTCTCTCTCCCTGTGCATATACAATCCTCCTGCTCTCTCTCTGTATATAATCCTACACTGGGGAGTGCACATAAATGAGGGACTTACCACTGATTTTTTCTCTTTTTCATTTTCTCTATCTTTATCTACAAAAGAAAGGAAATCAATTTTTAAAGTCAGTTTTAAGTAATTCACTCTTCTTTGTCCTAGTTTTCAAAACCACCACAAAGAACAGTCATGTTTACGCTTACTCCCTGGCCTGAAAATGTTTTCTAATGACATCTGAGTCCCTCCATGGGTGGATGGAGGCAGACCCACCACTGCTGTCTACCTACATGGACACTGTGCAGCTGCTGCCTGGATCCTGTTGGCACCTCTGGGCCCCAACTGTGCTCAGCTTTTTTCACGTCGTATATCATACTTTCCATTTTCCATATATTTCATATTTATGGTCCTCACAGATGGGTCCAGTAAGTTCAAACAGAGTAGCCTCCAGTGGGACGCGACGGTTAAGAGTGGGCAGCAGTCATGGGTTTCAGCCCAGGGCTGACACCTTGGCCCAACCACCACACAGGCGCCACCCAACAACCCAAGGCCAAAGAACGCTAGGATTTGGCTATAATGGTGACTCCCATTTCTGAAAGGGGAAGTCCCTAGTCCCAGGGGAAGCAGAAAGGCTCAGAGCCTAAACCACCCACCACCCACCGGGAACTTGTTAACTGCAGCTGCCAGCCTCCGTCTTCCCCAAGGCCAAAAGAATCAGGACCAGGAGTGGGACGGGGACTGGGGCAGCGCGCACTCGCGGGGGTAGCGGATCCTTCTGCTCTCTATAGGGCTCCCCAGCTCCGAACAGAGAGGGGCCGGAGCCCCACGGCCCCACCCACTGGCGGCCACCCATTGGCGGCCGGCTGGGGTCCGGAGTAGCTGCCAACGATTGCCCTCGCCCCTCCACGCCCCCGCAGGAAATCCCGGAGGCTTGGAGTAGTTTCGGGTTCAGGCCAGAGGGCGGGGAGTGAGACGGGCAGCCGCTGAGACCCAAGGCGCGGGTCGCTAGACATGGAACCGAAAGACGCGTTACCCAGAGGCCAGGCCCGGCGCTGCGCCCCCCGCGTCCCGGGGCCCGAGGCGGGGCTCCCAGTCCCCCCGCGCCGCAGCGCCTGGGCGGCCCAGCACCGCAGCGACCGCAGCAGCATAGCCCGGCGGACGGATCCGGCGGCTCCGTTTCCTTCCTGCGCCACTCAGCGCCAGCGCAGCGCGCCGCCTCCATCCCCGCGCCGGCTGCCGGGGCGCCTGCTGGCGCCGGGCTCTTAAAGAGACCCTGTCGTATTTCACCCTCTCTCCCACCCGGAAAGTACTTCAAGGTGTGGGCAAAGCCGTTTGCAGCCAGGACATCTTCCCGCCAACGGGACCCCTGACTTGGCAAGACTTGAGGGACGGATGGCCAACAATACCAACGACTGGTTGGTTAATAAATTATTGGAGATTACTTAATCGAGCACGTGTTCTATCCAGGCACCTGGCACATACTTAGGGTATCATTTATTCTTCTCAACGATGATCCTCCAAAACTTAGGTAACTTGATTAAAATGATCAGAAGTAGGGGCGCCTGGGTGGTTCAGTCGGCTAAGCGTCCGACTTCGGCTCAGGTCATGATCTCACGGTTGGTGGGTTCGAGCCCCGCGTCAGGCTCTGTGCTGACAGCTCAGAGCCTGGAGCCTGCTTCAGATTCTGTGTCTCCCTCTCTCTCTGCCCCTCCCCCACTCGCGCTCTGTCTCCCTCTGTCTCAAAAATAAATAAACATTTAAAAAAAATAAAAAAATAAAATGAT
Source organism: Panthera tigris (assembly GCF_018350195.1). NCBI lineage: Eukaryota > Metazoa > Chordata > Mammalia > Carnivora > Felidae > Panthera > Panthera tigris. Next base: position 42,008,402 of record NC_056674.1, read on the forward strand.
CAGAAGCATTCATTAAAGGGATGAAGCTGGAATTCAAGCCATGTATCTTGCTTCACAGCCTCTTCCCTCTGAACTTTGACATGTCCAGGGTCTAGACTGTAAATGTACTAGATCCCTCAAGGAAGTGTTAAAAAAAAAACAAAACAGGAAACAGGTCCAAAATGGGAGTTGCTTATGCTAAGCCCTAGCTGACCAAACCAAGATTTAATTGTAGTTTGGGCTCTCCCAGAAATGAACCCTTAAGCCAGTCCTTCAGGAATCGCCTGATCAACACTAGTTATATAATCTGCGCGATAGACCCCTGCCATCCCCTACAGCAAAGTAACCTTGCAATAACCAACCCGCTTTTTTGCCAGTGTAACTTCCTTGTTCTCACTTCCTTTTGCCTATAAAAGTTTTTTATTTTGTACAGCTCCTCGGAGCTCCTTTCTATTTGCTAGCCTGGATGCCACCTGAATCATATCAATTTTTGCTCAAACTCTTAAAATGTTTAATATACCTCAGTTTATCTTTTAACAAAGAAAGGCACAACCAATATGCCAACTGTGCAGACAACTGGGGGTGGGAAGGAAGCCTGTAAATCCCGTCCATAGTCAGGTAGCAAAAATTCAGCCCAGGTTGTGAGGTAGATGAGTATATATAATTCAACAGGCCCAGGCCCTGAAACCCAAGCTGCTGCAGTAAGAACTGTGTGTGCATGCCCATTCCAGTGCTTAAGTGGAGGGGTTTCCCACCTCTCCCAGAAGTGCAAAGTGCTAGCAGTCACCTCTAGGACAGGGAAGAGGACGTCATTTATGAGAGGTTTCACTCAGTCTCTAAATCAGCTACCCGAAAGCCACAACCTCATCTAGTGCTTTCTGTGATATCTGCCACAGACCTAGCACAGGGCAAACGTGCCCTCCACAAACTTCAGGATTAAGTGCAACATTTTTGGGACTTGGGATGAAGCTGTTAGATCAGACTGTGATCCCCTGGGGACAAGGACAGGGTATGAGGCCCAGGCCATTAGTTTAGATTACACATATTCTACATCTATTATGTGTCAGACCCTGGGGACCCTGCAAGGAGAGAAACAGACACAGGCAAGCCCCTGGTTTTGTGCAATTTATATTCTTAAATATATCACGTAGTGATAAGTGCTATGAAGAGAAAGTGATGGTGGCGACTCTAGACGGAGTGACCAAGGGAAATCCTCTCTGAGGGGTGTTATTTGAGATTCCCAAAGTCTGGGGTTGCCCAGCAGGCATTCCTGAACTCCACCCCCCCACCCCCATCCCGCACCCACCTCCGGAAGCACTCCCAGACAGGAAAACCCATATGGACTGCTGGAGAGCAGTTGTCATTGGTGCCTGGTAGTGCGGGATGGGGCGGCATTAAGAGGGACCAGCCAGCGTGGTTCCCCATAGGTCAGTGGAAATGTAGCAGGCAAACCCCACCAGTTCGGGGAGAGAGGGAGAGAGAGGGAGAAAGAGGGAGAGAGAGACAGAGAGAGAAGGCGAGAGAGGCGAGCAATCCGCTCCCGTGGGGCGCATGCGCACGAGTGCAGACCGCGGTGACATGCGCGCGCGCGCGCGAGGGCGGGAATCCTAGAAGGGCCGCGGGCGGTGGCTGTGACAGTTGCGGTCGCCGCGCGAGGACTGGCGGAGCCGTGCGCTGAGGAGAAGGTCTGAAGGAAGGAAGCGTTGTTGCTGGGTCGGCTGCGAGCGCGATGCAGACGCTGAAGCAGAAGCATCGCCCCTTCTGCTTCAGCGTGAAAGGCCAAGTGAAGATGCTGCGGCTGGTGAGGCCAGGCCACCGGGTGGGGGCGGTGTTGAAGCGTGCTCAAGGGCAGCGGGAGCCGGCTCTCAAGTGTACAAAGCGGAATCCCCTGCCTTCTCTTTTGAGTTTTTTTTTTTTTTTTAAGTTTATTTATTTTTGAGAGACAGAGACACAGCGCGAGTGGGACAGGGGCAGAGAGAGAAGGAGACACAGAATCTGAAGCAGCCTCCAGGCTCTGAACAGCACAGAGCTTGAGGTGGGGCTCGAGCCCTCAGAGCCGAAGTGGGAGGCCCAACCGACTGAGCCACCCAGGCGCCCCCCCTGCGTTGTCGTTCACCCTAGACCTGCCGAGAGGCAAGGCAGTTCACGGTGCACCCGGGGGCAGAAGGAGAGAAGGCACTGTCTGCCCTTCAGGGGTTCACGGACACAGTCACAAAGCAAAGTGCGCAGGTCTGCACCAGTGGCCTCCACTTGGCCCTGCACACCAGCCACCCAGGTTACCAGGCCAGGCAGCTGTGCTTCTAGCCCGCAGAGGACAGTGGGGCTGCCCGCTTCGTGGCGTCAGGCATGGCGAGTGCCCTGCACTCAGTTCTGAACAGAGGTCTGGAGAGAATGAGCCATGATTTGGAGGAAGGTGCCCTGGCTGGTTACAGCAGTAGAGACTGTCACGGGAGAATATGTTGAAGGAACTCAAGAAAAGAAAAGGAGAAGGAAAAAATAATGTTTACATTTTAAAGCGGTGACCTCTCTTTAAAGGAGGGAATGGAAATAGAAGTTACAGGGAAACAGTTCCACTTAATACGAGGGAGAATTGTCTATTGGGAAAGTTGCCCAAATTAAGTGGCCACACCACTTGGGAAGGGAGTACATTGCTGAACAGCAAAAGCTAACAGGCGTAGATGAGCGAGGATGCTGTAAAGGAGATTCACCCTTCAGGTGAGTGGGTAGAACAAATTGCACACAAGGTCCCTCCCACACCAAAAGTCTGTGATTCTGAGAAACAACTATAACTTAATACAAGTCAGAACGCGTAAGAGAGGTTTAGAAAATTACTTTAGAGTTCGAAGAACAGAGAGATTACTTTGGGTTAGGAGTAAATAATCAGGGAAGAACTGGCCTCAGGGTCTGGAGTTTTATGCCCACTACTGAAAGCTCTGGAACACTGGAGGAGAAACAAGATCTTGTGAGAAAGGTATAGTTTCAGACATATCAATTCCTGCAGCAAACATCTGGAGTATTTAGTTATATTCTAAAGATCTGACTTGGGCCCTGGAACAACAAAGACAACCAAAACAAAAGTCTCTGACTCACGGAATTTCTTCAGTGTAGTCAAAGAGACAGACCTATGAGCAGAGCCATAATATGTGAGAAGATGGGGATAGGCCAGAGAGTGAGACATATAACCAAGGACAAGATAAAGAGAGGTATCATGAAACTTTCTAGAGGAGCAAAGGGTGGGGTCTGAAGGACAGCCACCTGAGCAAATACATGGAGGCAAAAAAACCCAGCATGATTTATGCAGCAAATTTTTTTTTGACTTGTGTAATGTTTTTACTTTTGAGAGAGAGAGGACATGTGGGGGAAGTGCAGAGAGAGTGGGGGAAAGAGGATCTGAAGCAGGCTCCGCGCTGACAGCAGCCACCCGATGTGAGGCTCAAACTCATAGACGGCAAGATCATGACCTGAGCCAAAGTCAGACACTCAACCGACTGAGCCACCCAGGCGCCCTTGTGCAGCAAATTTTAACAAGTTGAGCATTGTTTTATTTTTTTCATTCAACAAATATTTATTGAAAGCCTACCATGTTCCAGGCTCTGAGATATCAGTGAACAAAGCAAAGATCCCTAGCCCTTAACAGAGTTTACATATTGGGGTGGGAGGGTGGGGAGACAGACGGTAAACACAATAAATAAATAAATGATGCAGTATTCTAAAAAGTGGTACGTGCTGTGGAACAAGAGACAAGTAAAGCCAGGGAAAGGAGTGGAAGGGGAGGAAGGTTGCAGGTTGCAGTAATAGAGTAATCAGGTTAGGCCTTGTTGAGATGACAACTGAGCAGTTGAGTGAGGCTAGGGTGTTAGCTATGAGAATATCTGGAGGAAAAGAGTTTAAGGCAAAGGAACATCCATGGCTCTGTGACAGGAATGTACCCGAAGGTTCAAGAAAAAGCAAGGAAACCAATGTGGATGGAGTAGAGTGACACAGTAGGGGGACACAGTGAGAGATGAGGAAGGTTTTGAGTAAGGTTATATATGAGCTGACATTTAAAAAAAAAAAAAAATAGGCCAGCTGCTATGTTGACAATAGCTTGGTCAGGGGGACCAGGAGGTGGGGTGGGGTGGGAATTGCTGCAAGGGCAAGGGTAGAACCAAGGAGACCAGTTAGAGCTATTGCAGTAATCTGGGCAATGAGATAGTAGCTCAGATCAGGGTGTAGCACAGCAGGCTGCAAGAATGATCATATGGGATGCATTTTGAAAGTAGCCCCAACACAATTTGCTGATGAACCAGATGAGGTATAAGAAAAAGAGGAGTCAAGATAACTCCCAAGTTTTTGGCCTAAGCAACTGGAAGGGTGGAGTTGCCATCCACGGAAAGCTTGTAGGTGAAGCAAATGTAGGCAGAGGATCAGAAGTTTAATTTCAGAATTAAACACTGGAATTATCCTGTGGATAAACTGTGAAGAAACTCTGCTAGAGAAGTGGACAGGAGCTGAATCCTTTAAGACTGAATACCATGATGAGAGGTAGGCTCTATTCTCAAGACCACAGGGAGCCCTTGAGAAATGCACTTGCATTTTAGAAATTTTACTGTAACACCTACCTTTGTCATCATAGTTCAGGGAAGATATTGAAGGGCATTAGTTTAGGGATGAAGAGGAGGGAGTGAGTTCCCAAGACATTAGGCATCAAATCAGCAGGACCTGATGATTGATCAGGTGTGAGGAGTAATTAGGAACACTGATATTAGGATTTTAGGGTGGGTGATAAGATAGATGGTGGTATCTGGGGCGCCTGGGTGGCTCGGTTGGGCATCGGACTCTTGATTTTGACTCAGGTCATGACCTCACAGTTCATGGGATCGAGCCCTGCATCGGGCTCTGTGCTCACAGTGCAGAGCCTGCTTGGGGTTCTCTCTCTTCCTCTCTCTCTGCTCCTCCCTCACTGGCTCTCTTGCTCTCTCTCTCTCAAAATAAATAAATTAAACTTAAAAAAAAAAAGATAGATGGTGGTATCACCAATTAAGATAGTGCATACAGGAGGGAAAGGCAAGGTGAGTTCAATTTTGGTGATGGTGAATTTGAGATTCCTGCAGGTACTCAGAGATTGCAGATGGCTAGTTAAGTGTAAGATGTTGAGGACAGACCTGGGAGAAAGACTCACATTCACTGAGTGGGTCATAGACAGAATCTAAAGGAATGCCAGCATTTTAAAAGAATGAGTAAAGGCAGAGAAGCCCACCAAGGGAGAATAGTTGCAGAGATATAAGAACTAGGAGAGGTGACATGCCAGCCCAAGGAGTAGAAAAAACAGGAAAAGACAGCCAATGACAAGTCATGAGGGTCCAGTAGCATAAGGAGTAAAAAATGTTCATTAAATTTAGTATTTCTGAAATCACTGATGATCTGAGGAAAAGCAATTTCCATAGAGTGGTAAAAGAAATGTTTGAGATATTAGTGGGATATTTAAAAGAGAACAGGAGACAAAGGCCAAGAGTTAGTAAAGATAGAAGAGCTGTAAATAATGGAACGGGGGAGAACTCAGTGTAACTGAAATCATGGGAACTTGTAAGAAAATGGATTAAACACCAATGTCAAATTCCATGGTGTGGAAAGTTTAAAGGGGATGAGGGCTGAAAAAGTGACCCTACGTATCATAACCCATGAGCTCAAGGGGACGGTTCAGTAGAGTAAATGAAGTGGTTTGAGGTGACATGTTGCTAAGAGTAAATATGTTAATTACAAAGAATGACTTATTTAGTTACTGGTTACATTTGCTACATACTCAAACTGACCAATTTAGAAGCTTAAAGGTAGGCTGTTTGTATACGAATACGGTAATTGAAAGAATCATAAATAAGTAGCCTGAATAGATTTAAGGTCAAAAAGACTATGTAGATGGTACTGGCTGACAGACTAATCATAAAAGTCTAGCCAGGGAAAACTCTTGACAAAACCATTTTCCAAGCACATAGAGACTTTGGATAGAGCTGTAACATGACAGCTCCTAAGAACATGATGTTGACAGACTCCCTGGAACTTATCAGCTTATTTTTCTTTTAGTTCACTTTAACATTTCTGTGTTCTGTATCTTCACTTGGAAATGAGGTGATTGGATTAGATTAATTATCAAGGTTTTTTTCACTTAAAATTTTCATCCATTCTGATTGCATTCTATCTAGGTAAGAGAAAGTATGTAAAAAAAAAGTGAAGCATCAGAATTGTTGCATTTTTTTAACCCCCCCCCCATAGGGTTCTTCGGAGAATTGTTTTTCTTAACAATTTATTTTAAAATTTTCTCCCCAGTATTTTTCATGGTAACATTCTAAGTTTAAATTTGAGGGGCGCCTGGGTGGCGCAGTCGGTTAAGCGTCCGGCTTCAGCCAGGTCACGATCTCGCGGTCTGTGAGTTCGAGCCCCGCGTCAGGCTCTGGGCTGATGGCTCGGAGCCTGGAGCCTGTTTCCGATTCTGTGTCTCCCTCTCTCTCTGCCCCTCCCCCGTTCATGCTCTGTCTTTCTCTGTCCCAAAAAATAAATAAAAAACGTTGAAAAAAAAAAAAATTTAAATTTGATAGTAGATTCCAGACTGCTAAGAGTTAAGGAGTGATGAGCAGATGATAAGGAATTCTAGGAGTCAGTATACAGACTTTTTTGAAAAGCATTATAGTGAGAAGTAAAAAGCAGGAGTTTCTTTGGGGAGCAGGATGAATGGGAGGGGTGTGTGTGTGTGTGTGTGTGTGTGTGTTTTAAGAGAGGACAACTTGGATATATTTATAGTATGATGAAGAAAGGAACCAATGAGAAGATATTGAAGGTCTCAGAAAAGAAGATAGGTAGTAAAGAAAGATCAAGGGAACAAATGTGGGAAGTGATGGTATTAGTTGTGCAAGTGGAATAACAGAGAGGGACACCTAGTTCTCTAAAACAGAAGGAGAAGTCAGCATCCATACATTTTGGTCATTCCTCTTTTAGATGTGTGTATATATGGCATAAACCCATTTATTTAGTTACTTTAGAAATGATCATTTTGGGGTGCCTGGGTGGCTCAGTCGGTTAAGCCTCCGACTTCAGCTCAGGTCACGATCTCACGGTCTGTGAGTTCGAGCCCCGCGTCGGGCTCTGGGCTGACAGCTCAGAGCCTGGAGCCTGCTTTGGATTCTGTGTCTCCCTCTCTCTCTGCCCCTCCCCCATTCATGCTCTGTCTCTCTCTGTCTCAAAAGTAAATAAACGTTAAAAAAAATTTTTTTTTAATAAAAAAGAAATGATCATTTTTACAATTTAAACTTGGCATTCAATAATGATTGAATAAATCATGTTTGTCTGTTTGTTTTTATCCTTATAGGCACTAACTGTGACATCTATGGCTTTTTTTATCATTGCACAAGCCCCTGAACCGTACATTGTCATCACTGGATTTGAAGTCGCTGTTATTTTCTTTTTCATAATTTTATATATGCTGAGACTGGATCGATTAATAGACTGTTTGTTTTGGCCTTTGCTTGTAAGTGTTCAGTTTTATTAGACTTTTTTCCTGTCATAGTGAGACATCTTAATAAACTATGCTTTGGTTTTCTTAAGCCTTTAGGTAATGTCTGATAGGCTTAGGAAGGAGGAATTCTATCCACTGCTAATGTGTTCTATATTGTCCCTGGTGCAACCACAGAGCATAAATCTGAGCTCCATCTATTAGATGTGACTGACCCTTCTGTCAGGAGAATTCACTGAACTGTAGATCTTCTAAAGAAATTTAAACTTAAGATCCTAGTTAATAAAATTATAGCACATTCTTAATCTCTACCCCTCTTTTAAATACATGTTGATATGGCCTCAAAATTGGGGGGAGAGATGGAGGCAGATACCCAAGTATCCACGTCTTGCACATCTCTGACCACCAAATGGAAAACTGAGATAATTTGGGAGACTGAATAAAGTACAATGTTATCTTAATTCTGGAAACACTAATGCTAAATAATGAACTTATATTGTACAACCTTATTTAGTAGCATATGAACTTCACCTGCCATACTTATAGCATTAAGAATAACTGCCCAGTGTAGTGCCTAAATGGTTCTAGAAACTGTCAAAATAGGCAATTTGAAGATACTAGTTAAGGTGAATGTGTCCCTGGATTGTTATCCAGTTCTAGGAAAAACGGAGTGTCTTTACCTCTCTCTCCTCTTTCAAGTCTTATCCTCAATATCCTGTCTCTGTAGGTCTCCCTTCTAAGACCTCCTGCTGCCCTTCCCACCTTTAGACTGGTAGCTGCACTGAAGTCTTCCTCTGCTGCACTTGTCTCATCCTCCTGGGTTCCAAAATGCTGATAGCCAAGCTGATAACCCCTAGTTAAGGAGAGAGAGGATTTTAGAGCTATTCTCAAACCGTAAGCATGCCTTCAGGTGGTACCTTCTAGAACCACTTTTGAAGGCCAGTGATGAATGTTTCAAGCTAATCACAAGCTGAACAGATCCCAAAAGGGGAAAGCTGGGAAACAGAGAAGATCTTCATAGCATCTCTCCAAAGTACTTGATCACACTTTAGAGCTGGACCTGACTGGAGGGAAGTCTAGGAAAAGAGATCACAATGCCTTCATCAGTTGACCCTCAGAGTACATAATGTCATATAGTAGCAGAAAGGGCTAAGCTAAATTATTCCAGAGATTTCTGCAAGGACATGAACAGCATGGTCCATATCCTCTTTACTCAAAAAATGGTATAGTTGCTCTTCACATTCTGCTTTCCAAGATTAATAAAACTATTTATTTTTCTCCAAACTATAATTCTCTGGAGCTTATTACATGTCCCAGTAATACACTTGGAGCTCTAAGCTGAACAGAATACACTGGGAGGGAGAGTGTCCTATGTGTACCACACTGAAATTTAGTCTCCAAATCTCTGAGGATCAAACTTTGCTGATATTGTAATCTCTTAGAAATGGTGCTATACTGGGGCACCTGGGTGGCTCAGTCAGTTGTGTCTGACTCTTGATTTCATCTCAGGTTTTGATCTCAGGCTCATGTGTTCAGTCCCTGTGTTGGGCTCTGCGCTGGGCATGAAACCTACTTAAAAAAAAAAAAGAAAAGAAATGGTGCTGCATGGTCAACTACGGGATTATTATTTTTTTTTTAATTTTTTTTTCAATATATGAAGTTTATTGTCAAATTGGTATTCATACAATACCCAGTGCTCATCCCAAAAGGTGCCCTCCTCAATACCCATCACCCACTCTCCCCTCCCTCCCACCCCCCATCAACCCTCAGTTTGTTCTCAGTTCTTAACAGTCTCTTATGCTTTGGCTCTCTCCCACTCTAACCTCTTTTTTTTTTTTTTCCTTCCCCTCCCCCATGGGTTTCTGTTAAGTTTCTCAGGATCCACATAAGAGTGAAACCATATGGTATCTGTCTTTCTCTGTATGGCTTATTTCACTTAGCATCACACTCTCCAGTTCCATCCACGTTGCTACAAAAGGCCATATTTCATTCTTTCTCATTGCCACGTAGTATTCCATTGTGTATATAAACCACAATTTATTCCATTATGAAAAGATTCCTCTCTGCTCTTGATCTATGGAATCATTTGTTCAACAAGTGTTAAGTGTCTGCTAATCCCAGCTTCTGTAACAGGTTCTTTGCTAAAACACAAATCTTACACCTGTGAGATTTTCAATGTAGTCAAGAAGCAAGATAGATGAGCCATTCAGTGTAACAGGTGCTGCAATAGATGTATACTCAGGATAGTGTGGAGGCACCAAACCAGGGAAGGGGAGCAAGTCATCATAGACTTGCCTGGTAGAAGAAGCAGTATATGAGGGTCTAGTGGGGGGAAAGAGCATGACCTCGAGCAGCTGCATGTAGTTCTGAATGGCTGGGATATTGAGTTGTGGAGAAAAGAGGACAAGAGTGGAAGCTTGAGAGGCAGGAGGAGGTCAGAGCATACAAGGCTTTATATGCCCTGTGTTTTAACCCAAAGGCCGTTGGAAGCTTTTAGAGTTTTTTAAGTAGGAGAATGACATGAGCAGCTTACCATTTAGGGGATTGCTGGTGGCAGTATCAATAATGGCTTAAAGAGCCACAAAACTAGAGGCAGGTCTCAGAGACCACTTAAAAGTTTGGTTCTATAACCCTGACGTGAAAATTATGAAGGCCTGGACTAAGGTCATGACAGTAGCTGGAGAGAAAGGGATTAATGGGGTAGAATTGATACGAATAGGTAAATAAGAAAAACTAAGAATACCTGCCACTTAAATATCTTGAGATGATAATGAGATAAGAAGTACAGGAAGAAGAATAGGTTTAAGGAAGGGCCAGGGAGACGAATGGAATGAGTTTAGTTAGACAAATACTAGGTTCTAGTTGCTTATGGAGTATTCAGATGGAAATGTTCAAAACAGGTCTGAAGCTCAGGAGAGAGAAGAGTTAAACCTGGAAGTCACCACCTTGTGATGGTAAATGATCTCTGAGACTGGTCTAACTGGCACAGAGGGAAGAGCAAGCTGAAGGTAAAACTGGGAAAGACGAACATATGGGGTGAAAAGGAAGAGTAGCCAGAGAAAGACAGGAGAGAACCCAAGGGAGACCCGTGTCACAGAAGGCCAGAGAGGAAAACATTTCAAAAAGGAGTGGTGAATATTACCACATGTAAAGAAATAAAAATAAGTCCTGGAAAAATATATATATTCACTGACTGTGTTAATAGAGGCCCCTTTACCAGAGTGGTGTGCCTTGAGTGGAGAGGTGATAGTAAAGCTGAGGCAATAGATTGAGCAGGAGAAGAGAGACAACTATAATTACAGTTGTAACTAGAGTTGTAACTCAGGGCTACTGAGTTGAAACCTGGCCAGGGACAAAGAAGGGTAATGAATAGAATAAGGTGCCTGCAGAGTGGTGGATGAGAATAGGAGCCAGAGCACAGATGGAGGAGATGCCTGGAACTCTTTTACTGTAACAAAAGTGAAGGACACAAAGGTGGCTGAAGATTCCAATTAATCTTGCAGTTGTAACTTGTAAGTACTTCTGCCTCATGACCACTGTCTTTACTAATTTAGGAAAGGGCTTGGTCATATGCATTCACATTTATTATGTTTATCATTGTCCCAAAGTTGCAGTAACCGACACAGTGTGTAGAGCTGGCCTTCTCTGACTATTAACCTTAAGTGTTCCAATGACAGAAAACACAAAGTGAACCAGCCAAGGGCTTTGCAGTGGTATCCAAGTGCAGGCTCAAAATTTCTGTGAAATCTCCATTTTTGTAATTAACATTCTACACCATGGTATATTGATGTTTGGTTTTCATTATAAACACAATGTTTTAAATGACTATTAAGGATCATTGATGTTTCGAGACAGGTGCATCCTTTTCTATCCTGTGGTTCTCTACATTCCCTAGAATACCACTTTTACCCAAGGCCATTCATATACACTTACCTGAATTACTCACTGGAGGCAGGGTTGTGTACCTGAAGTAGAGGTGTGGCTTGACTTGAAGCAGAGCAAAGTATCCAACACAGAGAGGCATTAATCTAGGACAGTTAATATTTCTTGCAAATGTGAACTTTTTTTCTTCTTTTGTGCATCTAATCTTGCCCTGTCCTCATTGAACCTCTTCCTATTTTCTTTTTAATAACTATGTTTCTAAGTTACCACGGGTTTAAAGTCCGATATTTCTATGTTAACAATACCTCCCTGCCTACAGTTACCTGCAAACAGATGTAAACCATCCAGAATAGACCATTCTTCTTTTCCATTCAAAATACAAAACATCCATTGTACAAAAAATATATCCATTCAAAATATAAGTTGCTTCCTTTAAAGCCATTGTTCAGAAGGCAAATGCTTTGTTTCTAGAAATTATAAATGAATGATCTACATCATCAAATAATAGCATAATCAGCCAGCCATTTCATGCAAATCTGTGAAAGTTTTTTCCTGAAAATCACCACTTTCTGCCAAGTGTGTGTAGCTTTTCTTATCAATTGCATTTTACTAACGTTATAAAGTTGTTTCATTTACAGTATAAACTATTCCACATTTTCTCTTAGCATTTCGGCTTCCCAGTGTACCATTCTATTATAAACCTTCCACACAATGTATCATCTACTCCCAACTAGATGAGTTCTCCATCCACCTACATTTAAATAAAAAAGAAATAGATTAGGATGGCAGAGGAATAGGGCAACCCTAAGCTTGTCTTCTCCCCCAAACAGCTAGAGAAATCAATTTGAACACCTAAGAAAACAATCAGAAGTTTTAGAGAACAAAGCTGCACATCTACAAATGGAAAAAACAACCTGTTGGAGATGGAGGAATTCACACCAAAAGAACAGGTAGAAAAAATGGCCAAGGATTTAATCATACAGATATAAATAAGACGTTGGAACTAGAATTTAAAACAACAATTACAAGGATTCTATCTGGGCTTGGAAAAAGCATAGAAGACTAAAGAATCCATTTCTTCACAGATAAAAGAGCTAAAGTCTACTTGGGCTGAAAATAAAAATGCTATAACCCCCAAGATGCAAACCTGAATGGATGCCATAACAGCAAGGGTGGACAAAGCAGAGGAAAAAATTAGTGATATAGAAGATAAAATTATGGAAAATAGTGAAGCTGAAGAGGGAAACAAAGATAATGGATCATGAAGGTAGACTTAGGGAACTCAATGACTTATTAAAATAGAATAACATTCATAGGAGTCCCAGAAAATGAATACAGAGAAAAAGGGGCTGAAGGTTTATTTGGGCAAATTACGGCTGAAAACTTCCCTAATCTGGAGAAGGGCACAGACATCAAAATCCAAGAAACAGAGAACTGCCATTAAATTCAAAAGCTGGCCATCGCCAAAGCATATCATAGTCAGAAGAATCCTGAAGTCAACAAGTCAACCTACAGGGGAAGATGTATCAGGTTTGAGGCAGATCTGTCTACAGAAACTTGGCAGGCCAGAAGGGAATGGCAGGATATAGTCAATATGCTGACTGGGAAAAATATGCAGGCAAGAATGCTTTAAACAGCAAGACTATCATTCAGAATAAAAAGATAAAGAGTTTCCCAGACAAAAACTAAAGGAGTTCATGATCACTAAACCAGCCCTATAAGAAATACTAACAGGGACTCCTTGGGGGTGGGGAGGAGAGACCAAAAGCAACAAAGACTAGAAAGGAACACAGAACATCACCAGAAACACCAACTTTATAGGTAACACAATGACACTAAACTCCTCTATCTTTTAATAATCACCCTGAATGTAAATGGACTAAGTGCTCCAAATCAAAGGACACAGGGTATCAGAATGGATTAAAAGAAAACAAAAAAGGCAAAAAACACTATCTATACGCTGCCTACATTTACACCTAAATGTAGACTCATTTTAGACCTAAAGACATAGGCAGATTGAAAGTGAGAAGATGGAAAACCATCTATCTATTTTTGGCTAATATCTTTTGGCTAAGGGATGCCAAAAGAAAGCTGGAGTAACCATAATTATTTCAGACAAACTCGATTTTTAAACCAAAGACTATAACAAGAGATGAAGAAGAGCATTATATCATAATTAAGGGGTATATCCATCAAGAAGATCTAACAATCAGGGTACCTGGGTGGCTTAGTTGGTTGAATGTCTGACTTGATTTCAGCTCAGGTCATGATCTCACAGTTTTGTGACTTCAAGCCCCACACATGCTCTGCATCAATAGCGCGCAGCCTGCTTGAGAGTCTCCCTTCTGCCCCTCCCCCACTCACACTGTCTCAAAATTAATTAATTAATTAAAGATCTAACCGTTGTAAATATTTATGCCCCAGCTTGGAACACCTAAATATATAAATCAATTACTAACAAACATAAACTCATCGGTAATAATAACAATAATAGTAGAGGACTTTAAACAACCACAAGAAAAAATTTGGAAAGACCACAAATATATGGAGGTTAAAGAACATCCTACTAAAGAATTAATGGGTTAGCCAGAAAATTAAAGAAGAAATTTAAAAAGTATTTTGAAGCAAATGAAAAGAAAACATGACAGTCCAAAATCTTTGGGATGCAGTAAAGGCAGTCCTAAGAGGGAAGTACATTGCAATACAGGTCTACTTCAAGAAGCAAGAAAGGTCTCAAATACACAATCCATCCTTACACTTAAAAGAGCAAGTAAAGGAAGAGCAAATAAAACCTAAAGCCAACAGAAGAAGAAAAATAATAAAAACTAGACCAGAAATAAATGACATAGAAACAACAACAACAACAAATAGTAGAATAGATCAACAAAAGTAAGAGTTGGTTCTTTGAAAGAATAAAATTGATAAACCCCTAGTTAGACTTATATCAAAAATAAAAGAGAACCTAAATAAAATCACAAATGAAAGGAGAGAGATCACAACGAATACCTCAGAAATACAAACAATTAGAATACTATGACAAATTAAATGCCAACATACTGGGCAATCTGGAAGAAATGGATAAATTCCTAGAAACATGCAAACTACCAAAACTGAAACAGGAAGAAATAAAAAATTTTAACACACCCATAACCAGCAAAGAAATTGAAATAGCAATCAAAAATCTTCCAACAAATGGGGTGCTTGGGTGGCTCAGTTGGTTAAGTGTCTGAATCTTGATTTCTACTCATGTCATGATCTCACAGATCATGGGTTCAAGTCCTGAGTTTGAGCACTATCAGTGCAGAACGTGCTTGGGATTCTCTCTCTCTCTCTCTCTCTCTCTCTCTCTCTCCCCCCAACCCCCACCCTCTGCCCCGCAAATAAACTTTAAAAAAAACATCTCCCAACAAACAAAAAGCCCAGGGCCAGATGGCTTCCCAGGGGAATTCTACCAGACATTTAAAGAGTTAATACAGGGTGCCTGGGTGGCTCAGTTGGTTGAGCATCCAACTTTAGCTCAGGTCATGATCTCGTGGTTTGTGGGTTCAAGCCCCACATCGGACTCTGTGCTGACAGCTCAGAGCCTGGAGCCTGCTTTGGATTCTGTGTCTCCCTCTCTCTCTACCCCTCCCCTGCTCATTCTCTCCCCTCCCCGCCCCACCCTCTCTCTCTCTCTCTCTCTCTCTCTCTTTCTCTCCTTCTCTCTCTCTCTCTCAAAAATAAACATTTAAAAAGTTTTTAAATAAAAAATAAGAGTTAATACATATTCTCAAACTGTTCCAACAAAATAGAAATGGAAGGAAAACTTCCAAACTCATTCTATACGGCCAGAATTGCCTTGATTCCAAAGCCAGACAAAGACCCCACTAAAAAGGAGAATTACAGGCCAATATCCCTGATGAACATGGATACAAAAATTCTCAACAAGATACTAGAAAACTGAATCCAACCTTACATTAAAATAATTATTCACCATGGTCAAGTGGGATTTATCCTTGGCCTTGTTCAATATTTGCAAATCAATCAACATGATACACCACATTAATAAAAAGAAAGGATGGAAATCATGATCCACTCAGTAGATGCAGAAAAAGAAGCTGACAAAATACAGCATCCATTCATGATAAAAGCCCTCAACAAAGTAGGGATTGATGGAATATATCTCAACATCATAAAGGCCATATACAAAAGAGTCACAACTAATATCCTCAATGGGGAAAAATGGAAAGCCTTTCCCTTACAGTCAGGAATAAAACAAGGATGTCCACTCTCACCATTACCATTTAACCTAGTACTGCAAGTCTTAGCCTCAGCAATCAGACAACAAAAATAAATAAAAGACATCCAAATCAGCAAGGAAGAAATCAAACTCTCACTATTTGCAGATGACATAATACTCTATGTAGAAAACCCAGAAGACTCCACCAAAATAATTGCTAGAACTAATATATTCAGCAAAGTCGCAGGATATAAAATCAACATGCAGAAATCTATTGCTTTCTATAAACCAATAATGAAGCAGGAGAAAAATAAATCAATGAATTGATCCTATTTGCAGTTGCACCAAAAACAATTAGATACCTAGGAATAAACCTAACCAAAGAAGAAAAAGATCTGTACTCTGAAAATTATAGAACACTTATGAAATAAAGAAATGGAAAAGCATTCCATGCTCATGGGTTGGAAGAACAAACATTGTTAAAACGTCTATACTACCCAAAGCAGTCTACACATTTAATGCAATCCCCATCAAAATACCACCAGCATTTTTCAGAGAGCTAGAATAAATAATCATAAATTTGTATGGAACCACAAAAGACCCCAAATAGCCAAAGCAATCCTGAAAAATAAAAAATAAAACTGAAGAATAAAAAATAAAATAAAATAAAAATCCATCACAATGCTGGATTTCAAGCTATATTATAAAACTGCAGTCATCAAGACAGTACGGTATTGGCACAAAAACAGACACATAGATCAATGTGGAAAACAGGAAAGAACATTCAACTGAAAAAAAGATAGTCTCTTCAACAAATGGTGTTGGGAAAACTGGACAACAACATGCAGAAGAATGAAACTGGACCACTTTCGTACACCATACACAAAAATAAATTCAAAATGGATGAAAGACCTAAATGTGAGACAGGAAACCATCAAAATCCTACAGGAGAACACAGGCAACAACCTCTTTGACCTTGGCTAGAGCAACTTCTTACTAGAAACGTCTCTGGAGGCAAGGGAAACAAGAGCAAAAATGAACTATTGGGACTTCATCAAGATAAAAAGCCTCTACACAGTGAAAGAAGTGATTAAAAAAATTAAAAGGCAGCACACAGAATAGAAGATATTTGCAAATGACGTATCAGATAAAGGGTTAGTATCCAAAATCTATAAAGAACTTACCAAACTCAACACCCAAAAAACAAATAATCCAGTGAAGAAATGGGCAGAGGACATGAATAGACATGTTTCCAAAGAAGATATCCAGATGGCTAACAGATACATGAAAAGATGGTCAACATCACTCATCATCAGGGAAATACAAATCAAAACCACAATGAGATACCACCTCACACCTGTCAGAATGGCTAAAATGAACAAGACAGGAAACAATGGATGTTGGCAAGGATGTGGAGAAAGGGGAACCCTCTTATACTGTTGGTGGGAATGCAAACTGGTATAGCCAGTCTGGAAAACAGTGACCCAGAAGTTGCACTACTAGGTATTTTATCAAAAGGATACAAAAATACTGATTCAAAGGGGCACATGCACCCTGATGTTTATAGCAGCATTATCAACAAAAGCCAAATTATGAAAAGAACCCAAATGTCTATCAACTGATGAATGGATAAAGAAGTTGTG
This sequence comes from Panthera tigris, assembly GCF_018350195.1. Taxonomy (NCBI): domain Eukaryota; kingdom Metazoa; phylum Chordata; class Mammalia; order Carnivora; family Felidae; genus Panthera; species Panthera tigris. Next base: position 42,025,608 of record NC_056674.1, read on the forward strand.
GTATGTGTGTATAGATAGATTAGATATAGACACATGTAGATATAGATATAGATATATAGATCTATAATGGAATATTACTCAGCCATCGAAAAGAATGAAGTCTTACCATTTGCAACGATGTGGATGGGGCTAGAGTGTTTTATGCTAGGCAAAATAAGTCAGTCAGAGACAGACAAATACCATATGATTTCACTCATATGTGGAATTTAAGAAACAAAGCAGATGAACATAGGGGAAGAGGGGGGAAAAAGAGAGGGAGGCAAACCACAAGAGAGACTCTTAACTAGAGAACAAACTAAGGGTTGATGGAGGGAGGGAGATGGAGGATGGGCTAAATGGATGATGGGTATTAAGGAGGGCACTTGTGATGAGTACTGGGTTTCTTGAACAAAGAAATAAGCCTAAGTAGTTAAATGATTGGTATATCATAGGTTAAGAGAACCACTAGGCATCACTATAGACCAAATTCAATATAGGTGTCATCCTATAGTGGCAGTTTGATTTCCTAAAAAAAGAACCCACTAAATTTATTTAATAAAATGGAAGTTTCAAAATCTGTTGGCAGCTGATTCTTTTTTTTTTTTTTTTTTTTTTTTTTTTTTTTATGATCTTCATGCAGAGCTGACCTTTCTATTCTGTGTTTTAGGATATTATCAACTCAATGGTAACAGCAGTATTCATGATAATCATATCTGTGTTGGCACTGATACCAGAAACTACAACATTTATAGTCCTTGGAGGGGTAAGTGGAGGTCTTCCTGATTTCTTGCTTTAGGTTTGATTAGAATTAAATTTTGCTTGGAAAAAAAAAAAAAAAAAAAAAAAAAAAATATATATATATATATATATATGAACAGAACTCTACATTATAATCATCCTTGGATTTCCTAGGCCAGTATATAGTACCTAGTGGCTTAATATTTTTTGTATGAGTATATGCCCTGATTAACGTGGAAGAATATGACTTCACCCTAAAACTGAAGTTCACCAAATAGAAGTTCCTATATATTCCACCTCTGTGTAGGGCTAGACTAGACTGAGAAAAGCTACTGGAATCCATTACACTTAGCTCTGAGAAACCTGATGTCAAGCAAAAAGCCACAGATGACTTTCACAGCGCTTCCTTTTAAAGAAAAGGATACATACCACTTGTTAAGGTGAGACAGACTGCTCTGAACTCAGTTATTTTTTGTCCAGATCCTTCTTCAGATGGAATGTAATACAAAATGTCTCATGATAAGGTTGGAAGAAGCCTTATATTATTTTGAACATTGCTTGAAGAGAAGCAAGCCAGCTTAATCAGACTTGATCCTGGAAGGCAAGCCAAAATAAAAAAGAGTAAAATAATATGGTTTTAGTTCCATCTGATACTCTTCTGAGATTTCTTATAGGAGGTTCAAAATCATTTGGCTTTTCTAGACTCTGATCTAAAGATGTGAATTAGGAACTCCTTATATAAACCTCCATCCTACTTCTTTGTCTTTCCATGGTATGGGCCACTGGGAGAACTAACCATTCTCAGCCAGCCATGTATGTCAGAATCCATAGTTTTTCATCTCCTTCCTAAGCCCTAAGCAACTTCATAGGGATAAGAATTATTCTAGAAATGAGATAGTGCTGTAATAGCAATTTTCCCCAGTTGTCTTTAATCTTATCCCTCTACTATGGATAAAGAGGGACAGGGCATAGAATTTACAGTGAACCCTTTACAACGTTGACCTCCCACACAGTTGGAACTTTTTAAACTTTGACTTCTCAAGAACTTAACTACTAATAGCCTACTGTTGCCAGAAGTACCGATAACATAAACAGTTAACACATATTTTCTGTATCATATGTATTATATACTGTATCTTACAATAAAGTGAGCTAGAGAAAAGAAAATGTTTTTAAGAAAATCATAGGAGAAATTATTTATAGTACTCTACTACATCAAAAAAAATCCGTACATAAGTGACCTATGCAGTTCAAACCCATGTTGTTCAAAGGTCAAGTGTGCTTTCATTCACTTATTTTATTCATTCACTGATTCATTCTTTAAAAAGGTGCACTTTGCAGGGGGTGCCTGCGTGGCTCAGTCAGTTGAGCGACCGACTTGGGATCAGGTCATAATCTCACGGTTCATGAGTTTGAGCCCCGCGTCAGGCTCTCCACTCCCAGCACAGAACCTGTTCAAATCCTCTGTCTCCCCCTCTGCCCCTCCTCAGCTCATGCTCTCTCTCTCTCTCTCAAAAATAAACAAACATTGAAAGAATAAAATGGTGCACTTTGGTGGATGCTGACAAAGTATAGAGCTGTTGCTGTCCAATGCAGCAGCCACAAGCCACATGTGGCTACCAAGCAATGGAAATGTGGCTGGTCTGATTGAGATGAGCTATACAGGTAAAATACACACTGGATTTCAAAGACTTACTACAAAAAAAAAAACATAGAATATTTCATAATAACTTTATTATATTGATGAGATGTCAAAATTATATTTTGGATACACTGGGCTAAACAAAATATTCTCTTAAAATTAATTTCACTTGTTTTTTTCTTTTTAATGTGGCTATTAGAAACTTTTAAATTATGTGGCTTACATTGGTGACTCACATTGTATTTCTTTTGGACAGCACTGGACTAGAATGTGAGCCCACCCTATCCTCACCTTGCTTAGAGCCTAATACAGGAAAGAGAAATGAGAACAGCTGTGTATAAGCTATTGACAGAGTACTGAGGGGTACAGAAAAAAGGAAGCAACTACCTCTCTTTGGCAGGAGAATCTCAATTTGTCAGGAATACAGGGGAGGAAAGGGGAATGGTTCCAGGCAGAGGAACCAGCAACGTGCAGGGTACCAGAGTCACAGGATAGGTAGGAGGTACTGAGTGTGGTCAGAACCTAAGAAGCTGAGTTTGAGATTCAGGATGGGAAACGGAGTGGTTATCTAGAGCCAAGAAGCCCAACTTCCAGGCCATGGGATGGAACTGACCAAATAGTATGCAAGAAATGATACCCCTCTTTTCCAGCCCAGGCGCCAGCTCTCAAATAGCCATCAGAGTACCTAAAGACCTGGTTCTAGTTTATTCCCTTTACTGTAAATTTTTTTTTTCCTGAGGCCTATTTAGAATCCTATCCATTAAGTGTATGATCTTCAGTAGGGCTCTAATACATGTCAGAGCAAGTCAAGACATCCAGACAAGTATTTATTTCAGAGCCTACACCACGTCAATATTATTTCTGCTCACTTATCTTTTCTCTTTCTCTAGGCAAACTTGGAAATGAGAATAAAATGATCTCTGAAGTCTCTTCCCGTTTTAGTATTAGGTGGAAGCAGAGGGAGCAATCTTGGTACCCTAGCAGGAGAGGAAGCCAGTGGGCACACACTTAAAACCTGTGTGAATGACCCAAGGCCAGACCATGGTCACAGCAATGACAAAGTGTGTTTGTTTCCAGGTGTTTGGACTCCTGGCAGCAGTGTGCTGTATTGCCGACGGGGCCCTCATTTACCGGAAACTTCTATTTAATCCAAGTGGTCCTTATCAAAAAAAACCTATTCATGACAAAATATAAGTTTTGTAATTTTATATTACTTTTTAGTTGATGCTAAGTATTAAATATATTTCTTTATTCTTTCACATATTTTCTGCAGTTGTTCTCACTTTAATCTCAATATGGGAGCTGGAAGAAGAGATGTAGGAATTCTGTGCCCAGTGCTCACCCATACTATAACTTCCAAGGGAGCGCTGGGAGCACCAGGACCTGATCGGACTGGGTTTTCCTGCTCTGGGGCCTGGGTGGCAGAGAAGAACGCGCCTAGGCCACCTTAAATGGTCTCCGGAGCCCTCTTCCTGGCTGGCTGGCTGGCTGGCAGCACCGAGGCGTGGGATTGCAGGGATAGTGAGTTCCCAGCCTAGGCAGCGGCATGGCGTCCCAGGTGGCAAGGAGGGTGGCTGGAGGGCTTGGTCTGTCGGCGGGCAGCAAGAGCTGGGTGCGCGCGAGGCATAGGCGGACGGTGGCCGTTGGGCACGACGCTGGTTCCCAGGGGACAGCCTGGCCGCCGCCGCCGCCGCCGCCGCCATGCAGGCTCAGAGCGGCAGGGCCAGCCTGACAAAGCCAGTCTCGGGGACCACCATGAATGCCCCAAACACCAGGGCATCCTCAGGGAACTTGCAACAACAGCAGCTTACAGGACTCCCAGGGCAATCTGCAGCTGCGGTGCAAGCCTCACGCTCAGGGCAGGGCTCACGATCAAGGCAGAGCTCACGCTCAGGGCAGCCCACACGCCCGGCGAATACAGCACCCAGTACGCCGCAGCCTGCAGTCGCAAGGGCACAGCCTGCAGTCTCAAAGACGCCCCCAGGAAAGCAACAGCAGGTGACCCAGAGCGCAGGGGAGAAGGCCGCCATCCAAAAGCGTGCTGAAGAACAGGCCAAAGTCCTGTTCAAATTCAGGGACAGCTTCAAGCAGTTTTTCTTCCTGCCCACGTGAGTGTTGAAGATCCTGAGGCTGGTGAGCAGAGAGAGCTGGTGATGCAGGGTGGGTGCGGCCTCAGGGAGTGATTCCCAGGAGGTGCCACCTCCGGAAAGCTTCCCTACTTCCCTTTGCCAGTCACCTCTGTTTTGCCCTACCTTTCCTCCCCTTCTCCCCTCGCTCCTCCTCTCACTCAACCCTTAATACTAAATCAGCGCTGTTTTTCCTGTCTTACTTTTATATTCCTCAGGTTTTCCCTCACAAAGGGAATGAGGAAGCAGTGAAGATAATATCAGAAATGTATAAATTAGCAAACAAAACTAATAGAATTGACCCAAACTGATAAACCAATGGCCTATAATAGGGGGAAAAGGGTGAAGAAAGGACATATATTTAAAGTTAGAAACCAGACAGGGAAAATAATCACAAAGGATGAAGAAACTGAGAAGATACCCAAGCTTACCTTGCAAAACAAATAAACAACTAATTGAATGAAATAGTTGATTTTCTAGGAAAACATAATTACCAAAACTGACCCCAGAATAGAGAAAAACCAATGTAAACACAGACCAATATAAATACAGAAGAAAATGAGAACTAATCAAATGAGTATCCTTCACAGTATATCAGGGCCAGACTTTTTCACACAATTAACTCAAACTTCCATGGGATGTAATTCTGATACTACTGAAACTTTTTCAAAGTATGGAAAAGGAAAAAAGCCCTTCTAAATTATTTTTCAAAGTTGTATATAACACTGGGGCACCTAGGTGGCTCAGTCAGTTAAGTGTCTGACTCTTGATTTTGACTCCGGTCACGATCCCAGGATCATGGGATCGAGCCCCAGATGGAGCTCCACACTTGGTGTGGAGCCTGCTTAAGATTCTCTCTCCCTCTCCCTCTGCCCCTCCCTTGCTTGTTCTCTCTCTCTCTCTCTCTTTCTCAAAAAAGAAAAAAAAAAAAAGTAATGGAACGCTGATATAAAAACTTGACCAAGTCAGAAAAAGGAAATTAGAAATCTCACTTGTATCACAGGATTAAGTATCAATATATTAGCAGAAAATATTCATCAGTACTTTAAAAAAATATACTATAATGGTTCAGTATTAGGACTCTATTAAACTAACCCAACATATTATAGGTAAAAGGAGAACAAATTAGATTACATCAAATAAGGAAAAGAACACATTTGACAAAATTCAACATTTATTTCTGATAGCAAAAAAAGAGAGAGAGAAGAAAGGGACCCATAAAAAATAGGAATACATAGATATTTTGTTGACATTATAAAAATAAACCCAAAAGTCCGCATCATATATGATTAGATATCAGAAGTATTCCCATTAAATAAAGAACAGAGAGGATGCCCTTATCAATACTAGTATTCAGTATTTTTCTGGAATAGCTAATCATCACAATTAGACAGGAAAAATAAAGAACAGTTGAAAATAAGAGGCAAAATATATCATTTTTTCAGCTGATATCACTGTATATCTAAAGAACTCAAAATCAACTGGGAAACAATTTAGAACAAGATACTTTCTACTAACTCATTAGGAGTTAGTAGAACAACAACTTAAAATAGAAGAAAATATTCCTCTTTACAAGAGCAATAAAATGATAAAATATCTAAGATTAAATTAAATGAATTTGAAAGACCTATATGAAGAAAACTTTAAAAACTCAGAGATATTTTTAAACCACTAAAATAGCTGGGAAGACATACTTTATTCTTGAATAATAAGAGTAAATTTTTTAATCTTTCCAAATTAGAAGTTAAATGAAATCCCAATTAAATACCAACAGGCTTTTAAATGAAATCCCAGTTAAAATACTAACAGGCTTGGGTGCCTGGGTGGCTCAGTCAGTTAAGCATTTGACTTCAGCTCAGGTTATGATCTCACGATTCACAAGCTAGAGCCCGGGTTTGAATGAACACATGCCCACTTCTCTCTCTCTCTTTCTACCCCTTATGGGATTCTCTCTCTTTCCCTCTCTCTCTCTCTCTCTCTCTCTCTCTCTCTCACCCTTGTTCACTTGTGCTCTCTCTCTCTCTCTCTCTCTGCCCCTCATGGGATTCTCTCTCTCTACCCCCTCACTCACTTGCTCTCTCTCTCTCTCTCTCTTTCTCGTTCTCTTTCTCTCTCTCAAAAAAAAAAATAAAAATGCTAACAGGCTTATGGGGCACCTGAGTGGCTCAGTCTGTTGAGCAACCAACTCTTAATTTTGGCTCAGATCATGATCCCAGGATTGTGAGATCAAGGCTTGCATCCAGCTCCATGCTGAGAGCCTGTGGAATTGAGCTCCATGTGGAACCTGCTTAAGACTGACTCTCTCTCTCTCTCTCTCTCTCTCTCTCTCTCTCTCCCTCTGCCCCTCTCCCTTGCTCTCAATGTTTCTCTCTCTCTCTCTCTCTCTCTCTCTCTCAAAACACACACAAAAAGCCCCCCCCCCAAAAAAAATCCAACAGGCTTAGTTTGGGGAACTAGACCAAGACAAACATGGGATTTATAAACCATCTGAGAATGAGTGCTGAAAAGGGGACTAGGTCAGACAATAATATAATATAAAATTAATTTCCTGTAATTTCAAAAGTACTAGGAAAGAATCGGCAACTCAGTACGAGAGGATAGTCTCAAATAGACCCAAATACATATGAGAATTTAGTACATGATAAAGGTAGGATTTCAGATGACCAGGGAAAATAACTGGTGTTTCCCAATAAATGATGTTGGGATAATCAACAGTTTGGAAAGAAAACTGGAGCTCTACCTCACTCTATCAAATCAGCATATATTTACTCTACTCGTATGTACTTACTTCTTTCCAGCATGAAGTAAACACTGTGAACAGCTGTTACTTTTAAGGAAATAGACTAGGATTGGGTTGAGGAAGAAGAAACAAATCAGTATTTTTTTTTTTATTCTTCTGTACTTAAATGTCCATTTAAATTATTTCCATGTATTATTTCATTTCTTGAAAATATGAGAAATTTTACACATAAACTGTACGTACAAAATCATACAGGCAATTGCCATATAGTCAGATTTACTTCCTAACAGTTTATGGGTTAGCTTTGTTTTTTAATAGCCCATGTGAATTAAAACAAATTCTGTTTCTTTCATTGCAGGGTCTTATAGGAGCATTAGTTTGTTTCATCACTGCCAAAGCCCATGAGTTGTATATAGCCATCACAGTTCTGGAAATGTGCATCGTTCTTTTTTTATTATAATATATATACTAGACATTCACCACTTGCTGATTTGTTTAGATTGGTCCTTACTTGTAAGTGTTCACTTTCGTAATTCAAATATAAGCTCTGCTCTTGGTCCCAGAGTAGCGTCTCTCCTCAAGTGAAAACCAAAGAGCTATCTTTCTGGACAAGGACATAACTCATCTATGACAGGGTGTTGCCCTAGTCCCAGGGGAGAAACTAGTCTAATACCCAGAAAGAGTCCTTGGACCTCTCTGTCTATGGCAGAATGAATGCACACACCTGCTTCTGTCTCATTATGCACTGAACAGGATAGTCTGCAGCTTGTCCTAACAAAAATTTCAATTAGTATATTCAGTAGGTAAAAACACTTCTCATCTATTGCTTGTAAAACAGTACATGCTGCTACTTTTCAAACAGCAACTACTCTAACAAATTATTCAACATTTCGCCCCTGCAAAAGCAAGAGCTGGCATGGCGAAGTTGTAGAAAATTGTCATACATACCCAGAAAGATTGCAGGAGTCCCATCGTTTCATGGGTATAAAGGGTCCACACTCCTAAAAGGGTGCCATATGATGGCGTTGCCTTCTTCAGTAGCTTTTTCCAGAGTTTCCTATTCTTTACCAACTGAAAGCTTCCTGAAGCTAACCCCTCAGGTCTCAGATAAATCCTATTTCTTTTTTTATTTATTAAAAAAAAACTTTTTTAAATGTTTTTATTATTTTTGAGACAGAGAGAGACTGAGCATGAGCAGGGAAGGGGCAGAGAGAGGGAGAGACACACAGAATCTGAAGCGAGCTCCAGGCTCTGAGCTGTCAGCACAGAGCCCGATGCAGGGCTCGAACTCACAGAGTGTGAGATCATGACCTGAGCTGAAGTCAGACGCTTAACCGACTGAGCCACCCAGGCGCCCTGATAAATCCTATTTCTTGTGGAGCCTGAGGTTCTGCATCCTCGCAGACTAGAGAACTACAGTTGTGGCCAGATACAGACGTGGGCCCCTTCCTAGCTGTGTGAACTTTAGCCTCAGTTTCCCCATCTAGGAAATTCAGCAAAGGAAAAGGGTGATCATAGTAACTCCTTGACAGGGTTTCTGTAACACTTAAATGTGTTTAAAGCAAATAGCACAATGCTCAGCACAAAGTGAACATTCACTTACAAAGTGTCTATCAGACCCCATAATGTAGTTGGATGGCTTTTACCATTTCATCTTGCACCGTGAAATCCCAACTCAGAGTTCAGGCCTCTCCCACATCCCACTTCCTTATAGTACCCTTTTCTAACCTTAAGGTAGGATTGGTTGCTATTGAGCTAAAACTCAAAATATTTCCTTCAAGGTGTGAGGGATTTTCTGAAAAGGCTGCTTTTTCTACCTCTATCCTTGGGTCAGAACAGTCTCTTTCCTTTGGATGACTATGGAAGCCCAAAGTGTGATTCAGAGTCCCTGCCTTTTTCTTACTACTATCTTCCAATATATGGGCCAGAGTCTGGAAGAGCACATAAATATGCCTGGTAAGCTCCCAGGAGCTTCACAGTTGGGGAAACTAAGTAGGTTGCTCAGTTATTCTAATGTTCCATTGACTAACAGTACACATACTAAGCCACCACGTGCTAAGCAACATAGTTGGTCGGATGGTGTGCTATCTAATTGACTTGGAAGGTTTTTTTCAAAGACTTATCAACACAGGATCCAAACTGCCTTCTCCTATCCTGTCCCTTCCTTTCTAATCTTCCCTTTCAGATTCTGTAAGATGAAGGACATGTACATATGAGACTGTTCAGAAAGGTAGTTACCACTGGGTGGTAACTGGGAGGCCTTGGCCCCAGGAGGCATGGTGCTGGTTTAGGGACAGCACAAACCAAACACTGGCTTGGTGCCTAGGAGATAACTCCTTGTCACTTCAGAGAGTAGGTGGACTTGGAGATGTGTCGGCATCAAGCTGTAGAAGTCCCTTGGGACCTTATGGAAAGGGCAGTGTGGGAAGCCCGAGAACACGTGCCTTATTTCATGCTGTACCAGTTTTAGGGCTCCGTATAGGTTCAAAGGCTGGCCCACACACCAGAGGGATCCAGCTATGAAAGAAGCTGTCACTTCTTTCAGTCCTTCTTTCCTAGCAAGACGGTTTGGTGCCCCCAAGGCATAGGATGAGAGTAAGTAGTACTGATTTTAAGTGGCGATTTCCTTAAAGGCTCACATGAATACAGAGTTCCTTATTCCTCTTTCCCATTCTTGTTTGGTAAGGGGCTAATGATGAAAATTCCCAGCAGGGAAACAGAAAGTTTGATAAATCAGGACTTCGGATGCTCAGCGGGGCAGCATCAAGAGTACTGGCCTCACATACAGGCTGAGATCTGTGGATTCTGGGGCCATATTTTGGCAATGCCTCTTTCTCTGTGGCCTGGGCTTGGGGACGGTTGCATCTTCTTGCTTCTGTGAAGGCTATGCCAGTGACCCTGACAACCAAGGGTCTCACCTCTCAGCCTCCTTGACTTATTATCATGGGTCTTCATCAGAGCTAGCGAGAATACAGCTTTCCTCACCCCACCCATGGTGGGGTCACTGTCTTCATTTTTAGACTTCATCACCAATTTTATATTCTAGTATCATCTGTCAACGTACCCAGGAAAAGTATGAACTATACTATCTTCTGAATTGTCTGTATTTTTAACACTTCTACATTACAAAAAAATATTATCCAATACGTTCAGAGAAACTGAGTTCTGGTCAAGCAGATGTTTTTGCCACTAGAAAACAATTTTTTTAAAAAAAGAGCATAATAAATAAAATAAAACTCTGTAGAAGTGACGATTCCAAAACTACCAGCAATATCTTTACATTTGTAAGTAGGAGATATCAGCTTTAGAATGTCCCCTTCAAATAAGATTAATGACAAAGCACAGTTCTGGTCATTTCTGATCAGGTTATGCCATGTGTTTGGAGAACTCCAGGCACAAATGGTATCAATGGAAGTTGCAGATAGTTGAATACTATATAATGTGCATTATATACAAATTCTTGTTACAAATACCATATTTTATGAAACAAATTGTCAGTGTTCAAAATTTTTTCTAATATGCAGTGATGTTTAAAAATAAGCATTCACCATTAAAGCATCTCTTTCTTGCCCAGTTATACTTCTACACAATTTTGTTTATGGAAACAATTTGGGAGCTTTATGGGAAAATAATAGTCAAGTAACAAATCCATCTCTCATTTTAGTCAGAAAAGGCTACTTGAGTCAATAGGGTATTTAGTCAACGGGAAAAGAAAAGACGATGAGTAAAGACAGCATTCGTGGGGAAACCAGAGTCCTCCTGCACATGAAAAGTCTTAGATGCAATTTGTATTCCATCAGAAAGAACATTCCTCTGTCTCTGTCTCTGTCTCTATCTCTGTCTCTCTCTCTCTCTCTCTCCATCAGAGATGAGGCCAACAACAAGAATGATGTGTTTAAGACAAAAGGGAGAAGGGGGGTTAGTCCAGAGAAGGCCCCCAGATACTCAAGTCAGGCTGCAGAGGGTCCTAGCCACTTACTGGGTGAGCAACCCCAAGCATGTTGCTTAGCCATCTGTAAACTGGGGACAATGTGTTTGTTGTGAGAATCAAATGAGATTAACACCCTGGCACAGTATGTGACACACAGGGAGTGCACAAGAAAATGTGAGCTATGAGAGAAATGTTAGAAATAAGGCAAACATTAGCGCCAAAGGACAGTCCAGGGGAGCACTTCCTTGTAAGCAAGGACCAGAGGAAACTATGGTAAGGACAGACTAAACTAACGTCTAGTATTCCAATGAGGAGATTGGAATTATGACAGGTAATCAACGATTGGTTACCGAAGCCTAGTCTGCATTAGTATTATTATTTATTTGCTTTCATCTAAATTCTCAATGATCTATGGCCACAGCTAGTTAATTTTAAAAAGTTTAGTTAGGGGGCGCCTGGGTGGCTCAGTCGGTTAAGCGGCCGACTTCGGCTCAGGTCATGATCTTGCCGTGCGTGAGTTCGAGCCCCGCGTCGGGCTCTGTGCTGACAGCTCAGAGCCTGGAGCCTGTTTCAGATTCTGTGTCTCCCTCTCTCTGACCCTCCCCCGTTCATGTTCTGTCTCTCTCTGTCTCAAAAATAAATAAGCGTTAAAAAAAAATCAAAAAAAAAATAAAAAGTTTAGTTAGTTTTAAAAATTTTACACTCTGCCTCTTAGTTGTAAGAGTGAGCCCTTGTTCACATTTTTTAATATCTTGGTTTACACAATCCTAAAGCACTAAGCTCCTTGCAAAACTGTAAACCAGTGTACCTACCCCACTGTGGGCAGACCTCTCATTCAGCCCACAGAACCCAGCTGGAACTTACTTCTAACCTTCACCATCCCTGCACCTTGTCCCCCTTTCAGCGTTACCCACCAGGTACCCAAATAATTAGTGCCTCTCCAAGAGGCAAGTCACATTCCATGATGGGGTAGGGCTCCTTGCTCATCAATCCCAACAGGAAGAACACCTGAGGTCTTCAGAAAGTTTACCAACTGCGTACATTTTGAAGGCAAATATCCTAAGTCCACATTGTGATGAACTCTCACGACCCGCTAGATGCCAGGCATTTATCATCTGGTATTTTCAGATTCATTACACCATTTAATCCTCAGATCAACCCAATGAACCCCAATCATTATCCCCATATTAAAAATGAGCATGTTTACACAGAGGGATGATAAAACATGCCCCAGATCACACATTTAGGAATTGGCAGAGCAAAAGAGTTCATCAACAAAACACACTCCCACCTTACATGTCCCACACCATTTTCACCCTCCGTGACCCGTTATCCACAGAAAATGCCCAAGATGGATGCTGCCTTCCAACCTGGGGTGGGGGGGTGGGGGGTGGGAACAGTTCATTTCCTTCTTATTTGAGTGTCTCTGGTGGGAGGCAATAGTGAGACACTAGGGAGTTCTGACTCCTTGGCAGATATCCAGTCTTAGGCAATTTAATAAACCTCTCTAAGCCTCTGCTATGTCCTTTTAAAATAGAGATCATAACAATGCTGACTTTGGAAGGTGTTTGTGAGGGTCAAATAAGATAATGACTTGGAAACACTTGGCACATTGAAGAGCTCCGTTAGAGCCATTTATGATTCTGTACACTGGATGGCAGGGCTCCCTGATGTATTTGGGCAGGTGCACCAGACAGGCTGATGCTACCAAGTCAAGAAATCAAGACTTAAGGACTTAAAATGTTCCAATTAGATATCAGGGCCACGGTTCTACCTCCCCAGGCTTTTGACCCTCCCCACACTAGTGCCACTGACAGGTTGTGCACCCACTTTTCCATTATTGCTCTAATACCAAAGTCCAGCCTCTGCTTATCCTCATGAGTGGCCTCCATCTACTCATCCTCACACTTTATTTAGCACACAAAGCAGTAGACTGGGCTAGCAATGAAAGAACTCAGTACTGAAATCCAGAAGGAAGGACAAAGACAGCCTATAAATGCCAGGGCACACTCAATTCTGGCCATTTCTTAGGAAAAGCTCAAAAGTCAACAGCACAAGCATTCACTCAAGAATACCAGGTCTGCTCCTCAGACGAGTTCCATCCTTTTTGGAATATGTGAACCTACAGAATAAATAAGATCCAACTTCCAGAGTATTAATTCTACCTGCAGATTTGGGAGTGCAATTAAATCAGTAAAGTGCTACTCTAAAATTTAATTTTTATATTAAAAATGTATTATGGAATAGAAATGCAGAATTTACATTAGGTTAATATAGGTTTTTTAAAAATCACATTTATGGAAGTCCAATTTGGGTAGGCCCCCATACCTCTAGGTTTTTTTCATGCTCATTTTCCTGTGCCCTTTAAGAAGACAATGATGGGGAAGTTGTCAGCTTTTTTTTTTAATGGCGTTCTTTAATGAAACTAAATCCATTTCTGTTGACAAAGGACCTTAAAATCACATAAACTCATGTCTTGGAAGATACAAGAACTATGCTGCTAATGTCCTCTTAACAGTAATCAAAGGTAAAGTCTTAAAAAGGCATCCATCCTTACGTAGGTAATTGGCCAACTTAAGTATTTTGTGAAATCACATTTTCTTGTAAAGTTGACAGTTTTCTTTTTTTTAATTTTTTTTAACGTTTATTTATTTTTGAGACAGAGAGAGACAGAGCACGAACAGGGGAGGGGCAGAGAGAGAGGGAGACACAGAATCCAAAACAGGCTCCAGGCTCTGAGCTGTCAGCACAGAGCCCGACGCGGGGCTCAAACTCACAGACCGTGAGATCATGACCTGAGCCGAAGTCGGACGCTTAACCAACTGAGCCACCCAGGCGCCCCTAAAGATGACAGTTTTCAATTCTGTATTACAGGATCTTATCAACAGTTTCATTACAACTGTGTTCCTTCTAATAGTTGCCATCTTGGCGATGCAAGAAATGGAAAGAAGGCATTTATTCTATGTTGGAGGGGTAAGTTGAAGCCTTCATGACCCCAGTTAAGACCAGTATTTCAAAACTCTTTGCAAAGGAAAACTGACAGACCATAAGTATTTCATTTACACAATAACATTCACACCACCACCCCTTCTCTTTCTTGCACTTACTTCTTCAGAAGGTGTGAAGTGGCATAAACTCTAAGCTCATGAAAATCTTCATTCTAATACTCATTCTCCAAATAGGTACAAACTCCCCTTTTGAGAATCATACACACTATTTTTTGAAATATTGCAACATGGTGTTCTTGTCTATAAATAGGACTTTGACTTTTCTGGACTAGAGAATTGTATTTTAAAAGCACATGAGGGGGGCCTGGGTGGCTTAGTGGGTTAAGCGTCTGACTCTTGATCTCTACTCACGTCATGATCTCACAGTTTGTGGGATCAAGCCCCATGTCAGGCTCTGCAATGTCAGTGCAAGCCTGCTTGGGATTCTCTCTCTCCCACTCTCTCTGCCCCTCCCCTGCTTGCACTCCCTCTCACTCTCTCTCAAAAAAATAAACAAGCATTAAAAAAAATATTTTTTTAAGCACATGAAAAGGAAAACACATGAATAGAAAAAAAAAGTGCGTTGTTAAAAGTGGATGGCCCAGCCTATTCAGGAAGGAAGGAAGCTAGCTCCCAGCATGTGCCCCACACATGGCCAGGCATGTTCTGACTTAATCTTTACAATTCTCATTTTTACAGATATGAGAACTGGGGTTAAATACCTTACCCTGGGACACAAGGCTGGGACAAACTGAGACTCAAATCTTCATCATATGAAGAGCACAAGAAATGGCAGATTAAATGCTTTGAAGATGGAGGGTGGGAAGTGGGGAGGTGAGACTTTGGTTTAAGAAGTTAAGCACTGGGAACAGAAATTAATCCAGAAAAAAAGTTTGAGTTCTTTCAATTCATCCCATAATCAGTAGATATTTGTCAGTCCCATTGGATTGTGCCAGGGATAAGTCCCTTATCCCTGTGGGAGCCCACAGATTAGCTGAGGCAAGACATACCTAGAAAATGTTAAGTGACACTGAAGAGAAACACCTAAAGTGGGCAGGATTTGGGGAGCACCTAGAATCTTGGGTGCTTGCTATGGGCTGCTGGTCCCCATCTGCTAACTCAGCCACCAAGCCTTCTCCTACCTGCCAGGGGCTCCCACACTCTGGTCTCTATCGATTTCTACCTGAATAGCAGGAGCCCCCAACCACATCTCACTGGTTTCCCTGCCTCCAGTCTGATTCACCTCATGGCTACTGCACATGGGCTTTCTGACTCTGGCACCTGAACTTTCCTCTTTTTTTTTTTTTTTTAAGTTTTATTTATTTTTGAGACAGGGAGAGACAGAGCATGAACAGGGGAGGGTCAGAGAGAGGGAGACACAGAATCTGAAACAGGGTCCAGGCTCTGAGCTGTCAGCACAGAGCCCGACGCGGGGCTCGAACTCACAGACCGCGAGATCATGACCTGAGCCGAAGTCGGCCGCTTAACCGACTGAGCCACCCAGGCGCCCCTGAACTTTCCTCTTGATAAAGTCCCATATTCTACACTTGTAGCCTCAATTCTGCCACCTCCTTCACCAGCTCCAGAGGTCTCAGGTACACTACAATCCTTGGAGACCTCTGGCCAGTGTCTTAAGTTTTCTTCCTCCCAGTTGGTCCCCTTGGGAATTCCTTCCTGCCCTTTACAAACATAGCCCAGGAGTCCTTTCCACTAAGGGTCCTCCTCAGGACCCCATCCCTGTCTGGAGCCTCCCTAAGGCCAGCAATCTTCTCTGGTCCTTTCCTGGTGCCTCAGGTATCAGGTGAGGTCGTTACTGGCAGCAAAATCCCCCATTTCCAAAATCCTTTTCTCTGGGAATAGCAGAATGCGCCGCAGCAGCCAGCTGGGCAGACACCAAGAAGGTAGTGCAGGGTCAGAGGGGGACAGGAGGCCACCTGCAGCCCCCGCCTGGGATGGGATAGGGAAGACAGGTTGCTGTTAAGCTGCCAAGTAATGCAGCCTTTCCTTTCCGTATATGGTCTTGTGTCTGACAGTCCCTGTGTCTCACCGCGGCAATCGGCAATCGTGTGTATCTTCGATGGGGCTCTGGTTGCCAAATTGGTTTGGAATACGGTGAAAAGTGTCCTGGGAATCGAACTTGAATGTCTTCCAGGCCGTGGAACCCACCGCACGGGCACCAGCAAAATCACCCGCGCGGGCACGGGCACTGGCACAAGCACCTGCGGCCACGCCAGCCAAACCACCCCAGCCAGCGCAGGGGCCCGCCAAACCACCCCAGTCCGCACCGTCGCCGGGACCCGCCTCCAGGCGCCCATCCTCCCGGACATCCTCGGGCATCCTCAGTGGGCACCGTTCAAGACCAAGGTTGGACCTTCAAAGGGGGCACCCTCGCGGACATAAGCGTCTGTGCCTCATCCCTCCCGGTGATCCCACCACTGAGCTTGCATATGCTGTCACCCATTCTGGCCCAGAGGCGATCATAAAATCAGAGCTGCTAAATCGGGAACATCTCTGCTGCCTCGCGTCGCCTTGTGTAAAAGTCGAGTTTCATTTCCCTGCGGCCGCTGCGCCCTCGCGGCGCAGGACGAATCCGACCCAGGACGCCGTGGCCAGGGTCTTGACCCCGGCCGGGTTCCAGCCAACGCGAGCACCGCGGTACAACCCTGAGGCCACCTCCCGCGCAGGCGGAAGCCCCCCTCCCCCCTCGCAGGGGGCCCGGGCTGGGGCCGAGGCTCCCGCGTGGGGGTGGGCGGCCTGGCTAGGGCCGGGCCCTTGACGCCCACTCCGGTCCTCTAGGTGTGAGAGAGGTGCGACCGCAGGGAGACGTGGCGCGCGGGGCAGCGCCGGGCGTTGGCATTCGCGCGTGCCGGCCGTTGAGCGGGACCTGGAAGCGGGTGGGTGGGCATCAGTCTCGCTCAGAGGCCAGGCCTGTCCGGCGCCAGCAGGAGAGAGATCGCGCAGGAGGTGAGAAGTTAAGAACTCCCACGCAAAGATGGCTGACAAAGGCAAAAAGGGCAAGAAGGCGGCGGCGGCGGCACCTGCATCGGCGCCCGCAGCTGCGCCGCCGTCCCCTCCTGCAGCTGACGAACCAGGGGACAAGAAAGACCAAGAGGACAAGGAGATCAACAAAAAGCCAAAGTTGGTGCAGCCCAAGGATGAAGTGGGCACCAGGAAGGGGTGTCGCCGCTACATGTGGGAATTCAAGAAAGGCAATAGAGAGTTCTGGGTGATCGGGCACGCCGAGGTCAAGATCCTGAGCTTGGTAAGTTGGGCTGGTACACCAGGGCGGAGGCCCAACCATGAAAAGAGGGTGAAGGAGCAGGCTCCAGAGGGGCTCCAGAAGGGCTCTAGAGTAGGGGAGAGCCCTTTGCGGTAGCTCAGGTATATGTCTCCCGGCAGGGCTGCCTGATAGCTGCACTGGTACTGTTCACGGGGACCAGCGTGCACCCTCTCCTGATGCTCATCATCACCATGGAGATGTCCATCTTCTGCTTCTTCTTCATCACCTACACCCTCGCCATCAACAGATACATACCCTTCATCCTGTGGCCCATTTCTGTAAGTGAGAGGAGGTGGGGACCGCCTGAGGCTGGTGTGCATTCATGGGTGTGTCCTGAACAGTGACTGAACAGAGAAACACCCTGCACCCTCCATATTTGTGCCCCAGCCTTGGGTTCAGCACCTCCAGGGGGGCCAGGGTAGGGGAAGCTGAAGTTAGGTTACAAAAGGCTCTCAAAAACCCCAGCTTGGGGGCGGGGAGGCCTCTTACCTACCTGGTGGTCCAAGGAAGAGGTCTCTGCTTTCCTGGGGCTTTGCTCTCCTCAGGAGGGGTGGCGTAGCAACTAGCTCTATCCCCCCCCCCCACTTCTGTGCCAGCTAACACTTGAGTGGAGAGATCACCCCAGAAGGTACCCCATCCTCAGAATTCAAAGAAGAAAACCCATCTTCCCATAAATCAGTAAAATAAAATGAGAATTTTTAAAAAATCACTTTTAAGCAGTCTTAGATCTCTAGTGACTATCCCTGTAAAAGATGTTAAGCCCAGAAGAATGTTCAGCCCAAAGCAGGCATCCATTGGAACAGGAGCTGGGCAAGTTACCCAATCACTCATAGCCTGTTTCCTTCATCTGTAATATGAGGACAGTAATAATCTCTCATGGGATGGTGCCTGAGGAGTAAATACAAAGTGCTTGATGCTGTGCCTGAGGACTTCTGGACTTGAATCGTAGAGCACACCCACCTAACTCCCACCTCACTGCACATTCACAGCAAGCCTCCAGAGTCCTAAACTCAAGAGTTTCACTTACTTTACATATGAAATGGTCCCAGAATGGCCACCTAACTTACCCCCAGGTAACTCAGCTATTAAGTGGTGGAAAAAGGATTCAAACCCAGCTTTGTCAGTGGAGTCTGAGTTCCTAACTACACTCCGTCCTGCTTCCTTGTCAAAAGTTATTAGGGCCTAGGGATTCATAGGTCTCAGGGAGGTAGGCGAGAACCCCCAATATAGGGAGAAAGGAGAGGAGGACCGAATACGACTCTTGGGAAAGGGGTAAGCAGAGGACAAAGTAAAGGAACAAGCAGAGGGCAAGCTCCCAGCCAAGGAACTTGCATTTAGTTCCAGCAAGATGAAAGCTCAATAAACCCTGAAAATCCTCCTGCTGCACTTACCTAAAACTACTACGGAAAGTGCAAACACAACTGCTATAAACGAATGGCTGAGCTGGTAAAACGGGAAACACACAAGTGCCAAAAATGAAAAACAGGAGCAGTGATCAAATAACCTGCTGAAGTGTGGGTAGCAATGGCCTACGAAGTATTACCCCAGGAACCTGGAGTATGGATTTTCATACACTCTTGAGTTAAAGGAGATGAGGCCCTGGTCCTAAGCAAAACGGGGATTTAGAACTGAGACCCCTGTGTAAAGCCAGCACCCTGCAAAGACTGAACCCTTAGGGAAAAGACAGGCGGAGAAGACTCCTTTCCCCACCAAACAGAGGAACAAGAGGCCTGTTCACCTCTGCCCGAGCTTGGAGTGGAAAAAACAAAAAAGACCACTTTGAGAAATAGAAGCCTTGAGCCTGCATCTTGTACAGATTTGGTTTGAATTTTTACCACCTTCATCCTGGAAACCTTCATGCAGCCTAGAAAATTTGTGCCTTGGAATTAGAATAAAATGATCCCAATTTAATGACGTTCTGATAATGTCCTTGGGACTCCTGACAGAAACAAATGCAAAGTCACAATCAAAGAATAAAGACTGGAGTGCTTGGATGGCTCAGTCAGTTGGGGGTCTGACTTCGGCTCAGGTCACGATCTCGTGGTCCATGAGTTCAAGCCCTGCGTCAGGCTCTGTGCTGACAGCTCAGAGCCTGGAGCCTGCCTCAGATTCTGTTTCCCTTTCTCTGCCCCTCCCCTATTCACACTCTGTCTCTCTCTCTCTCTCTCTCTCTCTCTGAAAAATAAATAAACATAAATTTTTTTAAAAAGCATAAAGAAATTCTCACAGTACAGGTGGGGGTGGGGAGAGACTTGTCAAAAATGAATGCACAGTTCAAAACTACAAAACACCTGATTTTAAAATCCCCATATCTGGGGCACCTGGGTAGCTCAGTCGGTTAAGCGGCCGACTTCGGCTCAGGTCATGATCTCACAGTCCGTGAGTTCGAGCCCCGCGTCAGGCTCTGTGCTGACAGCTCAGAGCCTGGAGCCTGTTTCAGATTCTGTGCCTCCCTCTCTTTGACCCTCCCCTGTTCATGCTCTGTCTCTCCCTGTCTCAAAAATAAATAAAACGTTAAAAAAAATAATAAAATAAAATAAAATCCCCATGTCTAAGAATTGACAATCAGCAAACATAAAAAAAAAGAGGAGGATTAGAACCCTGAGAATATGAGATTAACAGAAGAGCTGTCTGAAAATAATAAGAAATATACTTAAAATAATTAAAGACATAAACAGAGACCTAAGAACAGGAAAAGACATTATAAAGACAGAATAAAAAGATCTTTTTTTAAGTACAAAATACAATGTCTAGAATTAAACATCTAGTTTTTGAATTAAAAATGTCAATAGATGGGTTATAAAGCATATCAGACAAAGCTGGAGAATTAGCAAACTGAAAGATGTGGGGAAATGACCCAGGATATAGCACTGAGAGATAAGGACAGAAAATAGAAGAGAAGTTGAGACAGAGAAAATAGAATGAGAAAGTCCATCATAAGCCTAATAGGAATTCCAGAAGAAAAGACTCAAAAGAAGGGAAGAGAGGAGGGGCACCTGGGAGGCTCAGTCAGTTAAGCGTCCAACTTCAGCTAAGGTCATGATCTCCCAGTTTGTGAGTTCGAGCCCCATGTCAGGCTCTGTGCTGACAGCTCAGAGCCTGGAGCCTGCTTCGGATTCTGTGCTTCCCTCTCTCTCTGCCCCTGACCTGCTTGTGCTCTCTCTCTCTCTCTCTCTCTCTTTCTCTCTCTCTCTAAAAAAAATAAATAAATAAATATTAAAATTTTTTTTAAAAAAAGAATAGAGGAGGGGAAATAAAGTGATAATGACTGAGAACTCTCCAGGTTTAATGAGCGACATCACTAAATATGGCAGTGTCAGAAATGCCAAAACTCTGTCCCTCCACTAAAGCAATGATTAGGCTGTCAAAACCCATCAGAAACAACTTTTTCAGAACTCTGGAATCCAATCTTAGAAGCTTACAACCGAGGGAATGGTTAATAAAGAAAGAAGCTGTTAGGTGTGATAAGAGAGTGTTTGTGCCATTTTAACATACCTCCCCGCCATCCTTCATATCCAAGCTTGTCTGTTACCATGAAGATAACAGCCCACATTCCTGGTCACACTCTTTGCTGGTAGCAGAAGGAACAACACAGACCTTGCTCTCAAAGAATTATGGTTGTGTGTTTTTACCTGTCTGGTGACTCTTTGAGGGCTGGGCCCTCACCTGCCTCAGAGCTTTCTCGAGGCTGAAGTGGCCTCCTGGAAAGCATTTGTCAAAAGCACTTAAAGGCCTATCTACTAACCATAACCACATCTGATTGGGCAAGGGACATCAAATGAGGTAACCAATAGACCAGAAGTTTGGGAAAGAAGAGCCTGAGGAAAGAGATGCATGGGGGAATAAGAACTCTGAAAAGCTACCACATACACCAGGGAATCCAGAAGGCTACACACATGCCAAGGACTGGACACATGCTCAGAAAAGACCCTAAGCTTTTGCCTGTTGCTGACCTTTACCCTCTGTACAAGCAGCAAGGGAAAACTGAGAGTTCTAAACAGCCTGGACAATTGTTGAAGGAATACCTCAAAACAAAGCCAATTTGAAAAGACTGGTAGAATATTTTTGTTTGTTTTCAGATATTTAAGGAAATCTCTTTCAAATCACTACATGATTTGCTAGCAAAACAGGGACTTCAGTTGCAGTACGGAAAGAATAGTCTTAAAAAAAATAGTTTAGAAAAAGTCATCAAACATACAAATGAGTACAGCTCACAACAATCAACAGCAACAAATCCTGGGAAGGAAGGAGAACGTGGTTTACAGAGTAACTATATGATAATATTCAAAATGCCCACAATTATAAGGCATGCAAAGAAACAAGAAAGTATGGCCCATTCACGGGGAAAAAAATTAATAGAGACTGCCTCTAAGAAAGCCCAGATATTAGACTTACTAGACAAAGAGTTTCAATCAGCTGTCTTAAAAATTCTTAAAGAACTAAAACCAGGAGAACAGTTTATGAACAAGTAGAAAATAACAGCAAAGAGAAATTACAAAAAGGAACCAAAAGGAAATTCTGGAACTAAAAGTAATATAACTGAAATGAAAAACTGACTAGTTTGGTTTAACAGCAGATTTGAGCAGACAGAAGAATGAATCCATGAACTTGAAGATTGATCAATGGAGATTATCCAGTCTGAGGAACAGAAAAACAAAAAGAATGAAGAAAAATGGAGAAACCTATGGGACACCCATCAAGCATACTAACATATGCTGAATCCCAAAAGAAAAGAAAGAGAAAAAGGAAGAAAGAATATTAGAAGCAATGGTCAAAAGCTTTCCAAAGTTTATAAAAGAATACAAATTTACACATCCAAAAAGGACCAAGTAGGATAAAGTCAAAGTAATCCACACTGAGACACTCATAATCAAAATGTCCAAAGATAAAGACAAAGTCTTGAAAGTCACAAGGGCGAAGCAACTAATGTCATATAAGGGGCCTTTAATAAGATTAACAGTCAATTTCTCATCAGAAACCATGGAGACCTGAGGCAATGGAATGATGTACTTAAAGTCCTGCAAGAAAGAAGATAAAAACTGTCAACTAAAAATTCTATCTTTCAAATTTGCTATCTGTTATGAGTTGAATTGTGTCCCCTAAAAATATGTTGAAGTCCTAACTCACAGTACCTGTGAATGTGACCTTACTTGTAGATAAGGCCTTTGCAGATGATCTAGTTAAGATGACATATTAGAGTGGGTTCTAATCCAATATGACTAGTATCTTTACAAAAAGGAGAAATTTAGACACAGAAGACAAACATGTCCAGAGGGAAGATGATGTGAAGTGACATGGGAAGAAGATAGGATGGTGAGACAAGCCAAGGAACACCTAAAGTTACTAGAAGCTAGAAGAGAGGCCAGAACAGATCATTTCTTAGCATCTTCAGAGGGAGCATGACCCTGCCAACACCTTGATTTTGGACTTCTGGCCCCAGAACTGTGAGACAATAAATTAATGTCGTTCTAAGCCACTTAGTTGGTGGTACCGTCTTATGGCAACTCCAGGAAATGAATACAATATCCTTCAAAATTTATCCTTCAAAAATGGAGGAGAAATTAAGACATTCCTAGATAAACAAAAGTTGAGGGAGTTTGTTGCTAGTAGAACTGCCCTACAAGAAATGCTAAAAGGAGTCCTTCGGGCTCAAACAATAGGATTCTAGACAATAACTTGAAGCCATAAAAGAAATAAGGAACACTAGTAAAGGTAACTACATAGGTTAATATAAAAGCCAGTATTGGGGCACCTGGGTGGCTCAGTTAGTTGAGCGGCCAACTTTGGCTCAGGTCATGATCTTGCGGTTTGTGAGTTCGAGCCCCGTGTCGGGCTCTGTGCTGACAGCACAGAGCCTGGAGCCTGCTTCGGATTCTGTGTCTCCTCCTCTCTCTGCCCCTCCCCTGCTCATGCTCTGTCTCTCAATAATAAGTAAACATTAAAAACTTTTTTTAAAAAAAGCCAGTATTATTGGGGCACCTGGGTGGCTCAGTTGGTTGAGCGTCTGACTTCAGCTCAGGTCATGATCTCACAGTTTGGGAGTTCAAGCCTAACATCAGACTCTGTGCTGACAGCTCAGAGCCTGGAGCCTGCTTTGGATTCTGTGTCTCCTTCTCTCTCTGCCCCTCACCCCCTGCCCCCAAAATAAATAAACGTTAAAATAATTATTTTTTAAAAAGCCGGTATGATTGTATTTTCAGTTTGTAACTTCTTTTTTCTGATACAATTTAAAAGACAAATGCATAAAACAATAATTATAAATCTACATTAATGGGCCTGTATGTATAAAGATATAATTTGTGCCAAAAACAATAAGTTTTTGTGTACTACTGACACTAAGTTGGTATCAATTCAAACTAAACGATTGTAAGTTTAAGATATTAATTGTAACCCCAAGGTAACCACTAAGAAATGAACTCAATAATATATAGAAAAAGAAATGAGCAGGGAATTATATTGATACGTTACAAAAAATTAAACACAAAAGAAAGCAATAATGGAGGAATTGAAGGACAACAAGATATGATATATAAAAAACAAACAGCAAAATGACAGAAATAAGTCCTTATCAGCAATTACATTAAGTGCACATGGATTAAACTCTCCAATTAAGGCAGAGATGATCTGAATGGATTTTTTAAATGATCCTATAATATGAAGAAAAGAGACTCACTTTAGTCCAAAGATACAAATAGGTTGAAAGTGAAAATGGAAAAAGATACTCCATGTAAATAGTAACCAAAAAAGAGCTGAGGTGGCCATATCAATATCAGATTTAATGAAAGACATGAAGTGTCAAAGCCACACCTAGGCATGTCATCATGGGGGCACTGCGGATCACCAGAAACAAAGGAAAACTTAAAATCAAACCAAGAGAAAAGCCAATTTACCTCAAAAACAAAAACAAAAACAAAAACAAAATCCTCAAACTACTAGACTAACTTCATATTTTTCAACAGCAGTGACAGTGGCCAGAAAACACTAGAATAATTTCCTTAAAGGGATGAATGAGGTGGCAAGAGTAAACTAAAGACACTTAAACAAAGAATGAAACAATTTCTTTTTGCTGACCCTCACTGAAAGAACTACTAAAAGATGTACTTCAGGAAGAAGTAAATCAAATCAAAACCAAACCAAACCAAAACAAAAAAAGTGTGCAAGGTGAAAAAGGAACAGTAAGCAAAGAGCCTAGTGACCTTGTGGATTGACCTAAATAAACACTAAGAATTGAGGTTTTAAAAAATATATGAATAGTTTTTTGTTTTTTGGTTTTTTTTGCAAGGGGAGGGAGGGAACACTATAACAAGGTAGAACTAAAGGTACAGCAACACAATAACACGTAAGACCACAGTACTGTATATGATAAGAATGAAAAGTTCTTGATTTGGGGGGAATGATTTGGCCATAATATTAACACTAATATATTAAAACTTAATACTGAATTCTACTAAAGAATAGAATTCCAGGATATATAAAATCAAACCTGTTGAGGAGAAAGAGTGAAAAGAGAATAAAGAGAGCTAACTCAATAAAATGGAAAAATAAAAAGAAATAAGTGTGGTATATGTTAAATAGAAAAAAGTAAAATTAAATGGTACAAATAGATCCAAATACTATATCAGAGAAGATGACAAATATGAATGGAATATATTCTTCATTTAAAAGACAGAGGACTCTAAGAATCGATTTTTAAAATCCAGCTACATACTAAATTACAAGGCATGTGGAGAACAGTTATGAGAGATGGAAAAAATAATAAAAGGAAAATACTAACCAAAAGAAAGCTGGCATAGCTTTAATACCAGATTAAGCCAATTGTATGTGGTTTATGTTTTTTTTTTTTTTAATGTTCATCTACCTTTGACAGAGAGAGAGGCAGAGAATGAACAGGGGAGGGGCAGAGAGAGAGGGAGACACAGAATCCGAAGCAGGCTCCAGGCTCTGAGTTGTCAGCACAGAGCCCAACGCGGGGCTTGAACCCACAGACCACGAGATCATGACCTGAGCTGAAGTCGGACACTTAACCGACTGAGCCACCCAGGCGTCCCTGTATGTGTTTTTTAAGTATATGAAGAAGATCACTACTTATAGCAATTCTAAACTTGTATGCACCTAACAATATAACCCCCAAATATAAAAAACAGAAATGAATTATAAGGAATTAAAAGAAGTTATAAGAAAGAACTGGCAAATAGCAACCATAGTGGGAGATTTTAACATGCCTCCTTCAGCAATTGATAGCTTGATCTAATGACATACACAGAACATATTGAACCCTACACCCAACAGAACAGGCTATATATTCCTTTCAAGTACATTTGCAACAATCATAAAAATTATCCTCAATAAGACCACAAAGGAAATGTAAATAAATAACAAGTAATTGATATCCATACAGACCATTCTCTAACTTCAATATAATATAATTAAAAATCAATCAGTAAAATTTAACTCAATCCCCAAGTATTTGGGGGGAAATCTAATGTGTTCCCCAAACATATGAGGATTTCATGTTTATGTAGTATTCACAGATACTATCTGTAGAATGTCCCTAAACTATTCAAATTCAAATCTATATAATTAGAAGACTGAAAATTAACAGTATCAAGAAGGTGCCAAAACAAAATAAAAAAATGGAACTAAAAAGAAGGCAATGCCAAAGATAAGAGTTAAAATTAAGGAAATAGGAAAAAAAGATCCATAGTGAGGACTAATAAAACCAAATATCTAGTTCTTCAAAAAGACTACTAAAGCAGATAGACCCCAAGGAAAAAAAAGAGAGAATGAACAAGGAAAAATATTAGTAAAAATACCAACAGGAGATTTTTAAAGATTACAGGCAAAATATGAACTTTTATGCCAATAAATTGGAAAGTTTATTTAGATAATAATTTCCTACAAAAAATATCACATAAAAATTGATTCAAAAAGAAATAGAAAAACAGGTTATAAAAAATTCATCCATGTTTTCATCTGGCACTTGTTTCACTTTTTACACTTAAATCTTCTGATTCATTTGGAGTCATTTTGGTATATGGTGTGAACCATGGCTCCAATTTTATATCCTGATGGCTATCCAGTTGATATACCCTATCACTCAATTTATTCATTTATTAAATAGTATAATTTTTCCCCACTGATTTTAAATGGCATTTCTGTTAAATGTTAAAATCCCAAATGCAGGGTTTATTTCCAGACTTTATATTCAGTTTAATTGGTCTGTCCCTTCTGTTTTAAAGGCTTTATAAGATGTTGTACTATCTAATAGACTTTTGATATTAAAACCAGATATTATAAGGAATGTAAAGTATATACACCTAGGTTACCTAAATATGGCTATAAAAATCCTCAATAAAATACAGGCAAACTGAATCAAGCAATCTATAAGCAAGCAATACATCATGATCAAGCAGGGTATGTGTCAGGAATACAAAGATGATTTAATCTTCAAAATTCTATAGGTACAATTCACCATCTCTTATCTAAAGGAGAAAACCATTTCATCATCTCATGAACTTCAGAAAAACTATTTACTTCATCTCATGAACTTCAGGAATACTAATTTTAAGAAAACTCTTAGCAAACTAGGGGCACCTGGGTGGCTCAGTCAAATAAGCGTCCAACTCTTGATTTTGGCTCAGGTCATGATCTCACCATCATGAGATCGAGCCCCACCTCAGGCTCTGCACTGGGCATGGAGCCTGCTTAAGACTTTCTCTCTCCCTCTGCCTCTCTCTCTATCTCTCTAAAAAAAAATAAAGAGGGGCACCTGGGTGGCTCAGTCGGTTGAGTGTCCAACTTCGGCTCAGGTCATGATCTTATGGTTCATGGGTTCAAGCCCCGAGTCAGGCTTTGTGCAGATAGCTCAGAGCCTGGAGCCTACTTAGGATTCTGTGTCTCTCTCTGCCCCTGCCCCATTCATGCTTGCTCGCTCTCTCTCTCTCTCTCTCTCCCTCTTAAAAAGAAACACTAAAATTTTTTTTAATAAAGAAGAAAAGAAAACTCTCAGCAAACTAGTTTAAAAGAGAACTTATCTTAATAATAGGTATCTACCCAAACCTATGATAAACATTGCATTTCATGGTAAAACTTTAGAAGCACTGGAGATGCCTACTATCCCCATGCCTGTACATTGTGCTGGAGATCTTAGTACAATGTAACAAGAAAATCAAAAAGTGTATGAATTGGGAAGGGTTTGAAAAAATAGCATTATTCACAGATAATAAGATTCTTTACATAGAGAATCTACATCTATGAGAATCTACAGTGAAATTGCCATGAAAGTTAACCAGAGACAAAACAATACTGTTCCTGAATACCAGCAATGAACACTGAGAAAATGTGACTTTTCAAAGAAACCATTTAAAACAGCAACAGAAACTACAAGGTGTCTTAGAATAAACCCATTCAAAGATGTGTAAGACTTTACGTAGAGATTATATTTTATTAACAGACATAAAAGTCTGCATAAGTGGAAATATACACCATATTCACAGGTCTGAAGAGTTACTATCATGAAGATGACAATTTAAGGGGCACCTGGGTGGCTCAATTGGTTATGCATCTGACTCTTGATCTCACCTCAAGTCATGATCTCACGGTTCGTGAGATCAAGCCCCATGTCAGTCTCTGTGCTGACAATGCAGAGCCAGCTTGGGATTCTCTCTCTTTCCCTCTATCTCTGCCCCTCCCCAGCTCATGCACTCACACGTGCGCTCTCTCCCTCTCTCTCAAATAAATAAACTTAAAAAAAAGATGGCAATTTAATTCCATAGTAATCAATAAATCAAATGGAACTTCAACCTGACAGAGGTTCTTCCTGGAATTTCCAGGAATGTTTACAAGGTGATTCTAAAAGTCTTACAAGGATAGACTCACCCAACAAGATATCAGAATTACTATAAAGCTTTGGTACTAGCTCAGGGATCAACAAAAAGACTAATGGAATTGTTATGGACTGAATGTGTACCCCCAAAGTACATATGCTGAAATCCTAACCCCCAGAGTGACTATGCTTACAGATGAGGCCTTTAGAGTTTGCTAGCATTTTACTGAGGCTTTCTACATTTCTGTTCATCAGGGATGATGGTCTGAAATTTTCTTTTCTAGTAGTGTCCTTTGCTAGTCTTGGTATCAGGAAAATGCTGGTTTCATAAAATGAGTTTGGGAGTGGCTCCCTCCTTTTCAATTTTTTTGGAAGAGTTTGAGGATTGGTGTTAATTCTCCTCGAGATGTTTGGTAGAAATCACCAGTAAAGCCATCTGGTTCTGAGCTTTTCTTCAGTGGGAGATTTTCTATTACTGATTCACACCAGGAGGAAATATGCATAGGAGACACAGACCAGAGTGTTCGTTGCAGCAGAGTTTGTAATAATAATTTCCTAAAAGGTAGAAACAACCTAATGTTTCTAGTTTGGTTTATTCACAGACTTCATCAGTTAAAATTAATGAATTCAATCTGTGTTCTCAAAATTGATCAATCTCACAAACTTTAAGTTTAAAAAGCCAATGATAGAAGACACCTTTTATTTAAATTTAAATTTGTGAAACGCACAAAATAGTATATACTACTTATGAACATATAATATGGAAGAAAATACTAATACACTCTTGGGAAAAGGACCCATCAGTTCCACTGTGTGTAGTTGCCTCTGAGTGAGAGGCATAAAAGGGCCGGAATGATGACACTGTGTCTTACTCCACAAAGTTTTACTTCTGGCTTTGTTTTCTTTTTTAAGAGATCTAAGCAAATCTTGCAAGATCTTAACATCTGTTTAATCTCAATAGTTCGTGGCTGCCAGAGGTGGGAGTGGGGATGAGTGTTCTAGTATTTTCTGTATGTTTGAAATGTATTAAAATTCAAAAAACTGAAAAGGAAAAGAAAATGCCCAAGACAAGTAGCCAGGGAAGGTCAACCTGCAGAAAATAGCATCATGGAAACCAAGGGGAAGGGTGGGCCTTATGCAGTGCTGCAGAGCTGGCTGCTGCCCACAGGATCGAGAGGGTGCACCAGCTCTGGGTTAGCATCACCCCATGAGTGACGCGAGAGGAAGCCGGCTCTCTGTGGCCACGCTTTGCCCAACTCTAAGTCTGGCTATGCCAGGGAGTGACAGCAGGTGGTACTTGCAGGGAAAGTAGCCCTTCTGCGCGGTCTGGGAACATCTGGACCTTATCAGTAAGGTAAGGGAAACAAGTGTACAGGGCAAGGGTAAGACTGAGGCCACAAGGGATGGGAAGGAAGGCTGCTGATACAAAGAGGGGAGTGTCTAGGAAGTAGCAGGAGGGGCAAGACAGGGGTTGAAAAGGCAGCCACTAGGCTCCCAACTTAGGGTGGCCGGAATCCAACAGAGCCTCCTGCTAGCAACACAGCCCACCCTCGATCCAGAAAGGAGAGCTGGTCCTGAGAGCATAAAGATGATGGGGGGTTGTACTCACCGTTAAGTTGTATAGTTGTGCAGTTACTTAAATGAGTATTCAAGGAAAAAAAAATCAAAACGTAACTAGCTACTGTGTGAATTCAGGTGAGAGGCAGCAGCAGGGGAGCCTATGAAGGCAGTTAAACACCCTGGGCTTTGCATCTCAACTCAAAGAGCTCAGCCCTGCGGACCACAGCACGTCCATGCAGCCCATGTGTATTTATCTCCACCTATACTTTTAAAAGCAGTCAGAAGTTTGGAAACCATCCCCTTTGGAGGAAGCTATGCTAGGCTGGGTGTTGATGGGGGTCTTGGCTCTGTTTGAGGCTGACTTGCCTATCTCTCATGCTTCTAGGACCTTCTCAACGACCTGTTTGCCATTATTTTCCTTGTGGGGGCCGTGGTCATAGCTGTGAAAAGTCGACAAACCATGCCACTGCACTACTTTATTGCTGTGGTGAGTCTTCCATGTTGGGCAGTTTATGTGCTCAGAAATCACCTCTTTTAGGGGCACCTGGGTAGCTCAGTCAGTGAAGCGTCCGACTCCTGATTTTGGCTCAGGTCATGATCTTACAGTTTGTGAGTTCAAGCCCTGGGTCGGCTCTCTGCTGTCAGTGCGGAGGCCGTTTGGGATCCTGTCTCCCTCTCTCTCTGCCCCTTCCCCACTCTCACTCTCAAAAATAAACATTAAAAGAAAGAAAGAAAGAAAGAAAGAAAGAAAGAAAGAAAGAAAGAAAGAAAGAAAGAAAGAAAGAAAGAAAAGAAATCACCTCTTTTGGAGAATGGGTGTTTTCAACTGATTTAAGGAAAGGGCTTCTTTTCACAAAATCTTGGGACCCATGCAAAGTTTAAAACTAAAGGTGGTAAATGCTTCCAATGAAAAAACCACTTAAATAAAGATGATGTCCAGGGAGCCAGCCAATCTAATGGCTTTCTCCTCCTAGCTGCCCCAATCCCTGAGGCAAAGGGTCACACCCAGGCCGCTAACCATGGGCTTTAAGAGACAGGCACAGGTGGAGAGGGGTGGGGCAGGGAGGAGAGGCAGGCTGAAGCTGGAGGAGGGGCAAACTCAGAATGTCTCTGGTTGAGAAGTCTAGGAAGAGGAAAGGACGTGTTAATCAGCACCCACAGACGAATTAGAAACAAGGAGGGAATATGCCAGCTTTGGAATGAAATGCAAAGCATCTGTATGAAAAGCAAAAGTAATGGGCATCCTTTTTTCCCCCAGATCCTTATTGGTATGGCTGGAATGTTTGCTTTAATGGATATGTGTCTTCAAAGAAAACATTTCAAAGGCAAGAGGCTCAAAACCAATGTGCTGCTTCCTCCAAAAAATGAACGAAAGGTTGAAAAGCCAAAGGAAGCAGAAAAGGCACCAGAAAAGGCACCAGAAAAGGCACCAGAAAAAGCACAAAAGCCAAAGGAAAAAGTAAAGAGAGGCAAGAAATGACGCAAAGGAGGCCCCTGTTATCAAAAGTGGCAGTGCGTTTTACGACAAATATTTCCAGTTTATTGTCTTCTCTCTAGAATGGTTTTCTTTTCCATCCTAATAACCAACTTTGCTTGAAAAAGAAATTCCTCTTTAAATGGATTTTAAAGCTTAATGTTGATCTAAACATTATTTTGTTCATTCAACAAAAGTTACTGAAAGTTTTGGTGCAGAGGGCAAGACCAGAGATGGGCCTCTCAGGCCTGTAGGCCACAGGGCACACAAGGTTTGGGGTACCCGTAGCGTGGGTGACAGAGGCTGTCAACAGTGACCAGCCAAAGGGGCCAGAGGAAAACAACAGACTGAAAACAAAATGGACATTTTATTCACATTAAATTTTTTTTTTTTTTTTTTTTTTTTTTTTTTGAGGTTGGGGAGAGAGAGTAGAGGAGGGGCAGAGGGAAGAGAGAGAGTCCCAAGCAGGCTCTGCACCGGTTGGAGCTCATGACCTGAACCAAATTCAAGAGTCAGGTGCTTAACCGACTGAGCCACCCAGGTGCTCCCACATTGATATTTACATTTTTAAAAAGCATCCAGGTAGTCGCTATGAGAAAAACAGGTTACTGGCCTCTCTTACTTTTACTTTGTAGCTTAGCACCGGTTCTCATTTGAGGTGTACTCGGGAAGAGGACAACAGGGGTGGTATCATCCCCTCGGGGCTCAGGGCCTCTATCAGCCAGAGTCAGGCTCACATCTGGGCCAGTCAGCCCGGGCACAGGAGGAACTGGGAGCACTCAGGTTCCCTCAGGGATGACCAGCCAACCCTCTGGGACCTGCAGGGTCTCCCTCAATAAGGACCTGAGCATAAGCCCTGAGCTAGGCTCAGCTGGGCACCACAGCCACAGTTCCCACTCACAGGCCTCGGTCAGGGCCCCAGTCTCACTGGACAGACCGACCACGAGGCAGGAGAAGGGTCATCCTCCTGAGAGGAAAGCAAGGTCCCACACTGATGCATGAGGAGCTGGAAGAGATGGGGGGTGGGGAGTAACGGGGTGCCCCCCCCCCAGCCTAGCCAGGAACAATGTGAGAGACAGGCTGAGAGGGTCAACTGGGCCGTGAGAGCCATGCTAGTGGCTCGGGCCTTTGTCCTAAGTGCCACAGGGAACCCCTGAAGTGGCAGGGCCCACCTCTACCAGGAGATCCCATACTTGGCTGCTGCTGAGAATGAAGCGAGGCTGGAAAGAGGCTGCTGCCTGGCAGTCAGGTGGGGAAGCAGGCGGAGCCCAAACTTGGACGGCCCAGCCATAGGGCCTCCACCATTCCAGTCATTACTCCCTCTGTAGCCCCCACAGCACCCCCTGCAGGCCAGGCAGGGTGAGGCAACCCTGCTGAAAGTGGGAGCAACTACAGGGAGTTACATTGTAAAGAAAAACTCAAAAATGCACCCTATCCTGCCATGTGACCCCAAATTCCTCTCCTAGGTATTGAGCCAGGAGGAATGGTGTATTAGAATTTTCATAGTAGCCAAAAGACAAAAAAGAGCCTACAGGTTCAAAAGGAGATAAACCCAACTGTGCTACGTTCATAAGATAGAAATCTACTCAGCAATAAAAAAGGATAGTAATACAACACGGTAATAATGATAAAAATAAAAGATTCATAATGACTCTCACATATTGAGTGAAAGAAGGCAGACTCAAAAGACATATCCTATGATTCATTTCTATGAAGCTCAAGGACAGGGAAAAATACAGCGGTTGCCTCAGGAGGTGAAGTTTGGGGACTGATTATAAAGGGGCACGAGGAGGGGGAGCCTGGGTAGCTCAGTCAGTTAAGCATCCGACTTTGGCCCAGGTCATGATCTCGCAGTTGGTGGGTTCAAGCCCTGCATCTGGCTCTGTGCTGACAGCACAGAGCCTGCTTCAGATTCTGTGTCTCTCTCTCTGCCCCTCCTCTGCTCACACTCGAGCTCTCTCAAAATAAATAAACTTTAAAAAAAGGGGGGGGGGCATGAGGGCATGAGAAAGTTCTTTATTTTCATTAGGGAAGTGGTCACATAGGTATATACATGTGTCAAAACATTCAACTATATACATAACGCCTGTGTATTTCATAGTATGTAAATTTTATCTAAAAATGTAAGTGAAACATGACTGTGTTCAGAATCTAATGGAAAAGGGTAGACCTTGCTGAACTCCTTTGTGTGGCCATTCCTCTCAATCCCTGGAGGCGGCTCTCTGAAGCAGGCAGAGGTTTTCCATGTCCAGAAAGAGAAGGCGTGCAATGGGGTGGAGCGTGACTTGATGCAGCCACCTGTCATACTGAGGAGAACCTGGGACAGGGTTGTGGTCACCACAGACTTCAGGAAGATGCCTCTTTGGACCAAAACTACATCAGGTGAGTATCTTCCAGGAGTAAGGAATGACCTGGGGCATATCACCCATGGAAATGGCCAAAATGCAAATTCGGAAAAATCCTAACTACAGGGTAAAGATACCATGTCCTTAAAACAAGGGACTGTAAAGACGACAATAAGCTAACAACAGTTCTTGGGAGGCGGGAGGGAGTAGATTATGAGAAAGATTTTAAAATTTAACAGAAGGGTTGAATAATAGAACAGACAGGGGCATCTGGTTGTGCTGGGTGTGGAGGCTCCTTAAGATTCTCTCTCTCCCTTTCTCTGTGCCCCTCCCCAGCTGGTATACTCTCTCAAAAAAAAAAAAAAAAAAAAAAAGACTAGCAAAAGAAAACAATAGAGATTAGGGTACAGATAAATAAAACATAGAGTAGAAAAATAATAGAATCAAGAAATCAAAAAGTTGGTTCTTTGAAAATATCAACAAAAAAAAGATCAACAAATCTTTAGGTAGTGATGAAGAAAAAAAGGGAGAGAACACATAACAAAAACCAGAATTGAAAGTGCAGACATTACTAATGATGATAGAAAAATAAAAACGAATACAAGATTATAACAATTGTATGCCAACAAACTAGATGAAATGGACAAACTAGAAACATACAAATTACGTAAAGTGATTCAAGAAGAAATAGAAAATCTCAACAGCTCTACAAAAGATCAAAATAGTAACCAAAAACCTCCCAATGAAGTCCAGTACCAGATAGTTTCACTGGTGAATCCTACCAAACATTTATTTATATTTAATTTATACTTGTTAAAGTTTTTTTGAGAGAGTATACAAGTGGGGGAGGGACAGAGAGAGAAGGAGAGAATCCCACTGATGGTGCAGAGCCTGATGCGGGGCTCAAACTCACGAACTGTGAGATCATGACCTGAGCCAAAGTCAGATGTTTAACTGACTTTGTTAAATGTTTCAGACTGAGCCACCCAGACACCCCTCTACCAAACACTTAAAGCAGAATGAATACCAACCCTTCGCAAACTCTTCCAAAAACCAGAAGACAAGGGAACACTTCCTAAGTCATTATATGGGGCCAGAATTACCCCAATAACAAAGCTAGACGAAGACATCACAAGAAAACTATATACCAGCATTCATTGACTGTAGATGTAAAAATCCTTGACAAAATATTAGCAAACCAACTCTAACAACATATTAAAATTATTATATACTATGACCAAGTGGTATTTACCCCAGAATAGTACTGCAAAGTTTTTGAAAACTGAACTGCCACTGGAGTCACAGTCCAATGGTAGGTAGGATATTGTGGCCTGAATCTAACCAGTTGATTGCCTGCTTAAAAAAACAAACAACAACAACTAAAAACCAATGCTCTCTATAGGAATTAAGTAAATCCAGAGTTCATAGCATAATATTCAAAATGTCCAAAATACAATAATTACTTGACATATTAAGAGACGGAAATATCTGGGGCACCTGGGTGGCTCAGCTGGTTAAGCATTCAACTCTTGATTTCAGCTCAGGTCATGATCTTGTGGTTCATGGTATCAAGCCCCATGTTGGGCTCTGTGCTGAATAGCACAGGATCTGCTTGGGATTCTCTCTCTCCCTTGCTCTCTGCCCCTCCCCCACTCATATGTGCTCTCACTCTCTCAAACATTTAAAAAAAATGTTAAAAGAAACAGAAAAATCTCAAAATTTCATGAGAGAAAAGACAACGAATAAACAACCCTAAATATAACAACAAATGTTAGATGATTAGACAGAAACTTTAAAGAGAATATTATAGCCATGCTCTAAGAATAAGTGAAATAATTGGAATGATAGAAAGTCTCAGTGGAGAAATATAAAATATTTTTAAAAATCAGATGGAAATTTTAGAACTGAATACAATAACCAAAATAAAAAATTTCACTGGATGTGCTTAATAACAGAATGGAAATGACAGAACAAGGAGTTCGTGAACTTGAAGACAAATCAAAAGAAATTATCCAGTCTCAGAAGACATGAATAGATACTTTTCCAAAGAAGACATCCAAATGGCCAACAGACATATGAAAAGATGCTCAACATCATTCATCCTCAGGGAAATACAAATCAAAACCACAATGAGATACCACCTCACACCTGTCAGAATGGCTAAAATTACAACTCATGAAACAACAGATGTTGCCAAGGATGTGGAGAAACAGGAACCCCTTTGCAAGGAATGCAAACTGGTGCAGCCACTCTGGAAAACAGTATGGTGGTTCCTCAAAAAATTAAAAATAGAACTGTTCTATGACCCAGCAATTGTACTACTAGGTATTTACCCAAAGGATACAAAAATGCTGATTCATAGGGGCACATGCACCCCAATGTTTACAGCAGCACTATCAACAACAGCCAAATTATGGAAAGAGCCCAAATGTCCATCAACTGATAAATGGATAAAGACGATGTGGTATATATATACAATGGAATACTACTCAGTGATCAAAAAGAATGAAATCTTGCCATTTGCAATGACATGGATGGAAGTAGAGTATACTATGCTAAGCAAAATAAGTCAGAGAAAGACAAATACATGATTTCATTCATAGGTGGAATTTAAGAAACAAAACAGATGAACACAGGGGAAGGGAAGGAAAATAAGATAAAAACAGAGAGAGAGGCAAACCATAACAGACTCTTAGATGCAGAGAACAGACTCTTAGATGCAGAGAACAGACTCTTAGATACAGAGAACAAACTCAGGGTTGCTAGAGGGAGATGGGTGGGGGGATAGGCTAAATGAGTGATGGGCATTAAGGAGGGCACTTGCAGGGATGAGCACTGGATGTTATATGTACGTGATGAATCACTGGTTCCTACTCCTGAAACCAACACTACACTGTATGTTAATTAACTTGAATTTAAATAAATTGTTTAAATATAAATAATTGTTTAAATAAAGTAAATTTAAAAAGAAAGTATCCAATTTCAACAAAAAAAGAGTAATAAGATTGAAGAAAAAAAAAAAGAAGAAGAAGAAGAAGAAGAACAGAGACTCCAGAACTTTAGAGACAATACCAAAAGAATACTTGTATCACTGGATTCCCACAAAGTATGGGGTGAGAGTGTGGCACAAAAACTTCTTGAAGAAATGATGGCCGACAACTTCTTCAAATAAGCAAAAGACACAAATTTACAGATTCAAGAAATTCAGTAAATTTCTAACAGAAGAAGCAAAGAAATCACACTCGGGTACATCCTAATCAAATTTCTCAACACTGAAGATGAAGAAAAAACTATTGAGAGCACCTAGAGGAAAATGATGTAACAATTTGAATAACTGAGGATTTGCCATCAGAGACCATGGAGCCCAGAAAGAAGTAGCACAATTTTCAAGTGTTAAAGGAAAATAACCATCAAACCGGAATGCTTTATCCAGTGAAAATACCCTTCTTTCATCAATGAAGGCAAAAAAAGAAAAAAAAAGACATTCTCAAAAAAAGGAAGACTGAAAGAACACATTCATTGCCAGTAGATCTGCTCTGAAAGAAGCGGCAAAGGAAGTTCTTTAGACAGTAGGGAAATTATACCGGAAGGAAACATGGAACTTAAAAGATAAAGAATGAGCAACAAAAATAGTAAATATCTTAAAAATTAAAAACAGAACTACCATATGATCCAGCAATCCCACTCCTGGATATATGTCCAAAGAAAACAAAATTATGTTGAAGAGATATCTGCACACCCCTGTTTATTACAGCATTATTTATACATGGAAACAATCTAAGAGTCCATCATTGGATAAATGGATAAAGAAAATATGGCATATACGTGTATATATATATATATATATATATATATATATATACACACACATATATATCATATATATGTATATACACATACACACACAATGGAATATTATTCAGCCTTTAAAAAGAAGGAAAACCTACCATTTGTGGCAAGATAGAGGACATTATGCTAAGTGAAATAAATTAGAAAAAGACATACTGATCTCACTTATATGCAGAATTTAAAACAAGAAAAAAGAAAAAAATGAAACTCAGAAAATGAGATCAGATTTGTGGTCACCAAAGACAAGTGATGGAGGGAAAGAGAATTAGATGAAGGCAGTCAAAAGGTACAAACTTCCAGTTAAAGTATTAAAGATGTAATGTGCAACATAACTATAGTTAATATCGCTGTATGCCATATTTGAAAGTTGATAAGAGACTAAATCCTGAAAGTTCTCATCACAGGTTAAAAAACACTTTTGTCTTTTTTTGTATCTATATTTGATGATGGATGTTAACTAAACTTATTGTGTTAGTCACTTAACCATACACATACATCAACTGCTTACGCTGTGCACTTTAAACTTATATGTCAATTATTATTGTATGTATTATTGTATGTATATATATCAATATAAAACTGGTAAAAAAGAAATAGTAAATATCTGGACAAATAGAATATTCTTCTCAAGTTCTTTAAAATATGTTTGATGTTTGAAAGCAAAAATCTTCTTTTTTAAATGTCTTAATGTTTATTTATTTTTGAGAGAGAGACAGACAGACAGACAGAGTGTAAGCAGGGGAGGGGAAGAGAGAGAGAGGGAGACACAGAATCCAAAGCAGGCTCCAGGCTCTGAGCTGTCAGCACAGAGGCCAACACAGGGCTTGAACCCATGAACCGTGAGATCATGACATGAGCCAAAGTCGGATGCTTAACCAACTGGGCCACCCAAGAAACCCCACAAGCAAAAATCTTAACATCATCTGATGGGATTTCCAGTATAGATACATGTAATACATGCGACAGCCACAACATAAAGAGGGGAGGTTAAAATGACATATATGATGTTCAAGTTTCTGCATTGCATTTGAAGTGGTAAAATATTAATTCTAAGCAGACTGTGAAAAGTTAAGCATGTATATATTAATCCCTATAGAAAACACTAAAAAACAGTACAAAGAGAGTAAAAAGCTCAATAGATGTAATAAGAGAAGACTAAAAAATATTTAATCCAAAAGAAGGCAGGAAAGAATGGACAAATAAAGAAGGAACAAACAAAACAAAATTGTGGACCTAAATCCAAATATAAATAATTACATTAAATATAGATGGTCTAAACATACCAATTAAAATAGATGGTCAGATAAATTTTTTTAAAGACTCAATCATATGCCATCTACAGGAAACTCTACTTTTTTTAAGTTCTTATTTATTTATTTTTGAGACAGGCAGGTAGGGGCAGAGGGAGGGAGTGAGAGAATCCCAAGCAGGCTCCAGGCTGTCAGTGCAGAGTCCGACATGGTGCTTGAACTCACAAACTGTGGGATCCTGACCTAAACTGAAATCAAGAATCAGACACTTAATCGACTGACCACCAGGTGCCCCAGGAAACTCATTTTAAATATAATGGTACAGGTAGATTAAAAATAAAAGAATGGAAATAGATACTGCATTTGAACACCAATCAAAAGAAAACTGTAATGGTTGTACTCACGTCATACAAAGCAAAAAGCAAAAAAACAAAATCACCAGGGATAAAAGAGACACTACATAAGGATAAAATGATAAATCCACTTTATGAAAATACAACAATCCTAAATCTTCCTAATAACAGAGCCTCAAAACGCATAAAGCAAAAACTGAAAGAACTGAACAAAAAAATGGACAAATCTACACATATTGTTGAGGATGTCAACTTTTCTCTCCCAGTAATTGATAGAACAAGTACACAGGAAACCAGCAAGGATACAGAAAAACTAAATACCACAAATCAACTGGATCTAAATGACATTTATAGATCACTTCACTCAATAATACATTCTTTTCAAGTGTACAGCAAGCATTCACCAAGATGGCCCATATCCTGAATTATAAGACAAATCTCCATAAACTTAAAAGAATTAAAATCATACAGAGTATATTCTCTGGCATAATGGAATTAATGGAAACTAAACTGGAAATCAATAACAGAAAGAGGACTAGAAAATCTCCAAATGTTTAAAAATTGAACAATATACCACCAAATAATCTGCAGTTCAAAGATAACATCTTGGGAAAAATTAGAAAATATTTTGAAGTGAACAAAAATGAAAATACAACATATCAAAGTTGGCAACATAAAACAAAAGTAGTAGAGAGATAGTTTTAGCATTAAATGGTTCTATGAGAAAAGCAGAGACAAGATATATAAATGCCAACAAAAAGAAAGTAGGTGTGGTGAAATTAATATTAAATGAAATAGAATCAAAAGCTAACAGCATTCACTAGGGAAAACAGAGATATCAAAATTATAGTTAATAAATAAATGCCAGGTACTATTCTAAGATATTTTTATGTATTATCTCATTTAATCCTTACAATAATCATATGACTGGGGTGCCTGGATGGTTCAGTCGGTTCAATGTCCAAGCTCTTGATTTAGGCTCAGGTCGTGATCCCAGGGCTGTGGGATCCAGCTCTGCGTCAGGCTCCGTGCTGAGCATAGAGTCTGCCTCAGATTCTTTCTCTGCCCCTCTGCCCTGTTCACACACACACATTCCTGCTCTCTGTCTAAATAAATAAATAAATATATAAATAAATCTAAATTGTATACATAAATTATAATACATAAATTAATAATTTATAAATTTTAAATTTATAATAAATTTATATATATATATATAAACATTTTTTAATAGTAATCATACGACTTAAGTAATGTCACTGTCACCATTTTGTGAATGGAGAAACTGAGGACAGAGAAGAAAGTCGTACAACCGGGATTTAAACACTTGGCTTATGCTCTTAATTGCTATCCTACTGAACAAAACATATGTTAACTCCTGTTCATCCAACATGATAACTTAAAAACAAAAACAAGAAAACATTAGAAATCCAAAGAAAAGTAATACATGGAAAACTTTAGTGAGGAGCTTTAATATATCTGTTTCAGTAAATCAATACATCAAGCAAAAGAAGGGTAAGTATACAGAGAGTTTCAATTACATAATTAAAAAGATACATAGTAGATACATAGGTAAGTTTTGTACCCAACTAGGAGAGACTATTCAATCTTTTTAAACACACATGGAACATTTACCAAACTTGACTATCAGGACACAAAATCTCAACAAATTCCAAAAAAGGAGAACATATAGACCTATTCTCTAAATAAAATAAATAATAAAATTAGAAATTCACCAGAAAAGTCTAACATTTCTCTAACTAAAAACTTTAAAATACCCTTTTAAATTATTCTTGGGTTAAAGAGGACATTAAAATGGAAACTACAAGCTAATTAGAAGTGAATAAAAATTAGAGCAATATTTTGGGGATGTGTCCTAAGTGGTCCTCAAAGAAAGATTTATAGCTTTAAATGCCTTCATTAGGAAAAAAGAAAGACCTAAATAAAGCGCAACACAACACACAAGAAATAAAATACAACGAAATAAAAACTAGCGGTCAATTCTATTTATGAAAACAAAGGCAAAAATCCCAAATAAAATACTAGCAAAATGAATCCAGAGGTTTATCAAAAGAGCAAAACACTATGGGTATTAAAGGTACATCCCACAAATGTAAGGATGGTGAGTCAGGAAAACTGCTGTTGGAGCACCCGGGTGGCTCAGGCGGTTAAGCGTCCCACTCTTGATTTTGGCTCAGGTCATGATCTCAGAGTCACGAGATCAAGCGCACCGTCAGGCTCTGTGCTAGGCACGGAGCCTGCTGGAGATTTCCCTCCCTCTCCTTTTGCCCCTCCCCACTGACACCCCTCCCCACCACCACCCCTCCCCCCTCCTGCACACCCACACAGGGCCTGCTCGAGTGCTCTCATCTCTCTCAAAAAATGAAAATTTAAAAAAAAATTAAGAAAAAAGAAAAAAAGAAAAAACTGCTATTGTCAGTCATCACATTCCTAGATTAAAGGAAAAAAACACCAGGTTCTAGAAGGAAAAATCTGTATGGCAAAAGTGCCAAGTAAAAGGCAAATGACAAACCAGGAAAAACTATTCATAACTCACATTTCAGAAAAAGGAAATCTCCTTTCATAATCTCCTGAATATAGGCGTTCTTATGCATCAATTTTTTTAAACAGACAATAGAAAAACATACAAAGGATGTGAAAAGCAGTTCTCGGAAGAGCAAAAGCAACTGGCTGTTACATATGCAAAAACAAAACAAAAAAAAACCCTTGATCCACTCATAACTAGAGAAACGCAAATCAACAGTGCCCAGGGGGTTTTGTTTCTAAATACCATTCTCCAATAAAAGAACCTGAGTTTCCTGGAGGAACCCTGACTCTAGGGCTGAAATGGGGAGAATACAATATGACCCTGAAGCACCTTCTAGGGTCAGAAAATAAGCAAATGAGGGAAAAAAGATGAGGGATGGGTACACAGGAGCCCACCTGAAGGAGCTAATAAAGGCCAACGATGAAACAATTTAACCAACAAAATTAAGCATGATAGTATTTAATTATAACCCAAAGACTAAAATAAATCAGAAAAACAGAAAATATTCCTTACACAGGAATGTAAAAGGAATAGAGAGAGCCACCCTCCTTCATTCCAGAGCAGACACTTCCTGCTGCCATCCTATGTGATAGGTTCTGCGCTGGGCTATATGACTGGATCCCATGGAGCTCACAGCCCATGGTGGGAGGGACAGTGGTCACAGGCATCCAGTCACCTCAAGCAGGGGCACCCCTTGGGTTCTACTTGCCCTCTCCCTGGACTCTCTCAGCCACCCGGGTAAGTCACCACATTTTGTGTGAGTATGAGTTCCCTTTCAGTAAGGTGAAAGGTGAATTACATGACATAAAATGCAACCATTTTAAGTGCATTTGATATGCTTTGACAAGTGTATGTTCCTGTGTAGTCACCACCCTAGTCAAAATAAAAAACACTTCCAGCACTCCAGAAAGCTTCCCCCTGCCCCTACTGATGTGACTTCCGTCACGACAGCTTAGTTTCACCTGTTCTAGAAATTCATAAAAATGTAGTCCTGCAATATGTCCCTTTTGAGCCTGGCTTCCTTCATTCAACATAGTATCTGCAAAATGCATCTATATTGTTGCATTTGTCAATGCTTTCTTCCTTCTGGGGCGCCTGGGCGGCTCAGTCACTTTAGAGTCTCTTACTAGTTTTAGCATAGGTCATGATCTGGAGGCTTCGTGGGTTTGAACAGTGCATTAGGCTCCTGGCTGGCAGCTGACTCCTCGTGGGCAGCACTGAGCCTGCTTGAGATTCTTGCTCTCTCCCTCCCTCTCTGCCCCTCTGCTGTCTCTGTCTCTCTCCAAATAAATTAATATTTTTAAAACTTGATTTATTCTTTTTTCTCGCTGAGAAGGATTCCAGTGTATGCATACCCCCCAGTTTATTCTCTCTGCTATAATGAACCACCAGACGGTGTGCAGTTTGAGCTACGAAAAAGACAGCTGCTGTGAACATTCACGTCCAAGCCTTTGCACTGACGTTGGGTAAATACCTACAAGTAAAATGCCTGAGTCATACGGTTGGCCTCTGTTTAATATTTTAGTAAACTGTCAAACTGTCTTCCGACGTGGAGGTAATCGTTTCCACCCCCATCAGGGGTGTAGGAGAGTTCCAGCTGCTCCACGGTGCCTCCCCAGCACTGCAATAGTAGCAGCCCCTTTTACGAAGCCATTTTAATAGGTATAAAATTGTATCTCATTGTGGCTTTAATTTGCCTTCCTAGACGTCTGATGATATTGAATATCTTTTCCTGTGCTTACTGGACATCGTATATCTCTGTTGGATTATCTGTTCAAAACTTTGGCCCATTTAAGTTATTGGGGTGTTTTCTTCTTAATAATGAGTTACAGTTTTGAGCTGTGATTTAATTAACACTGATTGATATCAGGTTGTCCTCTGTTCTAACCTTCACCTGGCCTCTTTCCAGGCAATCTAGAGTAAGATCCAAACACCAGGGCCTGGTTCTCCACAATCTGTCTCCTCTCCTAGCCCTTTGTTAGTTCTTTCTTCTACACAGGCTCCTGGCAACCCTCTGAATCAGCCGTAACCAGCCAGACATCTATTACCAGGAATTATTTTATTCAGGGATCTGTGGACACATTTAGTTCACTCACTCCCCACAGATAAGTTGAGGCTCCCTTGCATCCTGCAAATGAAATCTTTCTAGCACTGCTGTTTAATAAATAAATGAGCAAATGAATACCTCTTACCTGGTGGGAGAGATCAGCAAAGTCTTCTTTGAGGAAGTGAAACCACAGTATGACCACAGAATAAAAAAGAGTTCATCATATAACAAGATGGAGAAGAGCATTCCAGGTAGCAGGGCCAGCATGTACAAAGGCCCCGTGGTAGGAGGGAGCATGGCTTGTTCAAGAAACTGTAAGAAAGTCTATGAGTGGGAGAGACAAGCAGCAGAGGACAGCAAGAGATAATGGTTTTAGGCTCTTTACCAAGACTCTGAGCAAGATGGGAAACTCCCAAGATTTGGGGGATAAGGGAAATGGAGGTGATCCTGATTGCAGATTTAAGCATCCTTCTGGCTGCCAAGGAAGGAAGCAGAGAGGCCTCTTAAAGACACCCTCCTAGGAGTCCAGGGAGGAGGCAGGAGTACTCTGGGACGTAGTCGAGGCCTTGGTGGCGGTGAGAAGTGAACAGAAACAAAGCTTTAGAAGATGAAGATGTGCAGGCCTTGGTCACGGACTGATGGTGACGGTGAGGGAGAACGAGGACAGCCCCAGGCTCAGATCTTGGGGTGGAAGGATGGATG
The DNA here is from genome assembly GCF_018350195.1 of Panthera tigris. Classification (NCBI taxonomy): domain Eukaryota; kingdom Metazoa; phylum Chordata; class Mammalia; order Carnivora; family Felidae; genus Panthera; species Panthera tigris. The sequence continues at coordinate 42,069,984 of NC_056674.1, forward strand.
GCAGTGCCCTTCACCGGGGCTCAGGCGCCATCTGGGTGTCCTCCAGGGATGAACGGGGAGAGGGAGCAGAGGGCAGGCCAGGACAGCCAATGCAGAGGCCCAGGAGATGGGCTGGCCAGGGATGGGAGGGCAAGCTAGGGGAGAAAGAGAGAGTGAGGTCGGGGAGCTGACAGCGCGATCAAAGCCGCAGGGAGACCAGACAGAGGTCTTGCAGTTTGGGCGCTTCGGTTTCTGGGTCCCGGACACAAACAGTGACGCGGGCAGGAAGCTAGACGGCGCAGCGCGAGTACACAGCCCGAAGCAGGGAATGGAAGCCCCGACGGGGTGTTCAGGGACGGCAATTAAGAAGGTCTCGCGGGTGAGGGGAGAGTGCGGGCGTCTAAGGAGGCCCCAGCCCAGTACCAAGAACCGCAGAAAGGGCAGCCGGGAGCCAAGAGAAGTAGGAGAAGAGGGGGGGGGGCGGAGCGGAAGGGAGCGGGACGGCGGGGGAGCGGGAGACTGAGAGGACGGGAGGAGGGGGCAGAGCAGGAGGGGAGGGGAGGGGAGGGGCGGGGCGGGGGCGGGGCGGCGGGGGGATGCTTCCCCGCTCTCGGGTCTCGCCTTTTTCTCCTTCCGCACTGTCTGGGTTTCCGCTTCCCTCCCGGGCGCGGGGTGAGGGAGCGGGGCCGCGCCTCGGTCCCGGCCGCCGCCGCCATGTGGCCCCCAGACCAGGAACCCGACCCGGACCCCGACCCGGCCCCGGCGCGCGCCGGACGCTCCCCGCCGGGCGCGGCGATGCCCGGGCTCCGCGCCCTCCTGCCGGCGCGCGCCTACCTCTGCTCGCTCAAAGGCCGCCTCCTGCTGGCAGAATCGGTGAGTGCGACGCGGGGCCGGGGCTGGGGCCGGGGTCCGCGGAGGAGCCGTCGAGACTCCCGGCCCCGCCAACCCCTCGGAGCCGAGGAAAGCGGGCGGATCTGGGTGCATTCCCCAGGCGTCGGGTGGCGCTGACCCTCAGCGCGCGAGACCGAGGCGAGATGGGGTCTGAATCCAGGCCCTCCCGGCTCCCTAAACCAACATGGGGGACCCGTCGAGAAGCCTGGGGCCGGGTCGCGTCCACGCGACGGCCGGGCCACTGGAAACCCAACCCAGCTCTGTGTGACTCCGGGCGCCCCCGCTCTCGCTGGGCCCCCGAGACGGGTTGCGTCCCTGCATCTTCTGGCCTCCGTCGCGGGCGCTCCGCTCCGCAAACCCTCCTGCCATCCCTGGCTGCGCCGCGGGAGGAACTGGGCCCCTTCGGCGCTTCACGACGCTCGGGTGGGGGGCCAGGGTCAGTTCTCTGCGCTCTTGCCCGCTTTCCTGGGCGCAGGGAGGGCCGGCCGGGCCTCGAGCTGCGGGGCAGAGGCCAGAGTGGACTCCTGCCAGCTGAGACGGGGAACAGCGGGTAGTGGGAAGGGGACCCCCGGGACTGGGTGAGGCTGAGGCTCGCAGGCAGACCCCTCCCCCCGGGTGCACGGGGCCGGGGCGGGAACCCTGCCGGGTGACTTCATCCTCCTCCTCCCCTCCCTCGCTCGGATCCAGCCGCCCCGCCCCCTCCGAGTCCTTCCTCCTTTTCGCAACCCCCACCCCTGCCCGTCAGGCCTTTGTCTTCGGGACACTCCGAAAACTCCGGCGCAGTCAAGTGTGTGGGGTGGGGGGTTGGTGCTGGCCTCCGTGCAGTACCGGGGAGGAAGAGGCCGGGCACAGAGGAGGCGAGGTAGGGAGGAGCTCTTGTACCTTAGATTTCCCAGCAGTTTGACAGCCCCTATCCTTATTCCCACTTTGCAGACAAGAAAGCTGAGGCCAGAGCATAGGGGATTTGACAGGTGGGTCACTTGAGGGCTGGGTGACACCATGGATGGGAGTGGAGATCAGAGGAAGGAGGCTTCTGCCCCCACACTTCTTCCTACTGCCCGGGGCAGATGTCCCCAGCCCGCGACGCAGTCACTTGACTCAGCAAGCAGGAGGCAGACTTTGAGCGGACAGATGCCAGTTCAGCCCTGGAAATTGATGGGAACCTCTTTTGCAGAGAAGCCTTTAATCCACAGGCCACTGAGGGGCCCCAATCCCAACCCACTCAGCCCACCTCATAGAGGAAGCCCTTGGCGCATAGCTGGGTGTCAGGAATCCAGACCTAGGAAGATAAAGAAGTGGGGAGGAAGGGTTAGGGGTGATCACTGAAGACACAGGGGAGCCATTCTGGTCCCTCTTGGCTCCCTCTGGTCACCTCCGGCTGCCTCCAGGCCCCAGCAAGTAGGGAGACTGACATGGACGGGAAAGGCAAGGAAGTAGCCACCAGGAATTAGGGAATGAGGAAACAAGAATGGAGAGGGGAATCCCCAAAATCTGGCTTTGGGGGCGGTGGACAGGAAGGGGAGAGACACAAGAACAGCCCTCTCTTGAGGAAGTACAGCTGGGGACAGGATTTGGTCGGGGTCCCATGGACTTGCTTTCCTGGGAGACCTCTCTCTATGCCTTTATTTCCCATCTGTTCCACTTGAACTTAGCTACTTCCATGGCCATGTTCAGGGCTGACTTGTGCCCTGGGGACTCCCCGGGATCTCTTCATTTGTCTGAAGTGCATTTGTCTGAAGCAGCCACAGTGTTTCCTGTGTGGCATCTGGGTGTCCCTCCAGGGCCCCTAGGCCCCACTCCAAGCTACTCAACCATGGGCATGCTGTGCCCAGCCCAGCCATAGTGACAGAAACCAGGACAGATAAAGGCCAACAACCGTGGGGCAAGAACTACAGCTGTGTGGTCAGCCAGCCCTGGGTTCAAATTCTGGTGCCTTTTTTATTGCATGACACTGAGCAAATGTCACTTCACCTGTCTGCACCTCTTTTCTCAACTGTAAAGTGGGCTGTGAGCAAGCACCTGTGCATAGGTGGTTGTGAACATCCCACAGACCTCAGCGGGCACTGGCCTGGGGAACAACAGCCCCGTCAGTCAGCGTGGTCTGCCCTGCAGCCAGTCAGCGTGGTCTGCCCTACAGCGCACCACATGGTCTGCAGAACTAGCAGAACTAGCTAGGGGCCTCCGCATCTTCCCGAATCAGTTCCCACCCACAGCACATGTGCAGGGCTGCGGAGAACTCCAATTCTTGCTCCTTAATGCAGTGTGCCCTTTTCACAAAGGCTGGAGGGGTGATGCAGCAGGGCCTCAAGTGTCAGGGTCAACACTCCCTCCTGGATGTTTTTTTCTTCTTATGAAAATTTGCAAATCTCTAAAAAACCCGAACGGTTTTACTGTTAATGCCCATATACCCACCGCCATGCTTGCTTTATCACATATCTTACCCATTTACCCGTCCACCAAGCGAATTTAGTTTTTGATGCAAAGTAAAAATATACTTTGCCCGCATCAGTACATTTCACCTCTGAACACTTCAGCGTGCATATCATTAACTAAAGCTCCAGATTTATATATTTTTTCAGCTAACATTTACATTTTGGGGAGTTGGGGTTAATTTTTTTGAAACTGGTTCCTGCTTAGTGACTGCTTAGGTTTGATTTGCCCTGTTGGACACCATCTGAGCTGGGTGCCCTGTTGGGTGGTTTCTGCCTTAGAGCCCGCTGGGGTGGGGGTGGGGTGAGCAGCTGTAGGAGGCAGCCTGGCCGGGTGGGGGTGGGGAGTGCTGGCGCTGGACACACATGAGAAGCTGGGGCTTCCTGACTGGGTCCTGGCAGGGAGCTGGTGTAGGGTCCAGATGCAGAGCCATGCCCAGGGGCTTAGGGGGCAGCGTGGGTGTGGGCCAGCGCCCCCACAACAGGGTTCTAATCCTGGCAGCTGTGGGACTGTGGGCAGGTCACCTCCCCTGTTCCTCACTGCAGAGCACTGGGCCAGGGGTTGTGCAAGGGCACTGACTTTACCTTGCCTCACCTCCAGGGTCTGTCGTTCATCACCTTTGTCTGCTATGTGGCATCCTCTGCATCCGCCTTCCTCGCGGCACCCCTACTGGAGTTCCTGCTGGCCCTCTACTTCCTCTTTGCTGATGCCATGCAGCTGAATGACAAGTGGCAGGGATTGTGCTGGCCCATGATGGTGAGGGCTGGGCCCCAGGAGGGAGGGGTTTGACTGCATTTCGGCCCTCACCTTTCACTGTGCTGGAGGGGCTGTTTGCGGTAGGTTGGAGCCAGGCCCCACCACTCAGCAGCCGCGTGACCCAGAGCAGGTTGCCTTAACCTCCAGGGCCTCCAGTGCCCCTCCCTGAGGCAGGGAACCTTAGCCGGAATCATGGCCCCTGGCCACCAGGTGGCGCTGGTGTTCCCAGCTGGGCCTGCCGGAATGAGCCTCCGCTGCAGGAATTCAAGCCATTTCCAAAGGGGCAAGGCAGGTTAACTGAGGACTTGCGGGGCTTGCCCAGGCCTTAGCCATCTGGCAACTCCTTTTGTCACCTTGGGAGGCCTCAGAGCCCCACCTCAAACCTTGCTGTTTGAAAAGGGGCAGAAAGGCTGCCATTCGACCCTGGTCTCTTGACTTTGTATCCCATATACTTCCTGATGGGCTACAACCTGTGCCCCCATTGTAGAGACAGGGGAGCAGAAACCATGATGCATAAATGGATCTGCCGCAAGTATGTGGCACAGTGAAGCCCAGGGCCAGATCTCCCCGTTGGAGAGCAAGCAGGGAGCAGATGAGCAGGTTTCCAACTTCCCCTTTCTTGTGGAACAGGGAGACCTGCATGTGGGCCAAGCCACAGGGCAGGTGCAGCCTGTTGTCCACGGGGCAGTGGATGGCCAGCTGGACCGGGGACAAGGCAGCCTCAGCTGCTCGAAGCCCGCAGGGGCACCTAGGCAGGGGCAGGAATGGGGGTGGGACGAGGACCAGGTGCAAACAGAGAGCCCGAGGATGCCAGATCTGCGGGGCCAGCTGTGTTTCCAGGCTGCCGGGCCCATCATCCCCTGGCCAACAGTGGGTTCCAGCCCTATTCCTGCCACCTGGTGCCCTTCTGAGCCCCTGTCCCCTGCCCGGGCTCCCAGCTGCCCCTCCCCAGTGCTGTCCTCCACTCCTGGGAGGCCAGGGCAGTGACTGTGCCCACCGCTCCCCAGGACTTCCTGCGCTGTGTCACAGCAGCCCTCATCTACTTCGCCATCTCCATCACAGCTGTTGCCAAGTACTCGGACGGGGCTTCCAAAGCAGCTGGGGTGAGTAGCCGCCCTCTCCCTGGAAGGGGTGGCCCAGCGAAGCCCCCTTGGGTTCACCCCACCCCAGATGCCCCTTGGACACTCCGTGGCTGGGGCACAGTCTGTCCCAGCTTAGGCCCCTCGGGGCTTCACGTGGATCTCAGCTATTCCAAAGTCCTCTTATTGGAGATTAAATCCACCCTGAGTTTTGAAGGCTGTTTGCCCAGCCAAGATAACAGCTCATTTTCCTCCTTGTCGGTCCCGGGAGGGGTCTGTGCTTGCCAATCGGAGCTGCTTTTCCAAGCAGATAAAGCCAGGCGATAGCTTCTCGGGCCAGCCCCCCCGTTCCCAGGCTCTTGGACCAGGGACTCCCAGCTCCTGATGACGGACTCCATCCACCTTGTGTCCTATCCCACAGGTGTTTGGCTTCTTTGCCACCATCGTGTTTGCAATTGACTTCTATCTGATCTTTAATGACGTGGCCAAATTTCTCAAACAAGGGGACTCCACAGACGAGAACACAGCTGACAAGGCAGAAGGTGGGTGGCCACCCTGTGGGTTTTTACCTGGGAACGTGGCTTATCACCCCCGGGGACCCTGCTCTCCCTGAGGGATACCCAGCCAGTTTGCGGCTCCAGGAGAGGAGCATCCCCACAGGCCGAGAGTGTCTTCGCAGCCTGGTTCTCCTGCTCCTTCATGCAGCTGGCTCTCCAGGGACCCTGCCCTTGCAGGAATGGTGAGCTGAGGGCAGGCCTGGCACTCCTCTTCTGTGACACTTTCGCTGATGAGCCCCCAGGGGTAGCCAGTCACTGGGCTGCAGAGCTGCCACCGGCTCGGACCAATGCACCTGCCCACCCCCCACCCCAGTCTCTCCTGCCTGTGGCTCAGGGACCAGAGAACCAAGCTCTCCTCCTTACCTGCAGCACCGAAACAAGCTCAGTCAGGCTTATGAGCCAGCAGAACCCACCCTTCTGCTAAAAATATATGAGGCACATCTCGTCCCATCCCATACTAAGGCTAAAGCTAGGTTAAATGTTCCTAGATGTTTTCCTTAGGTCTTTGTGACCTGCTTACCAGTTGCCTGCCTGCTATGGGTGCTTCTAGACAACCACTCTAGTGGACGAGTAGGAAGTAGCAGTGGAGACATGTGTTTGAATATTTTGTGAGCTTTAAATATTTGAAGGTACATAGTTATATATAGTAATTTTTTTTGCTATAAAATTATTCCTAGCTTATGTGTTAGAATGAATACAGCAAAACCACAAAGTCATGCCATTCCAGCCCTTGGCACAGGGAGTTAAGGTTTATGGAGGCTCTCTGAGCTTGTCCATGACCCAGGAACAGTATGAGGACTGACTGGGGTTCTAAGGGACAGAGATTGGTCCCTCCCTGAAAATAGCAATTGGCACTGCTGGGGGAGGTACGGGAGGTTTATGACTTAGGTGCTTTTCCTTCCTGAAGGTTCCAGAAGGCTCTATAGAGTACTCTTCAGTATTGGGATTCTAGGAACCTTGGAGTTACACCTCATAGATAGGCCCTTAACGTTATAAAATGTGTCTGATTACTATATAAAATTAGGATTGGGGCAAGGAGGATGGAAACTATAAGGTGGCTAAAAAGAGGCTTCCTGATTTTCTAGTATATTTTAGTTTCTTGGGCCAGAAAATAGCTGTCCCCACCTTGCCCTGCTGAATTGCAGAGTAGGGTTGGGTTTGGGGTGCAGACATACCTCCCTGACACCCCAAAGTGAGAATAGCCCAGGATGACAGGGGAGAGCCTAGAGCAGAGGCATCCGGGCTCCACCCCCTCCACGTGGCCTTGCCCTGGAGGTGACAGCAACCGCCTGTCCCAGGTCCCTGTCCCAGGTCCCAGGCACGGGTGCTGGGGGGAGGGTGGCCTTCACACCAAGTGGATACCACCCTCACAGTCAGCTGCAGGAGGGACCTGAGTCCAGAGCTCCAGCCAACAGCCAGAAACCCAGCCAATCTCCCCAGAAACAGCTTCCAGGCACCGCTGGTCTGGAAGCTCCCAGCAAGCATCCTCTTTGCTTTCCTTTCCTTTCAGAAGAGAATTCCGACTCTGACTCTGACTGAAGGCCTACCCTGCCCTGGCAACCCGAGCCTCATGGGCCTTGACTGCTGCACCTTCTAACCAGGAGAGCCGGGACGTGGTCAGGGGACCGTGTGTGTTGGGAGAGAGGCTGTGACCTCAGCAGCAGTGGGAGTTGCTGACGGAGCCAGCCTCCTCACAGCCCTAAGGTGACGTTCCCAAGCCCAGCATACCAATCGGCACCCCTTGGCTTAGCCCTGTCCAACCGCTCCATACACAGGGGCTTCGTGAATATTCTGCCACTTCTCATTTCTGCCCCGCAGACCTTAAGCCTTGTAACCTCCCTGCCAAAAATCAGCACAAGGGGACAGAGCTGATGGAGCCTTGTTACGGGAGGCATTTCATGCTGCAAAGCTGGCAGGGGGTGAGCGGGGGGTGGGTAGATGTAGGGCAGAAACCACCACAAGGCCAACCTGCTGGGCCCCAGGGGGGTTTGTCTGCATTTGCTCACAACAGGCACTTTGTGGAGAATAATCCTTCTAAGATTCTTTTGTTCAAGGAGTACCAGCTGCCTCTTCGTTTCTTTTTGTTTTTGTTCTTAGTGTTTATTTTTGAGAGAGAAAGAGCATGAGCAGGGAAGGGGCAGAGAGAGGGAGGGAGACAGAATCCAAAGCAGGCTCCAGGCTCTGAGCTGTCAGTACAGAGCCCGATGAGGGTCTCGAATTCATGAACCTCGAAATCGTGACCTGAGCCCAAGTCGGACCATTAACCAACTGAACCACCCAGGCGCCCCTGCCTCTTCATTCTTGAAGCAGGGAGAAAACTGACCTTGGCTCTCATCTGGGAGAGATCGGGTCCGTAACGGGCACCTCACGCCCTCGGAAAGCACGTCTTCTCTGGGCAACATGCCAGTTGTAGATTAGCTTACTAGGTCCAAAGGAGCGAGGGTACCTAACGGTGAAGTAACTGACAGCGTCCTGGGTAGCTGGGCGGGCCCAGCCAAACCCTCTTGCCCGCCAGCAGGCGAGAGGCTCCCAGGCACTCAGCATGACGTGTTTCTCGACCCCAGAGCAGGTCTCCTGACCACCTCTCCAGAGGTGAAATGTGCCTTCTGTGTTCGCCTGAGGACCTGTGCTGTGTATGTATGTTCAATGGGATTTTGTAACTGTATGTAATTTTTTTTTTTTTTTTTACACAACAGTAGCTTCTTTAAATGGCCTTTCCTGTGACCCAAGAGGCCTCATGAATGAGCCAGACGTGGACCCATGTCTTGGGCATTTGTAACCTTTGTTCTTCTCTTGCATGTGAAAAAAGCCATAATGGATTAAACCAGACTACCTGCTTGGAGTGTATGTGTTTGAAAACCCCTCACACTCCCCAGAGCATGCGGTCCAGGGTCACGCTTCAGCACAGACTGGGCACATACACGGTGAGTCCCGACAGCGCCAGGCTTCGATAGCACACGCACATTTGCTCCACACCAGGCACACCTAAGCATCGGACGCCTGTGCTCTCATCTAGTCTTCACACGATCCTGTTTCACTGTCCAGGAAACTGACGGAAGGTTCAGGAACTTGCCCAAATCATCATGGCCCCTTTGAGGAGGGCCTCTCACTTATCTATCAGGATAACCACCCACGGCACCTCTGAGATAGCCAGAACCTGGGCCTCTCGTGGTTTGGAAACTGGTCCCACGAGGGACCCCACACTTGAAGACTGGGAGAGCGCCGGGTCGGCAGTTGGCCCAGGTATCCTGCCCCAGCTTTGACACACGTTCTGAAAATACATCCGAAAGCTGATGTGCAGAAACCGAGAGGGGTACACGGTGGGACCTTGCCTGCCCAGCTCAGCCAGCCAGGCTGCCTGTCAACACCCATGCCACGGAGGCGGGCTGTGTTCAGCCACCACCTCACAAGCTTGTTTCGGGAACTAGGTCCGCGGCCTTTGAAGGGACGGGAGGGAAGTCGGAGCCAGGAGACAATGCCATTTTTACATGTCCATTTATTAAACAAGAACTCCTTCGTGACAATTTAATACAATATTTATTAACGATTAGTGCTGAGAAAATTATTTCCCTCTACATACAAAAATACAGATTTGAACACTATGAAAACAATCAGGACGAGTACCATGAAAAATAGGTCCTTCAAAAGAAATAAAGGGGCAAAACTGAGGGCAACGTGAGGCTCTGTCTGCTGTCGGGGACAAACCCACAGGAGCAAAGGCTTTGGGGCCCCAACACCACTCCAAATGGATAGAGTCAAACCTACAAGCCAGGGTTTGAGAAGCCAGGAAACCCACCAACAGCATAAACCAATGTTTGCCAAATGGGCATCACCTCAGAATGCCCCACAGCTGTGCCTAAACGATTAAAGGAAAAAAACTTCTAAGAAGCAAAATGTAATCGTTACTAAGTTAACATTGCCCCCCAAAAGTGCCACCCGGCCAAGTACCAATGAATAATCATATTGGAGCTATTAGCCATCTGATTTCATTTCCTTTGTTAAAATAATGACATCTTCTGGCCCTTCCAAAGGACAAAAAAGAAGCTACAATTTGAGTAAATCCATTCCTTCATTTTGCAGTGGCTCAGCTAGTTTACTCAAAGAATTTTCTTCACCACACAGAACTCGCGTCCTATAGATATGGGAGGGGTGGGAAAGCCAACAGAGCAGCTAGAGCGTTATCTAATGTCAGCAAGCTCCTCATAGCAGGGAGTCTATTTTGTCCAAGCGCAAAACCAGAAAGGGCCACTGAGCCCACCCCGGGGAGTCCACAAACCAAAGTCAGTGGAGGCCCCTTGGGCAGCCCCTCTCTCCCAGGCAGGGCTGGAGGTGGGCCCGAGCTGGTCCTCTGCTTCACCAGCCGGCCAGCAAGGGAGATCTTCACTGTGTCAGACCTAAAGGGGAAAATCAGAGCGCCACGGATGTTCCATGCTTTTCCTTTCTACAGAACCACTTTCCTCTTACCGTTTGAGGCGAGCAGTGGCTCTCCCTAACTGAACAAGTGGTTTAAAAATGCCAAATGCAGTTATACTGATTAATTATTTCACAGAAATATACGCTTACTCTCAGACTGTTGAAATAAGCAGAAACAAGTCATTGGGGAGAAAGCAGCAGAGAGGAGACAGGAAGAGCCAAGGTGGGTGTGGTTTTTTCTCTTTTTTAAAATACATAACGAAGTTTAAAGGGATAATGGCTAAACCTCAAAGCCATCATTGCTAAAAGCAATATTAAAAGGACACGATCTAACATCATGCTACAAAAATAGTGTCATCTGGTTTAACTAAATGTACATCTTTTTTTCAGTTCCATGATTGACAAGTGTTTATGTGACTGACACACAGAAGGCACCGAAGGTGAAGTGATTATTATTTGTCTTAAAATATACAAAGACAGAATTACCTACTTCGGGGGAAAAAAAATACAGTCATACCTGTAATAAATAGTTAAGTGTTTTTGCCACGGGTTCCCGAACCCCTACAGATTTCAACATATACAAATAGTTTCGATCCCTACATTCTCTTAGAGGGAACCACATCAAAATCAAGTTAACAAAAGCATTGGTTTTATCCACATATGTCAGTTTCATCATGAGGCAGGATCTGAAAACTCATTTTTAAACGGGTTACAGAGTGAAGGAGCTGGAAGCAGTCAGCCCCCGTGCAGGTCTAGGCCAGCTTGGGGGTCCACCTGGGCCTCCTGCCCTCGTCCTTCCCCACGAGCCAGCCTTCCCCCAGCCTTTGGACCAGCCAATTCTCCCTTCAAGCTCTGATTCTTTGCCTCCTTCACTTCTGCAGAAAGGGAAACTTGTGAAGTCAATTCTGGAAAAGGCAGGAAAGCAAAATGGCCCCCTGAAGGAGGCAGGCATCAGTTAGACCTGGCCCTGCTTGATCCAGGCACCAACCGGGTCCCCACACTGTCCTCATTTCCTGGTAACAGGAAATGCTTTCTACTGGGGTTCAGCGGCGTTCTCCAGAGACAACTCCGATGTGACAGTTTTGGACTGAGTCCCATACAAACCAGTACCCGAATCAACTGTGTCCTACCTTCTCTGGTCTGAGGCACAATTATGAAAAGAAACCTCACCTCACCCTGATCCCGTCAACAAAGCTGATTAAGGTCATTTGAGACCAGTTCCTACTGGAAATTGGAACCAGAAAGGTTCTGACAGCCCACTCGAGTCCAGGCTATTAACTCCTTAATGAAGGCTCTCTGGCCTCTGCGTACAATGCATCCCAAGGAAAACCTGCCACTCCAAGGTGTCTAGATGAGCAAGCAGGTCACCCTAAGTAAAGTCTTGGCATGAAAATGCGGACAACAAACTGACCCTAGGAACAAGATGTACTATTCAAGGATCCGTAAGCTAAACTTTATTTTAGGCAAGTTGCTGTTGCTTCAACCTCAGTGGGCTTGTAGGTAACTTTTTTCTTTATGGTTACATTTATGGGATAAGAAAAACCAGAGAGGGAAAAAAAATCCCCAAGGTTCAGAAATTGCACCGAAATGGGACAGAAATATAATCTAGACCAAAGAAGGAAGAACACATCGGCCCCATTCCTCTGTTTCAAGCCTAAGAGTGTATAAATGCCACTAATGCCACTTACTGGTGTGAAGGAAAGTCAAACGGAACATTCATTTTCAGAAGAAAATTCTTCTAGATCTAACAGAGATTAAGGGTATTTTCTATCAGGGACAGTTTCTAAATAAAAGCAATGGACAGGGTCAAATGTTTCAAATAACCTTTCAACCACACAGTTCTTATGATCTCAATAATATCTGCTGAGAGAGGAGGAAACACGAGATTTTATAAAAAGCCAGGAAAGGTGACAAAGCTCAAGGAGGCCTGTGTTAGGTCTGCGTCCTCTCTAAGGTGGACCCAAACCAGAATCTGAGTCCCCTGTCCAGAGCTCCAAGGCATACTGGTCCCAACATCCAGCTTTGGCTCTCAGGCTGAATGCAAACCTCAGCCCTCACTTTTCCAAAGACAAGAGAAAAGGAAGGTAGTTAACCAAGCACATTTTTTCAAACTGGCCTGGGTCGGTGACCACATGCAGGGTGATGGCCAGTTCCCCGGAGGCACGCAGTCTGGGTGTGCTGGGCCCCTCTCTCCTATCACCTCCCATTCTTGCCCCTGCTCCACTCTCCAGTCTGTTGCCCAGCTGGTCCTGAGAGTGGGTGCTGATAAGGTAAGAAAAATTTGAGGCAGACAGAAGTCCTGGGTTCTGCAAAGTTCACTAGGAACCAAAAAGGTATCTGGGGACCTCAAAAGCTAATGACAGTCCCTTGGGGCAGAGAACAACTTTTTATTTTCCTAGAGAGAATCAATTGGCAGTAGCCTTTACCTAGAAAGTGCTTTTTGCCCTTACCTGTTTATTGTCCTTATTTTCCTGTAAACAAGATATGGAGAAAATGACAGTCGGGAAGTAGCAGGATGACTTCCCGGTTGCCTGGTTTTGAACACGGATGGCACAGTGGGAACCACTGAAGTCATCACTGCCTTCCAGAATCACTAAATTGGCCACACATCGCCTCCACACACTACTTACGTTAGGGCTGGTTCTGAGAACTCACAGAAAATCTTGCACAGCCAGAGATTAGAACTTGGGCCACCTCTTAGACACTTGGAGAGGTGAGGAGTTTCTTCCAAACAGCACAAGATTGTCTGCACGACGAGGTGAGCCTGGACCGCACACAGGACATAATACACGGAGGCCTGATTCCAGGCTCGTTCGTTGCAAGCAAGAATCCATACACACGTGCAGACAAAAGAGTGCCTCCTCGCCTCAAGAGACCGCCTGTGGCTGAACCCAAGTCTGAATCGCTAAGAAACCATCAAAGAAAGGCAGAGGAAGTGGCAAACTTTTTAAAAGAGTAGACATGTTTTCAATGGAGTCAAAAGCTCTCACCATCTAACACGTCGGATACACTTCATGCCTACAGGCGTGCGCCTCCCTGCCAGGGGACAGTCGTGGTGCCCTGAGGGCCGGGGCTGTGGTCCGCCCCCGAGTCAGGCCCTCAGAGGAGCCGGTGGGTCCCGCTGGCTCCCATGTGACCAGCCAGGCTCTGTCCCCGCTGGCTTTTCAGTTCCAGCCGCCGAGACCGGGACTGGACAGGCCACTACATCCTTGCCTTTTTGTGGGCAAAGGTAACCTCTCTGGGATGAGTGTTTCTGCACAGAGTAAAAATCTAAAATAAAATACTTTGAATCAAACTTGTCCTAGAAGGTTTTAATCTGTGACTACCTTTGTCCTTCCCTGGCTTTATATGGGACCAACGAGCGACTTTCGGCCTCCATGACTGTAATCTTTCTGTATGAAAAGAAAAAGACCTCTCCCTCCCTCCACGCCTTCAACCCTGTAGAGAAACATACAGGAGAATCCGAAGGAGAAAATACCACATCAACCAAAATCAGTGCCAAGATCAACCTTCTCTGAAGACGTCGGTGCGCATCTATCTAAAAGCACCAGGGGTTCCACCGGAGGCTGGAAGGTCGCCACCACACGGTCTCCAGGCACCAAGTCCAATCTACACAGCAACTGCAGTTCCCATCAAGTTTGGCACAAACTACGAAAGCCGGCATCCTCCTACCAGAAAATTGAGAAACACTGAGATTGCCTCAGCCTTAAAATACCCCAAACCAAATGGATGTGGTCCACATTGGAACCATTACATGCACAAATAGGCTTCCTTCAATTTGCAAAAACAAAACTAAAGTCCTGCTAAGCGCCCCCTAAATCTAGATTGTCCTGTTTGCACACAGAGGCAACATAAGAAAAACAAGTGTCGTCACATTCGCCCTAGACAACCACACTCTCCTCTCAGAACTGCCCCCGCCGCGCTGCCGCGCGAGGAGGTCTGCTCCCGGGCTCTGCGCCACACCAATAAGAGAGCTGGCTGCTTCTGGCTGTGGTGGGAGCTAATTAAATACAAAGAAATATATTTACAGAAACCATGGGGGAGCCTCATGGCACAAAGGATATTAAATAGTTACAGGGACATAAATAATTCCGAAGATTCTAACACTAAGATGCAAAGTGACCACTACGTCCCTCGGTGGCACAAGGGATCGTCACTTTTTATCACCTAGAAGCATTTACAATTGCAATGGCTTCAGAACCACTACTTGCAGCTTTCAACACATCCTCGGGAGGCCAACAGGCCCTTTTCCACCAGGTGATAAACTGCTTTTATTGCAGCCACTTGGAAAAACTCGGGCAACAATCCTGCCCGAGTGGTATTCTTTTTCTTGATCTCACTTCAAAGGCAGCTTTTTACTGAGGCCAAGTAACATGACTCCCAGCAGATTCCTGATAAAGCTCAGGGTGGTCCTTCCACGTGGGCCCCACTCAATGCGAGGCTGGGTCTTTGTGGCCCTGTTTCTAAGTGGAAATCTCAGAGGGAGAGAAGCCCGTTTCAGACTATGCAGACACAGTCGACAAATGCAAAATAAATACATACAAATGAACAGATAAAATCCAGATGTCATCATCTCCTCAGAAGTCACTACACATAAGAAGTTCAAAGTTTGTGAGGCGTGACTGGTGCCGCCTCACAACACGCGTGGGAAGGGGGCTCGATCGGACCCGTGTGGGCGCAGGGGAGGTGCGTGACCACCGGGCCAGCGGGGTCTGCACCGACAGCCCACTGCCCCTGACGTGGACAAGGAACCGCAGCAGAATTCGGCCAGTTCCGGACGGTCGGTTCAGGCGGCTGACCCCTAGCCCCGACCCTTCAGACGTGGAAGGTACCGTTTCCCGTAGAACCTCCTGCCTAGCAGTGGTCCCTGCGCTGGGAAATGAGATGCTGCTCTTCTGCGAGGCGTGCGATGCCACGGATGCACGGATGACACCCTCTCGCGCCTGCTCTGCTCCCCACCTCCGAGCACACACTCGTGTTCGCTCTCTCCCCACGCAGCACGCGGCGAAAGCTGCAGTCATTCACTACTAGACAAGATCCTGGGGATCCTCCGCGGGCTGCAAACCCGCTGCCGCCCCCCACCCCCATCCCCACCGGGGCAGGGCGGGTTTCCTCCCTGGTGACAGCCAGACACAGAATAGTAGGGGGACACGGAGGTTTGTAAACATTCAAAACAGCTCAGAGAGTGAAAACCCAACAAGTTACGGGCAATTTTTCCATGAAAGATACAATTATAGTTTCCCGACGAGAAAAAAAACAAAACCAAAAACAAACAAAAAAACCTACAGCCTCAAAGGGGTTCATGTAACACATTCACCACAATCATCTTCACTTTATCAAGAATCCATCCAAAACCTTACATAACTAGAATTTTCCCCAGCAACTTCCGAGGTCGATGTTCATAGTCATGACCCTGAGGCACAAAAGCCACAACCCGTGCCTTCTGGAACATCAGTGAAAGGGTGTGTCGTGCTGGAAATTCAAGTATTTTCAAATCCTAGACAAACCTACTCAGAATCACTTTAGAACTGTCCTCAGGCATTTAAAAATTCGCACACATCCCTAAAACAGGTGTGTCCCCACCTGTGGTCCATGAAGCCAGCAAAGGTGCCGGCATTCTGGTTGGTGGAATGTTTTGTTTCGTTTTGTTTTTTGTGGTTTTTTTTTTTTTTGTGGCTTTTACCTGAGAAGGCAAAATTGCAGGAAGCCTGCAATTCAGCCTCCAAGTAGTAAGGGTGGGTCTGAAACTGGAAAACAAGATGGTCCCCACGTTCCCGGAGGAGAATCTGGGATTCAGGGAAGTGACGCATTTCAGGAAGAATTAATTGAGTGAGTTCTCAGCAGGGTGGGAACCGAAAGGTGACCTTCCCGCATTTCAGCAGTCCCACTGAACGGCCCCAAGAGGGCAGCAGCTTTTCCCATCCCCGTAAAGTCTGGGGGCCCGGCAAAGAGCTCCACCAGCGCCCCCATCACCAAGACCCTCAGCGTCACGCGTGGCTTTCTGGGCCTGTGCTGGGTGTGTCGACGCCCCAGGAGTGGAAGACGAGGAGCAGGGGAGGCTCCGGGCAGCAAGACTAAATGGTGCCCCGGAGCTCGCGAGGGGGCTGCCCGGCGATCGCTGCCAACCCCACACCTTCATTCCTTGATTTCCACCCCCTCCTAGCAGCCCCCATTAATCCAAAGTCTTGAGCTGTCACAAAAATATATGACAGGGTGGCTCGGAGTCAGATGTGAAGCCTGTGCTCGGGGACAGCGAAGACCTAAAGCAGATGCGGCAGCCGGTAAGGTCGGCGGCAACCACGGCCACCCAACCCTGGACCGATCGGCAGGCCTCTGCCGCCCACCTCGGTCAGAACAGCTGGGCTCGGCGGCTCCCTGCCTCAAATACCTGCCAGCGGGGGCTCTGAAAACCCTTTCCCAGGATGAACTTTCACCAAAGAGGACAAAATTCAACTTAATCACGGGAAAATCTGACATGATGAGGGAAAGAAAACTTGTCTGAAAGGATGGGCATGGGGACAAGAGGGAGGAGGATGGCAGGTGCTCATGTGTCCAGGCGCTGGATCTCAGGGCGACCGTCCACGTCTCTGGACTCCGTGCGGGCTCGGATGTAGTCACTGGCACTCTGCTGGTGGATGCTGACTCTCCATTTCTGCACCGCCAGGAACGTGTTCACTGCATATACCGCGGTTGCCAAGAAGCCAAATATCTGCAAAACACGGGCACGGTCAGTCCTCAGACACGTCAGCCGCGTACCGGGTGTGAGGGCAGGACCTGCCCTGAGCAGCTCACATTCACCCGAGATGTGTGCAACTGTCCCAGCTGTACCCACAGTGCCCAGACCCACTGATATTCGGCTGACTGTGGCCAAGTGCGCAGTGAACATGACCCACATAAAGTTCTGCATCACCTGAAGACAGCCCAAGACTTCTTTTAAAGTATTTTGGATCTATTAAAAACAAACAAACAGGGGTGGCCTGGGTGGCTCAGTCGATTAAGCGGCCAACTCTTGGTTTTGGCTCAGGTCGTGATCTCGGGGATTGTGGGTTTGAGCCCCGTGTCGGGCTCTTCTATGCTCACTGCGCAGAGCCTGCTTCGGATCCTCTGTCTCCCTCTTTCTGGCCCTCCCGTGCACGTTCTCTCTCAAAAAATAAATAAACGTTAAAAAAAGTTAAAAAACAAACAATCACAGAAGTGCCTCTTTTACAACACCTTCATGGCCACTGGTCCCAGGTAAGAAAGTAAAATGTAGACCAAAATACCATATAGACAGAAAATGAGGGTCTCAGGTGTCAGCCCCTAATCAAGCCATAATGCCTGACTTTCAAAATTACAGCCCCCCAGCCTCTGTCTGCTGTCCAGCTGCCTCGCCCCTGGGCAGCTCCAGGTGGTCAGCTCCGGGGTAAAAAGCAGTACAATTTTAACGATTCGAAAGGACTGATGAATCCACTGAGTGACACTAGGGACAGTAGCTGGCTTAATATTTTTTACAAACGTTTCAAACCAGCAGCCCCCCACCATGGCAAAAGTGCTACATGTTCATTATAAATACAGAGCAATATAGAAATGCAAAACACAGAGCGTGAAAGTCTTAAGGTTATCTGGCTCCCACCCTCCCCCGAAGGCATTCCACCTCAAAGAACAAAAAACATGTCACCTGACTGCTACATGGAGTCTGGCCTACTTCTTCGTTAAGATTCTCCCCCACACATTGACAGATAAGGCTCTTAAAAGTAACATCACTAACAGACACGCAGGGCTCTGGAAACAGACTAAAGCAGTGATTCTCAAATTTGAGCATGCACCTGAAGCACCCGGAGGGCTTATTACTGGGGATCTCTAATTCAGTAGCTCTGGGGGAGCCTGGGAATGGCATTTCTAACAAGTTCCTCGGTGATGCTGAGGCTGCTCTTCTGGGGACCACACTTTGAGAACCATAGCGCTGAAGGAACCGGGACCTCCACTGACTCAGTAAGAACATCGTTAGCAAAGAAAAAGCTAGGGAAGAATGAGCAGGACGCAGGCTAGGGGACAGAGGAGAGCAAGTCACAGGGTGCACAAATCAGCCTGAGTTCACTTACCACGGCAGCAATTTCTGCTCCGGTTTTGTGGTTTAAAGCAGCCAGTACAATCGAAGCAATAAAGAAAAAGAAAGTGCTGAGTCCAGTGTTGACCAAATCCTAAAGAAGAAGATAAAGTCACTTGGAAAGAATGATTTCCTGCTTTGCCCTAAAAGCAGCACAAGGCCCAGCCTCTCTGATGACACCATATTTTAGTCTCAATGGCCCAGGGGTACTGGTCCCACAAAGGAAGGCAAAGATGATACCAGCTTATGATGATGCTACTTGATATGTCACCACAGCAAAATCCACATTTTAATCAACCACGTTGTCATTTCTTAATGAATTATTACAGAAACCCAAACTGCTAACCCATTAAGGACACGCACGTTAATTACCATTTTGAGTTCTACTGTCATCTTTTCAAACTAAGTTAAAATCACCTCAGCATGGGCAGCACTCCCCAGAAGTCCAGAATGTACTATAACTGGCCAAGTGCCCTCCATCGCCACCCCCCCCCATTCATTTGTGACTTGGCAAGTGCATGGGTTTTTAGACCTAGAGAACTCACTTAGCCAGACCTCACGCTCTTTCTTATGCATGGTCTTTCATGGGTCTCTATGGCTAAAACCTAGAGGATTTTCTCCTAAGTTTTTTGCAAAGCAAATGAGGTTAGGTATCCAATGCTTCCAAGATTTAACTCCTGTCTCAGCTGTGAAGACAAACGGAGCACATCGATTAAGTGTCACAGCCTGACGTGGGTCCTTACCCACCATGACTTGGGACAAGCCATTTTGCTTCTTGTGTCTCATGTGGGGACAGTACCCCCACCTCACAGAGTTATTCTAGGGGTCAGGTGGAGCCACTCACAGCTACGGTTCCCTGCACATTAATTGCTGCTTCTGTGATCGCCAATGTGACAATGGGATGCTGACATCCGGGGTCATACCAGAGTCCATATAATCTCTACAGGGAAGCAAAATCCAAGGGAAATGTTGGGCTGTTAGTGCATCAACACCAGGTGGGTCCTCAAGGGCCATCTCCTTTTTTTAAAAAATGTTTATTTTGAGAGCGACATAGAATGCGTGTGCTAACACGCGCGCGCACACACACACACACAGACGTGTGTGTATGTGTGCCGGAGTTGGGGAGGGGAAGAGAGAGGGAGAGAGAGAGAGAGAATCCCAATCAAGTTCCATGATGAGAGCACAGAGCCCAACATGGGGCTTGATCCCACAATCCTGGGATCATGACCTGAGCTGAAATCAAGAGTCGGACGCTCGACCAAATGAGCCACCCAGGTGCCCCGTCATCTCTTTCCAAAGTTGCAAAAAAGCAACGTTCTCATCACAGAGGTACTGAGCCTACGCAGCAGGAACCCCAGCACACTGCTGGTGCGGGCTTCCCTAGGGGCTCACAGAGCGAAGCAAGCACCAACTACAAAACTCTGTTCAGAAACCGTCTGCCAGCACAACAGTTTTCAGCTGTGACCAATGTGAACCAAGGGCAGGTTTTTCACAAATTCAAACCAGGAAGTGTTCAGTTAAAATGCTCAGGTCTGGGTAAGGTGCCGTAGGAATAAAGAATATAAAATGTACTTTCCAAAACAAACACTATTGAGAAGTGGGGGGAGTTTTGTGATACATTCTGAGGCCAAACATCAAACCAAATAGTATGTACATTATTGGCGACAGTGTAAAAATATAAATGTGGTCAAGGGCCTACATGCATCAAAGGTTTTAAAAAGGTTCGTGTTGCCTATGATTTCCACATTTGGAAATTCATCTTAAATATCACACTAGTGCAAAGGTCTCAGTATAAGGATGTTTGTCATAATCCTTAACATAGCAAAAAAAAAAAAACAAAAAAACCCAAAAAAACAAAAACAAAAAAAACCCTCAAAAACTGGAAACAAACAAAATGCTCAAGAATAAAGGAGTTGTTAAATAAAATGGTATCTCCACAATGGAACACTATGCAGTCATTAAAATAATGGTGAAGTTGTATATTTAACATGAAATATACTTAAAATAGTTTAAGTGAAAAAGCATAATTCTAATGATTCCATTCCACACACCCCCCCACACACACACATATCACAACATACATGTCTAGGTGAAAGATAGTCTACATAGTCTGGAAGCTTATATCAAGTTTTACAAGTGGTTATCCCAATGGTTTGTATCACATATGACTTTTTAATAACTTTATTGAGATAGAACTCATATGCCATATAATATACCCAATTAAGATGTGCAATTCAATTACCATGATCTAATTTTATTTTTTTAATGTTTATTTATTTATTTGAGAGAGGGTGAGAGAGAGAGAGAAAGAGAGAGAGAGAGAGAGAGAGAGAGAGAGAGGTGGGGAGGGACAAAGACAGAGGAGAGAGAACCCCAAGCAGGCTCCATGCTGTCAGCACAGAGCCAGACATGGGGCTCAAACTCACAAACCGTGAGATCATGACCTGAGCTGAAACCAAGAGTCAGATACTTAACCAACTGAGCCACCCAGGCGCACCTACCATTATCTAATTTTAGAACATTTTCAGCACCAAAAAGAAACTCATTAGCAGTTAATTCTTCATCCCTCTCCTAATCCTAGGCAACCACTAACCTGCTTTCTGTCTCTTTGGATCTTCCTATTCTGGAAATTTCATATAAATAGAATTATATATTATGTGCTCTTTTGGATTCGCTTCTCCCACTCAGTTTAAGATTTCTAAGGTTCATTCAGGATGGAGCACAGATCAACACTTCATTCCCTTCTCTTACTATATAGTATTCCATTGTACAGGTACCCCACATGTTATTTACCTTTTCGTCAGTTTTTGGACATCTGAGTTGTTTCCACTTTCCGGTTGTTTTAAACAATGCTATTATGAACTTACAAGCTTTTGTGTAGACATATGTTTTCATTTGTATTGGATCATCACATGATTTTTTTTTCCTTTATCTGTATCTTCCCATTTTTCTGTAACAAACACTTATTCCCCTGCACGGCTTTATTAAAAGGCTTAAAAGTGGAATACTGCACATGTTCATCGGCATCAACTACATGAGTTCCTCATCCATGAAACAAACATCAGGCCTTGTAGGTTCATCCTTCACATTAGGGGGCACACATGGACATGACCTTAGAACAGGCTTTGGGGGGAGTAGTCAACAGTGGTGTTTAACTTTCTTTAATGCTTTTTTTTTTAATGTTTATTTTTGAGAGAGAGAGAGACAGAGAGACAGAGATAACGAGTGGGGGAGGGGCAGAGAGAGAGGGAGACACAGAATCAGAAGCAAGCTCTAGGCTCTGAGCTGTCAGCACAGAGCCCCCGACAACAGGCTCAAGCCCATGAACTGTGAGATCATGACCTGAGCCAAAGTCAGGATGCTTAACCAAATGAGCCACCCAGGCTCATGAAAAGGATGAAAACCACCCTCACATACACACACACTTGGGTCCCTTCTTCAGTGACACACCAGGAGGTACAGATGTGAACCCCTGTAACTCCAAGAACAGATCAACAGGGTGTGGGCTAGAGGGTGCGAACCCGAGACCTATTGACCATATCTGGCCCACAGACAGGTTTGACTTGCACGGCTTTCAAAGCAAATTTGAACACGCCGACATTTAAACACCAGAAGACTGTACGTAAAAAACTAAGTTCTTAAAAACAAACAAACAAACAAACAAACAACCTTCTAGCTGCCTTTGAAAAACCGTTCCAGAAGTGCCCTATGGCAACCACAGGGTCAGCGGGGGCTGAGTAGGAGAACCACCTGCCTGCCTCCCCGGTCTCCAGCCCCAGAGGCCCCGAGTCTACAAGCCCAAGCCAGTCCCCGAGAACGGGCCGTCCTGTAACGTGCCCCACCCTTCCACACTCTGTGCCCAGGAGTCACCCACTCATCTCTCAAGGCCCAGCTGGAATCTGGCGTTTTCTCTGAACTCCCCCTGACTGACCCACTCCAGGCTCCCGCCCAGGGAATCCACCACCTCCTTGCCTGTGTCCTGCCAGGCCACACACCAAACTGGATCTGATGGAGCACACCTGTCCACAGGCAAGCAGCTTGCATCCACCTGCCGTGTGCTTTCAGTTCCAAGTCCTGGCACAAAGTAGGTATCCGGTTCGTGTTTGCCGGACTGATAACAGGTGAGATAGTTGTGAACAGGTTGGGGCCCAGCCTGTCACTGCAATTGCTCCCAAACCACGGGGCTCCGTGGCTGGCTCTGGCATCGGTTCCACACAAGGATGAGAGAGCAAGTTCACAGCCACTCAGTCTATACCACGCACGGACTTGTGCTCGAATGGCTCCGGTATCAAAGGGACAATCCTAATACTGATGATAGTGGCAAATACTCTCCATGGAGTCCCTGTTGTGCCAACTCTGTGTGCGTGTGTGTGTGCGCGCACACATGTGTGTATAACTTCACAGATCCTAACCTAATTATGACCCAAAATACGTATAAAGTAGGACACGTGTTATTCTGTTCTGCTTTTATGGGGAAAGAAACAGAGTACCAGAAAGGATGAGTGTGGTATAATAAAAAAATATGTATTTGGTCTTTGTCCCCAGTTCCTTGGCATTTTCTGGGGTGACGGGAGTATCTTTTGTGGTTCATAAGGAGCCCCTCTCAACCATAAACAACCATTAGTTTGTGCTAATGAGGTGACTCTCTGGAGCCCCTGGATAGTTTCAGGATGGGAGGTGGTTACCAGAAAAACCAACCAGGCTGTTAGAGGGTTAGAACTTTCTGCCTCACCTGCACCAACCTCCAGGGAGGGGAGAAGGGCTAGAGATTGGGTTCAACCTCCAAACGACCAATGATTTTAACCAATCATGCCTACCTAATGAAACCTCCCTAAAAACCTCCGAATGACGGGGTTCAGGGAGCTTCCGAGCTGGCGACCACACACCCAGGCCGGGAGGGTGCTGCACCCCAACTCCAGGAGGACAGAGGCTCCAGCACGTTGAGACTTCTGGATCCTGCCCTCCACATAACACATCTCTTCCACGTGGCTGTTCCTGCGTTGTATCCTTTACAACAAACCAGTAATCATAAGTAAGCACTTTTCCCAAGTTCTGTAAGCTACTCTAGAGAACTACGAACCTGAGGGGGCAGCTGTGAGAACGCCCAAATCTGCAGTTGGTGCAGGTGACCTGGGAGCTCCATTTGTGGCAGGCGTGTGAAGTGGGGGCAGTCTCGAGGAACTAAGCCCTTCGCCTGGGGATCTGTGTCAACTGTAGGCCTTAGTGTCGGAATGGAGTTGAGTTTTTGGACACCTAGTTAGTGTCAGAGAATTAGAGAACTGCTCGGTCTGGAAAAACTACACAGATTTGGTGTCAGAGAAAAAAAAAAAAAAGACACACATTTGGTGTAAAAAGTTGTGTCAGAAACCCCACACAATGAGTCATGGCCAAGTCCTTGGGGCTCTTCAGGTGGCTCCTCTGGGTGACTCAGACTGTCCCAACTCAACACCCAACCGACCTGGGTTTTTGATCCGGAGAGGTCTGTGGGATGCGCGAGGGCCGCTAAGGCACTGAGAAGGAAACCAAGGAGGAAGGAGAAAAGCCAGGACAGGGTAGTATCAGGGCAGGCAAGAGTGGAGAGTACAGCAGCAAGAACAGAGCGTTCCATGGCAGATTCCGCTCAAATGTTCAGTGAGGAGATGGGCGGGCGCCTGGGTGGCTCAGTCAGTTAGGTGTCTGACTCTCGGTCATGATCTCGCGGTTTCGTGGGTTGGAGCCGCACATCAGCCTCTGTGCTGGCAGCGTGGAGCCTGCTTGGGATTTTCTCTCCTTCTCTCTCTGCCCCTCCCCCACTCGCACTGTTTCTGTCTCTCTCAAATGAAAAAAATATGTATTTAAAACATGTTCAGTGAGGGGAGAACTGAGGAACAGCCTGGGGATCCAGGAACATGGAGGTCCCAGAGATCACGACCAGAGTACTCTCAAGAACGTCAAATTTACCTTTTGTCCCGAGCGGTGACTCCACCGTCTTTATCATTCTTCATTCAACTGTACATTTTAATGAATTTTTCTGAATGATCTGTATTTGACAGTGAAAGGTGGGAAAACACAGATTGGGAGGAGGGAAGGAGAGACAGCACATGCAGACCTCCCTGCTGGTTACGAAGTTAGGCTGAGCAGGCCCTGACGGGCTCGTGGCACCAGCTAGGGAGACTGGGAGCCGCTAGTGGGCTTTCAGTGGTGGGAAAGGGATGAGAGAAGAGAAGGAAGGGGTGGGGCCAGAGGCCTGGGACACTAACCAAGGTAAACACAGGACGCACAGGCATATGAGCCCCTAATATATAGAGAAAAACAAATACCACGTGGTAAGTCCCATAGATTCATCAACAAACAAACAAGCAAACCCAGAGCTAACAGAATCTTTCTGCTTGCATCAAATAATGCTTGTATAAAATACACACTTTGCAACCTCCTCCTTATGTGCCATTTTTCATGAATATTTTTATGTCAATGTAGGCTCCTGAACGACCGTTTTGCTAAATCTATACTAATCACGCCCTATTTCATTCACTAGCAAGCTCTGTTGATGACAATAACTCCTACCGCCTTGTTAGAAAAACACAACACAGCCAAGGCCAACCCTCTGTAGGGATTCCAACTGGGAAACCCAATCCCAATAAGCTGTGTCCAGCCCTGAAGAGCTCACTTTTTCTCCCCTCCCAAAGAATAGATGACCTGAGCTCTCCTCAGTAAGTACTACCTCCTCAAGTTCATGTACTCACATACTCTTCTGTTGGATAAGCAAACACCTTCATCTGCTCTAAAAGGGTGGAAATTCTCGGTGCGTCTGGGTGGCTCAGGCGGTTGGGCATCCAACTCTTGGTTTCGGTTCAGGTCATGATCTCACGGTTCCATGAGTTTGAGCCCCACGTCGGGCTCTGCACTGATGATGTGGAGCCTGGTAGGGGTTCCCTCCCTCCCTCTCTTTCTCCCTCAAAATAAATAAACTTAAAAAAAAATGGGGGTGTGTGTGGAAATTCTGGAAAAAGGATCCCAAAAAATTGAAAGCATTCTCAAGTGACCACATCACTCACTCAGGTGTTTGCTCCACCAACACCGTCCAGAAGAAAATGATGTATGTTAACTTCCCAGTGAAAAAGAGGCACTTCAGTACAACTGAATAATGTGGTAGTCACCAAGCAGAAAGCCCTTCATGATTAAAATAGGAAAATCCAGGATGCCTGAGTGGCTCAGTTGGGTAAGTGTCCAACTCTTGATTTTGGCTCGGGTCGTGATCTCTCGGTTCATGAGGTCGAGCCCCGCGTTGGGTTCTGTGCTAACAGCTCAGAGCCTGGAGCCTGCTTTGGATTCTGTGTCTCCCTCTCTCTGTCCCTCACCCACTTGCTTGCTCTCTCTCTCAAAAATAAACAAATATTTAAAAATTTTTGTTAATAGTTAAAAAAAAAAAAAGAAAACCACTCTCACTCATGATAATATTAATACTTCTTATACAGGGTTATGGGAGGGGGGATGGGCTAAATGGGTAAGGAATTAAGGAATTTACTCCTGAAGTCATTGTTTCACTATATACTAATTTGGATGTAAATCTTAAAAAATAAAGTTAAATTATAAAAAAAAAAAAAAATACTTCTTATGCAGGCAGCAGCGCACACTGGCTTGAGGTCCCCTTATACACATTGTTTCATTTCCTTCTTAAAACAAGCCTGTAAAATACTATCGCCTCCACCTTACCAATCGCGGCCTTCAACATGCGGCTGTAAGTGACCTGCCCAGAGTCACACACAGACCTTAAGAACCACCTTGCACTTGAACCCAAAAATGTCTAATTCAAAGTCCCTGGTCTTCCTGGCAGCCACTTCTTTGTTAAACGGGTCCTCCGGCACTTTGCATTCTGGTTGGAGGAGGCTAATGAGGTTGTCCTATGCTCTCTGTCTACTACACTGTCAATTTAAATGGATAAATGCTCACAACTCTGTGAACATTTTTTAATGGAGAACACAAACTTTATCTTAAAAATACTTGAGGGGCGCCTGGGTGGCTCAGTCGGTTAGGCGTCCGACTTCAGCTCAGGTCATGATCTCACAGTCCGTGGGTTTGAGCCCCGCGTCGGGCTCTGTGCTGACGGCTCAGAGCCTGGAGCCTGCTTCAGATTCTGTGTCTCCCTCTCTCTCTGACCCTCCCCCGTTCATGCTCTGTCTCTCTCTGTCTCAAAAATAAATAAACATTAAAAAAAAATTTAAAAAAAAATTAAAAATACTTGAGATGCTGGGGCACCTGGGTGGCTCAGTCGGTTAAGCGTCTGACTTCGGCTCGCGTCACGATCTCACGGTTTGTGAGTTCAATCCCCGTGTCGGGCTCAGTGCTGACAGCTCAGAGCCTGGAGCCTGCTTCGGATTCTGTGTCTCCCTCTCTCTGGCCCTCCCCTGCTCATACTGTGTCTCTCTCAAAAATAAACAAACAGGGGCGCCTGGGTGGCGCAGTCGGTTAAGCGTCCGACTTCAGCCAGGTCACGATCTCGCGGTCCGTGAGTTCGAGCCCCGCGTCAGGCTCTGGCCTGATGGCTCGGAGCCTGGAGCCTGTTTCCGATTCTGTGTCTCCCTCTCTCTCTGCCCCTCCCCTGTTCATGCTCTGTCTCTCTCTGTCCCAAAAATAAATAAAAAACGTTGAAAAAAAAATTAAAAAAAAATAAATAAACAAACATTAAAAAAATAAAAATAAAAACCACCTGAGATGCTAAAACCTGTCACAAAACCAGGACAAATCCAGCTGAGTTTTCGACTGAAATCAGCTTTTCTAGTTCAGCTCTTCTTTTATATTCCCTCCTAGGAGTTCGAACAACACACAGAGTATTCTGCCAGGAAGACCCGCTCCTCTCAGTACCCCACAGGATCACCATGGGGGTGGTCTTCCCAGGCAAGGGGACCTCCTCCCTGGCTCCTGCACCCGGGGCACACTTTCCATGCTGCCGCACACACCCAGCACTAGGCAGCAAGACAGGAGCTCACACAAGGGTGGGCGGTCTGCAGCACCCTCCCTGCTCCTGCCACCCTGCAGCAGGAGGCACAGAGGGGGAGGCAGCTGACTGTGCTTTCTTGTGTCTCTGACCGATTTCCTTTGGGCTCTTGCACATGAGCGTTTGCAAAGAAACATCAAGAAAACCAAGTGCTATTATTAAGTTTCCTTTCTCATTCAGCAGGGCAAGGAAAAGTAACACACGTCAAGGAACAGGGGCCCGGGAGGGACCAGCCCTAAGCTTCCCATGCTGATCAGAGGGTGAGCCCGTCATTAAGAACCCAAACCGTCGAGAGGGCACGCTTTTTCCACTCAAGACTCTGATCAAACCACCAAACCCTCTGCGCCCTACCAGTTGCTTTGAATTTAATGATAATCCTAGGCTTTGCAACTCATTGGTCATTTTCATTCATAATTTCAATTCTTCCTGAATCAATACTTTTGTAAATGGCTTTTGGGTCCAGTGTGAAAAAAAAATAAAGGTATTAATTCCATTTTCTCTTTCCAGATTCTGTAAATATCAACATTACCAATCTTCTCTGGGGATCATAAAACTGAAATGACATCTTTAAAGGGGTCAAAATAATTTTTAAGATGGTTTTACCATTAGTGAAGATTCAAATTACCTTATAGTTTTATCCAACCCAGTAAAGAAATTTAAAATTTCACAGTTGAATTACAATGAAATATTTAAGTATCAAAATGAACTGGAACCAAACAGCACACGGAGAGGTTCCAAATTTCCCTCGGAGCCGAGCGGCACCCAGGGTCAGAGAGCGGTGACCTATACTCACTGTCAGGTTCCAGTTGATCTGGGGGATCCTCATGTGAAGGTTCAGACTGAACAGAATCAGCAAGACTCCAGTCACCACAAATGCACTACAGCTCACAAACTCAAAGAAGTAGAGGCCTTCACACGGAGAACACTCCATGATGGTCTCTATGCAGATGAAAGCAATCAGGGCCAAAATCTAGGAAGAAAATTGGAAACACACATATATGTGTATATTTAGTACATGGCCGTGGACATATGTGCCTGCCACGTTTAACTAAAACTCCACCACCACCATATGCAGCCAGAGTTTTCCTCTGGGGACGACAGCATCACCGTCAGGAACACAACCTGATGAAATTCTTACGAAACAGGTATAGAGGATAGAATTCCTGATGTGGACACCTCGCACGACAGCCCCCCGACACCGTCCGGGTGTGGCCCTCGTGAGGAAACAGAAAGGAACAACATCTCTGTGATGTTTTCGGTTCTGCCTCTGCCACCAGTAAGTGGACTCTGCCTACACACGTTTCCAATTTATAGTCCCCACCACAATTATGCCAAACACGGAGAGGGCAGGGTCCAAATGGTGTCCGTTTATGCCATCTGCAGCTGCCCTGGTGGTTCAAGCGGAGGTCACGCAGGCCGACTGGCACCCCTGAGGGCTTGAAGACAGGGACGAGTATAATCCCTCCTTCTCCCAGTTACAAGTCCCTAAAAGTGAGGCCTACCTAATTAATTCATGAGCTACGTTTTTTAAAAGTTATCACTGGAGGGGCGCCTGGGTGGCTCAGACAGGCAAGAGTCTGACTCCGGATTTTGGCTCAGGTCATGAACTCACAGTTCCTGGGTTTGAACCCCACACTGGGCTCCGTGCTGACAGTGCAGAGCCTACTTGGGATTCTCTCTCCCTCCTTCTCTCTCTGCCTCTTCTCTGCTTGCCTTCTCTCTCAAAATAAATAAACTTTAAAAAACTTTTTTAATAAAAAATAAAAAAATAAAAGTTACCACTGTACTTGGTCAGAAAAAGTTGGAATGGCAGCTTATAAAAACATTGAAAATTTTACCAGTAATGGCATCGGTTTCTTTCTGAAGAACCAAAGTAATATTCCAGCAATATGTCCCCAGAGATCAGAGCTCATAGTTAAACAGGTATCAGTGGAAATTACCAGGTAAGCTTTTAAAAGATTTCAGGATGGGGAGTGCCTGGGTGGCTCAGTGAAGCATCTGATTCTTGGTTTCTGCTCAGGTCATGATCTGATGGTTAATGTGTTCGAGCCCTGAATCGGGCTTCGCGCAGACAGCACGGAGCCTGCTTGGGATTCTCTCTGTCCCTCTCTCTCTGCCCCTCCGTCACTCACTCTCTCTGTCTCTCTCTCAAAATAAATAAATCAAAACTTAAAAAAAAAAAAAAAAAAAAAAAAGATTTCAGGACCAGGTGCCTGGGTGGCTCAGTAGGTTGGGCAGCCGACTTGGGCTCAGGTCAGGATTTCACAGTTGATTTCAATCCCCAAGTTGGGCTCTGTACTGACAGCTCAGAGCCTGGAGCCTGCTTTGGATTGTGTGTGTGTGTGTGTGTGTGTGTGTGTCGCTCTCTCTCTCTCCAAAATAAACAAATATTTAAAAAAAAAATTTTTTTTTTTAATTTCAGGAGAAGGAAGAGGAGGGGTTCCAATGGCTGAATTAATGGGCCAATGATCAGGACAGGTCAGGTGGTCTTTTACCTAAAACCTAAAACCTAAGATCAGTCTTAGTCTCCCAGCCTCTACTCTACCGCTTCTCTAACAGAGCACTTCTCAGACCACCACATGTTAAGCCTGGGCCAGAACCTGAGGCGAGCCCCCACTTCAAAGGTCCAGGAGGTATAGACAGGCGACTCGGTGGTCCCAGATTTGTCCTTAGAGCCACCAACAGCTGCATCACGAGAGAGCCCATCAGAAGTGCAGAATTTTTTTTTTAATGTTTATGTATTTTTGAGAGAAAGAGAGCTGGCAACAGGCAGAGAGAGAGACACACACAGAATGCGAAGCAGGCTCCAGGCTCTGAGCTGTCGGCACAGAGCCCGACACGAGCCTAGAACTCAGGAACCGTGAGATTATGACCTGAGCTGAAGTCGGATGCTTAACTGACTAAGCCACCTAGGCGCCCAAGAAGTGCAGAATCTCTGCCTCTCCTCCTTGACCTACAGAGTCAGAATGTTGTTGTTTTTGTTTGACAAGATCCCCAGATAATTAAACTTTGGGAACACCCCAAGGCATGGGCTGCTCTGTGACCTCTGACTACTGGAGTCCCACATGTGCCTTTCAGGGCGGGACTCAATGCCACCTCCTCCCCATGCCTTCCCAGATTGTCTCTCTCCCTGCCAGGCATTATTTGATTGCCCCTTCTCCTGGGAAGGCTTGTTCATCTGTGATTGCATTCTATCCTTTTTTAAACTTGCTATCATGTCTCTCTCTGCCTCGTGAGCTTTTTGAAGGCAGGGAGGGGCCAGCCCATCTCTTTCCTCCCGAGGCACCAAAGCACAGTTACTTGCACGCTGCCAGCAAACAGGGCCTCGGGAGCCACGAAAAACCCACACCCACAATTGCTAACTTGCTTGGCAGGATCTCCACGTGAAAGGCAGGACAGGGTGGCGCCACTCTATCCACTATCAACATCAGTACTTCCACACTGGGGTGCTTGGGTGACTCATTCAGTTAAAAGTCTCTGGCTCTTGATTTCGGCTCAGGTCATGATCTCACAGTTCATGGAATTGAGCCCCATGTCGGGCTCCGCGCTGACAGCCCAGAGCCTGCCTGGGATTCTCTCTCTTCGCTCCCACCCCCTCCTGCCCCGCTTGTGCCCTCTCTCTCTCTCTCTCTCTCAAAATAAATAAAAATAAACATTAAAAAATATATATTTCCACACAGCAATCATAAAAGACACTTCTATCAATACATGGTTTGTGCTTCTATTTTAAGTCAGAGCATGCTGAGACGGGGGTCTTTAAGCACACATTTTGTGCGTCTCCTGATCGCTCTTGTTACAATTCTCTGCAGAAGCAGAGACTTGAATTCTCCATCTGAATTTCATGCCTGACTTGCAATCAGTTCACAAAGAAGTAGTTCATGTAAGGGAAACTCCTCAACTTTTTTCTTCCCCCTGTAATTGGATCTAGTAATCCTGGGCAAGAAATAACACACTGTACTGATGAGTTACAAATGTTTCTGGTATGCTAACTTCAACCATATTTGTGTGGGAAGGTAACACCTACAATCTTAAATATTAAAAACGGTTTCAAGAATATGCAAATCTAATAGGCCACTCAATACAGCAGTGAACAAAACAAACAATCTCTGCTCTCTAGCCCATATTCTAATGAAGGAGAAGCTTTTAAAAATTAAATTAAAAATACAGTACACGAGGCAGTGTTAAGTGCAAAGGGGGAAAAAATCCAAGCAGGGAAGGAGAGTGCAGTGTAACTAGGGCAAAGGTGTTTGAAATGTTAGGCAGAGTGACATGAAAGCCTCACCGAGAATATTCTAGATTTATATGAAGTTTATCATTTATCACAGTCTATTACAAACGATATTCAAATGAAAGAGAATTTCGACTGCCCCCATTCTGACCTCAGTCTGTTCTGATTGAGTTCTTCTTTCCAGTTTATCTCTTAACTTGGGCCAAACACCCTGTGAGCAAAGCATCCTGTGATGGAAACCAAAACTGTCCCCTCAAGCAACAGGCACTGCCCTGAGCCAGCAAGAGCCATCAAGAGCCAGTGGGGCCGACCCCAAGACAATGATCAACCTGACCTTTACTGACCAGCTGCAAGTACCCACCGACTTTTGTCCCACATTTTCCTTCTATAAACCTGGAAGCATTTTCAGCACGTGGGAGATGTCTTGGAGACGTCGTTCCTGGTCTTCCCAGGGCGCGCCTCCCTGAAATCAATTCCTTTCTTCTTTCCCCGCCACTCACCTCTGCCTTTGGACTTTGTCAGCGGCCAGTGGCTGAACCCAGTCTGTCTGGAACCCCCGGAGCCAGGTGCTCTTGCACCCCAGTTACAAAAGGATAAAATTAAACAGCAAATGGAGATATACACAGGGCAAGGTCCAAAAGCGTCTCTAACACAGGAGCTCTGTCCTGCAGAGTTTGGAATGCACGGCCCTCCTGGCACGTACATACACATTTTGGTTTACCAGCCTGGAAGCTGTCAACTCTTGCCTTCAGAGTTTTTAGAGCTCGGTTTGCAGCCCCTTCCTAGAGGCCGGTGGGTGGGGCTGAACTCTCTATCACAAGGTCGCTTCGCCTGGCAACCAGCCTCCATCCTTAGGTGCCTTCCGCAACAGTCCTCTCATTAACACAAACTCAGGTGTGGTTGAAAGGGAGTTGTTAAGAAGAGCAAAAGAAACCTCTCATCATTTGGGAAACTTCAAGGGTTTTAAGAGCTCTGTGCCAGAAATGAGATGAAGACCAAATATATTATTTCCTGCTATAAATCACAGTGTCATGAGTATTCATAGGTAGACAGAGATACAGATAGATACACACACACACAGCTATACACATACATTAATCAATCCCCTTTTGATAGGTATTTAAGCAGCTTCTAATATTGTTTCGAATAAGCAGTACACTTTTTTGCCTGCCTTTTGGCATAGCAAATGTCAAATTTTCCTCCAGCACAGTGAAGTCTACAGCTAAAGTAAAACCTACCTATTGACCAACAAGAAGAAAGTACGAACTCAAAGTTAATGCTGGAAGCCAACAACTTCAAGGCAACCCAAGAGTCAGAAGTAATTCAACTTATAACTGTTTTGCAGTAGACAAATATCACAATGTAAAATAGTACGGAGTTGTTCAAAAAGGTGCAAATAAGTAACAGCCCTTGTATTTGCTAATTGAGGGATCATGTGAGTCCTTGACAGGGCCCTTTCCATGTAGCACCTACCGACTGACCAAGAGTATTTTTTCATAGTTGGCAAACAAATTTATACTAAAAGGTTGTCAGCAGCTAATTATGACTGGCAAACTCAAAAAGCAGGAAGGGGAAAAAATGTTGACTGATTAAGTTACTATTAAAACTTTTCAAAATTTTGGGGCGCCTGGGTGGCTCAGTTGGTTAAGCGTCCGGCTCTTGGCTTTGGTTCACGTCATGATCTCACGGTTAGTGAGTTCGAGTCCCATATTGGGCTCCGTGCTGACAGTGCAGAGCCTGCTTGGGATTCTCTCTCTCCCCTCCCCTCTCTCTCTGCCCCTCCCCCAACTGGCACACACTCTCTCTCAAATAAATAAACTTTAAAAATAAATAAATAAATCAAACTTTTAAAAATTTCACAGGACCCCATGTTACTATTGGTGGAAGTGTCCAGCGTCAGGACCTTTCTGGAGGCCACAGTAATCAACGGCACTGTTCACCAGTACATCCCATTCTCCCCCTTGCAGGCACACTGTAGGGTTGGAGGCTTGTGCTGTGAGATGTTCCCCATGCAGATTTATTCTCAAGATGATGGAGTTTCTGCCTCAGAACTCCACAAGTGCCGCTCCAGCTTGCTATCATGACTCCTCACCAGGTGGCAATGGAGTATCAATGGGCATTCTGGGGATTTGGCTAATTGGAAGCTGAGTGAGAGACAGGTTACATTTGGGTTCAGTTGTCACTTCCACACATAGTTACTGTAAATCCCCCCACCGCAGGAATGGCTTCCAGATACACTCTGAGCTGACATCATGAAGAAGAAACAGGCCCTAAAATTCACAAGATAGACCAAG
This sequence comes from Panthera tigris, assembly GCF_018350195.1. Taxonomy (NCBI): domain Eukaryota; kingdom Metazoa; phylum Chordata; class Mammalia; order Carnivora; family Felidae; genus Panthera; species Panthera tigris. The sequence continues at coordinate 42,103,671 of NC_056674.1, forward strand.
ATTATATTCAATAATGCAGAGTATGTAATTATAAGCACATACATATGTTCTCCCTTTTTGGTGGGAATCACATGAAATAGAATTGATCAGAGAATGCAAACTGGTGGTTTGAGGAGGTTCCTCAGAAAGTTAAAAATAGAACTACCCTATAACCCAGATATTGCACTACTAGGTATATACCCAAGGGATACAGGTGTGCTATTTCGAACGAGCATATGCACCCCAATGTTTATAGCAGCACTACTGACAATAGCCAAGGTATGGAAAGAGCCCAAATGTCCATCGATGGATGCATGGATAAAGAAGATGTGGTGTATATATACAATGGAGTATTACTCGGCAATCAAAAAGAATGAAATCCTGCCATTTGCAACGACGTGGATGGAACTGGAGGATATTGTGCTAAGTGAAGTCAGTCAGTCAGAGAAAGACAAAAATCATTTGACTTCACTCATATGAGGACTTTAAGAGACAAAACAGATGAACATAAGGAAAGGGAAGCAAAAATAATATAAAAACAGGGAGAGACACAAAACATCAGAGACTCTTAAATACTGAGAACAAACTGAGGGTTGCAGGAGGGGTTTGGGAGGGGGGGATGGGCTCAGTGGGTAAGGGGATGAAACACTGGAATCTACTCCAGAAATCATTACTGCATTCTATGCTAACTTGGATGAAATAAACAAACAAATTAATTAATTAATTAAAATAAAATATAAAATAGATCAGAATTCCAGGGTGTATGGCAGGAACCTACAGCAGTGCTACAAAGAATGAGAACGTGTGTGGAAGATGACAATTCATGCATCCCAATTTGTAAGACGCTATCTGACAAACCCTGAAATGATGCGGTCGGAAAGCCCCAAAGACAACGGCGCTCAAAATGGCCTCCGGTGCATTGAAACCGACCGAAGAAGCCAACGTGCCAGTGACAACCTGCTACACACATTCATCCATAAGAGGATGTACAGAGCATAGCAGCCTAACAGCACAGGTAATGGTGCTGCTCAATACAAAATAGTGGCAATTTAAAATGTGAGTTGCTAGGGGCACCTGTCTGGCTCAGTTGGTGGAGGCTGCAATTCTTGATCTTGGGGTTGTGAGTTTGAGCCCCACACTGGGCATACAGATTATTTAAAAAGAAAATCTTAAAAAATAATAAAATTTAAATTGTTCTAGTGTACACCTACATTTTTGTATACTCTGATTCTGTATACTTTTTCAATATTAAACTGATCATACTAAAAATTCAAATATGACCTATATTAGTGGAGGCCTAAAAACAGAAAGAAAACAGTTCTTAAATTCATAATTTTGTGTGTTTCTCATTAAAAATATTCATTCTTGTACCTAGCTTTCTATTTTTAATTTAATATATTTTTCCTGTGGGAAAAGTGGGCCTCCAACGTCACATGAGTCTCAAGCCACTTACAGCCAGCAACTGCTTCTGGTTTGAATAACAAAAGGTTTGAATGGGTGAGAGATCTGGCAATGGCCAGTGGGGACGCTCCCTCTCCCTGCCTCAGCAGCCAGCAGTGTTCCGGGAGGGGGTGGCCTCTGAGTAAGGCTCATGGGAGATGTGTACTATTCGTGAAAAGAAAACCTCCCTTGTGTTAAGCCATTGAGATTTTAGTTTGTTTGTTGCTGAAGCATAATCCAGCTCATACGGACTAGGAAGGGAACTCCTAGGAAGGAAATTTCACAACATGTTCTAGGTCTCTAATACAAAACTGCTTATTTTACTAGATGAATATGTCATTCACTCTTTTTCTTTTCTTTTTTTTTTTAAGGTTATTTATTTTGAGAGGGAGCATGCGCACAAGTGAGGGAAGGGCAGACAGAGTGAGGGAGAGGGAGAATCCCAAGCAGAATGTGGGGCTTGAACTCACAAACCTTAAGATCATGATCTGAGCCAAAGCTGGATGCTTAACCAAGCCACCCAGATGCCCGTTACCACTCGTAAAGACACCAGATCCAAATGGTTTTACAAACTCTTACCAGATTGTCAAGGTAAAGATATAGAGATATTGACTATGGTATTTAAACTTTTAAAACAAAAGCATAAAATATTTGGAATTTCAGGAATCCGTCTATGTGGTAGGACTGTGGATAGATTTTTTTTTAAAGATTTTATTAAGTAATCTCTACACCCAACATGGGGCTCGAACTCACAACCCCAAGATCAAGAGTTGCACATTGCACTAATGGAACCAGCCAGGCACCCCATGTAGGCTTCTTTGACTTTCCAGAATTTCCACAATGAGGATGTGTGCTTTTATTTTAAAAAATTAAATATTCCATGTATAAACACTTTCTGAAACACACTGGCTTATTATGAGTTAAATGTTAGTGACCTCTAAGAATCAATCCTTACTTGTTTTGAAACCATTCATGAATATTTAAAATCGACATTAAAAGCTCTGATGGAAAATGAAAGTCACTCTGCAAGTCCATGTTGGTCCCATTTCTTTATCAGAAGACTTCATCATTCCTAAACCCTTCCTGAGAGCACACAACCCCTCTCCTGGAAGCCACTGCACTATAAGTGCAGGGAGTGAGCACAGAACAACCTGGAGACCAGCACGTAATAAAAAGGCCGGCCTTACTCTAATGTGATGGCAGGGACCCCCATGAAGGAAGAGTAACCCTAATAGGTATGAAGATATCTTCAAAGATCAGACGAAATCCTAACCTTCCTTGATTATTAGTTTATCAAAGGATCTAATCAAACTCACTTAAAGATATGCATACGAGTCGGTGAAGCATCTGACTTGGGGTCAGGTCATGATCTCACAGTTTGTGGGTTCGAGCCCCGCATCGGGATCTGTGCTGACAGCTCAGGGCCTGGAGCCTGCTTCCGATTCTGTCTCCCTCTCTGTCTGCCCCTCCCCCACTTGTGCTCGCTCACTCTCTCTCTCTCTCAAAAATAAAATAAACACACACACAAAAATTTAAGATACACATACAAACAAAAATCACAATATTTAAAAATAGTTTTAAGGAGTCTCAAAACCACCAGATGCAAAATGACTGTCCAAATGAAGACTATCTCCAACAATCTGAATCGGCAGTGGCTTCTATGTGGCCACACAACTTCTCCAGTGACCCTGACTGCTCTGTGGCACCTAGAGGCTTGCTGGGATTAGGGTCTCAGTTCCAACACAGCCAACACACCTCATTATACACACAAAGACAGGTAACTGTCCAGGTGCCAAGGCTCAGTGCCCAGAGAAGTGCTGAGGTTTGGAAAACTGACAGTCGCCGAGAGCTTGGGCAGCAGCAGAGGTCTTGAGAAGTCTTCCTAGGAGCAACTGGACTCAGGGGGTCTCAGAGGAGAAGCAGGAGAGAAAGCTTGTGTGAGGTGGTGACTCACTTTCAAACTGAGACCCTTGGTTGGGGGTAAAGTGGAGGGCAGGGACAGAACCCAGTCCTTGACCAAAGTACCTCAGTTTTCATGTTTATACTCCCATTAACAGTCGGTCCTAAACTTCGCTGACCAAACAACAGAACGCCTCTTTATAGCCTTCTCAACTAATGTTCCAGGAAGCATCCAAATCATGAGCCTGGTTTCTACACTGGGAAATTATTTCTGTTGTGCTTTAAAAAACAGTATTTTGGGGGTGCCTGGGTGGCTCAGTCGGTTAAGCATCTGACTTCGGCTCAGGTCATGATTGCTTCAGATCCTCTGTCCCCCTCTGCCCCTCCCCAACTGGCGTGGCGTACACGCTGTCTCTCTCTCTCTCTCTCTCTCTCTCTCTCTCTCTCTCAAAAATAAATAAATCTTATGAATGAATCAATGAATCAACGGATCAAATGTCCCTCTTCCCACCAAAACTGAAAAAAAATATTTGAAAGATGAGACATGGCTTGTATTTAGCCTCAAAGACCCGACGCTGCTTCTGCTGTAAGCCTTCCTGATGAGAAGGGAGAAGCGAGAGAGGGCAGGAGAGGTGCAAGGCAGTGACCACGCCTCAGAACCAGCTCCATTCTTAACCACCTCACAGCAGAGGCTGAGACGGGAGCCGGAGCTAGAAGCGCAGAAGGGGCACGAGGCCTTTCCCCCGCCATCTTTCTGCATCCTGAGGCCAGGGGTTGTAAGCTGCTCTCCATATGTACAGGCTTTTAAATGACAGAGCACCTTAAAACAGAAGCTGCCAGGCCAGAAGCCACGCTGCGTGTTCTGCAGAGGGCCTCCAATGGCTGGCCGTGTGCTGCCAGCCACCTCAGAATAACAATGGTTTGCATCTGTAAGGTAAGGATGCTCTCAGACCCCGTGCTGGGCACGGTCCATTCGCTGTCTGATACTCACTCAGGAAGCAGGTGGCATCTCCATCGTGTGGCCAGAAGATTGGTCCAAGGCCCCAAAGGTGTGGTTCCACAGACCTCGTTCTCCTAGGCCAGATGTCTAACATAGAACTTACTTACCAGGGTCTAGTTCCTCCCCACACTCTTGGAAAAAAGCAACACTGTATGGCTCCTCTTCAAGGAACACAGGAGACCCGGCAACCAGTGCCACAAGGCTCCCTGACAAAGCACACAACTTTGATCATTCTCAAAGGGATCTAACTACAGTAACATCTTAATTTGCCTAAACAGAATAACCCACTGAGTTGCCACTCTCAAGGGAGGCCATCCCCTGAGGAAAGTAGATTTAAAATATTTCCCTCCTCTCTCCCCTGAGACAATCGAGCACTGAGCAAATCTGGGGGAAGGGGGTGGTTCTCAAACAAAGGAGCTAATGATGTCAAGGGATTTGAGCTATGGATTTGAGAGAGGCGGAGATTTAAAACAGAACTACCTGCTCAGGAAGGGCAAGGACCCCCTCAGGCGCTAAAGCCACCAAGGCCGGCCGGGGAGCACAGTTTAGGCAGAATTAGTTTAACCAAAGGAGCCAAGGGGCAGAAGCAAATAAGTGCCTTATTGTTGAGAAGAAAGGGAGAGACAGACAAAAGGGGGAAGGGAGGCTGCCAAGGACTCAGGGCAGAAAGAAGAAAACGGGAGACCAGGGCAAGGTGACCAGCACCTCCACCAGCTCTGTTAGCCATGCCCCGCGGGTACCACATTCGGAGCAGTGCCCGCTTCAAACCCCGAAGGCCTTGTTTTCTGTGAAGGACAGAAGGCTCGAGCTGCTGTCGGCCTGGTCTGGTCTGAGCCGAGGGTGTTACAAGGCCAACCCAACAGGTGTTCCTGATAGATTTTCCAAGCCAGGGTCTACTGTGTAAATAATTTTGCCATTTTGAAATCCTAAAGCCATACACATAAGAGTTGAACTCAGGGGATTGCATTTCAAGTTCTTTTTTTCTTTTCTTTTCTTTTTTTTTTTTTTGACAAGACTCTCACCTATAACATAAATTATCAGACTTATAGCATAAGTGAGCTCGAGCACACATACATTAAACCCACAGGTCACTTGTACACAGTGGCTGGCCATGGCATACCACAGTGTTAGATCAAAACAGGTCTATTTTTAGACGTCCAACTACGTACGGCCCATAACAGTATTCCCGAAGTGCAAAACATCTTGTTTTTTAAAAAAGTTTAGAAAATCTTATTATGTGGTTTGATGACAGAATTGCACATGACTTCAGAAAACCACAGGACGGTCAGCATCTTTCTTGCCAAAAAAATGCCCACAACATTTTCCTGCAAATGCCACCCTGCCCAAAAAGCTACATTTTCAGACCATTTAAAGTAGTAATGGAGCAAAAACAACGCACATGTAGATGTGGAGGACACAAGAGACAAGCTGCCTTCAAACCACACACATGTGAAGATGGTTAACGATGCTGCTGGCATTCGGGTTGCCTTTCCCCTCCCTTCCTTTCTCATGTCCTTGCTTCATGGATAAAGCTGAAATCCCAGGAAGTAGCCTCCCAACCCTCATGATTCAAAAGTAAAACCTGCCCCCTCTCCTTCATCTCTCTGCTTTAACTCTTGGGCACCTCCCCACCGTAGCATCTCTGAAAAACACCTTAACCAAATGGCAAGAAGGGCACTGTTTTTCTCATTGAATGAGAAACTAGCAGTCCAAGAGGAGCTTTTTTCCTCCTCTTGGATTAATTTGGGGTCAAAATAGTGAAATGCATATCCTAAGAGACCAGGATATAAATAGACAGAAAGATAGATAAAACAGATAATATATATAAATGTATATATTTGAATAACATTCAAATCTTGGTTTCTAAATACTATTATTTTCCAGTGAAAGGAACCAGGGCTCCCTTGGAGAATTCAAGGGCTAAGGTAGGGAAATCTAAGAGGAATCTGGATATCTTGTGTCTGAGGATGAAGGGAACATGTCTAAAGGACATTGGAGACAGTTCCAAAGGGCTCCCACTGGCCAAATCTGGGACAATTTGAGCACCAAAATAAATAATAACAGTTAAATATTAAAAGACTGTGAATAAAACATGAACCCATGAGCCCATACTGACATAAATAAACAGGGGAGAAGAGAAAACTCTTCCTTGCAGTTGAAATCCAGCTAATAAATACAGAAGGAATGATGGATTCAGACAATCGCCATTTGGCAACCATCATAACCTACTGAATTCGAGCAAGAAACAATGGATATTAAAACTCATGAGGAAAACTTTGAGGAGCTACAGGATATTTACATGCTCTAAAAGTATCTCCCCACAAAAAAATACTTACTAATTATACAGGAAAGAATAGTAACTTGACAGTGGAGAAGCCTGGCAGATATCACTTTAACCAAGTTCGGATTACCAGTAATGGAACGAATCTAGCTCATTTGCCTCTGATATGAGGCACTAAGAAAAATGCCCCATCATTTCTGTGGTATTCCTGACAATACCACAAAATAAGCAGCATCTAAACATGAGAAAACGTCAAACTCAAATTGAGGGGCATTCTACAAAATAAATGGCCTGTATTCCTCTAAAATGTCAATGTCACAAAACACAAAGGCTGTGGAACTATTCCAGATTCAAGGAGATTAAAAAGACGTGACGACTGAATGCAATACATGACCCAGGATTTTCTTGTACTATATAGAGCAGTCTTGAGACAACCAGAGAAACATGAATAAGGTCTAAAGTTTAGCTTCAGTATTTTATCAGTGTTAATTTCCTGACTTTGATCATCTTCCTGCGGTTTTGTAACAACACCTTTGTAACAACACCAGTCTTACCTTTAAAGACATTGACATATTGAAGGATAAATAGGCATCAAGTATGCACTACACACTCAAAAGAGTTAAAATACTATATAAATATACACATACACACATACACCTACACACAGAAAGAAAGGATAAAGTAAATGTGGTAAAAAGTTAACATTTGGAGAATCCAGGAGAAAGTATGTATTATTCAGTACCAACCTTGCAACCTTTGTGTAAGTCTGAAATTATTTCAAAACCAAAGGTCTTTTTAAATGACCAAAAATACTGAAATCTATTAAATATAGAAAAATCCATGAGTTTTTAACGGGTCATTTCAAGGGAGTGAAACCCCACTGTTTACCTTTGGGGGTTGCTAAAGCATCAGCTTGTTATTAGAAAACAAGTAAAGGACAAAGACCAAGCAGGTACCTACCTTGCTTGCCTTTCCAGTACAAACTGTATTTGAAGGCAATCAAATGGGTGATGAGGGAAAGTTCCTTACCAGAATTCTAGCTAGTAAATGCAGAAGGACTGACAGAATTAGAAAATTACCAGTTGGTAATGGACCTGGGCCAGTTTCTCAACCCACCTGAAAGCTAGATGTTAACTTGGTTGTATTCAAAATATATATATATATATATATATATATATATATATATATATATATATATATATATATTTTTTTTTTTTTTCCCTCTGCCAACTTATCAAAATCATCCTTCTAACCCCCATTTGTGTCACCCTCCACTAAAGCTTTCTATGGCGCTTCAGCTCAATTACCCTCCCCTTACTCAGACTTCTGTAGCTCTTGGTCTAAAACCAATGGTTCACATACTTGGTTCACATGGAGACCTTTTCAAAATTCTGAAACCAATACTCTACTCCAGAACAAAGTTTCCCAAACTTGGCACTATCGACACTTCGGACTGGAGAATTCTTTGTTGTGGGGGTCGTCCTGTGCATCGTCTGATGTTTAGCAGCATCCCTGGCCTCTACCCGCCAGGTGCCAGTACTCAACCCACCCCTGTGGTGGCAACCAAAAATGTCTCCAAATACCGTCACATGTTCCCCGAGAGGCAAAATCTCCCACTTCCAAGGAGAACCACTGACCCAGGTTACGATCATCATTGGCTGTTAAGCTATTGAGTAAAAGGTCAACGAGGAGTTTTAAATAGCTAGATCAGGCTCAAAACACCTGTACCCACCGGTCAATCCTGCCATCGCTAAAAGTGAGACAATCAGACATTGCTTTCTGATGTCGATGCAATAGGTTGTACACAGCAGGACCTAGAAAACTTTCTTGCCACCCCCTAAAATCGAGCCTCCAGAGCTAACCCTAGTGTACAGGAAATGGAAGTTAGAAAAGCATGTTGGAGCACCTGGGTGGCTCAGCTGGTTGAGCGTCCAACTCTTGGTTTCAGCCCAGGTCATGGTCTCATGGTTCATGGGTTTGAGCCCCACGTTGGGCTCTATACTGACAGTGTGGACCCTGCCTGGGATTCTCTCTGTCTCCCTCTCTCCCTGTCCCTCCCCCACTCACTCTCTCTGTCTCTCCCTCAAAAATAAGTAAACTTAAAATCAGAAAAAGAAAGAAAAGCATGTTAAAATTACACTGAGGAGGCCATCAACCAAATTCAAAATGTGAGAAATGCTACACAACAAACTACCTAATGTCATCAACCAATCAATAGCATAAAAGGAGGGGGGGCTGCTGTTGCAGACTAAGAGACACTAAGAGGGGCGCCTGGGTGGCTCAGTCAGTTAAGTGTCTGACTTCGGCTCAGGTCGTGATCCCACGGTCCGTGAGTTCGAGCCCCACATCTGGCTCTGTGCTAACAGCTCAGAGCCTGGAGCCTGCTTCAGATTCTGTGTCTCCCTCTCTCTCTGCCCTTCCCCGATTCACTCTCTGTCCCTCTCTCTCTCTCAAAATAAATAAACATTAAAAAAGAGAGAGAGAGAGACTAAGAAACGTATCAAGCAGAAGCAACGTGCAGATCTTCTTTAGATCCTGACTCAAACAAACCTAAAAGGCACTTTTGCGATCCTGGAGAAAAAGAAACACATACTAGATTTTAGATGATATTAAGGAACTATTAATTATTTAGATGTGATAATATTGTGCATGTGTCATTTAGGGGAAAAAGTCTTCAACTGTTAGAGATGTATACTAAGTAGTTACAGTTGAAATGCTATCATATCTGAGACCAGCTTTAGAATATGTCAGCCAGAAAAATGGGAGGAGTTGATAAAGAAGAAAATAAGGGGCTCCTAGATGGCTCAGTCAGTTAAGCAGTTAAGCGTCCAACTCTTGGTATCGGCTTAGGTGGTGATCCCGAGGTCGTGCAATCGAGCCCTGTGACGGGCTCTGCACTGAGCACGGAACCTGCTTGGGATGCTCTCTCTCTCCTTCTCTCTCTGCCCTCCCACCCTCTAAATAGATAGACAGACAGACAGACAGATAGATAGATAGATAAGTAAAATGTTGATGACCACTGAAGATGGGTGAAGGGTATACAGGGATACATAACGCTATCCTCTGTACTAACACGAAGGTTAGTTTTATGTCAATTTGAGTGGGCCACAGTGTGCCCAGAGTAAACATTGTTTCTGGGTCTGTCTGTGAGGGTGGCTGAGGGCCTGAATAGAACAAAAGGGAGAGAAAGGAAGAATTCGCCCCTTTTTTCCTGCCTCACCGCTTGAGTCACATCTTCTCCTGCCCTTGGGTTGGAATTTATGTCATCAGCGCTAGGCTCGTAGTCCTCCAACTGAATTACACCACCGGCTTTCCTGGATCTCCAGCTTGCAGACAGCAGATCATGGGACTTCTCTGCCTCCATAACCACGGGAGCCAATTTCTCACAATAAATCTCTTTTTATATCCCACTAGTCTGTTTCTCTGGAGAACCCTGATTAATACAACTAGTAAATGTTTGTAAGTTTCCATAATAAAAACCTAAATTTAAAAAGAATGTTGAAGGACTTACATCCAGAATATACAAATAACACTCAAATCTTTACAATAAGAAAACAATCCAATTTAAAAGTAGGTGCAAGAGGGGGCCCCTAGGTGGCTCAGTGGTTAAGGTCCAGCTCTTGGTTTTGGCTCAGGTCTGTGAGTTTGAGCCCTGTATCAGGCTCCGTGCTGACAGTGCAGAGCCTGCTTGGGATTCTCTCTCTCTCACTCTCTGTCTCTCCCTCCCTCTCATGCTCTACATGCACGCTGTCTCTCTGTCTGTCTCTCTGTCTCTCTGTCTCTCTCTCTCTCTCTCTCTCTCACACACACACACACACACACACACACACACAAAATAAACTTAAAAAAGTTGGGGGAGTCTGGGTGGCTCAGTTGGTGGGGCGTCTGACTCTGGCTCAGGTCATGATCTCACGGTTCATGGGTTCGAGCCCCGTATGGGCTCTGTGCTGACAGCTCAGAGCCTGGAGCCTGCTTCAGATTCTGTGTCTCCCTCTCTCTCTGCCCCTTCCCTGTTCGCACTCTTTCTCTGTCTCTCAAAAATAAATAAATGTAAAAAAATTTTTTTAATTAAAGTTCAAATTAAAAATTAAAAAAAAAGTGGGTAGAAGACACCACACAAAAGAAGACGTATAGATGGCAAACAGCCACATGAAAAGATCCTCAACATTATCAGCCATTAGAGAAATGCAAATTAAAATCACAATGATACACCACTTTACACTCACCAGAGTGGCTACAATTTAGAGAGTAAGAGACGATACCCAGTGATGGCAAGGATGCAAAGCCACTAGAACTCTCACACACTGCTGGTGAGAATACAAAATGGTACACAGCCACTCTGGAAATGGTGAGGCAGTTTCTTATAGAGTTAAACATACACTTATGCCCTATGGCCCAGTAATCCCACTCGTAGGTGTCTGCCCTAGAGAAATGAAAATTATGATCACACAAATACCTCTACATAATGTTTACTACAGCTCTGCTTACAATCACCCCAAACCGGAAACAATCTAAGTGGCCTTGGATGAATGGATAAGCAACTAGTGGTATGTCCATAAAATGGAATATTACTTAGCCAAAAAAAAAAAAAAAAGATAAACTACTGATACACACAGCAACACAGAAGAATATTTCAAATGCATCATGCTAAGTGAAAAAAGCCAGACTCAAAGACAACACTGTATGATTCTACTTATGTGACATCCTGGAAAAGGCTCAAATATAGGGATAGAAACAAGATATACTGGTTGCCACAGACTGGATAGAAGTAGAGGGAATGATTAACAAGAAAATGGCAGCATGAGACAAGTCTGAGGGGTGATGAAACCATTCTGAACTTTGATTGTAGAGGTAGACAAATGACTACATATTTGTCAAAATTCACAGATCGGTATACCATAAAAAGTGAAATTTGTCGTATTCAAATTAAAAATAAAAATGAAAACCACTGTATGTCAACTTTACTCAAAAAAATTTAAGATAAAAATGAAAAACAAGAAAACGCTGTGAAGCCTATTGATAAAGAGAAGTATGCAATCATGTTATAAAGGAACCTGTATTTTGTGTGTGTTTATGTGTGTGTGTGTGCACACATCCATACATACATATATAATAAACACACACACAGAAGTGTTATACACAACGTGAATACTGCTCATCTCTGATTAGTAAGATTCCAGGAAATTTGTTTTTTTCTTTTAAGGTACTACTACTTTCTCTTTTTTTCTAAAATAAATTAGCAGTACTTGTATGATTTCTTTAAAAAGTAATTTTGAGGGGTGCCTGGGTGGCTCAGTTGGTTGAGCATCCAACTTCAGCTCAGGTCATGATCTCACAATCCATGAGTTCGAGCCCCACGTTGGGCTCACTGCTGTCAGTGCAGAGCCTGCTTCGGATCCTCTGTGCCCCGCCCCCCCCTCCGCCCCTCCCCTGCTTGTGCTCTCTCTCTCAAAAATAAACATTTAAAAAAATTTTTAAATAAAAAGTAATTTTGAGGAGCACCAGGGTGGCTCAGTCAGTTAAGCGTCTGACTCTTGGTTTCAGCTCAGGTCATGATCTCACGGATCATGGGATCAAGCCCCACATTCGGGCTCTGCACTGACATCACGGAGCCTGCTTGGATTCTCTCTCTCCCTCTCTCTGACCCTCCCCTGCCCTCTCTCATGCTCTCTCTCTCTCTCTCTCAAAATAAACATCTTTTTAAAAAGTAATTTTGAGGGGTACCTGTGTGGCTCAGTCGGTTAAGAGTCCAACTTCAGCTCAGGTCATGATCTCGCGGTCCGATCCATGGGTTCGAGCCCCGCATCGGGCTCTGTGCTGACAGCTTGGAGCCTGGAGCTTGCTTTAGAGTCTGTGTCTCCTTCTCTCCCTCTGCCCCTCCCCCACTTATACTCTGTCTCTCTCTCAAAAATAAACATTAAAAACAATTTTTTAAAAAAGGAATTTTGAAACAAGCAGATAAAAAGATAAACACAAGTTCCTCTGGGAGGCTTTTCCTGATCTTAGCCCTCCCCCTCCTGGCTTCCTTTCGATGTCCTCCAAGCAGGCTACCCTTAGTCTCATTTTCTCCATAGCCTTAGCTTCTCCTGCTGACTGAAGGAGGAAATGCCTCCAACGTGACTTGTTCCTGTGTTCACTGCACCTTACTGCATGGTGGCACCTGTCTCAGGAATCATGTCTATCTAGTTCCCTGCTCTATCCCCCCGAGCAGGTATTCCATAAACAGCTGGTTAAGACTGACTGACCAACTAGAAATGCACAGGCATCTAATAACGACCATTAAACCATACCCACAGGTAACTGGACACTATCCAAAGGCTGATCATTAATGTTTCATGTCAACCTAGAACAGAGGTTCAGGTGAAAGGCTTTGGGGATGGCTGCTGCCCATGTAAGTTTCTATTTGCAGAAAACGTGCAAGGCTGGCCTATCCACTGCCATATTTGTGGATAAGAGACTCGGGATTGTTCGTATGTAAGATAAGCTTCAAAATTATCCCAACAGGATAGAGGGCCAGGTTAATGCCATAAGGTAGACTCTGGCACACACCTAAGATTAAAGATTCAGCTACAGGAACAAGAGGGAGAGCAGACTTGATAAAAGCAGTCAAATGAAAAAACAGAAAATTTAGGTGATTTTAGGTGATGTCAGTCACACTGAAGCTAAATGTCAATAAAGGATGAAGTAAAAGACTTAAATGCTGGTGATAGGACTGAACTGAGTGGTCACAAACCTTTTTTCACCTGGGACATTCCATTTTCACAACTACAGGCTGAAGTCTGTTCATTCATTTGAAAAAATATTAAGACCAAACTCATCTAAACGTGTATTTTTGTGATTCCTTGCACATGCCAGGAATATCCAGAGTGATATTTTAAACATTTTCTTACTTCTAAAACAAAAATAAACAAAAAACAAACAAAACCACCACAGCATTATGATTTATCTCTAGTCTAAGCAGGCCAAGGTCCCTGTAGCCTGCAAGCGAATAGCCTATTTGCTATAGAAAGTAAAAACAAATTAGAAAGCTTCCAAACATCACAACATGAGAATTCCAGTTCTAGTTAATGGAAGAAGTACAATGCACCCTCTCGCACTAAATGTGGCTATAAAATCTGGAAACAAGGCATGGAGCAGCTACTTCAGGACTCTAAAAACTCAACAGTAGTGGGCAGATAAGGGAAAAAGACAGAATTCAGAGTTCATTGAACCAACCAGCAGTCAGTTTCCTATTTTTCCTCCCAGTATTGCCCAACTTGGACCGAAGGCAACCTCAAATTCAGAAAAGGGAACCACGTGTGGACAGAATGAGCTCCAAGCCAATCCCTCCAGTTCTGGCTAGAGAGGTGGCCAAGGGGATTCTGAATACCATAGACGCTGGGGGGAAAGCCTGTTTTTTATTTTCCTGAATTTTTTTTTTTTGTCCGGGGTACCTGGGTGGCCAGTCAGTTAAGCATCTGACTTCAGCTCAGGTCATGATCTCACTGCTTATGAGTTCGAGCTCTGCGTCGGGCTCTGTGCTGACAGCTTGGAGCCTAGCCTGCTTCAGATTCTGTCTCCATCTCTCTGCCCCTCCCCTGCTCGTGCTGTTTCTCTCCCTCTCAAATATAAAAAATAAGTAAATAAAACATAAAAAAAATAATAAAAAATTTTTTGTCCTGGGGCGCCTGGGTGGCTCAGTTGAGTGGGTTTCCAACTCTTGATTTCGGCTCAGGTCATGAGCTCACTCTCTCTCTCACTCTCACTCTCTCTCTCTCTCTCTCTCTCTCTCTCTCAAAATAAATAAATAAAAATTTTTAAAAAGATTAATTTAAAAAAATTTTTTTTAATTTGTTTTGTCTTTCATTCTCATACTCCAGACCCGAGCCAAGACTCAAGTGGTGGACACAGCTGCAGCAGCAGAAGCCTGCAGATGCCTGAAACTCTGAGGAAGGGACTCCTTTTACAATCCGAGGAAGCAGAGTTCCAAGAGGAGTGAGTCCCACTTCTTTTTCCTTTCCCTGTCTTCCCACTGCTTGACCTTAGGTGTGGACTGAGTTGTGGGAGGAGGGCAACAGTGGGGTGTCTGGGTGGCTCAGTCAGTTAAGCATCTGACTCCCTTTTTTGTTAAATATTTATTTATTTATTTTAAGAGAAAAATAGAGTGAGCAGGGGAGGGGCAGAGAGAGAGGAAGAGAGAGAATCCCAAGTAGGCTCTATGCTGCCTGCACAGAGCCTGAAGCGGGGCTTGATCTCATGCACTGTGAGATCGTGACCTAAGCCAAAATCAAGAGTGGGATGATTAACCAACTGAGCCACAGACTGGCCCTTGCGTAGCACACACAAGGAAAGATCAAAATAGCACCACAAAGGCTTTGAAACAGAACTGACATTGAATCCTCAACCCCACAGAAGATTGGTCAGAACTTGCCACCTGAATCCAAGCAGGCTGACTGCCTTCTAAAACCAAACTAAACAAAAATCAACATTCTTCACAGGATTTAAACAAGACCAGGGTCTCAAAACATAATAATCAAATGTCCATGATATAATCCAAAATTACTTGGCATATAAAGAACAAGAAAAATCTCAAATCACATGGAAAAAGACAACCGATAGATGCTAGTGTTGAAATGGCACAGCGCTGGAACTCTCAGATTACAAAGCAGCTACAGTAAAAATAATCCAAGGGAAAAGGATGGATGAGTACTCCTGAAGCAAATATAAAGGCAAAAATCTCAGCAAAGAAACTGAGATACAAAGAGGAACTAAATGGAAATGTTAGAACTATAAAATATAATATCCAAAATAAAAAAACTCAATAAATGGACTAAAAAGCAGAATGGAGCTGACCAAGTAAAAGAATCAATGAACCTCAAGATAAATCAATAGAAATTACCACATCTGAACAATAAAGAGAAAAATAATGCACAGAGCCTCAGGGACCTATGAGATAATACCAAAAGGTCTATTATTTCTGTCACTGGAGTCCCAAAAAGAGAAAAAAACATGTAATAGAAAAAATTTTTTGAAGAGATAATGGCAGACAACTTCCTGTATTTGACAAAAGATAAATGTAAAGACTCAAAAGCTCAGCAAGTCCTAACCAAAAAATTAAACAAGGCTGTGCCTGGATGCATCCTAATCAAACTGCTCAAAACTAAGGGGGAAAAAAAGTCCTAAAAACAGCCAGAGAAAAAATGATGCACTCTACATAGTGAAACAATGATTTGAATGATACAGGTTTATCATCAGAAACCATGGAAGCCAGAAGGAAAGGGAATAACATTTTTAAAGTACAGAGAAACAAATTGACAACCCAGAATTCTATATCCAGC
Source organism: Panthera tigris (assembly GCF_018350195.1). Taxonomy (NCBI): domain Eukaryota; kingdom Metazoa; phylum Chordata; class Mammalia; order Carnivora; family Felidae; genus Panthera; species Panthera tigris. The sequence goes on from NC_056674.1 coordinate 42,119,587, forward strand.
AAAACCATCCATTATGAATAAAGGTGAAATAAAGACATTCTTAGAAAAAAGAAAATTAAAAGAATTCACAGCCAGCAGACCTGCTCTAAATGAAATGCTAAAATTTCAAATCTTCAGCTAGAATGGAAATGATCCCAGAGGGAAACTTGCAACATTAGGAATGAAAGAAGAACAACAGCAATGGTAAAAATCTGGGTAAATACAACAGATAATTCTTCTCCTCTTAAGTTCTTTAAAATATGCAAGATGGTTTAGAGCAAAATTTCTAACATTGTTTTATGGGGTTGCAATGTATATGACAACTAAAATGAGGAAGGAGGGTAAAGAGGTAAATAAACCTATGTGATGGTAAAGTTTCTATACTTCACCTGAAGAAGTAAAACGGTAACTATAATTAAACTGTAAAATGTTATAAAATAATTCTTAGAGCAAACACTTTAAAAAACTACAAAAAGACATATACAGGGAAAACTCTTCAGATCAATTATAATGGTATACTAGCAAATGCTCAAATAAACCCAAAGGAAAAGAGGAAAGGGAAAAAACCCAGGAACAAAGCACAAAAGGAACAAACAGAAAATAAATCATAAAATGGTAGGCCTAAATCAAAACACAATAATAGCATGAGATGTAAATAGTCTAAACGCACACCAATTAAAGATAGATATTGCCATGGGTGCTTGGGTGGTTCAGTCGGTTGAGTGTCTGACTTTGGCTCAGGTTATGATCTCACAGTTCGTCCAGGCCCCACATCGGGCTCTGTGCTGACAGCGTGGAGCCCACTTTATATTCTCTGTCCCCCCCAACTCTCTCTTTGCACCTCCCCTGGTAGTACTCTCTCCCTCTCTCTCAAAAATAAACTTTAAAAAAAAATTTTTTTTTAATGTTTATTTATTTTTGAGACAGAGAGAGACAGAGCATGAATGGGGGAGGGTCAGAGAGAGGGAGACACAGAATCTGAAACAGGCTCCAGGCTCTGAGCTGTCAGCACAGAGCCTGATGCGGGGCTCGAACTCACGGACCGCGAGATCATGACTTGAGCCGAAGTCGGCCGCTTAACCGACTGAGCCACCCAGGCGCCCCAATAAACATTTTTTAAAAAGATGGATTTTGTCAGAAAGGATTAAAAATATAGGACTTATCTGTATGCTGTCTTTAAGAAACTCACTTCAAATATATAGGTAGGTTAGAAGGAAAATAATGGAAAAAAGATACACCATACAAACACCACTAAGAGAAAGCTGGCATGGCTATATTAATACCAGAAAAAGGACACATCAGAGCATGGAAAATTACCAGGGATATAAAGGGAGATTATATAACAATAAAAGCTTCAATTCGCTAAAAAGGCATAATGATCCTAAATGTGTATACAATAACAAAGCCTCAAAATACATGAAAGAAAAACTGATCAAACTGACAGAAGAAATGAACAAATATAGTTTAATCCTTCAACATTCCTCTCTCCATAACTGATAGAACTAGTAGACCAAAAAAAAAAAAAAAAGCAAGAATATAGAAGTAATGATGGATCAAAGACTGAAATATAAGACCTAAAACAATAAAACTCTCAGAAGAAAACCTAGGGGAAAAGCTTCATGACACTAGATTTAGCAATGATTTCTTGGGTATGATAACAAAAGCAAAAACAGATAAACTAAACTACATCAAAATTTAAAGCTTCTGTACATCAGAAGACACAATTAATAGAGTAAAAAGACAACCTACAGAATGGGAGAAAATATTTGCAAATTATGTATCTGATAAGGGGTTAATATCTGGAACATATAAAGAACTCCCACATCTCACAACAACAACCACCAGATTAAAAAATGGACAAAGAGCTTAAATAGACATATTTCTCCAAAGATATATAAATGGCCACCAAGCACATGAAAAGAGGCTCAGCATCACTGGTCATTAAAGAAATGCAAAACAAAACCACAATGAGATCACCTCATAGCCATTAGAATGGCTACTATCAAATAAAACAAAACAAAACAAAAAACAGAGAAAATAACAAGTGTTGGTGAGGATGTGGAGAAAGGGAACTCTTGTGCACTGCTGAGAATGTAAAGCAGTGTAGCCACTATGGAAAATAGTATGGTGGTTCCTCAAAAATTTTTAAACAGAATTACCACATGACCCAGAAATTCCACTGTTGCATACATACCCAAAAAAATTAAAAGCAGGGCCTGGGAGTACCAGGTGGCTCAGTCAGTTAAGTGTCCGACGCTTGGTTTTGGCTCAGGTCATGATCTTGTGGTGTGTGAGTTGGAGCCCCACATCGGGCTCCGTGCAGACAGTGCAGAGACTGCTTGGGATTCTCTCTCTGTCCCTCTCTCTGACCCTTCCCCACTCGCTCTTTCTGTCTCTGTCTCAAAATAAATAAATAAACTTAAAAAAATAAATAAAAGCAGAATCTGAAGGAAATACTGTCTAGTGATGTTCACAGCAGCATTATTCACAATAGCAAAAAGGTGGAAGCAACCCAAGCATCCACTGAAGATGAATGAATAAAATGTAGTGTATACATACAACAGAATATTACTCAGCCATAAAAGGGAAGGAAATTCTGACATATGCTATAATATGGATGAACCCTGAGGGCATTATGCCACGTGAAATAAGTGAGTCACACAAAGATAAATATTATATGATTCCATTTGCAGGAGATATCTAGGAACAGAAAGTAGAATGGTGGCTTCCAGAAGCTAGAGGAAAAGGGAAATGGGTAGATATTTAATGGGTGTAGTACTTCAGTTTTGTGAGATGAAAAAGTTTTGGAGATTGGTTGTACAATAATGTGAATATACTTAACACTACTGAACTGTACTTTTAAAAATGGTTATAACAAGGGCACTTGGGTGGCTCAGTCAGTTAAGCGCCTGACTCTCCATCTCAGCACAGGTATTGATCTCAGAGGGGTGAGTTCAAGCCCTGCACTGGGCTCCATGCTGGGCGTGAAGCCTACTTTAAAAAAAAAAAAAAAAAAATGGTTATAACAGTAACTTTCACGTTATGTATATCTTATCACAATTTATTTTATTTACTTTTAATTTTTTTAATGTTTATTTATTTTTGAGAGGGCAAGAGACAGAGTGCAAGTGAGGGAGCAGGGGCAGACAGAGAGGGAGACACAGAATCCAAAGCAGGCTTTGGCTCAGGTCATGATCTCATGGTTCGTGAGTTTGAGCCCCACATCCGGGCTCTGTGCTGACAGCATGGAGCCTGGAGCCTGCTTCAGATTTTGTCTCTCTCTCTCTCTCTCTCTCTCTCTCTCTCTCTCTCTCTCTCAAAAGTAAATAAACAAAGCCACAAACTACCAAAACTTACCCAGGAAGTAAAAGAGAACTTAAATAGTCTTAGATCTATCAAATAAATTGGATTAGTAGTTTAAAATCTTTCTAAAAAAATAAAACTCCAAACCCAGATGGTCTCACTGGCAAATATTAAAAAAAAGAAATAATACCAACTCCATAAAAATATCTCCCAGAAAATAAAAGAGGAAGAACACTTTCCAACCCATTTTATAAGGCCAGCATTACCTTGATAACACAACCAAAGACAGTTAAGGAAAGACAACTAGACCTATATTGCTCATGAACATAGACACAAAATTCCTCAACAAAATACTAGGAAATCAAATCCAGCAATTTGTAAAAAGAACAGTAGATCACAACCAATCATGATTTAATCCAGGAATAAAAGGCTGGTTCAACTTTCGAAAATCAACAGATATATCCCATCATATTAACAGCTTAAATAACAAAAAAACACATGATTATGTCAATGGCTGCAGAAAAAACATTTCACAGAATTCAACATCCATTCATGACAAATGCTGCCAGCAAACTAGGAAGAGAAGGGAACTTCTTCAACCCAAAAAAGGGCATATACCAAAAACGTACAGCTAACGTACTTAGTGGTGAAAATGAATGCTTTCCCCCTAAGGGGAACGAAGCAACAATCTCTACTCTCACCACTGATACTCAACATCGTACTGGAAGTGCTAGCCAGTGCAAGAAAAATAAATGGAAGGCATACAGATTGGAAAGAGAGAACAACTGTCCCTATTTGCAGATGGCATGATTGTCTATGCAGATAATCTCATGGGAATCTCTAAAGACGCTCCTACAACTGAGTGAGCTAGCACAGTTGTAAGATACAAGGCCAACACACAAAAAAATCAATCCTATTTCTACATCCTACCAATAAATCATCAGAAACCAAAGTTAAAACAACAACAAAAACCCACATCAGTTACAAGAGCTGAAAAGAGTGAAACACTTACATATAAATCTAACAAAATATGTAGAGGATCCACACACTGAAAAGTACAAAACACAGAAGAAAGCCAACAGAGATGACCTAAATACATGGACAGTCATACTGTGTTCCTGGATTGGAAGATTCGGTATACTTACAATTCCCCACAAAATGATCTGTAGGTTTAACACAATCTCAAAATCCCAACCAGATTTTTTATAGAAACAAGTTAATTATAAAATTTATATGGAAAAATCAAAGGAACTAAAATAGTCAAAATAATTTTGAAAAAAGAACTAAGGTGGAGGATCCAGACTACCTGATTTAAGAATTACTATAAAGCGGGGCACCTGGGTGGCTCAGCCGATTGAGCGTCTGACTTTGGCTCAGGTCATGATCTCACAGCTCATGGGTTTGAGCCCTGCATTGGGCTCTGTGCTGACAGCTCAGAGCCTGGAGCCTGCTTCAGATTCTATGTCTCCCTCTCTATCATCCCCTCCCCCACTCCTGCTCCATCTCTCTCTCTCAAAAATAAATAAACATTAAGAAAAAAATTTTTTAGGGGCGCCTGGGTGGCTCAGTCGGTTGGGCGTCCGACTTCGGCTCAGGTCACGATCTCGCGGTCTGTGAGTTCGAGCCCGCATCCGTCTCTGGGCTGATGGCTCAGAGCCTGGAGCCTGCTTCGGATTCTGTGTCTCCCTCTCTCTCTGCCCCTCCCCTGTTCATGCTCTGTCTCTCTCTGTCTCAAAAATAAGTAAAACGTAAAAAAAAAAAAAAAAAAAAAAAAAAAAAAAAATTAAAAAAAAATTTTTTAAAGAAGAATTACTATAAAGCTACAGTAATCAAGACAGTGTAATATTGATGAAAGGATGGACACAGAGATCAATGGAACTGAACCAAGAGCCCAGAAAGAGACACACATAAATATGGCCAAATGATTTTTGACAAAGGTGGAAAGGCAATTCAATGGAGAAAGAATAGCCCTTTCAACAAATAGTATTGGAACAGCTTCATGTTAATAGGCATATATATAAACATCAACCTAAATTTTTCACCTTATATAAAAATGAACTCAAAATGGATTATAGATCTAAATGTAAAATATGAAACTATAACTCCTAGATGAAAACATGGGAAAAAATTTTCATGATCTGAGATTCTTAGATATGACACCCGAAGCACAATCCATAAGAAAAAAACTGACAAGCTAAATTTCATCAAAACTAAAAAACTTGTTCTACAAAAGACTTTGTTAAGAGAGTGAAAAGACCAGAAGACACAGAATGAGCTAAAATTTTTCCAAGTCATGTATCTGACAAAGGTCTTATATCCAAGTATATAGAGAACTCCCCAAATTCAAACAGTGAGAAAATAAATTGTCCAATTAAAAATGAGTAAAGGACTTGAACAGATTCTTCACCAAAGAGAAATATACAGATGGCAAATAAACACAAGATGTTTGACATCATTAGCCACTTAGGGACACGCAAATTAAAACCACAATGAGAGCAAACAACAACAACAAAACATGATGAGATGTCACCACACACCTATTACAATGGCTTAAAAAAAAAAAAGGTGGGGAGGGGGCGCCTGGGTGGCTCAGTCACTTAAGCGTCCAACTTCAGCTCAGGTCATGATCTCGTGGTTCGTGAGTTCAAGCCCTGCATCGGGCTCTGTGCTGACAGCTCAGAGCCTGGAGCCTGCTTCAGATTGTGTCTCCCTCTCTTTCTGCCTCTCCCCTGCTCACGCTCTTTCTGTCTCTCTCAAAAATAAACGTTAAAAAAATTAAAACACAAACAAAAAAAGACAATACCAAGTGCTGGCCCAGATACAGAGCAACTACAACACTCAGACACTGCCAGTAGAATAGAATGCAATATGACAGTTCCTCTGGAAAAGAGTGTAGCCATTTCTTACACAGTTAAACATACACTTACGATATGATCAGCAAATCCACTCCTAGGTATTAATCGCAGTGAAATAAAAATCTATGTCCACAGAAAAACTCTCTATGAATGTTTATAGGCACTCCATTCATCATCACTAAAACTTGGAAACACCCCAAACGTCATTCAACAGGTCAATGAAGAAACTGTTGCAATCTACCTACAATGCAAAACTGTTCAGCAAGAAAAAAGGATGAACTATGAACAAAACACAACATGAATGAATCTTAAATGCATTATACCAAGTGAAAGTCTCGGAAGTTTGCATATTCTGTGATTCCACATATAAGGCATTCTACATTCTGGAAAAGACAGAACTATAGCGACGGACCGTCAAGGGTTGGATGTGACTTCAAAGAAGAATGAAAGTTTTGTGGCCTGATGAAACTGTTCTGTATCCTAATTGTGGTAGTGGTTACATGAATGTATATGTGTTAAAAAATCATAGAACTGTTACACACAAAAAAAGTCCATTTTACTGTATTTTAATTGGAAAAACTAGAACACATGGAGACCACCAATATCCTTGGCATGTGCCCAAACCTCTAGAGCTCAAACTTCTGTCAGTTTTCTTATGTTCTAAGAAAGAAAATGGTGTGCACTCCCTAAATTTTTTTCTTGCTGATTTAATTCAAAATCGTAATATGACAAATTCTAAATTAGCTTTTAAATGATGTTTTTCCAGACTCAAAATATAAAATAAAAGCCTTCAATTCTTCCAATTCAGTCATGAAACAAAACAAAAGTAATCTAAAGAAAGAAATAGATCGGGGAGCCCGGGGGCTCAGTAGGTTAAGTGTCCTACTTCAGCTCAGGTCATGATCTCACAGTCCGAGAGTTCGAGCTGTGGATTGGGCTCTGTGGTGACAGCTCAGAGCCTGGAGACTGCTTCAGATTCTGTGTCTCCCTGTCTCTCTGCTTGTGCTCTGTCTCTCTCTCTCAAAAATAAACACTAAAAAAAAAAAATTCAAAAAAGAAACAGTTCAATTTCCAAATGGCAACCAAAAGCAAGCCAGAGTCTACTGGACAGAGCCAATCAGAGACAGTCTAAAGCATCATGAAGCAATGCTCAGATGTTAGCTGTTTTTTTGCACAGTGTTCAATTTTCGCATGTTCAATGTTCAGAGTGTCAATATTCAGATGGAGTGTTTTTTGGAGTTAAAAATATACCCAAAATCAAATTACAGAATAGCATGTATAATACTCCACTTTTACAAGCATGCACACAGGAACAAAGTCTAAAACAATATATACCCGTTAATGGAAGTTCTCTGTAACATTGAAAAAACTGTACTGGTGATTTTTACTTTTTCTCTTCATTTTTTATAGTTGTCTGATCTCTAAACAACAGACACAAAATACCTTTATAATCAGAAAATAAGTTTTTCCCATTTTCGAAAACAGTTTTCAAGTGAAAAATTTGGTATATGTATTACAGATCAATTTACGTATGACTTACGACTGTGCTCTTGGACATAAAGGAGCTTTGTAAGCCTCACATAGTACCAGATCCCAAGAGACACTTTACCAGATGGGTGGCTGGAGAAGACCAGGAATATAGAAGTTTCTCAAGAAAAGTGGTACCTTCTCTGGTGTCTCTCAATAAAGAAGGGGGAGGGAATCAAGCCAATGGCAAAGATGTTTGGATGGAAGGAGGCCTGTGAGTGCTGGTGAGCAGGCAGAACGGATCCTGACATGGAACAAAGGCAGGGAGGCAGACCAAGGAGGAGACCAGGAAATTCGGAAGAGGTGTGAAGGAAGGTAGAGTTGAAGAAAGGCTTGTGATAGAGAGTAACAGCAGTTTCATAGGAAAAGGTCAGTGTGCTCACTGATGCCTCAGAGAGCTAACTATTCCATCCCTCTCCCCTCCTCTAGGAGAAGTGACCCCAGGCTGACCCTTGCACAGGGGTGTCATGCTCAGGACCCTGAGTACACAAGAGGGGTGGGCACCTGGCCCACGGGCATCCAGCCCACGGGCATCCAGCCCACAGGCTGGCCAGGCAGCTCTAATTTGGCCTAGCTGGGAAAGCTCCACCCAAATAAAGTCAGTGGTGATCAGGCCAATCAGACACTCTCTGAAATTCGACTTCAGTCAGTGAGTTAGCAGCAGAGAGAGCAGACAGACCTGGGATGAACATTTTTTTTATTTATTTATTTATTTATTTATTTTTTTTTTTTTTTTTTTTTTTTTTAACGTTTATTTATTTTTGAGACAGAGAAAGACAGAGCATGAACGGGGGAGGGGCAGAGAGAGAGGGAGACACAGAATCGGAAGCAGGCTCCAGGCTCTGATGGGCCGATGGGCCCAGAGCCTGACGCGGGGCTCAAACTCACGGAGTGTGAGATCGTGACCTGAGCCGAAGTCGGACGCTTAACCAACTGAGCCACCCAGGCGCCCCCTGGGATGAACATTTTAAATAACCTATCAGAACTGGGGCACCTGGCTGGCTCAGTCAGTAGAGCATGTGACTCTTGATCTTGGGGGTGTGAATTCAAGCCCCACATTGGGTATAGAGTTTACTTAAAAATAAATAAAACCTTGGGGCGCCAGAGTGGCTCAGTTGGGTGGGTGTTGGACTTCAGCTCAGGTCATGATCTCATGGTTCGTGGGTTCAAGCCCCACGTCGGGCTTTGCGCTGAGAGCCTGGAGCCTGCTTCAGATTCTCACCTCCCTCTCTCTTTGCCCCTCTCCCCCCGACATGCATGCATGTGTTCTCTCAAAAATAAATATCAAAAAAATAAAATCTTCATTTTATTTTTTTTTTAATTTGAGAGAGGGAGACAGAGAGAGATGGGAGGGGGAGGGGCAGAGAAAGAGGGAGAAGGAGAAACTTAAGTAGACTCCACGGTTCTGTTAGCACAGAACCTAACTCGAGGCTCACTCTCACAACCATGGAATCATGACCTGAGCTGAAATCCAGAGACAGACGCTCAACCGACTAAACCACCTGGTGCCCCTGTTTTGTTTTGTTTTTTAAGATTTTATTTATTGGGGTGCCTGGGTAGCTCAGTCGGTTGAGGTCCGACTCTGGATTTCCGCTCAGGTCAGGATCTCACAGTCCGTGGAATCGAGCCCCCAGAAAGGGCTCCATGCTGACAGTGTGGAGCCTGCTTGGGATTTTCTCTCTCTGCCCATCTCCTGCTCACACACATGCATGTGCGCTCTCTCACAAAATTAAAAAAAAAAATTTTTTTTTAATTAAAAATAAAATAACCTATCAGAATATATTTATAATATATTTCTCTATGAGAAGACGACACAACTGCAACTTTGCCTAAGCATTCTTTTAGGATTCTTCTGGCCTTTAAGAGCTGCTTTTTGGGTTATGCGATCACTTGCAGAAAATACCTAAGTGCACACACTGCAAAGTCTGAACGTTGTCCTGCTCTTGAATGCAGCTACTTAACTGTGAAGTGTGGTTTGTTCACAGGGCCTCTTTGTATGGCATTCCTTATGGCACAAGATTGTGCCTCTCACTGCAAACAAGTTAGGCAGCACTGTTTTTAACACTCCTCCCTGCAGCCTATGTACTTTAAAGCAGTATTTTTTGTCAGCCAGTTTTCTCTTCCTGGAAGCAACCAAGAAGAGTGTTCACATTTTATTAAGACAACTACCTTCCTTCACCATGGTTTTCTACTTCCACTCAGGTCCTTGACCAGACTTGCTCCCAGAATTCTTTTGGGTGTTTGGCTATGTGAGACAGACACAGTGCCACATGCTGCCCTCCACAGCGGGGTCATGGTCCCCGGGCCCCACCGTGCTTTGGCCCCCATGTTCTCAGGCCAAGTTAGTGCTCATAGCCCCTGCCAGATTTGCCCAGTGACAGATACCCGTCCCCAAGCTGGCCCAGGTGGCAGAGGATGAAGCACTTGGAGGCCTCAGGTTAGAATGGGGCCAGCCAAAGCAGAGCTCACTCCTCTTTTAGATGCGATTGGGTCACAGTCCAGTCTATGAAAGGAGGACATGGCCCTTTGTGGCCCAGGAGCCACGGGATGCCCTTGATTGGGCAGCTAGGAAGAAAAGCTGAGTCCCGTATACTCAGCTCCAGTAAAACCCTCAAACGCTGTTGCTTGGCCCTCCCAGGGTTCCCTCCAAGGCCTGGTTTACCGGTCCTGCAGCAAACCCAAAAGGACCCATGTGCTTATTCCTGGCCAACTGCGAGCTGACCGACACTGCAGGGATGGGCTCAGCCTTGGGGGAAGCCCACCCAGCCGGTCACAAAGGCCCCTCGGTGCACACATCTAAACAAGAACTCCTAGAGTAAAAGTTGTATAGGGTTATGTGCACCAACCTCTACTATAATCACACACCATCAATTGTCTGACGGATGCTCTGAGCGGGATTGAAGGTTTTTAATTTCAACAATATGGGAGCTCTTGACAAAATGAGTCAGCTAATTACTTTTTTTATCTGTCTTCACTCATTCGGTCATGTAGTACCAAATACATCATCATGTGTATACCTCACAGAGGACCACACAAGATGCTGGAAGGCCCTGCACATGCACATGATTATTAATTCAAAATAAATCTGCTTAAAATACTGTATCTGCAAGATTTAATTTAAAGTTTATATTCGGAGCACCTGGGTGGCTCAATCAGTTAAGCGTCCAACTCTTGATTTCGGCTCAGGTCACGATCTCACGGTTTGTGGGTTCAAGCCCCGTGTCGGGCCCCGCGCTGATAGCACAGAGCCTGCTTGGGAGATCTCTCTCTCCCTTTCTCTCCAGCCCTCCCCCACTTGTGCTCACTCATGTGCCTATGCACTCTCTCTCTCTCTCTCTCAAAAAAATAAATAAAATTTTTAAAAATACACTTTCCCATCTAGCTTAATACCACAGCTAAGCCATGTCTCAAATAGGTTTCCCAATTAAACAATCAAGACATAAGCTGCTCCAAATAGCACCTTTGTGTCAGTTACAAACAGATTCTGGTCTGGATGGGGGCTTGGCTTGGTAAGAGGATAGCAAATTAAAAATGGCGCACACACACGCACGCACACACACACACTCACCCCCAGGGTTGATGAATTGGAAACAGGCAACCTTTCTTCCCAGTGGACACTGCCCAGTGCTAGGGCATGTGTGTTGGCAAGCAGAGTGTGCAGGCTGGATGTCAGCCTCCTTTACCCTCCAAGATCTACTGTGCGCACACAACCTACCCAACTGTATATAGTAGCTCTGAACAATAAAGATTTAGAGCAGGATGTTGAGGACTTTCTCTGTTCCTCTGTGACAATAATATTGCTGGATCAATCTGGCTAAATCCTGTATCTGGCAGGTCTTAATGATCTCTGTGTTAAGTATTAAGAAGTTTACTATTGCAAACAGGTAAAATTTTTAAAAAAAAATTTTTTTTAACTTTGTTTTTATTTATATTGATCTGGTCTGAGACACAATGGTAGATTTTATAGTCTGGGGAAAAAAGGGGGAAAAAAGAACTGCAGGCCTCCTACAGAATTCCGCGGAGTGGGGCGCCTGGGTGGCTCAGCTGGTTCCACGTTTGACTTCGGCTCAGGTCATGATCTCGTGGTCCGTGAATTCAAGTTCAAGCCCCGTGTCAGGCTCTGTGCTGACAGCTCAGAGCCTGGAGCCTGCTTCAGATTCTGTGTCTCCCTCTCGTTCTGCCCCTTCCCTGCTCACGTTCTCTCTCTCTCTCTCTCAAAAATAAAGAAATATTAAAAAAATGAAAAAGAAAGAATTCCATGGAGCCAGACATAGAGGAGGGGTTCCACAAACTACTGACCCTACTGGGTTCCCCCAGGCTTCCCTCAATCTGGCAATTCATCATTCTTTGTGGGCTTCACTCATCTGATAACTTGGCAGCCCCTAAGTCCCCCCCAAAAGTCTCGGACCAACAGTCAAAGCTTTTCCAAAGCATCTAGTGAAGTTGAGGTGTATGCAGTGTCTCTCCAACTACCTCACCAGAATCACCTTGACCACGGCACCACAATGCCAGTAACTCTGACGACCCCTCCACTGCCATCACATATTTCAAGGCCATGCATAAAGCCATGTGCATGTATCCTCCTGTGACAAATGGGGGTCTGTTTTCCCAGTTTCAGCTCCAAAACCATATTCCAAAAGAAGATAGACCAATTTGCTGGCAAATTATCCTGATCTCAATTTATCATCAGAGAAATTAAGGAACTAAAAGGCAACTCTGTATCTACCAACATTAGGGGTTTTGTTACAATTCAAACTTTAGGGCTCCAAGTCAGCTGCCCGTCCCAGGACATTCACTTGGGCAGTTTGCTAGGACTGGTTAAATACCTGCACTTTCAACAGAATATCACAGGAGTTCCTGGGTGGCTCAGTTGGTTGAGTGTCCAACTCTTGATTTCAGCTCAGGTCATGATATCAAGGTCATGAGTTCAAGCCCCACATGGGGCTCCACGCTGAGTCTAGAGCCTGCTTAAGATTGTCTCCCTCTGCCCTTCTCCCTGGCTAGCACTGTCTAAAACAAAATAAAAAGTTTAAAAATAAATAAATGAACAGATCATCACAAAGATTTGATTTGTCCTATATAGTCTTTACTAACCTACTAACCTAAAAAGTGCCCGAGGACATTTACTACTCATCCTCTCTTCCCATAATCATATAAAGGGTAAGAAAGATCTGAATTCAGAGAGCTGTTCCACAACTGTCTTCACAGAAGGGAAGCAAATCATCACCACCAAAGCAACGGCTAAGTCATGGGGAAGGAATGTCAGCCTTAGGCTCAGGTTCCAGGGCAACCGACAAACTGGGTAGCCATAGGTGAGCCACAGGTTCCCGAGGCGTCACGTTTGTTACATGTAAAACACAGGAGGGGCACATATGACTGGCTTCAGGATTCCTTCCAGTCTAAAATTCTGAGTTTCTGAATTTCAAGGTGTTTAGAGCCATCTTGAACCTCCACTATTGATTTACACCATGCTCTCGTTTTGCTATGGACTTAAGCATATCTCCCTTCCTCCCAAATGCATATGTTAAAGCCCTAACATGTGATGGTATCTGGAGATGGGGTCTTGGAAGATAATTAGGGTTGGATGAAGTCAGGAGGATGGAGACCTCGTGATGAGATCAGTGCCCTTATAAGAAGGGGAAGAGAGAGGGATGCCTGAGTGGCTCAGTCAGTAAAACATCCAACTCTTGGTTTCAGCTCAGGTCACAATCTCGCAGTTCATGAGTTCAAACCCCACAGCAGGCTCTGCACTGATAGAGAGGATCCTGCTTGGGACTCTCTCTCTCCCTCTCTCTATGCTCCTCTCTCAAAAATAAATATACTTTAAAAAAATGGGGGGGGGGGAATCTTTCTCTCTCTATGCATGCACAGAGAGACCATGTGAGCACAGAGCAAGATGGCTGTCACCTACAAGCCAAGAGAAAAGACCTCAGGATGAAGTTACCTTGCAGGTACCCTGACCTTGGCCCAGCCTCCAGAACTGTGAGAAATAAACTGCTATTGTTTAAGCCACCCAATATATGGTATTTTGTATGGCAGATGAAGACACACCCTCAATACGAATAAGTTGCTTTTCTTTTCTTCCTGGATAATATATCAAACTGAACTTGGATGAATTGGCAAGTGCTCACCAAGCAGCCAAGTGTTCACCACTATGAACACTAAATAGAAGAAAACTGGGGCTCTGCCTCACAGGTGTTTAGAGACTTATTACAATAGACTGTAAGCATACCCAAATCTGTTCTGAAAGCCAGAGTCCAGAGGTGCCTGGCTGGCTCAATCAGGGAATGTGAGATTTGTGATCTCGGGGTTGAGAGTTCGAGTCCCATGTTGGGTGTGGAGATTACTTAAAGAAATACAACTTTAAAATAAATTAATTAAAAATAAATTTAAAAAGAAAGTCAGAGAGTGAGGGACACATGTAATGTAAGCTAGTGCTCCATCATAGGACATCACAGGACACGCGACATCAATCAGAACAAAGAAAACCCAGGATGGGCATGGCAGGGCCAGTAAGAAGAGGGGTAGAGGAGAGCAAACAGGGAAAAGGTATAGAGGACCCGGTCTCACGCCAGCCCACTCACTGCCGGGGAATCCTCTGGCTGTGCCCTTGCGGCATCAGTGTGTTACGACGGAGGAACAAGAAGCTAAGGAGCTTACGGCCAGGATGAGGTGGCAGATCCAGGTGAAGAGAGCCTGAATGGGAGAGTGACTCAACTAGAACCTGGCTGGATGAGCCAGGACACATCAGCATGAAGGATAATGGCTAACATTCACCAGGTGCTTCTCTCGGCCAAGCTCCACGCTAGGCACTTTCCATTCAACCTCACACCGACCCTTATGGCAGCAGGTAATCCTCTTACCTGCAGTCCTTGCCATTCTGGCTTGACTCAGGCCCCTAAAGACCAGGCTGAGGATTAAAGGGCATGGCCCTAAGTGTAGGGGATCAAGATCTATTTCTGTGAAGAAAGTGACCAAGGAAAACCAAGAAAACAACAGGGAAATCCAGGGTGGGGTGCAGGAGGCCATAAAAGACGCTCTTCCAGCAAGCCAACAGCAGAGCTGGAGGAGCAGAGGACACAGAGAGAAAGGGACAAATGAAACTTGGGGGGGGGGGGCGGGGGACGGCGCTGATATGTATCAGTTGTATAAAAATCTAGCTCACACGGGCCCCTCCCCAGGTATTCCCCATCTCAGAACAAATTGTGAAAAGATTTTGAAATGGACCAAAAGGGTTACTGAGTATCTTCAATGGAAGAATGGGCCTTGTTAGAACATAACTTTCCAAGTTATCTGATCCTATGGGATGTGTGCATTTTGTGGCCTTGGAGATATTCTGCAACTCTGTTAACTTGTATGTAACTGATACGCAACCATATGCAACACAAATGATCCTTGTCTATAGACAGGCAAATTAAATGTCTAGTGGAGAGACAAGTGATTCCCCTCAAAGCTACAGTGGCATCTATTCGAAATCATTTCATGGTGTGTGTGTGTGTGTGTGTGTGTGTGTGTGTGTGTGGATGTGCACGTGTGCGAACATGCACACACATGGTCTTTGTGTGCAAACTCCTTGACTTTTCCTTTGAACAGGTTGTAATACCTTACTGGTTCCCGCATTAATTAATAAAAATCTTTTATATTTGTACAAGAATTGTGATTTTATCTTTAAAAATTATTTTATAATACCCATTAACAAGCTAAAGTCCAAACAGATGCCAATATTCTATGGCAGGTGTGCTACGAAGGGAAAAAAAGGTTCCAGAAATCAGTAATTCTTCCAACACCAAATACTTTGAGGTGCTGGCTCAAGCAAACAGGAGATAATCAAGCCTCAATTTTTATCTCTCTACACCCCCTCCACCAGCAAACATGGTCTCCAGCTTCCTCACGACTTGCATTAGCTCTGATCTCAGAAATTCTTAAATTTCAGTGGTAACCCAAGGAGCTCCAAGAGAAAGGCTGAGGGAATCCCCTTTCTAATGAAACCAACACCTCTCCAGACTCTGACAGATGTGACCCATTCATTGCAGAAGAATCTGGAGCCAGAGGGGCTCTGCAGGCTAGCAGACCTACCAGGACCAGGAGCAGTGCTGGCAGAAGGAAAACAGAAATGGACTAAGTCCCCACAGGATGGGGAAGACGAGTGACGCTGGAACAAAGCTCATAAACTGCCTAATGGTCATAGAAACACACACGCAAGGGGCAGGGGGGGCAGTGTTCCCGGTGTGGTCTCTGAAGGTTGGCTGCATAGCTCTGTACCTACTAGCAGTGGGGACCGTGAGCAAATTAGTGATATCAAAAAGGCTGTTTCCTCATCTGTAAAACACCTGCCTCACAGGATTGCCCTGAGCGGTAAATGAGACAACACACATAAAACACTTAGCAGTCTGACACACAATCAGTGTTCAGTGAATGTTAGCTTCAACAGTTTTTTGACTGAGAGATGAATATAACGTAAAATAAAAAACAGGGACTATAATAAAACATAATTGTGGGGCGCCTGGGTGGCCCAGTCGGTTAAGCGTCCGACTTCGGCTCAGGTTGTGATCTCACGGTTGGTGAGTTCGAGCCCCGCGTTGGGGTCTGTGCTGACAGCTCAGAGCCTGGAGCCTGCTTCGGATTCTGTGTCTCCCTCTCTCTGTGCCCCTCCCCAGCTTGCACTCTGTCTCTCTCTGTCTCTGTCTCTGTCTCTGTCTCTGTCTCTCTCTCTCTCTCTCTCAAATAAATAAAACATCAAAAAAAATTTTTAAACGCAATTGCCACCTATAATTCCCACTTGTCACATTCTTTCCGCTCCCATTGCCAAAAGACCACCTGCATGTTCATTTCTCACCTGAATTACTCAAGGTCTCCTATGGCGCAGGGCCCTTCTCAAAGCCATTCCTCACCCGCTTTAACTGAGCGATAGCCAAGAGAAATATGGGAACCACGGGAGTGAGTTTACATTTTCTAATAGACAGATTTTTAAGTAAAAAGAAACAGAATTATTTTAGTAGCGTATTTATCCCATTATGTCCAAAGTAGTATTTCAACACGCAATATAAAAAATTGAGATATTTTACATTCTTTCTTTTCTTATTACAGCTTTAAAATCCAGCATGTGTTTTATACTTACGTACATCTCAATCTGTACTGGCCACATTTCAAGTTGCCAGGAGCCTCAGCACCAACCATTACCCATCTCTTTCAGAAAATCCAAATTCATTGGCCTAACAAATCAGGGCCTTTCCAACAGGGTCCTCCTCATCCCTCTCTGTGCCCTCCTCCCCTTCCATACTTTTGCCTGGGCTTAACCCTCTTCCTTATCCACTCCCAGCACCTGGTATATTCCTCTCCCACAGGACACACCACACCTTTATGTCAGCCACTGGCTAGTCAATACTCCACATGTAAAGTGCTCGTTTCCCACAAAGGCTTCTTTGCCAACCTGCCCTCTATGAGATCCCCTGGCTCTGGGGATAAGAACAATTTGAGTGCTTTTCCATCGCATGCCAAACCCTCACTCCCCAAGTGGACTGTGAGCCCAGTGGAGGCAAAAGGATTCTTATCCTGTTTATGTATAACAGTAGCTGGCCCAGCCGAGGCATTCAAACATATATAAAGTATAGGTTTTTTGTGTTGTTTTTTTTTTAAGGGGGAAGACTACATTTAAAATTTTACATTTAGCTACTGATCTTGATCTAACTCTACAGTCATTCAGCCAACTCTTAATCTCAAAGCATACACATGAACAAGGTTTGGACCAAAAATGGTTGAAAGAAAGCAGGCAAGCTAAAGAAGCAACTACCACTGGGAGAGTCATTGTTCCTGGGGTTTGGGTTGGTTTTTTTGTTTTTTGTTTTTTATTGGCACAAAAATCTTTTAGACTGAAATTGTTTTTCATAGCTGCACTGGAATAAATGGGAAACCACAAAAATGAAGGCTTCCACAGTGCCAGTCATCAAATTGTAGTGGTAAGAAAGGAGCCATCCAAAACTATCCACATCTGATTGAACTCTAAACATTTTAAATGTTTATTAACCCATATAATTCCCAAATTTAACCAATCATTTGAAACGCTCATAGACAAAATTCTGGACTTCAGTATTTCCTACAGCCCCCTCCAGCCTCAAGAAGATAAAAGCCTCCCTTCTCGGGGCCCCACGGAACTGCTGTTCTTTTATTTTAATCAGAGAGCTTTATAAAGACAACCACTTAGGACCCTCAGCTTCAGTCCTAGTTGCAACTTTTTCTTTACACGTACATGTGTGAGTGTGTGCTCCAAGGGCTCCCAAAGAGCTGGCTCGGTGGACCCTGAGCAACCCTCTCTCTCAACATGTTGATCAGGAAGCAGACAACTTCGTTAATAATTAGAGAATCCCTAGTTTTCATCTTACACTTTCCTAAGCAAAAAGCTTGGCAGGGCCTCTTATGGTTTCCCCTTCTCTTACAAAAATCTGCCTTCTAAGCAAATGCTTCTGTTTCCTAGTAGCAGTAGATACCCTTTTAAAACTCACAGTTAAAAAAAGCAAAAAGAATTACAGTGGTATTTTGTTTCCATACTTTCTTCCTAATATTTTCCACTTAGAACTGAGTCCAGAAGTTTACTGGTAAATACACCAATACAGGTTATTTTCCCTTATGGATCCCATATTGTCAAATAATCTGACCTTATGAACTACACTGAGCAATATTCCATTATTTTTCTTTTATTAAACAGTTATGTATACTCAACTGGTTGATCAGGGCCTTACTATGCGCCAGGCACTGTTATAGACCGTGGGGATAGAAGGAAACTTAACACACAACACCTCTGGTCTCATGGTCTAGTCAGGTGGTAAAAGCCATGAAGAAAAATTCAGCAGAGGGAGAGGAAAAAGAGTGGGGACAGGGGTGTCCTACTTTACACAGCATGGTCACGGAAGGTCTCTTTTAAACAGAACAGAAGAACAACAGTGCTGAAGAACACAGCCAAGTGATATTTTTGGGAGGGGGCAGGGAGCAGAGGGTGCAAGAATATATCTCAAATGCAAAGACTCTGAGGCAGGGGTATGATACCCAAAATGTTAATCAAAGCTTCTGATCAACATAAAATAATCTGTACCATAAAATTCTCGTCAAAAAAGAAATTGGCCTGATTACTATTTAATGCAGTTATAGTATTCTTTTTGAAATACAATTATACCTAGTCCCTCGGTCTCTCAACCCCCCATTTCTACATTAGTAAGTTCTAGGGCTCCCAGGGGACCTCACTCTGAAAACCAGTGACAGACTCCACTATCTAATGTGTGGAGACAAGACCACACAGGAGAGGCAGAGGTGAACACTGGGCCCTCCTGTAAGTGAGAATTTTTCACACAAAAATCGTCCCCATCAAGTTAAACTGCTTACAAATAAAGCAAGATCTTCTCCCGAAGGAGGTGCTGCCTTCTAAATTCTGTATCCTTCCACTCATCTGTCCCTTCCTCAGCCAGCTGCAGGCCTGCTCTCAGGCCTGGACCACTTTGAACGGAGCCTTTGAAAGTTTAAGTTGGCTTTTTGCCACCACAAGAGATGCTGAGGCCATCCCCTTGTCTGGGGGTGCCTTATTCTCTTATTCTCTCCCAGTCTAGCTTTCCTCCTCCTGGGCTCTCTGAAGTCCCACCTCGCTAATGAATCCAAATTCCAGCTCATCTCACCCTGCTTTTTACTTCTCTTGCACACACAGCCTGTCCCCTGGGGGATACTCTTATTTTCCAAACAAAAATATCAAGACACATTGTCC
Source organism: Panthera tigris (assembly GCF_018350195.1). Classification (NCBI taxonomy): domain Eukaryota; kingdom Metazoa; phylum Chordata; class Mammalia; order Carnivora; family Felidae; genus Panthera; species Panthera tigris. Next base: position 42,138,997 of record NC_056674.1, read on the forward strand.
GTATGTGGGTACTTGTTACGTGAATCACTATAATGTCAAAGCTTGGAATATTTCATAATTTAAAGTAAAATCATTAAGAAAAAAAAAAACTTAGGACGTACTTACACATAGTCTGATGAGACAGCACAGGAAATTGGGACTGCCTGGGAAGGTTCGGGATCTGTGATCACAGTCACAGGCCTTTGACTACAGCTCTGTCCTCTAACAAACAACTTGATTTTCCAAAGAAATCTGACATCACCCTACAAAAGGATTTGAAGCTACTTCCAGCAATAAGGATAAGGAGGCAGTGACAGCAGCTGTGGGTTGAAGGCCAGAACTCTGGCATTTCCAGGTTATTTCAACAGTGCACGGAGCTAGCAGGACCACCATACAAAATACCCAGCCCTGGCTGTCATACATCCCTCGACCCTTTAAGCAGTGGACCACCAATGCGCTGTAGCTCAGGTATTTCCACAACTACCTCTAGACTGGAAATATGACTCTCTTGAGCACCCGAGTAGGCATCCGTTTTACCAGGAGGGGGAAATATCCTGAACCGGGCAGTGCACGTACACCCCTGTCTTCCCTCCTCTAAGCATCCTTCTCAAGTGCCATGACCCGGGAAAGGCTCTTTCCACTCTCCAATTAAGAAAAAAAAGGTCCTCCAGGGCTGTCAAGGAAGATTTGATTTGGCCCCATGACTCAGAAGGAGTCAGAAGGTCTTCCTGAGCTCACCAGTTCCCACTGGTAAGTACTTGTGGGTAAGTGCACTGGAAACTGTAATAAACTATGACCTTCAGGCATATTGTAGAGACATGCTGACCAATTCCACAATTTTTTTAATGCTCAGAAATTTAATGATACTGCCTTTTGATCTAGTAAAAGCATTCCATGAAATTTAACAAAAAATAGCCACAAATCAAAAGAAGAGTGAAAGACTTTTACTGAAGCATTCTTCTTATTAGCAAAGAAAAAAAAGAAAAAAAAAGGAAACCATCTTGTTGAGCCTTTGGAAAAGAGAAACTCCAAAGATCTTTTCATTTGATCTCTCATACTAAGATTTTTTTTTCCTCATTTCCTGTACGTTACAATTCCTCTAACGGAGATATAATGGACATATTATATTAGCTTCAGACGTACATGATTGAATATTTGTATAACTGGGAAATGATCACCACAATAACTCTACTTAATATGTGTCACTATACATAGCTACAAAATTTATTTTCTTGTGATGAGCCCTTTTAAGACCTACTCCCTTACAACTCTCAAATATGCAATATAGTACTAACTATGGCCACCATGCTATAGCACTTTACAACCCCAAATAACGTATTAACTAATAAAATTAGGGTAGGAGCGCCTGGATGGCTCAGTCGGTTACACCTCCGACTTGTCAGGTTCGAGCCCTGTGTCGGGCTCTGTTCTGACAGTTCAGAGCCTGGAGCCTGCTTCGGATTCTGTGTCTCCCTCTCTCCCTGCCTCTCCCCTGCTCATGCTCTGTCTCTCTCTCTCAAGGAATAAACATTAAAAAAAATTTGTTTAATTAGGGTAAATTCCTTGCAAATGAAAGAAATGTTACCTTTAGCAAATAAATTAAACAGATAAATTAAGTGCCTGCAATCTTGCAGAATGCTTGCTTTTTTTACAGGAAAATGTATTGAAAACATTTTCAAACTTTAAGTTTCTTCAAGAGGTCTATATTGTCTAAATCATTCTCCCTAAGGCCCTCCAAATTACAAAGTAAGCAAAAGGTTAAAGGTTATGGTCAGTATATTTGCTTTCAGGCTAATGTATGTTAAGATAGAGCTAATTAACAGGTAACATTTTAATAATTTTTTAATAGAAGATATTTGCATGCGGCATACAATTCAAAAAGAACAAAAAGTCATACACTAAATCTAAGTCTCCCTTCCACCTGGCCCTCCACCACTCAGTTTCCCAGCTTGTATCATTTCAGGGATATTCTATAGTGCCCACAGGTTTGTAACACTTTGTATGTGAGACACTTTGCTCAGGATTTTGTATGGGAGGCTCATCAGTGCAAGCAATACTATCATCAGCCCCAATTTATAAGTGAAGAGACCTGCTTGTGGCATGAAGTGAACTAGTAACTGGCCAAAAGTCTCATACTCCCAGAACCCATCCCCATCTTCCTACTCCCCAACACAACAAAGGTGACCTGATGTTATGTTGTTCCCTCTTCCCTGAACACTCTCCCACCAACCTTCACCATCCCTTTGCCTGGATAACTTGACTTTCCATATAAATTTCAGAATCAGGGGCACCTGGCTGGCTCAGTCAGTAGAGCATGCTACTTTTGATTTGGGAGTTGTGGGTTTGAGCCCCATAATGGATGTAGAGGTTACTTAAAAAAATAAAATCCTTGGGGCACCTAGGCGGCTCCGTTGGTTAAGCGTCCCACTCTTGATTTCAGCTCAGGTCATGATTTCCCAGTCTGCGAGTTCAAGCCCCATGTCAAGCTCTGCTCTGCTTGGGATTCGCTCTCTTCATCTTTCTCTGCCCCTCCCCTGCTCAGGCACACTATCAAAATAAATAAATAAGCATTTTTTTAATTAAAAAAAATAAAATCTTTAAAAAAATACACTTTAGAATCATTTGTCTCTGTCTTAAGAAACTTTGCAGGGGGGCGCCTGGGTGGCTCGGTCGGTTAAGCGTCCGACTTCGGCTCAGGTCATGATCTTGCGGTCCGTGAGTTCGAGCCCCGCGTCGGGCTCTGTGCTGACCGCTCAGAGCCTGCAGCCTGTTTCGGATTCTGTGTCTTCCTCTCTCTCTCTGCCCCTCCCCTGTTCATGCTCTGTCTCTCTCTGTCTCAAAAATAAATAAACGTTAAAAAAAATTTTTAATAAAAAAAATAATAAATAAAAATTAAAAACTTTGCAGGGATTTTAGGATTGTGTTAAACACAATCAATTTGTAGACAATTAATATTATAACTATACTGAGTCTTCCAATTCATGAACATGGTATGTCAATCCACTTAGGTTGTCTTTAATTTTTCTTCGGTGTTTTGTGATTTTCAGCAGGCAGATCCATCCTCTGCATATTTTGTTAGATTTATACCAAGTATTCCATTCCTTTCAGAGCTACTGTAACTGATAGGATTTTTTTGGTTTTGTTTTTTCCTGTTTCCAATGATGTATTGCTTTTATTGCTAGGATACAGAAATACCGATTTTTTGTGTGTGTTGACCTTGTATTTTACAACTGTGCTAACACATTCATTAGTTCTAGGAGCTTTTTCTAGAGATTCCCATGAGATTATCTGCATAGACAATCATGCCATCTGCAAATGGGGACAGTTGTTCTCTCTTTCCAATCTGTATGCCTTCCATTTATTTTTCTTGCACTGGCTAGCACTTCCAGTACGATGTTGAGTATCAGTGGTGAGAGTAGAGATTGTTGCTTCGTTCCCCTTAGGGGGAAAGCGTTCATTTTCACCACTAAGTACGTTAGCTGTACGTTTTTGGTATATGCCCTTTTTTGGGTTGAAGAAGTTCCCTTCTCTTCCTAGTTTGCTGGCAGCATTTATCATGAATGGATGTTGAATTCTGTGAAAGGTTTTTTCTGCAGCCAATGACATAATCATGTGGGGGTTTTTTTAGTCAGCTGTTCATATGGTGGATTACATCTATTGATTTTGGAAAACTGAACCAGTCTTTTACACCTGAGATAAATCACAATTGGTTCCGGTGTACTATTCTTTTTACATAATATCGCTGGATTTGATTTCCTGGTATTTTTTTGAGGATTTTTGTGCCCCTGTTCATGAGAACAATTGGTCTGTACTATTCTTTTCTTGAACTGTCTTTGTTGGTTTTGTAAAAATGGATGTGTACTATACAGTTTTCTGAGGTCTGGGATGATAATTTTACTACTTCTAACATCATCAAAGAGTGGTATTAACTTCGCTTTTCTGTTAGAATTAATTTTAAGTCTTTGAGCAGGAAGACAATTCCCAAAGATAACAATAATTCCCTAAGTGAAAATAAGACCATTTTACAAAGAGCCACTTTAAGGTAGATCTGAGAATCCAATGCAGTGAAACCTATTACTTCACCTACATGCCCTGTCACATCCCCCACAGAGCAGGAATAGTGAGGAGCTTTGCCCTACTGGCTGAAGATAAGAAACTGACAAGGTTTCCATCAAATAAAAGATATGTTATTACTCAACCCTGAAATGCAAATACACACATTTGCCTTTGAGTTACCTAAGAAAGCGCCTCTTAACCTCTTAGTTCTTACAATTCCTAAAATGCTCAGTCATTTCTACCCACATTATACTACTGAGAAAGCCAAGACAAGGATAGGGTTAAGAGATTTCACGTTCAGCAGAGCTAAAATTTGAATTTAAACACCTTCTATCACCCTAACAAAAAGTTAGGTGATAGAAACACACAAAAAGTGTTACAAAAAGTCCTAAACACAGGCAATGCAATGTCGGAAGGTCAATCAGGCATCAGAGGGGCTGAAGAAAAGGATCTGAGGCAAAAGAGTTTCTGGGGAGGTCTTTTTTTTTTTTTTTTTTTTTTAATGTTTCATTCATTTTTTTTGAGAGAGAGAGAGAGAAAAACAGAGACAGAACAAGCAAGCAGGTGAGGGACGGAGAGAGAGGGAGACACAGAATCCGAAGAAGGCTCCTGAGCTTTCAGCACAGAGCCCAGCATGGGACTCGAACTCACCAACCGTGAGATTGTGACCCGAGCCGAAGCTGGACGTTTAACCCACTGAGCCACCCAGGTGCCCCAACACATAACCATTTTTTTCTGTAACTTTTTATTATGAAAATTTTTTAACACTTGCACAAGTAGAAAGAATAGTGTAAGGATACCACCCAGGTGCCCCCAGAGAGGTCTTTTTAGAACTGAAATGCTGAATCTTCTCTTGGCACTTTTGAGAAGCCCCATCTCATTGAGGTGAGTGGACAGGTCTGTTGGGTGAGGGGCAGGCTACCACAGAGGAGCTGCACACCTCCACAATGGCCAATGAGAAACTGAAATCCTTTTAAGTCTCACTTAAGTATCTAAGAGTCACCCAAATCATCACCAGGCTAGCCAAAGACCAGAGAAATGTCCTTGGAATCAAAGTCGCCCTCTCTGTGGCACTCAAAATGATGTGTTCAGGAGGCAGTAAAGAGCACACTGCCAATCAGACTGCTTGGGTTCAAACCCCAGCACTACTACCCACTAGCCGTGTGACCTTGAAGAAGTCACAACCTGTGTGCCTCGGTTTCCTCATCCATAAAACGGGGGTAGCAACAAGAGTGTAAGCTCTCACTAAATGATGCCTGCTGTTGTTTTTATTCAGAAAGTCTTGGCCAATCCAAGACTGGTCCTCTTCTACACTGTCCTAGATCATGGTGTATGTGCCAATATGCCCTTCCCCAACCACCACCACTCCCCTCTTCCACCAACCCAAGAGCAAAACTCTGCTTTCAATCAAGCTGATGGAAAAAAGCAAAAGACCTAAATGAACTATTTCATTAAATGATGTCTAGGAGCTAAAAACCAATAAGCACTCACAGGATCCACATTCACAAGAAGGAAGAAAGCATTTAAATCAAGAGTTTAAACCAACTCTTCTCCCACAAAAAGTACATTTTATTGTTTTATATAACCACATGAGACATTCTCCCCAACTAAGGGATAGGTATAAGTTCCATTTTAAAAAATTTAATCTATGGAAATACACTGATTAATTTTCATATTTTAGATTAGTTTTGCTATCAAAAGCATTCCATTTAAAATATCAACTTAACTTTTAAATCACTAGGAAGCAAACTGTCTTTAATTCAAATATATAATTGTAATTTGGGGGTGACAATTTCACCAAGTTTCTTGAAAGCCAGGAAATATTAATTGGCAACAATGATAGCTATCTTTTATTGCACACTAACTAAGCGCCTAACACACAAGGCGCTAAATTCTACATGTCACCTCATTCTCTTAATCCTTTCAGGAGGTACAAGCTCGTTTTACAGAAAAACCTCAGCCTTGAGGTTGACTATTAATGGTTCTGATAGAGAACTGATTGCTAGCACCTGTGTGAGGCTTTAACACTAAAATGATATAGAAAGGTAAGTCTGAAACTTGAATGTGCACGTGAATCACTGGGGGAATCCTGTTAAACTTCAAATTATGATTCAGAAGGTCTAGGGTAAGCCCTCCGATTCTGCATTTCTTTCTTTTTTTTTTTTTTAAGTTTATTTATCTATTTTGAGAGAGAGAAAGTGCAAGAGCGTGAGGGAGGGTTAGAGAGAGAGGGAGAGAGAGAGCATCCCAAGCAGGCTCTGCGCTGTCAGCACAGAGCTCAGTGTGGGGCTTGAAGTCACAAGCCAATAGATCATGACCTGAACCAAAATCAAAAGTCGGACGCTTAACCGACTGAGCTTCCAGGCACCCCTGATTCTGCATTTCTTTAAAATTTTTTTTTTAACGTTTATTTATTTTTGAGACAGAGAGAGACACAGCATGAACGGGGGAGGGGCAGAGAGAGAGGGGAACACGGAATCGGAAGCAGGCTCCAGGCTCTGAGCCATCAGCCCAGAGCCCGACGCGGGGCTCGAACCCGCGGACCGCGAGATTGTGACCTGAGCAAAGTCGGACGCTTAACCGACTGAGCCACCCAGGTGCCCCTGATTCTGCATTTCTAACACGCTCTCTGATGCTGACAATGCCGCTGTTCTGGGGACCACACGCAAAGTAGCGAGGATGGCTACAGGTTGCAATAGGCCACAAACCACAAAAAAAAGTTCATTAAACACTAAAATGAAAAACAGTCAAATTTTTCTCAAAAACAGTAAGTTAACCATAATATAAACTCTAATATAAGAATTATAACATCCAGGGGCACCTGGGTGGCTCAGGTGGTTAAATGTCTGACTTCAGCTCAGGTCATGATCTCGAGGTTTGTGGGTTTGAGCCCCGTGTCAGGCTCTGCACTGACAGCTCAGAGCCTGGAACCTGCTTCGGATTCTGTGTCTCCCTCTCCCTCTGCTCCTCCCCTTCTCACGCTCTGTCTCTCAAAAATAAGTGAGATTAAAAAAAAAAAAAAAAAAAAGAAAGAATTGTAACATCCATATTTGTAGTGGGATTTTGAGCTTTGTAACATCTTAAAAATATCTTCATAATGACTTCTTGTTTAAATCTATAGTTCAACTTCCTGGAGCTTTGAGGGGGCTTTTCTACCCTAAAAACCCTAACTTACATCAGGGCTGAGAAGCCACGTACATGGAAGACTGTTTCAAGTTGCCATAACCTTTAAGCAGGTCCCTTTTTTCACTCACCCATCCTCTTGCTGTTTAAATCCAACACATTAGACAAATGGCAGAGTTAGGTGAGATTTTAGGGGCTGGGACCCCAAATTTTTCCAGATGAAAAGTAAATTTCTACAACAAAACAGGACCTTACCACAAGGCAGTAACAAATACCACTGGCTTCCATTTCTGGCCTTAGGTGACCAAGTTCCGGCAATGAGATGGCAATTAGCATTTTATACAACTACTGATTTTCATTCTTTTACCAGATCCTTGGACTGGCAAGTTCTATTTACTTTCAAAAGTCCACAGAATAAACAAAGCAAGGTACTTCACAAGGCCCTATTTTCCACCTGGGTCCAAGTTCACCGTGATCTTTTTTACTCATTTCTGATTATCTGTGCTATACTCAAACATTGGCTAGCTGCCTTTTAAAAGGCAGTTAGACACTACCACCAGCCCTCTCCCTCCCCCACCTCCTCCACTCTCTTTGCTAGCACCAGTGCCTAACAACAGAACCAACACATCTCTGAGGACATTCCAGCTTACCAGATAAGGTCAGTTTAAAATTCTAGATAGGGATAACCCATTCCATTTGTCTTTCCTTAGAGCCCTTCAAAAATATCCCCTGGCAATCAGCAGAACAAGCCTTTCACCAAAGAGAAAATAGTCTATGATTCTGCAATTTACAAACACTGAGACCTTTATTTAAAGGGTGTCCACATTTTATATTACTCCTAAGGGACGTTTATCTATGGACTCAAGTAAGCACCAGCCCAATGCTTGGAAGAAACAAAATGTACATACACTGCGGCTCCATGCAAATGGCTTCTCGGGCTAGAAGGCTATAAAGTTTTGCTGCCGGGCCTCAGAGGAAGGCCTACCTGTGACAGGGTATAATATTGGGACACAGTTTTCTTCTGAATTTGGAGCATGCCCTGTCCACAAGAGAGCCAGGCAACTGCCCAGAGAGGCTTGTTACAAAAACCATGAAAGAGGGGCAGAGGTGCCAGGCCACTGCCCTGCATACCCTGGAAGCTGAAAACAATTCTGAGAAATGATCTCTACTATGGACAAGTCCGACAGAAAGTTGTCTCTGTTGCCTCCAAAACTGGCTGTCCTCCTCGAATGATTTAACTCTGGGTACCAATTGGGCAATGCCAGCCACCGTGCTGGGGCGGAGGATTCAGGGATGCTGGTTCTGTCTTCTAGGTTAAGTAGGCGGATTCAAACCTCTGCGGTATAAACTGGAGATTTTGGGGGTTAGATCTGGGCGCCCCCACTGCATCTAGGCTACATGCTTCCATTCAACAAACATTTACTGAGCGTCTGCCCTAAGCCCGGCACTCTGCTAGGTGCGGAGGAGGAAGCCAAGCCACAGTCCCCAGAAGTGGAAGCAGACACAGAGAAGGGCCTTCAGGAGAGGTGTAGGTTGTGCGGGCCCCGAAAACCTGCCACAAATTGCTGTGATCAGTAGTTAATCGGGGGTCAGCATGACCTTCGCGCCGGGCTCCGCGGACCACCAAGCCCAATAATGAAAAAGGCTCGCGACAGCGAAGTCGGGAGTGGACAGGTAGGCCCGGGGGCAGGTGTTCAGGTAGGAGGCGCACGGCTGAGGCTGCAAGTCTGGAGAGGGCAGGGTCCCCAAGGAAGGTGGAAGGGCGGCCCAGGACCCCGCGAAGAAGAAGGGGGTGCGAGGAACTGGGGTCTGGCCCCGGGAAGTGGGTGCGCGGCGGCGGCCGGCCGGGCCTGAGCCCCCGAAGCGAGAGAGGGGAGGGAAGACTCCCGGCTAGGCCGCCAGCCCGCACCTGGGGCCCCGCCCGGCACCTACCACTTGGGCGACCTTGAGACAGCCGAGCGCTCCGCGCAGGTAGTCGGGGTCGCAGCGCAGGCCGGCCAGCCCGCGGCGCTGGCTCACCGGCTCGGTGGTGGGCTGGTACGGGCTGCTGGCGCCCGAAATCATGGAGGTGCTCGAGGCCTCGCCCTCGAAGCCGTCCAGCTCCTCGCCGCTCCGCATGCTGCCGCCCGGCCCGGGCCGCCTCGCGCGGCCGGCCCCCGGCGCCCGGAGCTGGCCGGCTCAGCGGGGCCGCCGCATCGCCGCCGCCGCCGCCGGACTGACCGCCCGCGGCCCGCCCCGCCGCCGCCGCCGCCTCCTCCTCCTCCTCTGAGCCCGCCGCCCGGCTGCAGCCGCGATTCGGTCAGCTTGGGATCGGCTCCCGCCGCCTCGGCAGCGGAAAGGGAGGGAGGCGGGAGCAGGAGGAGAGAGAAGGAGGCGGGAGCCGGCGGAGCGGGCCGGGAGGGGGCGGAGCGAGCGCCCACCCGCCAGCCGCTCGGCGGCGCTCCGCGGCTAGGGCGAGACGGAGGCGGCCGCCCGCGCCTAGGGGCCTCGGGAGGCGGGGCCTCGGGGCGGGGCGGGACGCCGTCTCCTCGGACCCCGCCCTCACCTGCCTGTGCGCAGGGGCCCGGGAGGCTCTCTGCAAGCCCTGCCATCCCCGCCTGCGAGGGGCGGGGGTCGCGGGGACCGAGAGGAATGGGGGCTAAGGGGAGGGTCTAAGTGGACTTAAAGGACACGGAGTTGCTTTCCCAGGGCGCTACCTTAGTTTCTCTTCTGGAGGAAGTGGGGTTCTCTGCAGGTAGGCTGGGAGACTTACCGGCGAAGACCAAAATGTGCTGTGCGAACCCTGCTGCCAACCGTGATTGGCCCAGGGTGGGTCTGGCGAGAGGAGTCCAAGGGTCTGGGTTCCCACCCTGGACGCCTTGCAACAAGCCAGTACAGAGAGGCCAGGGACTGAGCGCGGCGGTAATGAAACTACAGTGAGTGAGGGGTCGCTCAGCACGGGGTCTGCAAGACATACACGGTAAATACTTACGAATAATTCCCAGTTTAAGTTCTACATCCACCGGCCTGACCGAGGAGGGGCGCTAGCACATTGTAGACCCTCGATAAGCAACAGTAGTTGCCTCTCAGCTGACAAGATTTTGTAATCGCTATCTAATCATCAAGTCAAGTTAAACACAGATTTTTGCTCTGACGGGCATTAATTAAGAACCAATTTGCAATTCAAGTGTGAAGGCTAATTTTAAGCTTAAGTAAAACACTGACTTCTAAGAATTGTCGCTTTGGTATTGAACTCTTACACACCACAAATATTGAGAGCTTCCCATGCTGTAGGCACTGAGGAAGACACTTGAAGAAAGTATTATTATTCCCATTTTACAGAAGGGCAGACTAAGTGTGGCGATTGGTAGTAGTTTGTCCCAGGCCACACAGTTTGGTGGTGAGTGGAGCCCAGGTTCCAACTTTGTACACCACATAATATTGCTTAATATATAATTTAGATAGTTCACAATATAATTGGTGAACTCCAAGCTGAGATGCAGTAAACATCATAACTAACAAGATTTCCATTTAAAGGGTTTTCATCTTTGGCTTACCAAAGATGGGAAAGACAGTATTTCTAATACTCAATTCAACCAACAAATCTGTATTGGGCACTTACTATGTGCTAAGAAATATACTAGGAACTGGAGATAAACTGCCAGGTAAAGACAGCAAGTTGGATGTAGGCCTTGGCCCCTGTTGTTTCCCAAAATCCCAGTGAAATGACAGTTACAGGGATTGATTGATTGATTGATTGATTTTAGGGCATAAAACCACTGCAACAAAGAATGGTAAAGAAGACAATGGCAACAAAGTTGGAGTCAGAATAGCAACTAGGCAAGTGATAACTGACTTAGCAGCTCCAAGAAAGCTAAACCCTAAAATGCACAGGGAAAGGCTGAACTGCAACTTACATTATATCACAGAACAAAAGGTTCTGGGATGGGCAGCACCAAGCACATGTAGAAGTGGAGGTGGAAGCAAGGAATAAAAGAAAAAAATCAATTGAAAGTCTTTTTAAGAAGCAATTGGATCCCTGAATCTCTTCTCATGCCCATCCTCCAAGAGTGGAGTTTTATTCTCTGGAGAAGATAAAACAGAGTCTCTTAGCTAGGGATCATGAGGCACAGTTGAGGACAGGGTTACTATATTGAAAAGTGTGTGTGTGTGTGTGTGTGTGTGTGTGTGTGTCTTAATAACTAATGCTAACTAATATGAAAGCAAAAAAAAAAAAAAAAATTAAAAATTCATTAGAATTAAAGAAAAGGAAATCTTACAGGAAGTAGAGCCAAAAGACAAAGAGATGGAAAATGAGAGAAAAGATAAGAAAATTAGAGGAATAGACCGAGAGAATAATAGAATAGTAAGACTTGCATGGAATTAAAATCAGGAAAATTGGAGGGAAGAGACCATAAAATAATAATTTAGTAACATTATTCTGAACCATAGGACATGAGTTTTGGATTTAAAGGACCCACCAGCGCCCAGCACAGTGCCCAGCACAGACTTGCACCCATGTACATCGGACCGGCAAGGACAAGATGCTCAAAGCTCCAGAGAGGAACAGAGCAGGTTTCATTATAAAATATCAGGAATCAGAAAGGCATCAGACTTTTCTACAGCAACTTTGGGCGCTACAAGGAAATGAAGCAAAGTCTTCCATATCCTGAGGAAAAATGATCCTCACCTTGAAATCTGATTCCATCTGGAGTATCAATCAGGTATGATTGATGTCTCTTTCAGACATGCAGAGATTCCCTTTATCCTTTTCTTAGGAGACTGCTGGAGGACACCATCAAAACAAGGATTTAAACCAAGGAAGCAAAGGATGCAGGATCTAGCAAAGGGTGGGTGCAGCCTAGGAAGAGGTGGTAAGGATCACAGGGTGAGTGGGGCAGAGACCCCTCTGCATCAGGGCTGTGAGTCAGCCAGCCCAGCCTGGAGGAGCCAGAGGCTTTGAGACACTTCTTCAAGATGAAATTAATGTGTTGAATATACAGACAGAAAGATACATAGTTTGGGGAGAGTTTTGAGATCAGTTAGGGATAAACGTATAGAGAACTAAGCAAATATTCATATATATTTATTAACTGCAGGAAAAATAAAAGGATGCAGAGAAAAGTATGGTAAATCACATGGCTCAGTTGTCAATAATATTTGCATAACTATAATAATATAAACAATGAATGCTGATCTAGCCAGAAGTAAGTAACCCTTGTAGAAAGGAAAGGATAGAGGGACAGGATGTGTGCAGGTGTGATGAGAAGGGCAGTGTGTGCAAGAGCTCTAAATACCCATCATCTATTGTGAGAGATCAGTAGATGCTTAAAACTGAAAAATCAAGAGGTAGCAGTATATGCTTGTTAATTAAAAATATAAAGAAAAGTACAAAAATAATGTTAAAAGTTTCAAAGCGTTGCCTCTGGGGAACAGGAAAGTTAACGAGGGTTATAGGCCTTATAGAACTATTTGATTCTCTTAACTCTGTGTGCACATATAACTTTAACAAAAATAAAAGCTAAGTTGGGGTACCTTGCTGGCTCAGTCGGTGGAGCATGTGACTCTTGATCTTGGGGTCATGAGTTCAAGCCCCACGCTGGGTATAGAGATTACTTTAAAATTTTTTTTTAACATTTATTTATTTTTGAGACAGAGAGAGACAGAGCATGAACGGGGGAGGGTCAGAGAGAGGGAGACACAGAATCTGAAACAGGCTCCAGGCTCTGAGCTGTCAGCACAGAGCCCAATGTGGGGCTCGAACTCACGGACCGTGAGATCATGACCCGAGCCGAAGTCGGCCGCTCAACCGACTGAGCCACCCAGGCGCCCCTAGAGATTACTTTAAAAAGTAAAATAAAATATTTTAAAAAATAAAAAAAAAAAATTGAAAATAAAAGCTAAGTTAAAGACAATTTTTTAAAAAGGAACTTGAGAGTCAGTGGTGAGCAAGGCAGATGGAGTCCCTGCCAGCAAGGACGTGGAGAGTAAGTATTAAAACCAGTAAGTATAGCGGAGCATGTGCTGAGTATTGTTCACGGTGCTATGGGAATTTCCAGCAAGGATTTAACTGAATCTCTGGATCAGAATTTCAGCTGAGATTTGAAATGTGAACGGCAGCTAGCTAAGCAAAGAGATGATAAGGGTTGCTGGAAGAGTGTTCCAGGCAGAGGGAACAAAATGTGAAAAGGCCCAGAGAAGAGGCTCAAATGCAGAATTCAGAGGGAGGAGGAGGGCAGACAAGACCTGAAGCTGGAGGGAAGCCTCGGGCTGGTCCCTGTGCAGTCTTGTGGGCCATGCGACAGGGTGGACTCTGAACAGAAGAGTATTAAAGGGGAGAGTGGCCCAGGAGGCCTGACTTTTAGAGCTCTCTCTCTGGCTTCATGAGGGAGAAGGATTGAGCGGAAGCAAGATTAGAGGCTTCCTCCAGTACTTATTAACTGTTCCCTGTTCCTGGACACTAGCCTAGTTTATTTTTAGTTCTGGGGACAGACTCAAAATTTTTACTTCTGGTTTTTAACAGAAGTTAAACAGACTTCCAAAGGATGTCGTTAGGAATCCCACATAGTAATGGTAGGTAAAACTTGGTATTATGGTACCTTCCTCAGTTTTAAATTGTAATACATCATGAGTCTGTGGCTGTAGCTGTGCCTCCAAGTGTCTATCAGTGCTGAGATCAAAATGCAGATGATAAATGATAGAGAAGCAGGCAGCCTTCTGACAGGTCCCTGGGTTTCAGGGCCTGGTCCACATATCCAAGGCTGACTTAAGGCAACCAGACTCAGGGAGCCTGATGAATAAACCAGATGTTACTTTACTAATTGCTGCCAGTGGATAGACTCTGCCAACAATCATATTGCTGATTCATATCTCAATCCCTGAACTCATCCTGAAAGAGCTGCTCAGAGTATATAGCATCTTTCGATACGGGCTATTCCCCAGGTTACCCTGGCTCACCTTGATCAGGCCCAGCCCCACCCAAGCCCCTGAGCCTCTCATTTAGCTCTGGGCTTGGTTCCCTCCAAGGGCAACCACCTCCAAGTCTGGAGGCCTCCTCACTCTAGCCCCCCTCCACAAGCACAATGATTCCATGGACTCATGGAAAAAGTTCTAACCTCAAGAGCATTGGTCCTACAAGGACTTTAGTTCTAAATTCCATTAAGGACTGGAAGCAAACAAAACACCTTCCCAAATGGTGGTCCCTGGTGTTCTATACCTGGAGGCAGTGCCTAGTGTTGCTGAAGGGCGGGGGCGGGGGGGGGGGGTTCACATTTCACTTCATTTCTTACTGAGGTCTCCCTAGTGCATCTCTGTGAGTGTTGCAGATGGGCATAGTTTTTCCTGTAATGTCAATTAAGCAATAGATCTAATCTACTTCTAATAAGCTCAGTAATTAGCAGGATCCCTACAGACTTCTCCCTCAAACAAAAATATAGACATTGGTGGTGAAGTAGAACATCTCAAGCATGAAGTATATAGTGGGAAGACAAATTAAGTTTATCATGAACAATTATCAATGTTGATATCATCCTTTTTAAAGGTTATTTACTTAGAGAGAGAAAGAGATTGGGAAACAGAGAATCCCAAGCAGGCTCTACACTGTCAGCACAGAGCCCGATGTGGGGCTCAAAACCATGAACCGCAAGATCATGACCTGAGCTGAAATCGAGAGCCAGTCACTTAACCCACTGAGCCACCCAGGCGCCCGATCAGTGTTAATATCAAAATGAACCAAATGCACAAGAAAATCTTATGTTTAATGTCACAAGACTAACAACTTAGTTTGAAACAATTTCACTTTTAAAAAGCCTTTCAAGGAAAAGTACCCATACAAATTCCTTGTGTCTGAAGGATTAGACTCAAAGATGTAAAAATAAACACGCCATTTTTGTGTTTGAAAGAAGCAGATGCCCCTGTTGTCCCAAGGCAGGGGTGGGGGGTAGTGACCGGACCCCTCTGGCTGTGCTGCGCTGTGCTGCTGTGCATTCATTCCCACATGCCTGGAGGGAGGGCTGGGCCTGGGCGAATTCCAGCCGGGAGCAGTTCAGATGCTGCAGCCCTGAACTGCAGTTAACTGCTGCTTCTGAAAAAACTTGTCACTCCAGCCAGAAAAATGCTCTCCAAGTCTTCTCTAAAAATAGTGCTTGCTGGGATTTTCCAGTTTGACATTCCTTCAGTTCCTATGACCAAGGACAACTCAAGCCAATCCATCTGCGCCCCTTCCTGGAGACTCCGGTGGAATCCCACCCTCCGTGGGATGCCAGTTTGCAGGTCCTGCTGCCACCAAACCCTGCGGGCACTTGATGATTTGGGGAAAGATTTGCCTGCTCGGCAGCTGCCTTGCTTCTCCCTGGCTGCTCTCCACCTTCTCTTCCCGTGGCAGAGAAGGGGGAATGGTTTTCTAGAGAAGGTGGAAAGTGTGACTGTAAGGAAACGTGGGTGCTGCCTTCCCTCCAGTACCCGTGGTCATTCCAGGCTGGATGCTGACTAAACTAGCCTGGGAACTTTGGAGAGTCACTGCGGTAGCCAGGGGATAACATACATAAACCAGACATTTGCTGATGGCCCGCTTCCATGTGCCGGCCACTGGGCCACATGCTGCAGCCTTGAGTCTCTCACAAAAGAATTGTGGGGGTAGCCATTGTGGGACCAGAGTGGGCATGCTTGCTTCCATCTGCCTAGCATCTATGCCCCTGCTTCTAAGGACAGCACCCCCACCTTGTTCTGGACTGCTCCTTCTCTAATCCAACACCCACCTCCCACCTCCCTGCTGATGCTTACCTAGGAAGAGTAGGCACTTGACCCAAGATTGATCAGTCATGGTTCCCTCCTACCAGGGTGGGCCTGGGATGTGAGTTAAGCCAATGAGAACCCTACCCTGGGCTTTTTCTCTGTAGAACACAGAGGTATATACAAACTTCAGTAAGCACAGGAATCATTCAAGAAGATTTTTTTTTTTTTTTTGAGAGAGAGAGAGAGAGCATGAGCAGGGGAGGAGCAGAGAGAGAGAGAGAGAGAGAGAGAGGGAGAGAGAATCCCAAGCAGGCTCTGCACTGTAAGCGCAGAGCCCCACACAGGGCTTGAAGCCACAAACTGTGAGATCATGACCCAAGCGGAAATTAAGAGTCGCTTAACCAACTGAGCGACCCAGGCGCCCCTAGGGGTAGATTTTCAGGACCTCCTGAAGGGTCTGATGCCTAAGCCTAAGGTGTGGACAGGAATCTGCTGCTGCAAATATCTATAGGACAACAAGGCCAGTGCAATTGCCTGGAGTAGGAGAGGTCAGGGAAAGCTTCAAGGAGCTAACGTGGGTCTTAAAGGTGAAATAGGAATTCACTCATTAGTATGTGATCCTGCCACCTGTTCTACCTTCTGGAAGCAGTCTCATTGGCTGACCTATATGGTCCCAGGCTCTCCTGACTTTCCTCCTACCTCTCTGGCTGCACTTTTCAGTCATCTGTATAGGTTTGGTCCCTGGAGTTCAGTGTTTCTCAGGGTACTAGTTTCATCACCTTTCCCATGACTCGAGACCATCCTCCTGAGCTCCAGTCACTTAGATCCAGTTGCCCACTAGATATTACCCTTGGGTGTCCTGAGTTCCACGAGGCTAAAACATAATTCATAATGCCACTTGCTGGCCCCCCAAACCTGCAATATGAACACCCATTCCTTTCTGAGGCCAAGGAGGAAAAGAAGGCACTTTTAAAATGCATTCCATGTACCAGACATGGCTCTACTTGGTTGTCATAAATTAACTCATTTAACACTCAAAATAGCACAATGAAGAGGGCCAACTCCTAGTTATCCTGTAGGGCTCAGGCTAGATGCCAACTCATCCAGGAATATCTTCCTGAGCCCCCAGGCTGGGTCAGATGCTCCTGCCCTGGCTTCCGCAGCCCCTTGCATCAAAGTATGTACTACATGATGTATAACTCGCTGTTTACCCACCCATCTGCAGCTCTTCCAGACCATGATCTGTGTTGTGTCCTCTGGGCCTCGCCCAGGGCCAGACGCGGGGTAGGCATGCCAGTAACCATTGGGGGAACACAGAACTATAGTCACTGGCTGTATAACCTCAGAAAAGATGTTAACATCTGTGGGCTGTTTCCCCGTCTGTCAATTGTGAAGCGTTTAGAATGGTGATGGAGACAAAGTAGACACTCAGCAAATATTCACTCATTATTGTTGTCATTATTCTGAACAAGCAGGACAAGGCATTCTGGAACAAGGAGCTAGCCTGAGCAAAGGCCTGACAGAAAGGGATTCATAAAAAGGTGAGCAGCCTGAGTTTGTGTTCAGACAGGGAGGGTTGAAGGGTATGTGAAGGGCAAGGGGAGGGATAGATGAGCAGGGTAGGTTGGGAACACATTGGGAAGGCCCCTGCACTCAGGTGAGCCATTAGAGTTAAACTGGGCTCTTTAAGCAGGGGACTGACCCAATCAGATTTGAGTGAAAACAAAAAGTACAGATAAATAATTCAGTCTTATCTTCTCTATCAAATGGGTAGCAGTCTCCGTTACGTTAAATAATGGATACAACCCTTTAAAAGAAAAAAGGTCTCAGAGCCCCCAAGAGAACATCTGTGGATGCCTAGGGATCCCCAGACCCATTCAAGGAAACCCTGGTGCAGCCAGAAACATCCCAAGAGTTCAGGGAGTCTGATTCTTTTTTTTTTTTTTTTTTTTTTTTTTTTTTTTTAATTTTTTTTTTTCAACGTTTTTTATTTATTTTTGGGACAGAGAGAGACAGAGCATGAACGGGGGAGGGGCAGAGAGAGAGGGAGACACAGAATCGGAAACAGGCTCCAGGCTCCGAGCCATCAGCCCAGAGCCTGACGCGGGGCTCGAACTCACGGACCGCGAGATCGTGACCTGGCTGAAGTCGGACGCTTAACCGACTGCGCCACCCAGGCGCCCCAGGGAGTCTGATTCTTGAAGGGGGGACTGGAGGTCCCCGGATTCGTGGGCACCTGAGCTAAGCCTCAAAGGATGGACAGGCCTTAGGTAAGTGGTCAGAAAGGGCAGGAAAGTATGATAGTAGGACAAGCCTAGGGCAGAGTCTGGGAGCTCAGGAGATTAGAGGAGGGAATGAAGTAGTGGCGGAAGGACATATTTAGTAAAGAAGTCATGGGGGTGGAGAGGTTTTAAGAGCTATTGTCAGAGGCCTGAATGGTACACAGCTTTTGATCTTTAGCCTGTGTACATGGGCTGACTTGAAGGCTGTTTGTTTTAATTCAATGTATTTACTTGGAAACAATCTCAAAATTACAAACAAAAAAGCCTGTAAGTACAGTAAAAAGAACTTCTTTTCCTCTGAACTATTTGAAAGTAAGCTGCCAACCTAGTATCCTATCACACCCAAATACTTTAGTAGTGCATACGTCCTACAGAGACATTCTCCTCCTTTAGCAGAATACAACCATCAAAGCCAGGAAATTATGGACACATTACTACCATCTAATCTTTGGATCCCATTCAAGTTTTGCCAAATGTCCCTACATCTTTGTAGCTAAATGATCCCAGTAAGGATCATGTGTTGCCTTATTATCTTTTTAGTCTCCTTCACACTGGAACAGTTCCTCAGACTTGTCTTGACTTTCACGACCTTCACACTTTGGAAGATTACAGCCAATTATTTTGCAGAAATATCCTCCAATCTGAGTTTCTCTGATGTTTCCTTGGGATTAGATTCAGGTCATACATTTTTGGCACCCTAGAAATTATATGCTTCTCAGTACAGCCTATCGGGAGGCACATGATTGAGGTTTGTCCTATTACTAATGATGTTCACTTTCATAGTAGCTGAAGCTTGTATCTACCAGGCTTCTCCACTATTAAGTTACTCTTTTTACCCCTTGTAATGAACACACCTGAGTCAATTTAAGAATCCAAATAAATATTGATTGTAATGAATTATAACCCACTGAATAAATCATATAAATTGAAATGCTGATGAGAAATGGAATGCCAGTTCTGACGTATAATTTATTACTTTATATCAAATATAGACTCATGATTTTCTATTCTTTTAATGAGTTATAATCCATTATTATTTTTTTAAATGCTCAAATTGGCTTTGAATTGATTAGCAAGCTGATCAATGTGGGTTTTGTTTTTTTGTTTTTTTTTTTTTTTGATGTCTCCCTATTCTTTGAGCTCTTTCTTACTTTCCAGCACAGATCTCCCAAGCTGACACTTCCCCTGCCCCAGTTCTAGAATCAGCTATTTCTCCAAGGAGCCCTGATTTACTTTACTGGAGAATAGTACTTAGGAGCCAAAATCTAGGCATGAAGTATGCTCACTTGGGCTGTTGGTGCTCCCAGACCCTCTCAGTGCAGATAGCTAGGGAATATACATATGTATATAAATACACACATCTGTGTATGTGTGTGTGTGTGTGTGTGTGTGTGTGTGTGTGTGTGTGTGTGTGTATTGAAAACCACGAGTTTACCCTAATGTCTCTAGCTCCATTCCAATACTCTAGTTTTCTATTTCCATTATTTGTTAATCTTCCCATTATTTGTTACTCCCTTCTCTGGCAGTGAGAAGCCTGGTTATCATCTTTCATACATTAATTTACATGACCGATGCCCCTGTATGTAACCACTTTCCAATCTCCATCTCTCCAATCCCTCCACAGGTGCCCTCCTACCATATGACCCCATATTGGGCCCCTCGTCTCACACAGAGACTCACTTCACTGGGCTCAGGTTCTGACACTCCATGCGATGCCCTCCTTCCTCCTTCTGGATGGATACCTGAGTCAGGCCAGCCTCCCATGGGTTTGCTGTCTTCACACCACTTGGGCTCTGATGCCCTGTGCCCTTCTCCTAAGATGCCCTCTTCACCCTGAAAAGAGTTTTTGTTTGTTTGTTTGTTTGTTTGTTTAACACCTGGCCATTCCCTCATCCCCACCTAAAGGGACATTCTCTTCACCCTGCTCAGGTTCCAGAAACCACCTTTGGGTCACCATAGCTTCCCACCCCAGCCCCAGACACCTACCATGCTCTGCCCACCTAGACTTTAGGGCCAGGGGTGCCTGGGTGGCTCAGTCAGCTAAGCATTCAACTCTTGATCTCGGCTCAGGTCATGACCTCATGGTTCATGGGGCAAGGAGCCTGCTTCGGATTTAGTCTCTCCTCTCTCTCTCTGCCCCTCCCACTCTCTCAAAATAAACTAAAAAAAAAAAAAAAAAAAAAGACTTTAGGGCCAAATCAGTGGGGACGGGGAAAAGTGCCAGTGATTTGGGGGTTTGTTTTGAGCAAAGATGACTGTGGTGTTAGACACATTGCTTGCCTTAGCTGTTGCTCCCAGAGGACTATTAGTCCTGGAGGGGCAGAACCTACCTTGTTTACATTATCAGCAATATCTCCTGTCACCCAATCATGCCCACTATTCTTTGGAAGATGGCAATGGTTGCTGAGGAGAGGCAGGGGGAGGCCCCAAGAAGTCACAAACCTCAACCACGTATTTGGAAGCCTACGCATGCAGATGGCGGAGAGCTGCCTTGCCCAAGAAACCAGGCAGTTGCCCAGGTGATGGAATTTATAGTGTGTTGAAAGCTTGTCTGCCCTAAAATAGCTCTCTTGCTTGGTGTCTAAACTAGCAATTTATTTCTTCGTATTTAAGGCCTGGTGTTTAGCACTGCCCTTGCTGGGGAAAAGTGTGCAGATTAGGTAGAGGAAGGCAGCGAGACAGAAGCAAGGACACCTGGATTCTCAGTCCTAGCTCTGCTCCCTTCCTGTGTGACGGTGATGAGTAACTTCCCAACCTGGGTTTATTTCTCCATCTTGAAAGTGGTGATTTCCAGCACGAAGGTCTCTCTCTCACACAATCGGTTCAGGGCTGGTTCTGTTTCAGGACCATCTGCACACTTGGCACTGCAAGAGGCACTCACCTCAATGCATCCAGCCTCCCTGTGAGATATGAGGATGCTAAGATTCAGAGAGGTCACGTGTCTCAGTTGTCCACAATTACACAACTGTTAAGTTCTGGAGCCAGGACTCAAACACAAGCCCACCTGACAGCCCATGTGTCAGGGCTCGGACTGTGGGCTACGGTTTTCCTTTTATGTCAGAGCAGTTCCGGTTCAGCTCAGTGCCAGAAATACTTATGGTTCTGAGCGTGGGTGAGAACCATCTGGCAGAGTGGCTGGTTTGAGGCTGTTTGGTGATGCCTCCCTTGAGGACTCGAGCCAGAAGCGAGATGTGTGCCGGATTGCCCTTTGTGCCTGTGACCATGCCGTCCACGGGAGTCACAGAAACCCACTCCCAGGGGCAAAATTTCCCAGGGGGTGTTCCTATTATGGCAAACCCACCAATTTACAAATGCTGATTTCCCTGGGAGCAGGGAAAGTGAGAGGGAAGAGAAGGTGGGGCAAGGGAAAGGAAACTGAGAGTCCACACAGAAATATCACCAGAGTCCAAATTCCAACAGTCATAAAAATAGGGATCTTGACTGAGCCTTAGTAGCCCTGCATGTGAATGTTTTCAAAGGGCATTCTGTGGAACCTGGAAGATGTCCATAGTCACAGCTAGCTGGGAAAGCCAACACTTGAGCCCTTCTGAAGAGCTATACCTACCCAGTTACCCATAAAACAAATCCGAACAAGAATCTATTGGGGTGTCTGGGTGGTTCAGTCAGTTAAGTGTCCCAACTCAATTTCAGCTCAGGTCATGATGTTGAGCCCCGTGGGGGGCTCAGTGCTGACAGCATGGATCCTGCTCGGGATTCTCTCTCTGCCCCTCCTCTGCTCACATGTACATGCTCACTCTTTCTCAAAATAAATACACTTTAAAAATATAATTAGTTTGTGGGGGTGCCTGAGTGGCTCAGTCGGTTAAGTGTCCAACTTTGGCTCACATCATGATCTCACAGTTCAGTTTGTGAGTTCGAGCCCCACACTGGGCTCTCGGCTATCAGGGCAGAGCCCACTTCGGATCCTCTGTCCCCTCCTGGGCTCATGCTCTCTAATATAAATAAACATTAAAAAAAAAAGTTGGGGCACCTGGTGGCTCAGTTGGTTAAGCGTCTGACTTCAGCTCAGGTCATGATCTCACGGTTCGTGGGTTCAAGCCCCGCGTCGGGCTCTGTGCTGGCAGTTCAGAGCCTGGAGCCCACCTCAGATTCTGCGTCACCCTCTCTCTTTATCCCTCCCCTGCTCATGCTGTGTTCGTCTCTCTCTCTCTCAAAAACAAATAATAAACATTAAAAAACATTTTTTAAAGAAAGTAAATAAAATAAAAAAATACAGGAGTTCAAAAAATAATTTTAAAAAATCTATTTAATTTAGTTTAACCTTGAATCTTCTAATCCCATTTGACCACCTAAAATTTGATATGCCCAGAACACACCTTGGGAAACCGAGATTTAAACTTTTACAAATGGAGAGAGGAATGTCAAGAGCAAGGCTACCTGGTGAGGGGCAGAGCCTACACCAGAACCAGCGGCATTCTTGTGCAGTTATGGCAGTGCAGGGCAAATCCTTGCTGTTTGTTCCCTCCTGTGCTGCTGTGAGAGAGAACATGCCTCTAAGATGGGTTTTCAGGGTGCAAGCCACCTAACATTAATTGGAACTTCTGAAATACCTTCTCAACATGTATGTATTATTTGTATACAAAGTCTAAACAACTAGAGTGTTTAGTTTCCTATATACTCCCAAGTTTAATTCCAGGCTAGCATTTGTTAGCTGATTCTGAGTAAGTCAAAAATGGATTCACAGTAAAATGGCGCCAAATATTTTAAATATCAAGGACAGATGTAACATGCCACAGTCTCCTGGCAGATGTACAAGCACTGCCACTCTTTAAATCATTGCCTTAAAAAAGGACAGTTTTAAAGGGAGTTCTTCCCCAAACAAAAATTAAGATGCTTACAATCTGCAGTTCACATCTTGCTTGTCTTTTCTAGAACTTTAAAGAGTTCTTTCAAGAAGCTGACTGGGTGAGATGGGTTTGGAGGGGAGGCAGGGTGGGGGAAGACAGAGAAGACTGATGATCATTTACAAATGTAAATTCAGTTCTATCCAAGAAACAAGTTCAATTAAATGTTCTAGAAAAACCTCACATATGAAGATACCTTAATGGTCTTGTGATTTGAATTGCTTAATGAAAAGATGGAACGAACACAAAGTTAAATGTTAACAGTACTGGAAAAAGATTTTAACTTTACCCACATTAGAATTTCTTAAGATTGGAAACACTAGAAAGGTTAGATAACTCCTGGCTAAAATGTTGCCCAAGGTTGGGGAAGGGACTTCGTGACCTCAAACTTCCCACACAGAACCCTAGTCCCGCCTCTACTGGCCTCTCAAACCCCTGCTACCTCGGCAGTGTCTCCTCTCCTCACGCTGCAAGATCCCCTTAGAATCAGAGCCCAGGGAGACTTCTGGGCTGCATCTCGGCTATGTTCTGGCTCTTTGTACCAGCACTGGCCATCCATGGTGAGCGCTTTGGCTTCTTCCTTCCTCCTGCTCTCAACCACACTGCTACAGGCCTGCTGTTTCTCCCAATCAGAACGCACCACCTGCGCCTCAAGTGGCAGAGCATCAGGATGGCACTTTGCATCCTTGTGGTTTATCTGCAGGCCTTGCAGGGTAAGAAATACAGTAGTAAATAGCAAGCACTGTCCTTGCCTCCAGGATCCAGGGTCAGATGTGGCATCCCGTGGGAACTGCACCAGGTGAGCGGTTACAGGTTGTCCATCCCTTCTACCTGTATTCTTTATAGATGAGATATTTAAACTACAAAATGTGAAATGCCACAAATGGAATGGGTAGATTCTCCACAGGTACAAATGGAGTTGCTGGAACAATGCAGAGTTTCCAAGAGGTATCTTCAGGGCCAACAATCACATTGAAGACCGACCATATGCCAAGTGCACGTGTACCTCCTCTACTGTTCACAATGACTGCAAAGAAATTTTATACCACTTTTACAGAGGAAGGAGGCCCAAGAGGGATGAAGTTCCCCAGTTTGGGCTGCTTTCTGGTTCTGCTTCTTAATCAGTTCCTCATCTGTCCAAACTGTACTCGCCTGGGGCGCCTGGGTAGCTCAGTCAGTTAAGCATCCAAGTTCAGCTCAGGTCATGATCTCGCAGTTCGTGGGTTTGAGCCCCGTGATGGGCTTTGTGCTGACAGCTCAGAGCCTGGAGCCTGCTTCAGATTCTGTGTCTCCCTCTCTCTACCCCTTCCCTGCTTGCGCTCTCTCTCTCAAAAATAAACATTAAAAACAGTTAAAGTGGTAAATTTTATGTTGTGAGTTATATCTCAATAAAAAGAGAAAAGGATGGTTGGTTGAGAGGGCTCCCACTCATGAAATCTAGGGCAATGTGAGCATCAAAAAGAATGAGTTATTAGATTGTAACACTCTGAATCTAAAAATTCACAGTGAAAACAACTACCCAAAAAGAGCAGAAGGAAGAGAACTCCTTTTTATAGATGAATGCCGGCTAATAAATGCAGGAGGAATGATGGGATAAGACTTAAGACTCCTAATGAGGGGCGCTTGGATGGCTCAGTAGGTTAAGCATCTGATTTTGGCTCAGGTCGTGATCTCACAGTTCGTGATTAAAGCTCCACCCCACATTAGGCTCTCTGCTGTCAGCGGAGAGAGCTTTGGATCCTTTTGTCTCCCTCTCTTTGTGACCCTCGAGTGTTCTAGTGTTCCCTCTCAAAAATAAACAAACATTCCAAAAAAAAAAAAAAGACTCCTAATGAGATAACGGATTTAGGCAAAAAATCATCAGCAGGTGCTATAACCAATGGGTAAAAAGGTGGCTGAAGACCAAGATACTCAATAGTACCACCCACAGTTTACTGGATAGAACTGGGGGCCACCACCTTAATCAAAGAGAATCAAACCTAACATCCCAATACAGGGACAACCTAATGTGATGCACTAGAACATATGTAACCTCACTTATGTAGTATCCTTGCAAAAGCCATTTAACCTGAATCAAATCATGAACAATGAGACAAACCCAGAACGTGGGATTTTCTATGACCTGAACGTATTCAACACACTTAAAGTAAGTGTAAGAAACAGAAAGGGGGCATCTCTAAAATGACAAATCCGATTTTCTTGAACATATTTTACTGTTCCCCATTTAAATAGATAAAAAGGATTATGATACAGTTGCTCTGAAACTCCTCTACGAAGCTGAAGTCTTCCAAATTAGCTAAGTGAAAACGAGCTCAATTAAGACAATCAAGAATTTATCTAAGAGGCAAGAAAATATGTTGGATAACTCACAAACACCACTATACTTTACCTGCAGCTTAGAACTCCACATACTTCAAAATATGGATTTAACAGTTTTCTTAACAGAATGTCTAATAATTTTTAGTGAGAGAGGTAAACATTTTTTGCCACATGGTAGATATGCCATATGATTAGCAGACAATTCAATCTCTCTCCAGTGAGATAATTTATCATAAAGAAAGTCACCAAAAATTGTAAGCAGTCTGGATTCGTGTTTATTGAAGCCAGTAATTAGAGACATCTTCTTTTCCAGCACTAGAAAGCAAGGTTCCACATGACTGCATAACTGTATCCGGTTAGAGCCACACCCCTGGACTAAGGCTGGTGGGGGAATAATCTGCAGTCCAAATTTTAAGTTAAAAACACCAATAAACTCAGTATAGAGACGACAGTGAACTTTCACTTACAGCATCAACATTGTTAAGGTCATGATGTACAGAGCAGTCACTTGCAACTTTGTTAAACTCATAAAATACGACATCATCAGTTTAAATAGTGATTTTTAAAATGCCAATCAAAAAAAAAGTGCAAACAAAATTAAATAATTCTAGCAGCATACCCGTTGCATTTTTAGGAAAGACCAATTCATGGCCACATCTTCAAGGTTGGGCTTATTTCTTTGATTTTTCCATCTTAAAGACAAACAGCAGATGTAACCACTATAATATATATAAATAGGCAGAAAACTGTCTTTAATAGTCTACCATACAAGTGTATTCTGCAAATAAAATGAATTTTACTTTAAAAAGTAAAGGCTGTTTATTGTTCGGCCTTTGGTTCCACTGCTTGAAAACCCCAAAATAACAAAAAATATCTCCCCTCCTCCCACCCCCCCAAAAAGAACCCTGCAGCTCCCCAAAGTTGGTAGACTTTGGCAACCACTGAGCACATGACATATTACGCGCACCAGCGTCTTCCGCTACTAGGAGCAGCCACTCGTTACGAGAAACTCAAAGTGATCCCCAAGAAATCTTCCCTCACAAGACAGGTGTCTTAGCACTTCATCAGTTTTAGTACATCTTATATTGACACAAAAGTGCTTATTAGTTTAAATGACAAAAAAAAACTTTGTAAAAAGTAAAATTTTGCATTAAAATTTGAAATCACACTGTATCCCCCACAGGCATGTGCCTTTCGAATAATTCTGTCTTGTTTCTGAGGTCAATCATTTTGCCCCTACCCCCACCCCAGCTGCTGTAGAGAGAGGTAAGTGACGCCCCCATCAGTGTGGCCACAGCTGTTGGGCATCTACTGGTCACTACACCACAACTATCCTTATACAGTCAGTTTACTGTCATTACGTGGACAATCTGGTGATTGGAAGCCACAATACATTAAACAAATAACTGAATTTAAAAAGGGGTGGAAAAGTGTATTTTTAACAATAAAACTGGCACAAAAAACATGTTTTTATGTTTGTCAGAAAGGCAACTAAATACTCAGCTTTCTCCTTAACAGTGTTCAGACCTTTACAAAAAAAGCAATTCAAGACAGTCTTATTAGAGTCTTTGTATATACAACACAGGATATTAAGTTATGCCCAGTACTATGTTAGTGGTCAATCAAATCTGGTATGTAAAAGTAATGACGTTAGGGAAGTTATTTTCAGACACAGTACAACAAACATTCATATAAAAAAAGTAAACTCCACATAAGTGAACTGTGGTTTTTTCCCTTGGTTTGACAACAAATGTTTTATATATTAAATCAATGGTAGTGTTTGCATTCAAATGTTGTGTCGCATATAAAATTAAAAGTGCCATTTCAAATCCACAGAAGTCATTTCTAGAATGGTGGTATGACATGATGATGTGCATGAATTTGCTCTACACGGAGACACGGAAACTCTTGTTTCCGTAAGAAAAAAATGCTACATTTTATGAAAAACACAAGTAAGAGAAATGTATCATTTCCATTTGCAATATAAAACATTCACACTTATTTGTCCATCTGATAGCACTGATCAGACCAGAGAGCTAGGACAAGACCCTTTTGCATCAATGGAACTCTGTGAAGGTGTCCACAGACCATAAGGCAGGGATTGGTGCAAGCCAATTCATCAGAGTGCAATTACATTACAAACCTCCCTCAAACTTTCTGTAGCACACTGTATTATGGTAAAATGAGAGGTTGGTCACCCATTCTCTGTTAGTAGGCCAGCCTGTGGTAGTATAAAAAAATTTTTTTTAATTTAAAAAACAAAGCAGGAGCTATTTAGAAAACACAATGCAAAGTTAAACTAATTTTGTAACTGCTGACTTTAAACACACTCCACAGTGAATGCCCCCCCGACGCACATGCGTGGAGCCCAGCTCGTCCTGAGGACATGGCCTGGGCCACACGTGTGAGTCTCAGGCAGCTGCCATCTTCCCCACCCGTGTCAGCTCCACCTGACTCAGGCACCCCCACACTTTACACATCTTTCTTAAGTTAGAGATGCATTCAGAACAAATCTTACTCCCATTTTCTCAGTATTTAGTTTGGAAATACCTTTAAATCTTAAAAATGATTATTCGACTTTCTACCGAACACACGGTATTTACTAACACCGCTCGTCTCCTCCTTCCTCATCTCCTCCAACGTTCAGCTTCCCCACCGTCACTTCTCGAATTCCTCCTTTCCGTCGTTCTCTTTCCTGGACTTGCTGCTCCTTAATCTGCTTCCCAAGAACAAGTGAATTTGCTAACACGCAACTGGTCAGACTAACCGCCTTCTGATCATTGATTTCCTGGTCTCATATGCTCCACCCTGAAAGAAAGCGGGCCATCTTTCTCTCGATCTACCCTCCCTTTCACAAAAGGCCCTGCTGCGCTTGCTTCTCACAAGAGAGCCACATGCCTGAGAGTCCAAGGGTTATCCTTAACAAAGGGGTCTGACACGTAACCTTCCTAAATGTGCATTTCATATTTGGACAAGCCAATGAAGTATTTTTTAAGTTCATCTCCCCTGCCCCAAAAAACTGATAGCATGTGCCATATCAGAAAAATCCTTGTCTTAGCAGATCAATATACATAGTTATTTGGTCATTTTACATATGCACTTTTTAAGGAGGATCAGGCTTCATTTTCTGTTGAAGAGTTTGTTACCATGGAGTCTGGTTTTCGAGTCATTCTATCCAGTTCTTCCTGAACATTTGTCAACACAGTCTTTTGTCCTTAAAAAAAAAAAAGAAAGAAAGAAAGAAAAAGCAGCAGTGATGGGAAACAGAAAAGAATTTTTTAAAAGGAACATTTAAAATGATACAGATTTCTGTAATCACTTGTGGTGATAATAACCTCAGTAAGAATGAAAGCAAGCTTTTTTTTTCATTGCGGTGACGACGAGGAGATACCCTAATTCAACCCTTCCTTCCAAACATGACAGGTCCGTGTTCCTCTGACTACATAACTGCCCCCTGCCTGGGCAAGCCTTTGTGCCAAATATAAGGGCCTTTCTGAAAACACTCTCACCACCCACCCCTGACCCCATGCACTGTCATCACCTCCTTGTTAGAGGTGGTGTGTGAGTTTCTGGCATATGGCAAACTACTTTCTGTGCCTCAGACAGAATAGGTGTTTAGGTTTTGTTTTTAATTACAGTACTTTAACTCATATGGGTACCCTGGAAACACCATGCTTCAATAAGAATATAAGACTAAGGT
Source organism: Panthera tigris (assembly GCF_018350195.1). NCBI lineage: Eukaryota > Metazoa > Chordata > Mammalia > Carnivora > Felidae > Panthera > Panthera tigris. Next base: position 42,168,033 of record NC_056674.1, read on the forward strand.
CAGACATTTCAATCCTGCACAAAGTCAGTGCTCATATTTTTTTGTTTTCAAATGCTAGCTGGGACTTGGAAATGACCCTTCTCTCCTATCAGAAATACCAGCCCACAGCCTAGGCCACCAGACCAGGTGGAGTCTCTAAGAACTCAGGAGCCCCTGAAGGAACGGCTGACCTGAGGATGGAGTGATCTCCTGAGGGCCTCCTTTGATCTGAAAACACCAATTAGGGAAAACACTGTATAGGATAGTATAGTCAATGGAAAGTTAAAAACAAACCCATTTTAAAATAGCCTAGTGGGGTGCGTGGGGCGCTCAGCCGGTTAGTGTCTGACTTCGGCTCAGGTCATGATCTCATGGTCCCTGAGTTTAAGCCCCACGCCGGGCTATGTGCTGACAGCTCAGAGCCTACAGCCTGGAGCCTGCTTCGGATTCTGTGTCTCCTTCTCTCTCTGTCCCTCCCCTGCTCACGCTCTGTCTCTCAGAAATAAACGTTTAAAAAAAAAAAAAGAAAAGAAAAGAAAAAAAGCCTGGAGCTTCCCAGCAAAATGGGTAATTCCCAAGGAACTCGGCTCTTTTGTTTCAGAGGCCTCAAGACACACACTTGCTCTACTGGCCCACACGAAAGGAGTGTGTGGGTTGCCACAGAGAGTGTGCCTGTGACAAGGGGGAGCTTCATGGAGCAGGAATTGATGACCCTCCAGTGAGACAGGCTCAGCTCATGGCAGGACTGGGGACAGTGAACAAATATCCTTATAAAACATCACAGAAAATTAAATATAATAAATAAAATATCAGTGCCACACCCTAGACCATGACCTCCAACAAACAGTTCCAATACCAGGGTCACATATACAGTTTAGGATATAACTCAACTCACCCAATAGTCAGTTCCTGAGAACCCAATGTATACAAATCCCACCTTTAAATGTGCCAAAGAAACCTGCATGCTGTAAAGTGTACTGCTCAGTACAAGGTGGAGATGTGCTTACTTGCTTGGCTGTTGGGAATACGGAGGACGTGCACATCAGGTAAAGGCATACGCTCCTATCCACTCCCCCACCTCCAGCACTGCTCAACCACAAGGATCATAGGTTTCCAAGGGCCCTTTAGTACCTGACTTCTTGGCTGCACTCTGCACACCACCAGCACCAGGACTTCCAGGAGAACCTGTCTTTTTACTCAGCAGACTATTGAAGAAGCTGGCCAACACACCTTCACTTGCTGCGTTATCTAAGGAAACATTAAGAAAAAAAGCCTTATACCACCAGGATGACTCAATTACCACCACCACAAAACTAGTTTTCAGCTTGGAATTATCCATCTGTGGCTATCATCTTCCCAGGACACTGAGCACATTCATTATTGCCACTGCCAAGGCTACTTCCCTATTAGCATGGTAAGTGCAAATCTGTTTAGATTTCCCACCTATCTGGGGACATAAAAGAACTCATGCTCCGCATCATCTCCCTGTCCATGAGGCAGTGTTTCCCAAAGTTTTATAAGCCCTTAACATTCCAAGGCTGATGTGAAAAGGTCTCATTCTGAGTTGGAGATAGCTATTGTACACATAAGAATTAAATAAAATTTTGTTTTGCGAGTTTTATTGTAACCAACACATTTAGATATTACTAAGTCACTAGGATAAGGGCTACTTAAACTTCTAAGTAACTGAGCTTGAAAAGAGAAGTGAAGGGGGAAGAAAATGCCATAGTTCATATATAATAATCATTTAAAAATGAGAAACAAAATCAAGGACTCAAAATATACACTGTATTTTTTTTTTTTACTTATTTTTAAAAGTACTCACCACACCCAATATGGGGCTTGAACTCACAACCCCAAGCTCAAGAGTCGCATGCCCTAGGGGCACCTGGGTGGCTCAGTCAATTAAGCATCCGACTTCAGCTCAGGTCACGATCTCATGGTTTGTGGGTTTAAGCCCTCCATCAGGCTCTGTGCTGACAGCTCAGAGCCTGGAGCTGGCTTCAGATTCTGTGTCAACCTCTCTCTCTGCCCCTCCCTCACTCGTGCACTCTCTCAAAAATAAATAAACATTAAAAAAAAAAAAAAAAGAGTTGCATGCTCAACCAGCTGAGCCAGCCAGCCAGGCGCCCCTCAAATTACACATTTTTAAAAATTTACTACTTATTTACTTAAGACTTATTTTTGGGGGGGGGCACCTGGGTGGCTCAGTCAGTTAAGCATCCAACTTCAGCTCAGGTCATAATCTTGCAGTCTGTGAGTTTGAGCCCCGCGTCAGGCTCTGTGCTGACAGCTCAGAGCCTGGAGCCTGCTTCGGATTCTGTTTCTTCTCCTGTCTCTGCCCTTCCCATGCTCATGCTCTGTCTCTCTCTCTCTCTCTATCTCTCTCAATAATAAACATTAAAAAAAAAAAAGATTTATTTTTATCATGTTTTGCGAGAGAGAAAGAGAGAGAGAGAGAAGTGGGGCTCACCCAAAGTGGGGGCTCATGCTCACCTGAAGCGGGGCTCAAACTCCCAAACGGTGAGATCACGACCTGACCCAAAGTCAGATGCTTAACCAGCTGAGCCACCCAAGCACCCTTATTTATTTTAAAAGTTTATTTAAGAGAGACACAGTGAGCGGAGGAGGGGCAGGGAGACAGGGGAACAGAGGATCAGAAGCGTGCTCCGTGCTGACAGCCGAGAGCCCAATGTGGGTCTCGAGCTCTGAAACTGCAAGATCATGCATGACCTGAGCCGAAGTCAGACGCTCAATTGACTGAGCTACTCAGACGCCCCCTTATTTATTTTTAATGTTTATTTAGTTTGAGAGAGCGAGCGAGCATGCAAGTGTCAGGGGAAGAGAAAGAGAAAGAATCCCATACTGACAGTGTGGAGCTTGATCTCATGAACTATGAGATTATGACCTGAGCCAAAATCAAGAATTAGACATTCAACGGACTGAGTCACCCAGACAACCCTCAAAATACACATTATAAAGTGATTATGTTGTATTCCTCTTTGAAAGAACCTGCATGGCCTGATACAGAACCAAGTGTAAGGGCCATTGATTCCAAAAAGGAACCAGCCTTAGTGTCTGCCAACCACGAGCCCCTTCCCTTTGAGTGAAGGAAAGTGGAAAGCAGCCCCTTCTTGGGGAAGAGAACAGCCCAGCTGCCACGGGCCTCCACGTTCCAAACCCAGCCACATAGCCCCTTCAGACCTCAGGCCCAAGACTAAACACTCTCCACAGAGGCAGGATACATACTTTTGATGTTTGGGTCCGGCTTCTTTACTGATGTGCCTGGGGAGGCACTAGGCACACTCGCTGGCCCTCCCCGGCCCTGAGTTCTTGGAGAGCCAGAGGGTCCTCTCGCAGGGGATTCCTAAGTCCAAAACCAGCCCAAGTTACATACAGGCATAAAAATAATAGGAAATACACATCCCCAAAATGAAGACATGCTCTGCAGGATATTTTTCACAGCGTAAGGAGAAGGGAGGTAGGACTGGGAGTTTGCCCCCAGCTCAGTCTCTTTCTAGACCTTAGTTTCTCCTTAGAGAAGAGACATCAAGATAATGAAACCTGCTCACTCTATTTCCCAGAGCTGTATTCCTTTCCTGAGTCCCTACTATGTTCCTGGCCCTGGGCTTTCAGGGAAACCAAATTCCCTTTGCAAATACAAAAACCCACACAAATAAAAGCTCTTACAAATAATGGCATAAAGTGTGAAGATACCTACAACACTGAGCCTTGACCCCATTTAGTTTAAGGTACTCACAGAAGCTCTCGTGGGCGTGGCTGGCTGCTTGGCAAGGAGTGACTGCAAAGAGAGGGACACACTGGCCATTAATAGAGGCCTGCAGAGTGGACGGAAAGTCTGGAGAAACACTTCCCAGTACTCCACTAGAGGGCGCCATTAATAACAACCAAGTCAGGTTTCATATTATACATGCAAGATGTTTAAATTCAGAAATTTGCAACATGGTGAAAAAAATAATTCAAGTAACCAGTTTTGGAAGCAAGGAGAACACAGAAAGGAGGACCAGCTGGCAAAAAAAACCCATCAACACCCTCCGCAGAGCTGCCTGGACCATCAGGAAGACCTATGACAGGTCTAAGTGGCATGTCTAACAATAGTCCTAGTAAAACAGGAAGGGGAGACTGGGTTTGCATTCTGAACTGTCAGCTTGTGGAAGTTACTTTCCTCACCTACAAAATGGGTACATCAGCTCACCTGCCTTCATGCACAGGGCTGTGTGGGGCTATGTGAAATAATGGAAGTGAAGTCAGGGCACTTGGTAAACTGTCAACACAGGAAGTATTATGCCAAAAAACCTAATTTCCAGAAAGAAAGGGTACTTAAAATGATACCAAGCCTATCATTGTTGAGAATCTGCAAGCAGGCAGGGGATCACCTGAGGCAGCTGGTCTAACTCCTACTCTGTACCAATGCCAGAAATGGGAGGGAACAAGGAGACCTGGTGGCAATCCCTTTAACGCTGCAAGCTCTTTGTGATGCCCTCCACCTCATCCCAGGGGACTGGCATTTCATGCAAGAGAAGGCCTCTGCTCTGGCCTCACTGGTTTTTCTTACCTGTTGCTTCATTAGGAACACCTGCTCATCCTCGGCTGCCAACTCTTTGTCATGGACCAGCTGTGAAGTGAAGTGACATACTCATTTGTGGTCACAGGCCAAGAACACCCGAACTACTGTCAAAATTCTCACTGAAAGAAGAATCTTGGGCTCAGGTCTCAACACGGGTCCAGGGAGAGTCCCCGCGGCAACAGCGCAATTATGTTTTTTTAGCCTGGCACCAAGACCAGCCATGCCATGTGGCCAACTGACATTTTTAAGTGGCAGGTTCTCAACCACCCCTCTCAGATCAGGGCCTGAAGATCAGGGGAGCACAGGGATGTCCTAACAGTAATCCCGAGGTAGCAGTGGCATTGTCAGGACTTAGTAGGAAACTTCAACCCAACTCCTTGTGGCCTTGGGGGCCCTCCAGCACTCACACCCCACCACCTGGAGCCATTTACATTCACACCAGACTTCACCTAAACTTTTTTTAAGAGGCTCTTGGATTACATTTTTCTTCCCCCCAAAATGGTTCAATGTGTAAGACATATCTCTTTAAATGTTTCTTTTCCCATAAAAAAAATAAATAAATAAATAAATAAAAATAAAAATAAAAAAACACAGAAAAACGCCTACAACTCAAAGTGACTAATCTGGGTACCTTTCTCACAGGAGGTTTCACAATAAAATCTTCATATGCATCTTCTGGCTTCACAGTTGTGAAATTTTCATGTAAAATAGCTATTTTCTTTTCGTTGTCCCAGCCTGCAGGTCTAAAAGCAAAGAGACAGGGATGGATTTGCTTTTCCTGGGACTGCCTTATAGCACACGTTAGGTAACATTCCGGGTTAGCGAGGACTCCTAGGTGAGACCCATTCCCACAAAATCTGGCCTGTAGCTGCTGGGGCTGGCTTGTAGCTTGTGGCAGGAAAGCCAAAATTTACTGCCGGCATAACCCATCAGATTGACATGGCAGGTTCTGTTCTGTACTGAGCTCATGGGGCCCAAAACCTAGGAGCCAGAGTCAGATCTTACTGACTCCACATGCTGACCCACAGAAGTGTTCAGAGTTTTCACACAACTCCACCCAGAAGAGCAAGGACACAATGGGGCCTTGTTCCCACAGAGCGGAGGACATAGAGAGCAGCACAGACACAGCTCCAGATGAGACCGTTTCTCTTGGGCTTTGGTGTAGAAGAACTCAGAAGTCTTCTGAAAACAGTTTTCTTGTGGACTAGTTCATTAATTTTACTGGTGTGGGAAGATGTACCGTGGAACAAAGCAGGGCAGCAGGATCTGTACTCTCCTGGGCTGCAAACCAGAGGGACACAAGGAGTCCTTGAGGCTCCTACATGGGTGCTGCCCTGCTTGAGATCACTAAGCAGGATGGCATCCACGTTCCATTAAGTTAAGCCACGGTAGCCTACTGTTCCCACCAGATTCTCACAGGTCTCCCTTTCTCCACCTAAGTCCTACTTCACTGCTCCACAACCAAGAGGGCGCTCCTACCCAGGGTGCTCTACCCAAATGGTTTTGCTGACTTCACCAGTTCCCAAACAGGCAAACTACCAAAGGATCAAGGATTCAAAGGGACAGGGTATGATCAAGATACAGCCACAACCCAAGCAGCCTTCGGAAGGTGTGAGATGCTTCTCCTCTCCAGACCAGCCCTGATCCTCAACCTGTCTTCCTGGGGCTTCCTATTCCTCAGGATCACAAGTAATTTGGGCACTCACATATCATTCACTGAGCTTGTGTCTTTGATGCCTGTGTGATTGCTCTGGACAACAATCCTCTAAAAGCCACCCAAGGCTCTAGCTCTGCCATCTGTGAGGAGCCCAAATGAGGCTCTCCCCTAAGTGTTCAGGAAGCAACCTATTCAGTGCCAAGAGCTCTTGGCTATCACATCTTCAGCCTTCTGAGAGGCTGTTCCTCCTACCCCTCCATTCCTTCTAGCCTGCCTAGCACACACACACACTCAGCCTTCCAGCATCACCCCCTCTGCCCTCCCTGCCGCACTGCCTCCACTACCACTCCATTACTCCTCCACCCCTGCCCTCCAGTGCTGTGTGCAGGGACCGTATCTTGTTCACTTCTGTGTCCTTAGCATAGAACCCAGACACCTAGGAAGTGCTCAGCAATTGCTGAATGAACTGTAATTCTGAAGTCAAGAGGATATCGAAGCCTACAAACACTGATCTACTAGCACAAGTCCTCTCAGAGGCCACACAGCTTCATCATTCATTCACACATCCAAAACACTCATCATTTTCCAGTGACAGAAAAACACAAACTGGAACAGACAGGTATCTAAGTCTCTGCCCAGGACAGCAGCCCCCGTGGCTCCAAAGTACCAAAAATACAACACGCATTCAGTATAGCCAAAGCCCATGCTGACGGGTACACCAACAAGGGTGCCTGCAATCATCTCTGCCAATGGGCAGAGAGATCACATGCTTCAACAGAAGGCATCAGGGTCCCCAAAGCCCAATTCCCTATACTTCAACTCCTTCCTCCAGCCAGTATTCTACTGGAGTTGACAATAAGTGGCAAAAAAGTCTGGCTTAAGTTTTGGTACCTTGCTCTCAATGATGAAAGGCAGCACCCATGACCTCACTCCACCTACTTCCCTTAGAGTGAAGCAGAATGGCAAACAGTCTAGAAAGGATCTGGGTCTATCTATCCCCTGTGAGGTCCAGGCCAAGCACTTTGCCCCAAGGCAGCAGAAAGCTGGCGGTGTACGAAAGAGACAGAAGGCACCTTACATGGAAGGATAAAAAGAAAAGAGCAAATGTACTATGAAAAGAAGCATTTGAAATCACCTATAAGGAACTCACATAAAAACTGCATCCTTTTCCACAACTAAGGCAGGTGTGATAAAGTGGAAGCCATACGTTTTATGAACAATGTACTTATACAACAAGTCGAGGTTTTTCTCCTCCTTCACTGATGTGTAAATCAAGGCTGCTCCATCTAATCAATCTGCTTAAGGAAAACCAATTCACTGCAGGAGACAAAAGCAAACATAGCCAACCATAATCCTCAAAGTACTACTCACAGGCTAATTAGTTTTTGATCAACACATGATCAACAGAAAGTGTTAAAACTTTTAAAACTAAACGGTAATGACAGATGAACCATGTCAAAAGCATAAAGGATGTCAATGGTGGCAGGCCATGTGGTTCATTTTTTAACATGCAGACTGTTGTCTTTTGACCCGTCAGGTTGGTTCATAAGCAGTCAAGTTAATGGCTCTGAGATTAGCCCAGGAAAACACGCTCAGCATATCCAGGGTGCAGATTCTTTCCTAGACACAGATGTTCACATGTGATCCAGTTTATTATTAAGCACATCTTCTGTAAGAGATGGGTACCTACATGTATCAGCACCCTCCACTGAGCTGGACAAGATAAAAGGCCCAGAGGAAGTGGTATGGGGATGTAGCACCACTTGCTACTGTATTTTTACAGAAGTATAACTCAAAAGACTGTTGACGCAGTATCTCTCATGGACACCACACAACATAAACATATGGGAAACTCTTTGTGGCATCTATAACAATATCGTGTCGGGTAATTAACCTTTTTGCAAAAAAGCAAAGTTTAAAAAGATTTCCAAGATATGATGAAAGTAGTTTTGGTAGTAAGACTATCCATATCAGCTTTCTTCTTAATATGAAAGCCTATCAAATGTACAGCATTAAAAATAAAAATAAGTGAAAGGCAGACACAAATCAGTAAGTCTCAAATTCCAATACAGTAAAATACAAAACTAATAAAAAGATGTATACAATTTTTCCCCGGCAGAAGACCGTTCTAGATTCAGGAAGTTCTTTATCTTTTTGAAGATACCAATCTAGAGGGAAGCCTGAATTAGCACAGAAGGGAGCCTGTGCTCCTGTGCCCTGACACAGCGCTCCAAGGATACACTGGAGGCAGAACCTCCGTAGGTGTGATTGGATGAAGTCAAAGTGCTCGTCCCTGTAATCATGCTCCTTCTCCAGGACACTCACTGCATCACACTGCAGGGAAGACAGAAAGAGAAAGGAGTCACCTCTTTGCTTCTCTGCCTGCTGAGGATGGGAATGGTGTCTTCTACAGAAATAAACTATCATAGTTCCAAAGAAGAAAGCCACAGCCAATGGTCTAAACATTAATTAGACAAAAGTGAAAGTGAGTGAAAAGACTGAAAAGTGAAAGAGTGAAAAGCAACTGGAGATTTCTCTTTCATCCTGGGCCACAGTTTCCAGAGCTGCAAAGTGGGGACGTAACAGTCTGATCACCTCACAGTTGTTCTAAGAATCAAACACGGTCACAGCAGGAAGCAGGCCATGGGACGTAGCTGTGCACTGCACCCTCCAAAGAACTCCCATCTCACAGAATATAATGTGAATGGCACACTGTGTGGTTGGGAATAAAGTACTTTTAAAATCCAAAAACAAATTTTTTTAAGTTTATTTATTTTTAAATAATCTCTACACCTAACACGGGGCTCAAACTCATGACCCTGAGATTAAGAGTTGCATGCTCTTCTGACTGAGCAAGCCAGGCGCCCCATAAACCCAAAATGGTTTTAAAGCTACTTTTTCTTTTCTAAGAGAAACAATTATTTCTCTACGACTCAACTTAATTTTCATTCCCACATCATCATCCTACAGGGCAGAAGAAAGTGAGTTCCCTTCCTTCTTCCTCCAGTGTTATGTTCTTCCTGAAAACCATCGCAAATCCAACAGACTTTAAATGACCAAAACCCCAAAAGAATTCTGCTCTTCTATTTTTTTAGCCATCAGTTTAGGCTAGACCAACTGGTTTACAGAGCCTTAAAAAAACTGCTTTTAGTTCTGAGTTTGAATCACTCAATAGACAGTACTTCATGGAGAGATAAACTATGAACAGAGTAATGTCATGTTTCCAGCAGCAACATTAAATGACAATATTTTCTAGCCTGACATATTCAATGTATCTTATGAATCCTGAATTAGTCCAACTCTCCCATGGGAAGACACCCAACAAGAGCCTCTAAGTTTCTTTTAGATGGTTAATTGTTCACTGGCCAAACCCATTCCTGGCACATACCTTTGTGCACACCACCAACACTGGGATTCCCAGGTTATGAGTCAGCATATTGTCACCAAGAGGCAGGGCAACATTTTCTTCGTCAGGACCTGAGGTCAGAGGTCCTCTTCTCTGCGGGGAACCTTGACAACCTTCTTCAGGCTCAATATAGTCTTGAAAATCTTTCACAACTACAGGTGAAAAAGTAAAAGGAAATCACACAAATAAAAATACACACGCCAGTTTTAGAAAACTGAAAAAGGTAGTAATAAGCACAAAAAATAAGAGTTCTGACAAACTTCCCCACTCTGCCTTACTGTAATATTAGGGATTTGGAGGTGGTGATACAAAATGCCAATTCTAACATATTGTCTGAGCATTATAATTTCAGAGCAGCAAAGATATTCCCCTGGACATGTTTAATTATATCCAACTCTTAAACAGGTTTTATTCTTTTTTTTATTCTTCTACTTTAAAAAAAAAAAAAAATTATTTTTTATTTTTTATTTTTGAGACAGAGAGAGACAGAGCATGAGCAGGGGAGGGGCAGAGAGAGAGGGAGACACAGAATCTGAAGGAGGCTCCAGGCTCCGAGCTGTCAGCACAGAGCCTGACGTGGGGCTCGAACTCGTCAACCACGAGATCATGACCTGTGCCGAAGTCAGATGCTCAACCGACTGAGCCACCCAGGCACCCCAAGATTTAATTTTTTAAAAAAAGATTTTATTTTCAAGTAATCTCTACACCCAACATGGGGGCTTGAACTCACAACCCCGAGGTCAAGAACTGTACACTCTTCCAACATACAGGGGCTTCCTAGGCATCCCTTAAATAGGTTTTAAAAACATCTAAGGTTTTAGTAGTTTCTATTATTTAATAGTTTCTATGAAAAAAGCCACATTTCTTATATATCTAACATTTTCAAAAAATCAGAAGAGTAAAACCATCTGAATTCCACAAGAACATGCTGTTTTCACACAGCTATGTCTGTACTAAGGAGCAAGGCTGGGCTTGGCCAGCACCATCCACGTCTCCTCATCATCCTGACTCTTGTGGACCCAGTCTCATCTTTAGGAGATCCTGAGTCACTGTGCAGTGTTGGCGGACCTGTTCCTAACACAAGAAGGGGTCAGGAGTAAAATGTCCACTTCTTAGCATACACAGTCACTAGCGTATCAAGAGTGCAATCCCATAGGAGGGCCCTGAAGCTGAGAGTGGTTCATGGGCCTGGTTAAGCCAAGTGAACCAAAGCCCACGGACCCATCCCTTTTCGTGGGTACTTCAAGGCTCACATGTCAGGCCAGAGAACAGCCCACAAATTAAAACTGCTATGAGCTAGAGCAGCAAACAGGCAGCTCTACCTTCTACACACAACAGGACAAAAGGATCAAAATGCCTTTCGGTCTCATCCACAACATGCTCATTAAGAAAATGCAAATAACTGGATTAAAGAGAACCTAGGGAAAGGTGCACATACTTCTCTTCATCCACAGAACAAGTTTCAAACATTTTAAAACAATGAGTTTTAACCGATAGAGATTTTACATTATCATTACATGAGCTCCTGGAATTAATCTAAAGAGTACAATGTCTTTCCTAAAATATTGGGCAAATTGAAAACCATCTCAACTAAGACCTAAAGTGCAGACATAATTAACATTTCATTTCTACAGCTTCTCTTTAATTAAGCTCATTCATATAATTTCATCGTCAATATAAACACTAGAGATCTCTACTGCATTTTAGAAAAAAAACAGAGACAGAGAAGGGTTTTCTCATTAATTAGTGTGGTTATTGAAGGATCTTGAAGAAATCAAAGGTTCTCACATGAATCTCCTTCAACGTATTTTAACAAATCTTCAACTCAGTGAAAAATACAATGGTTTAAGTTTGGGTCATACCTATCACTGCCCAATATCACATGAGGCACTCAACCAGGGATTGCACGACAGTGAGCACGGCAGAGCCTGGGGTGTTACAGGTGAGCTAAGTGGCTGTGGCAGGAAGCAGAGGCAGACAGCCCCAGAGGTCTGTTCCATAGAACTCCATTACCCAGTGTGCTGCACAAACTGCTGTATTCTACATATGCCATGGTATGAAAATAGGTGGGAAGCCCTGGGTTGGACTGGTCACTCTCTAAAGGAATAACTTAACTGTGGCTATCCAGTAGCCATAGGAAATACACATGTGTTTTTAATAACTGAGCATTTCAGAAAATAAGTTGGGAGACAGAATAAGTATTCATGACATAGATAGAGGTTGGTGAAAGGAAGGATAATAAGAACATAGTGAGCGCTGTGCAATTCAGATAATAAAATGTGCATTTCCCTTAGGGTGCACGCTTACCACAGTATTAACAATTTCTCTCCAATGGTGAGATGGCCAGTATTTCACAGCAGGAGCCAACAGCCCACCTGGGGGCTCCCCCTTTAGCATCATGTAATAGTTGGTAGCAAAAGGGGATCAGAGTGCTCTACCCTACCTGCTGCCATCTCTCTCTCATCTTCTTCTTCTTCCTACCTCACTGATCACCCACTGGTTCCACAGTCCTGAAAAATCACACAGACAGCACCTAATCTTTTTTCTCTATTTGATAAGTAAGGGAAGCCCAGACATAAAGCAGGGAAGACAAGACTAACCTACACAAGCGCCACCTTCTGGAGGCTCTGGGGTTGCTCTGCCTTCCCCTCACTGCCAGTCAAACAGCTGCCACAGATTTAGGACCACTGGGGAACCAAATCCTGAAAAAGTGACCCCCCCAATGGAGCAGCTTTCCAAACCCAGCAGACTGGAGACTGGTATTGATTGGAAACTAGGTTGAGTGACAGCCCTTCACTCATTCAACACAATACCTAGAGTCCAATTAATCTGCAAAGAGGGAGTCTGATAAGCAAGATGGCGGCCAACTGCTTTATTAAAATGTAACCTAAAACCAGCACTAACAAAGGCATTCCTTCAACATGCAACACAAAGGCGTGACTATCATTCCAAACATTTCAGAGGAAGGGTGGTGAAAACAAGAGAGGCCTTCAGAAGGTTAACCAGAGTCATGAGGCATGGACGAGGTTACAGCAATTGCTAGTTGCCCTCCTATGTCCTTTCTCCTCTTCTTCCTTATAACCAAACCAAATCCTGATACCTAGAACACATGGCCATACAAACTACACTTCCCAACCTCCTTAGAAAGACAATAGGCATGTACCCTTCAGCCCTTCTTTCTTCTTCCTCCATCCTGCTGCCTGGAACACGGATGTGAAGGCGGTGACAGTTCTACTTGTCAAGAGGAAGAGAACCACACCCTAGAGATGACAAAGCAATAAGCAGAAAGGAGCCAGGATCCTTGACCTGACTTCCCAGAGCTGCCTTCTAGGCTTGAACTGCCTATCTCCAGATTTCATTTACAGGAGAGAGAAATAAACTTCAGTCTTGTTTAAACCACTGTTATTTTGGTTTTGTGTCACAAGCAGCTGAGTCTAATCCTAAGTGACACAGACAGCAATGACAAAGCAAAAAATGAATTCAATAGTTTATGGGAACAAAAGATCCCCAGAGGCAGGCATCTTATCTGCTAGGTGCATCTCCAGTGCATAGAACAGACCTGGTATAAGGCAGACACTTTTCCTATCTGGGAAAGGACAATATCCGTGGCTCAACCTTGCTTTTTTGTTTGTTTTAAAAATCTTCACAAGGTTAAAAAAAAAAAAATCTTTATAAGGTTATAACACTAAGAAAACAGATTCAGAGACTGAAATCTCCAGGGCATTAACCCATTAATCTGGGCAAGATGCTAAATATGCAGTGAAAGACAAACAGCTCTTCAGCCTCAGAACTATTCTAAGAAGTTGTCTTTAGGGTCTCTATTCCAGGGGAAAAAGAGGCATTATCTAGAAAGGTCAGCAGCTGAAGGCAGACCAGCCGAGCTACATAACAACCACTGTAGCACACATGCACACGGCACACCATAGAATTTAAATTCCCCATTTTAGCTAACGTGGGACAGGAGCAAGAGGAATTTATGACAGGAAGACACACAGCAAGAGATCTGATTTAAAAAGCACATCAAAATTTCTGAACCCTTTTGCCAGTAAGTGTGAAGATCCCGTGTGCCATGCCCTAGAAGCCCTCATTAATTCACTGAAGAGAATGATGTCATCCTGTGGAAAAAAGCCAGGCTGAGCCAAGCCTGCCCTGGCCAAGATTGCTGCTGCTGAACATTGCCATGGCTCCAGCCCCTGCCCCTCCCATTTCCCTGGCAAGGGGACAGAAGCTGATGTAAGTGCAGAAGCAAGGGAAAGGAAAAATAAGCTTCTGAATCACATTAAGGAAAAACAAAACAAACAAACTTCCTTTAATTTGAAAGTTCTTTGTTGTCAAAAGGACTTGGGTGCCCTTAGTATTAAAACAGCCTTTCATTTTAATGACAAAAAAAAAAAAAAAAAAAAAGACTTTCCTATTTCTAACTAAAATCATACTTGCTTGATGGCAAAATGAACTAAGGTAGAAGCTGAAAGACTTGTCTCCTTTAAAGGGCTTCCTTTAAACCTGTCAACAAGAGAGTCCCTAGGACCTCAATGGAATCCCAGAGCAATGGACTCAAGCTGCACGCAGATCGAAGTCTCCACATCCAGTGATGCTAACTCAGCAGCCAGAGTAACAGAAAAGCAAAAAGACCCACAGACTGATCAAACTTTGAGGGATGAGAGAATAATCTTTAATTTTTTTTTAATGTTTATTTATTTTTGAGAGAGAGAGAGAGAGAGATCGAGTGTGAGCAGGGGAAAGGCAAAGAGAAAGGGAGACACAGAATCTGAAGCTGGCTCCAGGTTCTGAGCTGTCAGCACTGAACCTGACGCAGAGCTCAAACCCACAAACACAAGATCATGACCTGAGCCAAAGTCGGACGCTTAACCGACCGAGCCACCCAGAAGCCCCAAAGAATCTTTATTTTAAAAAAGAACCAACGGAGATGAAAAGGAATATGGTTTCATTTACTTTCTGCAACTGTGATGCTTGAGAGTAAGACTGCTTTAAGTACTTTTTGACTATTGAATTTACAAGAGAAACTCTGAAATGAATGGTACAAACAAAACCAAATATTCTGTAAAGGAAGCTTTGTAACCTCTTGACACTGAAAAGGAAGGTGGCTTGAACCATCTCAAGAGACTAGTCAATTTTCCAATTGAGAAAATCCTATTTTACTTACACTTCCGTTCCAGCTCCCTCATTTCTTCTGGTGGAATTTTCATTTTATCAATGTGCTCACGTAAAACACTAGCCCATTTCTGAAGAGATTCCATCACAGTCCAAGGCCTAGACATGTCTGCAACAAAAATGACCAGGGTCTCCGGCAAGGACTCAGCAGAAACTGCAAACTTCAGCAGACCTTTATGATACAGGTCTCCATCCAGAATCCACACGTTGCAGCGTGTATGATCTAAAAAAAAGAAGTAAAGCGAAGTTACAACCTCACAATGACCATCAGCACAGCTGAAAAAAAGCCACATCAAGAGGAATTTAAAAGTGACAACCACAGAATACCATACGAAACGCAACAAGAAATCCTAATCAGAAAAGAGGTCAAGTGCTCAGTGGGCAGTAACCTTTGGTCAAGGTATCTGATGAACCATTTAAACTTAAAGATTTCTAAATTGTCATGATATATTATATCCACATGTAAACAGATTCCAGCAATGTATAGTAGAATAAAGAGTCAAGGACATTTTAGCTTTTAATAAGAATCAAGATACATACAAAAGCTAAAATGTTCACTGGTCAACTGCACTACCATCTACATAACCCATTCTCCTCAGATATCAGCAATGTATGAGGCAGCCAAGCTGTGCCAAGCAGCCTGTGGTTAAATAAGGTCTTCTTGTCAGGCATACTAAGCAGTGCGTTCACGTACTACAAAGGGTACCAAAGAGACAGGACCTTTGTGTTTAAATGCCAAGATAAAATCATTACTTATACACACTGAGGTATGAGTTACTGGATGCCTGGTGATATTGAGGAATTAGTTATTCTTGGTATAAGAATATGGTTATGTTTTTAAAAATCCTTATCTTTTAAGGGTTCCTGAGTGCCTCAGTCGGTTGAACGTGTGACTCTTGATATGAGCTCAGGTCATGATCCCAGAGTCATGGGATCAAGCCCTGTGTCAGGCTCCGTGCTGAGCATGGAACCTGCTTGTGATATTCTCTCTCCCTCTGCCCCTCTTCCCAGCTTATACTCTTCCTCTCTCTCTAAAAAAAATTAAAAATTAAATTTAAAAAAAAAAATCCTTATGGGATACCTGGCACCTGGGTGGCTCAGTCTGTTAAGCACTTGACTCCTGATTTTGGCTCAGGTCATTATCTCATGGCTCGTGAGTTCAAGCCCTGCGTCAGGCTCCATGCTGACAGTGCAGAGCCTGCTTGGGATTCTCTCTCTCTTCCTCTCTCTCTCTCCCTCCCTCCCTCCCCCGCTTGTGTGCATACACTCTCTCTCAAAATAAATAAACTTTTAAAAAATTATTATCTTTTAGACATACAGATGGAAATATATGCAGATGAAATGACATAATGTCTGAAATTTGCTTCAACATAATCCAGTGTGAAGTGAAAGGAGAAGCAGGTGAGAGTATAGTTAAAATAAAATTGGTAAAGAACTGATAACTGTTTAAGGCAAATAACACATAGGTTGGGGTTTATGATTCTAATCTATGTTGTACCTTCTTTTGTTTTCCATAATTAAAAGCTAAACATACACACAAATGTGCGTGCAACTGCTGACATTTCATGAAACATGTGCTTCCAAAATCATAACTGGATGATCAAACCATAGGAGGTACTTCTCCAAAATGATAATCTATTTTTAAAAGTTTTTAGATACCATTTTTGAGAAATATTTTTCTTACAAAAGTGCACTGAGGGAAAACTCCTACAATCAAAAATATCATTTCACTAACTTTTTCCCCAATAAATTCCAAAATATACTTAAAAATCTATCTTCTGCTAACTACCCTTTTTTGTGTAATTAATTCATTAAAACATATGCTGTAGGGGCGCCTGGGTGGCTCAGTCGGTTGAGCGTCCGACTTCAGCTCAGGTCACGATCTCGCGATCTCGCAGTCCGTGAGTTCGAGCCCCGCGTCGGGCTCTGGGCTGATGGCTCAGAGCCTGGAGCCTGCTTCCGATTCTCTGTCTCCCTCTCTCTCTGCTCCTCCCCCATTCATGCTCTGTCTCTCTATCTCAAAAATAAATAAACGTTAAAAAAAATTAAAAAAAAAAAACAAAAACATATGCTGTAAAAACTTTTAATATTCACAACTTTATTTCAACAGCATAAGGTATCTATTATCTACTGTCTAGCTATACTTTCAAAATTCTAATACACTTAAAAAAATTTTTTTTTTTTTAACATTTATTTATTTTTGAGACAGAGAGAGACAGAGCATGAACAGGGGAGGGTCAGAGAGAGGGAGACACAGAATCTGAAACAGGCTCCAGGCTCTGAGCTGTCAGCACAGAGCCTGACGCGGGGCTCGAACTCACGGACCACGAGATCATGACCTGAACCGAAGTCGGCCGCCCAACCGACTGAGCCACCCAGGCGCCCCCTAATACATTTTAGACAGTGGTTTTGGTTTGGGTTCTGTGAATGCCTTCAAAGATATTGCTCTGTACTTGAAGCCCACTGATTTTGATGCCTTCCCCTCACCAAGCATCGTTCCTTTCTTCAGCCTCTCTTCCCACTGCCCACTACACATTATCACCCACGTGCATGGAGATCACACATAACCACATGTGACGTTAAGCAGACGTCCACAACCATGGAGGCAGTGGTCCTTCGACATGTCATGCCCTACCACAAACCAGGGACAAGAGACCATTTTTTCTATCTGTGTGATTATCTGCAAAATGTATATTTATAACCCGGTCACATCACAAAAAACAAAACAAAACAAAACAAACCCAAAACCTACTGAAAGAAGTATAATTAACTACTGGTAAGGGCAACTCTTCCATCAAAAAAAGATCTGCAAAAACAAAAACAGACCTGCAAGTAGGTGGCCTAAAAATGCAGAGACCAGGAAATTTTTAAGGCAACCTTAAGGAATCTGAAATAAATGCTAACATGTCCTTCAACTCAGAGGCAAGTAATTATGGTTAATATGATGCTTTGGCATGATATATGCTTATGCCATCTTGATAAAAGCAGCTATAGAGATTCACAGAGTATCTATACCACATTTTATACTTTCAAAAGGGTACTAGAGCTACCACCACTGTGTCTCAAGTAGTCGGCTATACCTAACGTGTGCCACCTCTCATTGTGTCAACTTACAAAACAGGTATGGTTACCCAGTTCTACAAATGAGGAAACTGAGGTGCGGAGTGCTTAGATCAGTCACAACTAGCAATTATGGGAGCAGGACTCTGAACCAGTTCTGGTGGCTCCAAAACCCAGGTGCTTCCACAATAACCACGCTGCCCAACGAAAACTGGATGCAAAAGGCTCAGACAATATGAGGCCCTCCCTCTAAGTCTAGCCCAACGGCCCCTCTGTCCCACCCCTACCCGCACTGATGCCAGTGGGCCCAGCTGGGCACCTGAAAGCCTCTGTCTTCCTTATACAAGAAGAGCCCTCGGCACCAGGCCCATCTCCTATCTTTCTTTCACATCTTTCAGGCAACGTTCGGTGCAGCAAAGGAAGCCAGGAGAGGAAGAACAGGTATAAAGTCTCTGGGGTTCTAAAATGACCATTACCTTAACATTAATACAATGCAGCTCTCCAAGCTTTAACAAGAGATCCTGATCTCTATGAAATGACTCTTGGAGATCAAAGAATTATACTGCTGGAAGGGACTTGGGTCCAACTTCTTCATGTTAGCAAAAAGGAAATGGGGAACCAGAAGTGGTAGGATTTAGTCCCTTATATAATCACCCTTACACTGTGATCCTTACTGTTTAAATGGATAAAGGCAAATACAAAGAAAGTAATCTAAAACAGATATTTCACCCTTACGCTACACAGATAATCTTCTTACATATGAAAAGACTAGGCACCAATGATTATTTATTTTAGAGCCATTCATAAAGCTTTAAAGTTTATAAAGGAAGCATTACTGAGCAGTGGTAACCAAAAGCCATTACTCCAATCCAACTAAAAATTATAAGAATTTTAAGAAATACCTAATCCTTATGAATGTTTCTCATATAATGTTAATATTCCCAACTACCCTACAGGTAAAAACTATTACTATCCACATTCTAGAGATAAGGAATTAAGAGAGAACATCCTCACCCCTGAGCCTCTGTCCTCCACTGAAAGAAACATGGGAAATGAGCATTTCTAACATTGTCACAAAGAGACCTAGAAAATTCTCCTGTGAATATCTGTTAAACTGTTACTCTCTGAATCATACCAATTTCAGATTCTCCACTAGAACCGGCAAAGTAACAACGTGTCCAAATCAATCTGCTAAATATTTCTCTCATAGAAAAGTCCAAAGGTTTTAAAAACATCTTTCATAGTACCTATATGTGCATCTGAAACTTTACCTTCAATATCTCCTTTTAACTGGGGGCTACCCAGAACAACAGCTAACAGCCTCATTTCTCATTTTTACTAACATGCTATAAAAAGGAAAGAGGGAAGGGGCATCTGGCTGGCTTAGTCAGAAAAGCATGCTACTTTTTTTCTCTTTTTTTAAATGTTTATTAATTTTTTTTTGAAAGAGAGAGACAGAGTGTGAGGGAGGGAGTGGCAGAGATAGAGGGAGACACAGAATCCGAAGCAGGCTCTAGGCTCTGAGGTGTCAGCACAGAGCCCCATGCAAGGCCCAAGCCCATGAACCGTGAGATCATGACCTGAGCCCCAAGTCAAACACTTAACCGAATGAGCAATCCAGGCACCCATAAAAACATGCAACTCTTGATCTCACGGTCATGAGTTCGAGCCCCACACTGGGTGTAGAGATTACTTACATAAATAAATAAACTTTTAAAAAGTGGGTTAAGTCCTACAAAGACATACACTTCATCTATTCCCCTGTGACTAATTCTCTTAGAACTAAACAGAAAATAGGAGCCACAACAGCAGAATCTGAGATATGCATTTACCCCTTACCACAGACCAACACATCACTCACCATCTCGGTCCTCATCGTGGACGCTGAGGTAGAGATACTCTAGGCCTCTTCCTTTTTTGCCATGCTCAGCTCCTTGAAGTTTAGTCATGAGGGTTGTTTTACCAGAACCATCTTCACCTACGAAGGATGTACAAGAGAAGGCAAAGTGTGCTGTTTACTCTAGGCAAGGATGGGGAATCTTGACACACAAGTGATAACGAAGGTTTCACACAAAGCCTGCTGCTGAGGTCTCACTTGCACTCATCATAAACAAAACAAGCTTTGCTATAAGAATGGAGGGGGGACAGTGGTGACAAAGGTGACAAATTCCAAGATATAAAATGATATTCTACTGTAGTCATCCTTATTTCACAAGGGAAGGAATAAGGCAGGTCCACAGGTCTATATGTCCAATTTATAAGACATATATTCGGAGAAGTGAAAGTAAAAGGTGGGGTTAGTTTCACACAAAATAAAGTTTTACCACAAGAAAAGCAAGAAATCTTCAAAATATAATTAAACTTACAGTCCAGAACTCTGAACTAAAAAAAGTCTGATCCTGCCTCACAATCATGAAGAATAGAAGCTATTATTCACTTTTGATTTTAGTACCTCTCTTTCATAAGCATCCTGAAGGCTAGGAAACTGATGAAAATAATTACAGACCCAAGCAAAACTCCTAAGCACAATCTCAGTAATTATCAAGTGCCTCCTCATACCCCTCCAACCAACAACCACCCGCACCCTCAAAAGAGAAACCTTAAACATTAAGAAGAACCACCACCCAGAAACATTACAAGGCACCCCTGGTATTTAATAATATGGAATTACAAGACATAAGAATTAAGAAGCATTCCACAGATCAAAGACCTCCTGTCCATCCCCAATGTCACTACTGTATTCAGAGACTCCACATCCCCATCCGAGCTTTGGTGAACAACTCTCAGCCTGACTTCAATACCTGCTCCTTTTGAGCCACCTGCAACTCTGCTGCCAGAATTCCCTTTGTAAAACACAGATCTGGTGACCTTGGTTCCTCACTTTACTTAAAGATCTCTAAAGGTCCTCTATTACCTTCTGCAGTGATCATCACCTAAAGAAGACCATAAGCTCCCCCTCGAAAATGTTGGGAGGGGCACCTGGGTGGCTCAGTCGGTTAAGCATCCGACTTCGGCTCAGGTCATAATCTCATGGTCCGTGGGTTCGAGCCCCGCGTCAGGCTCTGTGCTGACAGCTCGGGGCCTGGAGCCTGCTTCAGATTCTGTGTCTCCCTCTCTCTCTCTGTCTCTCTCTGTCTCAAACATTAAAAAACAAACAGGGGCGCCTGGGTGGCTCAGTCGGTTAAGCATCCGACTTCAGTTCAGGTCACGATCTCGTGGTCCGTGAGTTCGAGCCCCGCGTCGGGCTCTGGGCTGATGGCCCAGAGCCTGGAGCCTGCTTCCGATTCTGTGTCTCCCTCTCTCTCTGTCCTTCCCCCATTCATGCTCTCTGTCTCAAAAATAAATAAATGTTAAAAAAAAAATTAAAAAATAAATAACAAACAAACAAACAAAACCACTGGGAAAACCACCCTCACAGTGATTCCCAAGAGGATTAGGGGATGGAAGTGAAACAAACGGCCTTGAGAATCAGGGGCCTCCAGGAAAAAGCATTATCAACTCTTCAGCCTTCCACGATCTGACCCAACTTATCTCATCAGTCACCTACAAGGAGCTTCTGGCATCTTCCAAACCCCCACACCCTCCTGTCACTTCTGTGTCACTGCAAACACTCTGTGCCCCTGCATGTTAACACTTATCCTTCAAAACACCTAACCCCTAAAGTACCCTCTTGCAAAACAGCATCAAACACTGTGATGCCTTACAATAATCTTCCCATGCCAGCATGGTGTAGTGTAATTACCAACATATCTGTCTCTCTTGTGCAATGTGTGAGGGATGCCTGTGCTCTCCAGTGCCCAGCCGATAGGAATCTCTCAACAAATGGATTCTCTGGATGAATGAACCTGATCAAACTCCCTCACTTATGGACAGAAACTGAGACCAGACACAATAAGGGACCTGACCCAGGGAACCCAGCAGGGAGGGCTGGAATAATGCAGTCAAGTCCCTAGTGAGGACCCCAGGACCTCCTGTCCTTTGCAGAGTCTCTGCGACTGTGCCCTGCTCATGAAGATGGAGGAACGGTTCCGGTGGCATCTCCCCATACCCCTGACTCTCAAGTCACCTCATTTCCCCCCACCTCCTCCACCTAACCTTCTCATATACTCATCCCCCTCTCCACACCTGCAATTTGGTAAACTTTGAGGCTATGACCACACAGAACCAGTGACATTTAAAGTAAGGCTGATGTTGCGGCCAAATGACTAAGGAATGTGCCGACAACTCCACGCCAGCATCACTGACTCTCCAAAAGAGATAGCCCAACCTCAGGCACGGTGGACTTGGCCACTCTCCGGCTGTCCAGCCAGGATCTCCAAGCCCTCCTGGGCGAGGCAGGCTGCGGGCAGGAGAAAGGAAGGCTGGGACCTGTGAGAGGGGCGCCCGTCTCGCCCACCCCAGCTCCCCGGGCAACGCCCCACCTCCGGCGCTCACCGAAGACCAGGATGTTCTTGCCGGACGGCAGCTTGGATCTAGCGCGAGTGGACACCTCGCTCAGAATCGAGGACCTGTGGCGATAACAGCAAAGCGGTCAGTCCAGGGGCTAGCCTGGACCTGACTGGCCCGCGACGGCCCGTCAGTCTGTCCGACGGTGCAGCCCAGTCCGGACAGCTCCCCACTCGGCCGCACACTCCCCGGCCCGCCGGCCCCGCCCGGCCGCCTCGCGGTCTTACCATAGGCTCTGGCCCTCTTCCTCCTCGCTGGTCAGGTCGCCGGCAGCCGCCACGGCTGGCCCGTTGGGGCCCAGCAGCAGCTTCTTCTCCACCCCCACCGGCGCCATCTTGCCAACTGCAGCCACAAAGAGGGCCCTCCCCCGGGCCCGCCGAGGACCCGCGAGGACCCTGGCCGGGCCGCCCACTCTCCGCCGCCCTCGCGCCGCCCCTCACGCCGCCCACCCCGCAGGGTCCGCGCCGCCCGCCGCGCTTCGCTGGGCCCACGAAGTCCGCCAGCTCCCACAGGGTCGTGAGGCCGCTGCGGCGGCGGAAGGTGGGCGGCGGTCAGGCAACAGCCGGGGCAGCCATGCGCAGAGAGGCGACGGCGGCGGGACCTGGAGCCGCCGGGACGGAGGGCGCGCGGGCGGCCTCTGCCGGCCAAGGGGAGTAGTGGCACTAGCCTCGGGTCCTCGCCCAGCTATCCGCTAGCGAAGCGCCGTCGAGGGCCCAGGCTAACGAGAAAAGCTCAGGCTTTGGAGTGAGACTAATACACGATAGCGCCATTTATCTGGCGCTGATCTGTGCCGGTCACACATTATCTCATTGAATCGTATCTAACCCTTTTACAGACTAGAAACCTGAAGCTCAGAAAACTTAAGAAACCTGGCCAAGGATCCCAATGCTAAAAGGTAGCATCCCAGTACTTCAATCCTATTCACTGAACTTAAGCTATCATGAATTTTGCCTAATTCTTAGCCCCGCAATGAAAGACCCATCTTAAACTAGACCCCCAAGTCCTCATAAATATCCCGCTTTTCACCTCACTCCCTATTGAGTGCAAGGTAGTAATCTTTACTGCAGCAAACAATACAATTGTGTTTATTAACTTTTTTTTTTTTTTAAGTTTATTTGAGAGAGAGGGCACGCGAGCACGCTAGCAGGGGAGGGGCAGAGATAGAGAATCCCAGGCAGGGTCCAAGCTTTCAGTGCAGAGCTCCACACGGGGCTGGATCACCCAATCTGTGAGATCATGACCTGAGCTGAAATCAAGAGTCAGATGCTTAACCAACTGAGCCACCAAGGCGCCCCTTAACAGGTTTTTCAAAATGATATTTCCAGGGAGACAGCATTTCACAACAGAAATAGGGAGCTTTGATTTCCTTTCTTGGGGGTGGGGTTAGTGACAAGAAAGATATGTGAAAGGATAAAAGGTCAGGGAGACAAGGGGAAGGAAAAGGGTAATGGAAGGAAAAAAAATACACTTCACTCATGGAGCTTAACTTTAGTGGCCTTTGAGGGTTCTTGCTATCCTCTGTGGAAAACGCTCACTTTACAAGGCATTTCTAAATATCACAAGGAAGTGGGATATGGCAGAAAAGCAACCACCTACGTGAGTTTCAAAGGAGTAGAATTCTGATCCTGGCTCTGCCAAAATGTTGGCAGCATGAGTTACAGGATCCAACAAACGGGCATAGCATCGGCCAACCTGAATGTAAGGTTCAAACAAGACAATGAGAGTGAAAACCCATGAAGAGTTACACCCTTAGAAGTCTGGAAAGTATTGTAAGTCATAAAAAGGCAGTGTCTGGATTTCCATAGGACAGAAGATGGAGTTTAAAACTACAGGCCAGTGAACTTCATCAGCCCTAGCTGAAATTCTCTAAATGTGACATGGAAAAGGAAAAGATAGGACAAGATTCACAGTCTCTCTTTTTTTTTTTTTTTTTTGCAGGAATGCCAGGCAAGAGGATGCTAGACATAGCAAATGCAGATTTCAACGGGGCATTTGACAATTCACTCAGACAAAGTGAAATGTAGCCTGGATGATAGCATTGCAGCAGGTCAAAGACCAGGCCCAAAGGGAACCGATGAACAGGGATAACCAGAGGCTGCTAGGAGCCTGCCCAGCCTCTCACCCTGGCCCAGCACCTCAAGTTACCCTCAGTGACTTGGATGAGAATGCAGCATCACACTCAAAGCTGTGGATGATCTGAAGTAGGAAGAGATGCCTAATATACTAGATGACAAACTGGGTACAGACATACTCTGGCAGTAAAGCCTCATTTCTTTCTGGACACATTTTTTTTTAATGTTTATTTTTGAGACAGAGAGAAAGAGTGTGAACGGGGGAGGGGCAAAGAGAGAGGGAGACACAGAATCTGAAGCAGGCTAGAGGCTCTGAGCTGGCAGCACAGAGCCTGACGTGGGGCTCGAACTCCCTAGCTGTGAGATCGTGATTTGAGCTGAAGTCGGACACTCAACTGACTGAACCACCCACGCACTCCCTGGACACATTTTATCAAGACGAGTAAGTGTCCAGTGGTCAGTGACTAAGCCCATAAGGAGACATGACACTGTTCTGCTGAAGCATGAAGTAACTGGGCTTATCAGCATGAAGGATAGAGAATGTAGAAGGAAAAGGAAGTGGGATATGGCAGAAAAGCAACCACCTACGTGAGTTTCAAAGGAGTAGAATTCTGATCCTGGCTCTGCCAAAATGTTGGCAGCATGAGTTACAGGATCCAACAAACGGGCATAGCATTGGCCAACCTGAATGTAAGGTTCAAACAAGACAATGAGAGTGAAAACCCATGAAGAGTTACATGGGAAAGTGATGGATAGCTATCTTTTCCTTTCTCAAGGATTAGCATGTAGAAAAGAAATTCAACTTTTGTGGTTCTACAGAAGGTGCTTGAGGAGGGCACATTTCATTTTAATCTAAGTTAGAACTGACCACCAATTATCACCTTGTGAAGTAGTAAATTCCAGGTTTCTGAGGATTTATGCAAAATTAAAGACAGCCACAAAGGCTGAGATTGTTGTACAGCAGTTCATGCCTCTGGCAGGGAACTATAACTGAGGTCAATTCCAACTCCAAAGGTCTGTCATTATTAAAATCATTTTTTATTCCCTGTTGATTTTGTCATGTCTAAACTCCTAAAGCTATACAGTTCTCTAATATGTCATCGTTCTTCCGCTTTCCTTTTGATGTGTCTTCATCTATTTTATTACCAAATATTTCCATCTGAGGGGGAAAAAAAGCAGTTCATGTTAACCAAGTTAGTGAAGAGTTAGGATAAAATTTCAAGGTTTCAGAAGGCAATATAGCATTGGTTAATTTTTTTAAATGTTTATTTATTTTGAGAGAGAGACAGAGCATGAGTGGGGGAGGAGCAGAGAGAGGGAGAGAGAATCTCAAGGAGGCCATGCACTGTCAGCACAGAGCCTAACTTGGCTCGATCTCATGAACTGAGTGATCATGACCTGAGCCAAAATCAAGAGTCCAACACCTAATGGACTGAGCCACCCAGGTGCCCCAGTATTGGTTATTTTAAATATAGTCTCAGTAACTGACACAAATCAGTGTCTAACCGACAGTGTATCATATTCTTGGGGATGCTTGAGTTAAGCAGTGTTTGATTTTTCTGTTAATTTCCGATCAATAAAAGAACTATTACCTGAGACCCACTTAAAGTAGAAAAACATGTTTAAATCCTTTCTGAACATTTAAGAAACAACTCCTGATTAAGCCAATAAGACTGACAAAACAATGTTTTCCCCTTTGACCTAAAACAACTTTCCTAAGTCTTGAGAAGTGCAAATCAAAAAGCCTATTTAAATGGACAAGATTCATTCACACTTGAAATGCTATAAGGAATTTTCCTAACTTTAATTTTTTTTAATCTTTATTTTTGAGAGAGAGAGAGAGAGAGCAAGCAGGGGAGGGGCAGAGAGAGGGAGGCACAGAATCCGAAGCAGGCTCCAAGCTGTCAGCTCGGAGCCAGATGCGGGGCTGTTAACTCACCAACTGTGAGATCATGACCTGAACCGAAGTCGGACACTTAACTGACTGAGCCACCCAGGCACCCCTTTGTAATTTTAAATTATTCTTTTATTCAGGGGCGCCTGGGTGGCTCAGTTGGTTAAGCGGCGGACTTCAGCTCAGGTCATGATCTCGTGGTCCATAGTTTCAAGCCCCAGGTCGGGCTCTGTGCTGACAGCTCGGAGCCTGGAGCCTGCTTTGGATTCTGTGTCTCCCTCTCTCGGACCCTCCCCCGTTCATGCTCTGTCTCTGTCTCAAAAATAAATAAACGTTAAAAAAATTTTAAAAAAATTATTCTTTTATTTAAAGGAAATTTTGAATTTAAAGAAAATTTTCTTATTGGCTCTCTGCAATTCATTATGGATCAGAAAATTAGAAATTTAGTAAAAATTCTGGGGCACCTAGGTGGCTCAGTCGTTTGAGTGTCCGACTTCGGCTCAGGTCATGATCTCGTGATTTGTGAGTTTGAGCCCCACATCGGGCTCACTGCTGTCAGTGTGGAGCCCGCCTCAGATCCTCTGTCCCTCTTTCTCTGCCCCTCCTTGCTTTGCGCTCTCTCAAAAATAAACAAAACATTAAAAAATAAATTTAATAAAAATTCTTAATTTATCCAAGTAGATATAGTCATGATGTGAAAAGGTCAAAGAATACAAACTTTTCTGGAAATACCTTTCGGGACTGAAGAAATCTATTACAATGACACGAAGCAGTGAACCAATGGGTATATAAGCACAGGTGAGCTTTAAGGCTCTGATACTTGATCCCTTTGCCACAGCAACAGCATATTAAGTTTAATAAAGGCTGCAACAGCATCCTTTGGGGATCAGGATAGGAATATAAAAAGAGTAAGAAAAATAGACAACTGAGGTCAAATAGCTTGGTTTTCCACTAGAAGAAAACTAACTTAAACGATAAAAATTTGTTCTAAGCTTTTAAAAAGCAAAGGCATACACCAAAACATACACCAGAAAAGTGAACCTGACCATAGAATTTGGGGATATTCAAAGGAACTGCACAATTAGCCTCTAGAAGAGGAAACATTTTAGTTTAGCTAACAAAATGTCAAACATTGATTTAATATGTGGGAACTTCATTTGAACAGCTTGGGAAACTATTCTAAGTTCTGGGGAGGAACTTACACTGGGTGAGAATATATACTAAAATCCAAATGTCTCACATGGTATCCATTACAATATAATGTCAAATAATGCTTAAAAGCTGATATTTTTTCTCTGACCTGTGTTCTTTGAGCTTAAGGAAAAATAAAAGCATATTCCTAAACAAATGTTTGACCTTATAAAGGAATTTTGCTTACTAATCTACACATTAAAAAGTGTATTTGTTTTATAAATTACTTTAATAATTCAAAGAGATACAGAATCACAAGGAGTATTTAATTAAAACAGTATTGTTTTCACATTCTCTGTTTCATGAGAGTTTAGAAGATTTTAAATTGTGTTTCAAGCCATTGTATTCTATTAGTTAAACCTAAAAACTGACAAGTATTCTGATCAAGGAGCTTCATGCTTGGAGCCTTTGGTCAGATTGTGGTATTTGTGAGCAAGATCCACAGCTTTCCGTCCTTGCTGAAAGGGGAAAGACCACAAAATTAAATTCCAGTGATTTCCCATTTTCTTAACTCCATTGAAAAGGTAATTTACTTCTTCTTTGGTAAAATTTTTACGAATTCTTCTTTTATCTGTAATTAATGAGAATCATAGAATATGTAAGTACTTGCTGAAAAAAGGGATCTTCTTAACTTACTCTAAGGATAAGTTCTTAACTTACTCTAAGGATATGAACTATGTAGTGAGAAAGCTTCATGCCTGCATTACTCATCATATAGAAATTCATTTCAATTTTAAAAATTGAGTGCCTACTATTAAGCTATGTCTTATCACTGTGAATTCTTCTATAATTTTAACAATTCTATTGCAATACGTGGAACATCTTTCAATCAAGAAGCACAAGAATTTATAAACATTTGATTTTTAATTCTCTCAACATTCCTGTGAGGACAATTAACAGACAGCTTACCTATCTTACAGATACAGTCTTCCCAAAGGGCTCCAAAACTTCATAGAATAAAAAAGAATATCGACACTTGTTACTTTAATTATCAGCCTTGATAAATATTTTTTTTTTAAAAGGGTCTTTTGAAATTCACTTTTAAAAACATTCACTACCTGTATGGGTGCTCAGCTTGATTAAAACTCAAAAAACAGGCTGCGCAAGGGAGAAGGAAGTTTTTAACTATCTGGTTATTGGGGATACTTTCTACAACAGAAAGAATATGCAGTTGGTATCTGTGTACATAAATATCTTCTGGTGATGATTACTAGGAAATAGTTTTCTTATAAGGTTTTTTATTCATTGCTAACTCATGTTATCATTGTAGATAGATGTTGATAGGAGGAGTTTTCTGTACTTCCACTTAAGGCTGCTATTTACTTTAGAAGGAATTGAAACAGTGGTGCTGGGACAACTTTAGAAAATCTTGCCCTTGCAGGTCAAGACTGTGAGCCATTTGTCTACTTCTCCTAGGATAGGAGGCATGGTTCAGATCTTTTAAAACATAAATGAAAATCTTACCAGCAGAAGGCTGAGAAAACACTGAAAATGTCTGATGATTACTTAATGGTATTACTTAGAATGCAAGGTCCAGGAAGATAAGAATTATTGTCTGTTTTGCTCACCGTTATATCTCCAGTGCCTAAAATAATATCTGGCACATAGTAGATGATCAACAAATATTTGTTAAAAAAAAAACCCTAATTATTGGTAAAAAGTGTTTCAAAATTATCAATGAAGTTCTCCTTACTTTTAGCTCTACTAGAAAGCTGTCATTATCTAAGAAATAGAGGATTTCAATTTCACTTGCTTAATGATTTGAACTCATAATCAGGAGTGGACGGGTTATTATAACGTTCAGGATACTGGGGTCCAGGAATTGTTCATGTAAAGCCAATTCTCACTTTTCCAATACAGCTGCCATCTCACTGACTCCTACATCTGTGCCCAATTCCTCAAAGGTTATTGCAGCAGAGTACTGGGCAGCCTAAAAGGAGGAAGCAGCTCTACCCCACAGGGCTCCCCTTTGTGACTTCTTTAGTGACTATCTTTTTATTTTTAATGCTTGGTTACTTTTGAGAGAGAGAGAGAGAGAGAGAGAGACCGACCATGAGCAGGGGAGGGGAAGAGAGACGGGGACAGAGGATCCGAAGCAGGCTCTACACTGACAGCAGCCAGCAGGAGAGGGAGTAGGGGGAGGGGGCGTAGCTTGAATTCATGAACCACGAGATCATGGCCCGGAGCCTAAGTCAGATGCTCAACCAACACAGCCACTCAGGAACCCCTTTAGTGCTAGTCTTAACATTGATCAGGCTTTAGGAAAGGGTAAGGGAAAGTAGGCAAGAAGGTTCAATTCTAGGGACTCTTATTTTTCAAAATCTCTCAAGACACCAGTCTATCCTAAAAGAGAGCCAAGTCTCTTTAAATGCTTAGATGCTGCAATGGTCTCTTCTCAAAAGAATGGTTTCAAATTTGAATGCAACCTACAACCAAATGAATGCTCATAAATGTGTCTTGAAATGAAAGGGAAATCAAGGAGGAAAAATGGCAGTGTACCAAACATTCTTAGCCTACTTGTGAAAGAGAAGTTCAATCTAATCAGTATCTCAAGATGCCTTTCTAAATTCTAAAAAAGCAGACCAAATTATTAGCCATTTGGCGTTAGCTAAAGCAATTCTAATCTACAAAAAAGATGTATGTACTTATGAGCTGAATGTCACTTAACAGTATTTAGGATCCCTCTGTGTAATCAATGTACAACCACAATTATGTGCTTTTCGTGAGGCTTTACAAATGATTTTACTATGTAAAATGATTATAGGATATTTTAAAAAAATGTTTTTTAACATTTACTTATTTTTGAGAGAGACAGACAGAGTGTGGGCAGGGGAGGGGCAGAGAGAGAGGGAGACACAGAATCTGAAACAGGCTCCAGGCTCCGAGCCGTCAGCACAGAGAATGATACAGGGCTCGAACCCATGAACTGCAAAATCATGACCTGAGCCGAAATTGGATGCCCAACTGACGGAGCCACCCAGGTGCCCCAATTATAGGATATTTTAAATTGTTACATATTTGTTTTTAAGTCATGTTGCTGAAAAAAATCCATTATTCATTTGATGCCAACTCCTTGTCAAAAGCAAGTTTTCCAAATGCAACATGTTTCTATGGAAAAACAACCATTTTCTAACAGTTTCTACGGAAAATATTACTTCAAAAAGTGGGCTGCCCTAGAGGAGTACTGTAATTAATTTTAATTTGCATGCAGAATTTTTAATTAATTTTTTAATGTTTATTTTTGAGAGAGAGACAGACAGAGTGTGAGTGGGGGAAGGGCAGAGAGAGAGGGAGACAGAATCTGAAGCAGGCTCCAGGCTCTGAGCTGTCAGCACAGAGCCCGACGAGGGCCTCAAACTCACAAACTGTGAGATCATGACCCGAGCCAAAGTTGGATGGTTAACCGACTGAGCCACCCAGGTACCCCTGAACACAGAACTTTTAACATAGAAAAAGACCCAGATATAAAAAATAAATTTCAGGGGTGCTGGCTGGTTCAGTCAGTAAGAGTGTGTAACTCTTGATCTCAGGGTTGTGAGTTCAAGCCCCATGTTGGGTAGAGAGATTATAAATAAACTTAAAAAAAACCACAATATTAAAAATAAATTTGAAATTTCTTTTAAGGCTTTAGCAGTGAAAATGGCCAAATAAAAGTATATGGTAAAATGTTTCCATATGAATGTCTAAGTATCTTTGCAATAAATAACAGAACAA
Organism: Panthera tigris; assembly: GCF_018350195.1. Classification (NCBI taxonomy): domain Eukaryota; kingdom Metazoa; phylum Chordata; class Mammalia; order Carnivora; family Felidae; genus Panthera; species Panthera tigris. The sequence continues at coordinate 42,199,212 of NC_056674.1, forward strand.
TTCAATAAATGTTACTAAATTCCAGGTTACTTTGACAAGTAAAGTACTTAACTGCTTATTCTTACTCTGCAGGTATTAATTTCATATGAAGAGAAGAAAATGGTAATGTTCACTAAGTCTCTGTAATAAATTTGGAATGGTTATAAACCTGAAATTTTAACCCTGTAGTTAAATAAAAATTCCCATAAATTAACTCATCATTTAAGAAGCATTTTGGTGGGGCGCCTGGGTGGCTCAGTCGGTTAAGCGTCCGACTTCGGCTCAGGTCACGATCTCGCGGTCCGTGAGTTCAAGCCCCGCGTCGGGCTCTGGGCTGATGGCTCGGAGCCTGGAGCCTGCTTCCGATTCTGTGTCTCCCTCTCTCTCTGCCCCTCCCCCGTTCATGCTCTGTCTCTCTCTGTCTCAAAAATAATAAAATAAACATTAAAAAAAAATTAAAAAAAAAAAGCATTTTGGTTTTTTTAAGTTTAGTTTTTATTTTTACTATTATTTTTTAATATCCATTTATTTTTGAGACAGAGAGAGAGAGAGATTGAGCACAAGTGGAAGAGGAGCAGACAGAGAGGGAGACACAGGATCCAGAATCTGAAGCAGGCTCCAGGCTCTGAGCTGTCAGCACAGAGCCCGATGCAGGACTCGAGCCCACAAACCGTGAGATCATGACCTGAGCCGAAGTCAGATGCTTAACTGACTCAGGCACCCTTGTTTATTTTTAGAGAGAGAGAGAACGTGAGTGGAAGCGGGGCAGAGAGAGTGGGAGAGACAGAATCCCAAGCAGGCTCCACACTCTCGGCGCAGAACCAGATATGAGGCTCGATCCCATGAACCATGAGATCATGACCTGAGCTGAAATCAAGAGTGAGATGCTCAACCGGCTGAGCCACCCACGTACCCCAAGAAGTATTTTGATTTTTAAGCAGGGCTTTAAAGGTTTATACTATTTGTCTCTTAAATTTTGATTGTTTGAAGTGCTGTAGTTATGAACCAAAATCTTTTGCAAAATCTCTCTGAAGCACTTATCCATAGGAGAATAATTTTGTTCTTAAAATAGAAATGTGATCAGGAGGATAGGACAGGGACTTCTGGAGAAAGACAGGCTTGCATTTGAATGTAAGCTCTGCCATTTGCCAACTCATTATGCCTTAAAGTGGAAATAAAATACTACACACCTTATAATGTTATTATAAGAATCAAAGGAAATATCCATAAAATACCTACCACCTAGTAAGTGCTTAATAAATGTTAGTGTCCTCCTGCTTCTTCCCCAGCGGGCAAGCAATTAGTGAGAAAGCAACATGAGGAAGGGAAGTGGGAAGCCCCTTTTCTTAGGAACTATGACCCTCATCAGACCCAACGGTTATCATTTAAGAACCATCAATGGGACTGAGAAACCATCATTTAGCTGTCCTCTTTTTCTCAGAACTATATGAAATTTAGGTTTATTTAATAATTAAATATATTAACTTATTCCTCCAGAGGTAGTAGATTCACTACTGAGTTGTCGTCTCCTACGTGGGGTCAGCAGAATTTCTGAAAAATACAGAAAACATTTAGTGTACTTAGAGTATCAATCTGCACATCAATTCCATTAGTATGATAGTTCCTTTTCCCCCCTTCTAATGGGAATCCTTAGATGGATTAGGAAGAATTTTTAAATGACCAGAGACTAAATCTTTTCCCTGGGTACATCTTAAAACACTGGTTGCTCTAAGATATTTTCTTTTCAACATGATTTTACCCTCTAACTTTTTAATATACTTCATGTTCTAGATTACAGTTCAAAAGGTATAGTCATAATAACAGTTTCAAAGCTGCTGAGTAAATTACTTTTGTTACAGATAAGTGATTTCCTTAGTTCACTTTTATATCTGTCTTCAGCTTCCACAATGACTTTGTGACGATCACACTGGTATGGGCAAGAGTGCAAGAGCTTGCTAAAATTTCGGCTATTCAGGGATTTTCCTACTGCTATGCAACCTAAAAGAAAACAAATTAAAGTGATGTGTAGGTATTACAAAATATCTAGTAACAAATCTATGAAAGCAAATATCTTTATGATGATAACTGAAGTAAAATCAGGAACTTAATTATAAATATGTCAAGAAGGTCAGTCATGTGAGAGATTAAAGACAATACAATACAGTGAAAAAAGTGTTGCAATAGAGGTATGAACAGTTAGGATGATATAGAAAAGGAGCATCTAGTTTGGTCAGGTTCTCAGCAGGAGTCACCATTAGGAAAAATACCCAGAAGAAGTGACTCTTATGCCCAGTCATCTCTTTTTGTCTCAGTGTTTTATTATGAAATTTTCAAGCACACAAGAGTAAAGGGAAAAGTATAATGAACTTCCACATATCCATCATTCACCTTCAATAATTATTAAGTTATGGTCAGTCATATTTTGTCTATAACCCACTTATTCTGCTCTGCCCTCCGTGTATACACTAGATTATGGAGCCTGGAATTTGCATGAAACTATAATTTCATCTGTAAATACTTCATATTCATCCCTAACAGAGAAGGACTTTTTTTAAACACACAAAACCATTATCAAACCTTAAAAAATTATGTCTAATATAATCTAATATCCAGTCAGTGCTTAAATTTCCCCATCATTTCAAAACTTTCTTTTTACAATTGGTTTGTTTAAACCAGGATCCAAAGAAGGTCCATCATTACCTTCAGTTGAAATGCCTCAAGTTTATTTTCATCAATCTATTCTCCTCTCTTCCTCCTTGTCATTTACTTGATATAGACACTAGATCATTTATACTATGGAGTTACCCAAAGGCTAGGTTTCATTGATTATATCCTAGGTGCATGCTTTAAAATGTTCCTGTGTGTCCAATAAACTAGTAATTAGATCTGGATGATTGATTAGATTCAGATTCAATTGTTTTTAGCAGAATTCCTCACAGGCAGTATTGAGGACCTCTCACTGTATCATATTAAGAGGCACATAAAGTCTGACCATCTCTCTTTTTTTTTTAATGTTAAGATTGATCACTAGGTTCAGGTGATGTTAGCCACATCCATCCATTATAAACTTCCCCATCTGCCTGTCACCTAATGGTATTAGTGGCCCACTACTAAAAGACTAGAAGTTAGCCAGGCAGGAAGTTGGCTAGGATGAGGACATTTCAAGTACCATAAACATGTGTAAAAGAACAAAAAAGTTGAAAAAGCATAGCGTGTTCAGAGAATTATAGGTAGTTTGGTGTGGCTGGAGTATAAAGTATGAGAAAAATGTAGGAGGAAAGTTGAGTCTTGTGAGGGCTGCAGGGGGCCA